>NC_047049.1:71352374-71962566 GCF_011762595.2 Tursiops truncatus | reverse complement strand
TACTACCCAAAGTGATCTACAGATTCAGTGCAATCCCTATCAAAATTCCAATGGCATTTTTCACAGAAATAGAAAAAACAACCCTAAAATTTGTATGGAACCATGAAAGACTGCTAATAGTTAAAGGCATCTTAAGAAGAACAAAACTACAGGCATTATTCTCCCTTATTTCAAACTATTTTACAAAGCTATTGTAACCAAAAGAGTATGGTATTGGCATAAAAACAGACACAAAGAACAATGGAACAGAATAGAGAACCCAGAGATAAACCCAAGCATGTATGGCCAATTAATTTATGACAGAGGAGACAAGAATATGCAATGGAGAAGGACAGTCTCTTCAATAAATGGGGTTGGGGAAGCTGGACAGCCACATGCAAAAGAATGAAACTGGACCACTACCTAACACCATACACAAAAATTAACTCAAAATTGATTAAAGATTTGAATGGAAGACCTGAAACCATAACACTCTACAAGAAAGCATAGGTGGTAAGCTCCTTGTCATAGTCTTGGTGACGATTTTTCAATCTGACACCGAAAGCAAAAGCAATAAAAGAAAAAATAAACAAAGGGGACCATTTCAAATTAAAAAGCTTTTGCACAGAAAAGAAAACCGTCAACAGAATGAAAAGGTAGCTACCAAATGGGAGACAATATTTGCAAATGAGACATCTTATAAGGGGGTAATATCCAAAATAGATAAAGAACTCATAAAACTCATAAAAACTCAAACAATCCAATTAAAAACTGGACAGAGGATGTGAATAGACATTTTTCCAAAGAAGACATACAGAGGGCCGAGAGGTACATGAAAAAAAAGCTCAACATCACTAATCATCAGGGAAATTCAAATTAAAACCACCAGTGGTGATATCTCATCACCTCACACCTGTTAGAATGGCTATTCTCAGAAAGGAAAGAAATAAATTTTGGCAAGAACAGGGAGAAAGAACCCTAATACACTGTTGGTGGAAATGTAAATTGGTGCAGCCACTATGCAACACACTACTGAGGTTCGACAAAAAATTAAAAATAGAACTACCATATGATCCAGCAACTCCTCATCTGGGTATTTATTAGGTGAAAACAAAAATGCTAACTAGAAAAGATATATAAAGCTCTTGCTCACTGAAGCATTATTTACAATATCCAAGATATAAAAATAACCTAAATATCCATCAACATATGAATTGATGAATAAAATGTGACACACACACACACACACACACTAATACTACTCAGTCATAAAAAGAATGAAATCTTGCCATTTGTGACAACATGGATGTACCCTGAAGGCACTATACTAAGTGAAATAAGTTAGACAAAGACAAATACTGTATATCTCATTTATACATGGACCATTTAAAAAAATCCAACACTCCCAAAACAAACAACTCTCCCACCCCTGAACTCAGAGAGAGAACAAATTTGTGGTTGCCAGAGGTGAGGTTTAGAAGGTGGGCAGAATGGGTGAAGGTCAAAAGGTATAAACTTCCAGTTTTAAAATAAATAAGTCCTGGAAATGTAATGTACATCATAGTGACTAGAGTTAAGAATCCTATATTGAATATTTGAAAGTTGTTAAGAGATTAGATCTTAAAATTCTCATCACAAGAGAGATTTGCAACTATGCGTGGTGAGGAATGTTCACTTATTGTGGTGATCATTTTGCAATATATACCAATATTTAATTCTCATGTTGTACACCTGAAACTAATATCATGCTATATGTAAATTATATCTCAATAAAAAGGAATATCCTTAGGATGGTTTAATTTGGGGAAATTATTAATAAATTAGAAATGTTACAGGAAAAGATGAGAAGACAGGTAAGAGCAGATATTATTTAAGATCTTATTAAATATAGGAATGTAATAGTTGTTTTTTGTGTTGTGTTGACAAATAGCTTGCTGTCATGAATGACTGATTAATCTGTGATAGAGTAATAGTAGAGAATTAATATATGTTCCATGTAGAGATTAGATTTTTTTGAGGAATATCAAAAAAATTACAAAGAACAATTAAACAAAACTGTATTTTCATAACACATAGATAACTATGTTTTGTTATGTTTGCTTTTTAAAGAAATCAAACAATATAGATAAAACTAAAGTCTCCATGTGTTCACTGTTCTTATTTGTAGACAACAGAACCCACTCTACTGAGTTTAAACAGAAAGGGGTTTTTAAAAGGGTAATAAGGTAGTTCACAGAACCTCACAGTGGGTGGAGTACCAGGCTTGGATGCTACATAGCCAGGATCAATGCAGCTAGAATACCTGACCAGCCATACCACGGGGCTCTTATAGCAGAAGCATCACTGCTGTTGCCACCTGTTACTCAGTACCTATGATGTTAGGGATTTGAAGCTAAAATTTTGCTAAAATGCCTTAGAAGAATCACATGCTTTCACTATCATGCATTTCCCCAGGCAGAACTGCCTGTCACAAAGCTCACTCCCCTGTTCCAACTGCACACAGGGTCTCTGCTTGGCAGAACCTAGGTCATACAAAGAATATCAGCTGCAAGACAAACTAGAAATGGATAGCATGAGTGTGGAGCAGCCAATCAACAGTATTTCTCTAGTCCCTTTGATCATCACTACTAGTCCCTTTTTCCCTGTAACCCTATACCCGCCCTCTCACAGAAGTAACCAATGTACACATTAATCTGTAAATAATATACATTAATTAATTAATTAATTTTTGCGGTACGCGGGCCTCTCACTGTTGTGGCCTCTCCTGTTGCGGAGCACAGGTTCGGGATGCGCAGGGTCAGTGGCCATGGCTCACGGGCCCAGCCGCTCCGCGGCATGTGGGATCTTCCTGGACCCGGGCACGAACCCGTGTCCCCTGCAATGGCAGGCGGACTCTCAACCACTGCGCCACCAGGGAAGCCCCAATAATATACATTTTAAATTTACATACACTGCATTTTGTTTACATGTTTCTATAATTGGATTTCTCTTTTTCACATATTTCAGACCTATTCATTATGATATATTATTCATTGGTAAACCCCATCTAAATGTATCCCATTTTTTCATTCACTTTTGCTGGATAGTTTATCTTTTTTATTATTATAAAAACTGGTAAAATTAATATCATTATACATATTTCCTCGGGCACATTTACACAAATAACCGAAAAAGAAAATTCCCTGGAGGTAAAATCACCTAAGGCCATTTATTACAAATATAGCTTCCCAGCCTCCTCCAAAACAGTCAAGGGGCAAGGAGGAAACTTGGAAAACCAAAAAAAAAAAAGCTGCAAAAGGTTAAATTACAAGGAGACTATTTTCAAAAGTAAAGGTATAGGTCGTGGGTGGGATAACTTTTTCTGTAAAGGGCCAAACAGTAAATATTTTAAGTTTCGTGGGCCACAATCTGCTGTCATCTTCCTTGTTTTCTCTTTTACAACACTTCAAAAATGTGAAAAACATTCTGAACTTAAAAGGGCTCTGCAAAAACAGGCTGGTAGTTTGCTGGCCCCTGGTTTGGTGATGCGAGGAATAGTACAGTTATTTGGAATCAGTAGCAACTGAGCTTTTACTACCCAGATCTGAAGGGAAGAGACAGGTTACTGGGAGTTGAAAAGAGAAAGGGTATCCTCTGGAGTCAGATACATGGCTTGAGGGGAACTGTGAGAGAGCCTGCCTATGGAGACCTTCCAGGAAGGAATTAAATATCTGAACCTCTCTCCTCTGAGTTCCTGCCAGCGCTCCCCATTCGGCTATGCCAACACTGAAGCCAGGGGCAATAGAGTCCTGTTATGCCACCAAGTAGTCCAGCCTTCTGGAACAGACAGTAGGGTGGGCAAAGTGGAGAGTGGGTTTGGAGGAATGAACAGAAGGTATCGAGGAGGCTTCCATTCACTATTCTGAGACGGTATAGCTGGGATGGAACCTGGGTACTGGTGGTTTTAACAAATAACCCAGGTGATGCTTACCAAAGCTTGAGAAACACTGTTCAAGGGTATACAACTAGACGTGAAATTGCTGGATCACAGTGTATGTGAATTATCCATTGTAGAGCTAAATTATTCTCCGAAGTGACCATATCAATTTAATTTACACCATCAACATACAAAAACAACTAATTTCCCTTTTAATCTGACCAAATACTTAATATTGCCAAACTTTTCCATTTTTGCTGATTTAATGGGTGAAAAATGGAATATTCTTTGGTTTCGTTTTCAATAACATTTATGTGATTTCCAGTGAAGGTGAACATATTGTCATATATTTGTCATTCCAATCTCTCTCTTTTTTTTTTAACGATTTATTTTATTATTTATTCATTTTATTTTATTTATTTTTCGCTGTGTCAGGTCTTAAGTGTGGCATGAGGGATCTTCGTTGAGGCATGCAGGGTCTTTCATTGGGGCGTGCAGGTTTTTTTGCGGCACGCGGGCTTCTCTCTAGCTGTGGCATGCAGGTCTTCTCTAGTTGTGGCACACAGGCTCCAGGCCACGTGGGCTCTGTAGTTGTGGTGTGCTGGTTCCAGAGTGCATGGGCTCTGTAGTTTGTGGCACGCAGCTCTAGTTGAGGTGCACAAGCTCAGTAATTGTGGCATGCAGGCTTCGCTGTCCCATGGCATGTGGGATCTTAGTTCCCTGATCAGGGATTGAACCTGCATCCCTTGCATTGCAAGGCAGATTCTTTACCACTGGACCACCAGGGAAGTCCCTTCCTTTTCGAATTTATGTTCTTTGCCCATTTTTCTATTATATTATTTTTCTTGTTATATTATTTTCTCAATTGGTCAAAATTCTTTACATATTCTGGATATAACTCTATGTCTAATATATACTACAAACACCTTTTCCTCGTCTGTGGCTTATTTTTTTTTCATTCTGTTGATGTTGTCTTTTGCCATATAGAATCTAAAAATTTGTATGTATTTTTTTGATTTATACTTTATGACCTGTTATGACTTTTCCTATTAAAATTTCATTAACGTGTTCCACTACTTTCTTATAATGTCACAGTTTTATTTATCATTCTTAATATACCTGAATTTTTTTCCAAAAATAAAGATATACTAAAAGGCATATAAAATTATGCTGCATTAAACTACAGATAAATCAGTATTCCTTGAATTTAAAATTCATTTGAAAGACTTAAATTTTTCTTAGGGCCAACATGAACAAATAATTGTATAGCAGATGTTTGAAAATGCCAATTAAGAGAATTTTGAAAGAAAGGAGATACTCGGTTTTGGCAGTCTTTGGTTAAAATAAAAAATAATGTACTAAAGTAAGAGAAAGTAAAAGCAATTTATTCCAGTTAGTATCAATAATGAAAAAATACTTCTCAATGTAGTATTATTATCATGTATTGTAAGAACACTAATATAAAGATGTGCAAGTTTAGTCAACTGGCCAACAAATAACCTGTTATTTTTATTAGAATTTATGGAAAAGAGGGTGCTTTTAAGAAACGGAAAATAATATTAAGGTAATATTTTTGGAATCTTGTCAAAATTCTGCACTGAGCAGCTACATCTACCTCAAACATCCCAAGTTTCTACTGAAACAAGAGAGTGAATTGAAAATTCATGTGATAATAAGAGTTCTGGAATAAAAAAGAATTAGCAGTAAACCAGAAAATTGTGAGGAAATCCTGGAAACTATAAAGTAGATGGAATCAGATTAATGAAAGAAAAGGAAAAAGATCAGGGGATGCCACACAGTTTTCCCCCAAACAGAGGCATAAACACTCCTTCTTTGGGGAGCACCCTTACTGCTCCAAGCTCAAAGTCAGCAAAGTGCTGGATAATTATCTATAGACTCACTGTGTTAGTCTGTTTGGGCTGCTATAACAAATACCTTAGACAAGGTGGCTCAAACAATAAACATTTATTTCTCACAGTTCTAAAGGCTGGAAAGTCCAAGATCAAGGCATCAGGAGATTCAGTGTCTGGTGAGGGCATGCCTCCGAGTTAATGGTGAAAGAGGAGAAAGAGCTCTCTGGGGCATTTTATAAGGACACTTATCACTTTCCCAAGGCCTCACCTCAAAATACCAACACAGTAGGGACTAGGTTTCTACATGTAAATTTTGTGGGGGACACAAATATTCAGTCTGTAGCACCCACACTGTGTAGTGTGGCTGCCTGGTACCTCTCCTTCACAGGCAATCTTCTATCTTCAGTTCTGTATATCACTCTGAATCTTCCTAGTGAATTCCTTATTCTTCTTAAGTTAACCTTTTCCTTGTAACCAAAATATCCTAACTTTACAGAAAACCAATCCAGGCATCTATGGTAATCAACCTAACTCTTCAATCATTAAAAACACCTGAACTGAATGAGGACCATACAACAATTGGAGAAAACTAACAGCAAAAAAGTTATTAACCAAGATGAGCAAAAAGAAAAACTGACCTCAGACTTAACAAAGGCACAAAAGATGAAGTTATGATTATAAAACATGAAATAAGTATTACAACCTTGACTGTGAAAAAATACATATAACTAACAAAAATAAGGCTAAAGAGATGGAAGTGGTTGGATGTATAAAACGTGTTCAGTCTTTCGTAGTGGGAAGTGAGCAAACTCATTTTTTCAATTTTTACCTTGAGATATCTGGTTTTCTTTAATTAACAGTAATCTTTTGATGTTCCAACTATCTGGTCTTTGCTGCAGAAACTCCTATATACCCTGGCTGCTGCCTTTGCCTTTTCGGAGCAGTCAGAGTTATCTGAGATGCTGTGTCCCTGGCTTAAGTCCTCAGTTTTGCCTGCCAAATAAAACATAACTCTCAACTTCTAGGTGGTGCATTTTTTTCAGTCGACACCTAGTAGCTCCTCTCAGCTAGACAAAAAGTCTTCTAAGACTCTTAATGTCACCCCACAGCCCTCACATTCTGTGCAAGGTAGAGAGGAGACTGTCTTGAGAAATTATGCATGTGGCATGTTGGGGCACATAGTGACTTCCCATCAGATTCACAGGGAAACACAAAGTTTTTAAGAGAATTATAAAAACTCTTTGATACTGAAATTCAAGCGAGAGAAGTACTACTATGTTATTTAAACTTGTAATAGTCAATGCCAGGAAAATCTAGAAACCAGGAACTGCCTAAAGCAACTACTTCAGAGAGACATGGATTTGAAGGAGGGAAAAACAGGAGGATTTTAAACTGTAGACTCTTTTGCATGGTTTGAGTTTTTCAAACTACATCTAGCTATTAATTTAATGGGTCATTTGTAGAGATGTGGACGGACCTAGAGTCTGTCATACAGATTGAAGTAAGCCAGAAAGAGAAAAGTACAGGGAGCTCAGCTCGGTGCTCTGTGATGACCTACATGGGGGCGGGAAGGGGGGGAGAGAGGTCCAAGAGGGAGGGGATATAGATATACATATACCTGATTCACTTCATTGTACAGCAGAAACTAAGACAACATTGTAAAGCAATTTTACTCCAAAAAAAAAAAAACTAAACCTAGTTTAAATATTAAAATATAAGTTGTATTATACAAACGATGCATTTTATTAGTTCACACCTGCTTATGTTTATTTTTTTAACATCTTTATTGGAGTATAATTGCTTTACATTGCTGTGTTAATGTCTGCTCTATAACAAAGTGAATCAGCTATACATATACATATATCCCCATATCTCCTCCCTCTTGCGTCTCCCTCCCACCCTCCGTATCCCACCCCTCTAGGTGGTCACAAAGCACTGAGCTGATCTCCCTGTGCTATGCAGCTGCTTCTACTAGCTAGCTATTTTACATTTGGTAGTGTATATATGTCCATGCCACTCTCTCACTTCGTCCCAGCTTATCCTTCCCCCTCCCTGTGTCCTCAAGTCCTCTATGTTTTGCTTTTGTTTTTGTTTTTTGCGGTACGCGGGCCTCTCGCTGCTGTGGCCTCTCCCGTTGCGGAGCACAGGCTCCGGACGCGCAGGCTCAGCGGCCATGGCTCACGGGCCCAACCGCTCTGCGGCATGTGGGATCTTCCCGGACCTGGGCACGAACCCGCGTCCCCTGCATCAGCAGGCGGACTCTCAACCACTGCGCCACCAGGGAAGCCCTATGTTTATGTTTTAAATAAGAAATTATATCAGTTTAGGCTAGGATATCCAGAAACCTCATTCTTGACCAATGACTCTTCCCCAAGGGTCCACAAGTAGGAAATACGCACACAAGAGGCAAAGCAAAGCAAACAGAAGGCAAAGTAACACTTTAGTCTCAGCTGTGGTCTTATTCTACAGACTAGTACTCAACATGGTGACGCTAGCTATCTGGGCTGTGACATACCTGGTAGACACTTCCTTCCTTAAATAATCTGGGAATCAGTCAAACAGGCTGTGAGGCAGGCTTGTTCTGTTTTTCCCTACCTATGCCAGAGCCAGGTCATACATGCTGATGCGACAGAAGTTTAATCCCAAGCCCACTTGCCATCACCAGAGAATTGGAAGCCTCAGAGTCAAGAGCCCAAGAGAAAAATAATTCCCCTCCTGCCAAACTGATGTAGGAAGGTGAAGCTTACCTGGGAGAGCGAGCTGCCTCTACCTCCTCCACTTTGAAGCGGCTTCCAGCCCTTCCAGTTTCAGTCACGTGGAAGCAAACAGCAGGAGGAGGAGGCAAGAAAGATCCCACTCACGTGTTGCAACTGTTTCACCCAATGGTTTTCAGCCTGGCTATACATAGTAATCACCTGGGAAACTATAAGCTAAGGTCTGGGCTATATCCCAGAAGTTGATTTAACTGTTCTCAGGTGCCTTGGACATTAGGCGTGTTAAAATTTCCCCAGGTGGGGTATGGATTGACAATTCTGAAACTGCTTTTTTCTGTATACTGGAGTCAAAAAAATAAGTAAATGTTTGGTGGATGGTGGCTGTCACTTTTCTCAGTCGGAGACGAAAGTTATAGATAAGCAAGAAGGGAAGGCTAGAATGAATCTTGTGGGCTGGAGTTGGAGACATCACTACGAAGTCATGTTTAGCTACACACAGCACACACACAGAGACACAGGTGAACAGTACAGAATTACAGATATGTGTTTATACATAGACTAATATACAAATACGTATTAGTTCTGTTCGCTGAGGCAATGAGCATTCCCAGTTCCTAGATCTTGATTTCTAATTATCATTCCCCCTATAAAAGCAACTACGTCACTTTAAAAAATGGTGGGGAAAATACAAAATAAACCTAGGGCATTTTGTACTACCACAAAGTCAGGTAGTGTTCAAAAAATAAAAGGATAGGGTCATGCTAAAGGGACATAGGAACCAAACTGAAAGGACTCCCAATGGCCAAAGCTGGAAATATTTAAGAAACAAAATAAATAACAGTGTTAGATTATGACTCAAAATGTGAAATGAACACACCTGAGTCCATACTGATACAATTAAACAAATGAATTAATAAGTGAGGAGAAAAAGACAAATCTTTCTTACAGAATAGTTCCAAGTAATTTATTTAGATACTACCCCTTGCAGGAGGTGGAGATTGAATTCATCTCTCACCTGCTGAGGGTGCGCTAGACTTCGTGACTTGTTTCCAAAGAATAAAGTAGGGAAAGGGAAAAATAAAACTATTTAAGTGGAGGAACCCGGAAAACACTAAGTGATGAAGGTTAACATTGCCTGTGATGTCATGTGGCTTTCAAGCGTCCTCTGATGTAATGAGAAGGGCATTTCACCCCTGTGGTACCCTTTTCATAAACTATAATTCTAGTCTAATTGTGAGAAAAATATCAGACATACCCAAATTGAAGGATGTTCTACTAGTATTAGAACTAGTACTAGATGACCTACTAGTACTCCCCAAGACTTTCAAAGAAAGCAAGGAAAGAAACTTATAGACCAGAGGAGATTGGGAGACATAATATCTCAATGCAGTGGATTGGATCCTAGAAGAGATAAAGTAAAACCTGGTGAAATCTGAGTGAAGTGTGGATTATAGTTAATAGTAATTTACCAATGTTAGTTTCCTAATTTTGACAAATGTACCACAATAATCTAAGATGATAACATGAGAGGAAACTGAAAGGGGGTCAGGGGTATAGGAGAACTCTCTGCATTATGTCTGCTACTTTTCTGGAAATCTAAAATTATCCCAAAATAAAATTTTATTTAAACACCAACAACACAAATGACAACAAAACAAAGCAGATTAAGTATTGACCAAAAAATGCCCATGCCAGAAGAGTAAGTAGAGATGTGCACAATGATCTTAATAAAGTTCTGATAATGTGGGAAAAGCGAACACCCCACGATTCAAATAGCAACTAAATTTGAGAATCCCTGTTTCAACCCCTTTGAAAGTTCTGTCACTAGAGCATGTGACCAAATGATTGATCTTTGATTTTGATCAAACATTTCTCCCTGTTGAAGTGGAAAGAGGAGGAGGCTTGGGGAAGTGAATATAAGGTCCTTGAACTACTTAGTACACAGGCCAGCAATCTATATCAGGGTTGTGGAGGAACATTGAGGGTTGTAGACATTTAATTTTTCTTATTTTTACCTGATAGGCTCTTCAGGCATATTTAGGAAAACATAGGAGAACTCAGAATTAAATCAGCACTGGCTTGCAGTGGGAAACAGTATTGATAGTAAGGAGATACCCATTTCAGCAATTTAAGCAGGTTCCAGAGAAACAGAATGAAGGAGCATGCTCTGTGTGTGTCCAGTGGTTAATGTTTTCTTGTCATGGCACATAGAGAGCATTTAATGCACATTTACTGAATAAATGGCTTAACGTCTTCCAGTGGTCAGTGCAAGAGATTAGAAAAAAAAAGATTTCCTGAACTTGAATCACGAAGACATTACTCATGAGATAAAATGGCAGCATGCACCTTAAAAAGATGTACAGTCTGGCAAGTTAGAAATGTATAATAATGTCCTGTTTATACTACTTCAGCCAACCTTTGTAATTATGTACTGTTTTATGGGGGAAAAAGAAGAAATGCTCTTAAGATGAGGAAAAGCTCCTTTTTTTCCCCCCCAAGGATTTATTTAATTTCACTTCCTGAGGTACAGAGGTATTTTCAGAAAGCACAACCCTCCCTCTTTACATATCAGTGAAAAATACACTTTCTTAGAGCTTAAGAATTCTTGCCATCCCCTAGGAAATGTGGTAGGACACTTAAAAACTTTATTCCAAAGGCCAAACCCATCTTGGCAGGTGATATCATGGCTTATGTTTTCTTGGGGAGAAACAAGATGAAAATACATCAGAGAGAGGAAAGAAGAAAGAGGAGGGAGAGTGATTTAGGAATGAGTGGTGAGCTGTGAAGCAGGAAGAACCAGACAGTTCCAAAGGAGAATTAAGAGTCAGCCTTTCATTAGGGAAACTGCTCCTGGCCTCAGAGGAGGTGTGGAAAGGACAAGGGGCAAGGAACATGCCTTGAGAAGATTTGGTCCAGGACCTCTCCAAGGAAAATATTTTATAAAAGTTAAACAAGGAAAAAGACATCTGGGATTTGTCATTCCCCCAGAGCCTTTTGTATTTTGTTTTTTTCCTTTTTTTTTTTTTTTTGCGGTACGCGGGCCTCTCACTGCTGTGGCCTCTCCCGTTCCGGAGCACAGGCTCCGGACGCGCAGGCTCAGCGGCCATGGCTCACGGGCCCAGCAGCTCTGCGGCATGTGGGATCTTCCCGGACCGGGGCACGAACCCGTGTCCCCTGCATCGGCAGGAGGACTCTTAACCACTGCGCCACCAGGGGAGCCCAGCCTTTTGTATTTTGAGCTGAGAAAAAGAGGATTGAGGCAAGGTAGGTTCACCACAAATAGAAGTGCTCATAAGGTGCCCACTCCCCAAATTCCCGAGCACATCGAGCACACAGGGCAAATGTGGGAAGCTGGAGGGATGGAAAATGTAACCCAAGGATGAAAGGAGGGAACAATGGGTGTATTTATCAACCTCAAACTAAGCATTGTAGAATTTGTTTTCCCAGATCTTGACCATAATGGAAAAATCTTTCATTATCAGAACTGAGATCTAATAAATGGTTCCTTTTTTTCACTACTGGCATTTTTTTTGACATACAAAAAGCTGTGTATAATAAATGTATACAATTTGATAAGTTTGGAGATAAGTATGCTTCCATGAAACCATCACCACAATCCATGCCACAAACCTATCCATAACCTCCAAAATTTCCTTCTGCCCTCTTTTATTATTTTGTAATAAGAACACAGAACAAATTTATCCTCTTAGAAATTTTAAAAATAATCAGTGGTTCTTTATAGGTCAGGTAAGTGAGTTAAATGGAGGGCTGAGGGCTAAATGACTGTCAAGTGTATGGAATCACTGGTGAAGTCTGAATAACAATATGAGAATCCAATGGATATGAGTCAGTGTCTTCTTTCGGGACAAACTGCAAGAAGGTAATTTTTTAAAAAAATTAAACTAAAAGCTCAATTCCTTGGTTCAAAGTATCCTATCTCCCTTTTTCTGAAGGCAATTTGGCATGCTTAAAAATTCAATAAAAGATTATATTAAATCACATTGGAGCTTCAATACTAGGCTTTATTAATCAATAATTATTTGCTGACTATCCACTATGTCTCAGGCACTGTATGAGGCACAGGGGATACTAGGGCAAACAAGAAAGAACATCATCTCTGCTTTCCTAACTTGTAGTTATCTCCCAATTAGCAACAGAATCTTTGAGGATGACATGGATTTAGCTCTCATTTCAGAATCTGTAGAAAGTATAGCTCCAAATTTCTGGTAGTGCGTGTCTGGGATTCTGACGTAATCATAAATGTTATACTTGGAGAGAAGGTCTGAGTTATAAAAAGATGAAACATATGCCTCTATCCATCTCCATTAAGAACACAGACATGTTGGAATTGTGCAAATGGTTAAGAACAGTTCTACTAAACTTGACTGGTCTCTTACATTTTGGAGTGAGTATATCACCTTTGGAGATCATTGCTTTTCTTTTTTTTAACATCTTTATTGGAGTATAATTGCTTTACATTGTTGTGTTAGTTTCTGCTCTATAACAAACTGAATCAGCTATACGTATATTTATATCCCCATATCCCCTCCCTCTTGCGTCTCCCTCCCACCCTCCCTATCCCACCCCTCTAGGTGGTCACAAAGCACTGAGCTGACCTCCCTGTGCTATTGGCTGCTTCCCACTAGCTAGCTATTTTACATTTGGTAGTGTTTATATGTCCATGCCACTCTCTCACTTCATCCCAGCTTACCCTTCCCCCTCCCCGTGTCCTCAAGTCCATTCTCTACATCTGCGTCTTTATTCCTGTCCTGCCCCTAGGTTCTTCAGAACCTTTTTTTTTTTTTAATTCCATATATATGTGTGATCACTGCTGTTTTAAATAAAGCTGTGGGAGCTTGTGAAATTATTTATCCTCTGAGCCTCAGTTTCCTAGTCTGTAAAACTGGGATAATACCTACCTTACAGAGTAGTCATATGACTAAGTATAATATCAGTCTAGTGCTGGGTGTACAGTTGATCCTCAAAATACTTGATTTTTCGCCATTAAATGGCTGATTGATGAAGCGGCAATTCTTCTATGTTTGGAAATATTCACACCTGAGGGGCTGGAATGAGTAATTACTGACAGAGATGATGTAGAGACAAATCATTCATCAGGAAGGACTAAAACACATCTGTACTGCTTTCCAACTCTGAGATTCTATAAAAGCCTTGATTGGATGTTGCCATGGAACTACGGTTTCTTCTTTCTTAATAAGCGAGTGTGGACACCCAAGCTCCTTTAGAGGTTCAGATGGGCCTAGTTGTTTATTAAGCGTCTGACTTGGGAGGCACATTCCAGGTGCCTCTAATACATTATGTCATTCAATCCTCCCAACACCCTAGTGGGAAAGGGATTTTAAAGATGTGAAAAAGCCTCAGCAATATAAAAATTCAATGTAAATTCAGTATAATATTTAATGTAAAAATTCAAAAAAAATTCAATATCAACTCAATGAGTGAAGGAGTGAGAGTCTGAACTCAAGACTTTCTACTAATTCAAATCCACATCTTTCCCTCTCTTCAGTATTCAGGTTAAGATGTGGTTAAATTGGAACTTGATTTATTTGGCAGAAGGGGCCGTAAGTAATGGGTATTTTTAAACTTTTAGCCCTTGGTAACCAAATTCTGCATATCCACTGCTAATTTCATGTCAGCAAGGGCCACCTGTGTTTCTTGCTGTTGCTGAGGCTACTTGGACAGTATTTTGCCCATTGGGTTCTGGGAGCACAGGTGTGGGAGCTAGAGTAAAAGCCAAAAAATCTAATGACTTTGAACTCCCAAAGCATGAGGCTCTGGGCTCTCAAGCCCTCAACTGAAGACACAGTGGAAATAATGAGAAGCAGCTGCATTGTTTTCCATCACTTTTAGGTTTATAAGCGTTCAGGGCAAAGGAGGTCATTGTAAATCATGTATTTTGTAAGTCACTGGTGTATTAGAAGAGACTTTTAAATATGTGTCATGTCATAGTTGAATATGAAATGTAAATTGCATTTAAATTTTCTCATCAAGCCTGAAGAAAACAATTTTGCCCAGAGCTGTCCATCTGTAAGTTTAGCAAACCAGGCACCAGCTATATTTCATAACAGGCTGGAGAGATACCCCAGAAAACGAGAGTGTTCTGGCAGAAGTGCTAATTCTCATTAGGTCAACTGTGGATGGGAAGAATTCCTCTGTGAGCCTTTGCAGCCCATTTAGCCACAGAGGAAGCTCAGTATAAAGTTCTCTTTTCCTAAGTGACCAACAGAGGCTGAAAAAGTTGAAAACAAAGGAAACCAGCTCTCTTTTCAAAGGTCAGCTGGGCTCTGGTTGTTAAACCCACAACATCTAGCAGATTATATTTAGACACTATTTTGCATTCTGAACTCTAGTTTTGCATGAACCATTTGTAGCACGGAAGGCATTATGTGTAGAAGACAAAACCCTCAAACAAAATAATTTCTACTGCCTCTGTGTAAGAAGTAAACGAATCCTACTCCAGTATTTGCTATGATCTGTGTGTTTTTGGGATCTTGTGCAGTTGCTATGGAAATGCCAGGATCCCAAAAGAACATAATTTCCACTAGTACTACAAAAATGACCCCACTTAGCACAGTGAATTGATTGATCTCTGCCCTGTAATTTGGCAGAAGTCTCAAAGGCCTCCCATCTCTCTCACTGTTCTTTCTTATGAAATGCAGTTGGCTCAAAGAGCTTGTGTTAGAGAGTATTAAAGAAATGCAGTGGTTGACCTAAAAGCTAAAGCATGTATTTAAGGCAGCACATTTTTTTAGAATTATAATATCAAGTGATGTTTCATTTCTAGTGTAAGTTTAGGAATGTGAAATGGTTAACCAGCCTCAATTGGTAGCATGCCATTTATTTTATTTCTCAGTGAGAGACTATCATTTGTTATCCATTGCAAATTTATTCTGAGGCTCCAAAGGTAAGCAGAGGAAAAAAATGTTCAGTGTCTAGGTCACGTTTGAATTGGCTAGGAAATCACAGAAGCAAAACAGATGAGTTGTTACCAGATTTGGTATTTTCATCATTTGGAATACGTCTAAACTCATTACTGTTCTTCCTGCACTTTTCATCAGAGGAATTATATACACAAATTATATACCACAGTGATCTGAATATTAGAGAGCTGAGATCCACTCTTCCCTATTTGCTGATGGGCAGTGAGCTGTCAAGGAGGCAAAGAACCCTGCCAGGGAATGAGGGGAATAATGTTTTGTTTCAAGTTGTATTGTTTTCTTCCATACCTGGGCTACCCAATTACTTTCCAATGTCTTTGACAGCCTCCCTACTTACTTTAAAGATGTAGGCCTTCTTTGCCTGCCATTTCATCACAGCTGCCCTCACCCCCCGCCCTCAGCCACCCAGCACACACCTATTCAGATTCTACCTTCTGTAAGTCCCAGATCAGATTGCAAGTTCTTTGTGATGCTGTCTCAGCTAGTACAGCCAGCATCATTAAAATTTCTACATATAAAACTTTTTTCCAAACTACCAAGCCACTTATACTCTATGGCATTCACTGAGTTTTTCCCCAGTGAATCTAGTAGCCTCTTTTATTTTCCAGTCTTATCAATATCTCTGCATCATTTAGCATCATTCACCAGACCTCTGTGCCCATGCCTGTTGTGATTCTGTCCTCTCTTGTTGCCCCTTATCTCTGTTAATGCTCTTTCTCGGGTCCCCTGCTGTCTTCCCTTCCTTTCCACAACATTTGTTCATTTATTCATGAAACAAACATTTACAGGGCACTTATCAAGTTCCAGGCTAGACGCTGAGGATCTGCAGATACAATGATGAACAAGGTGTGCTCCTCCTCCATCAAGAAGTTTACCGTCTAAAGTAGAAGAAAGGTCAGCAGATCAGCAATTGTTGCTTGATGATTCGTTTTGTAGAGGTGTGTGAAGTCTACTGCTAATGAGAGCACAGAGGAAAAGGTTCTAAAATCCAGGTAGGAGAAGGAACAAAGGAAGGCTTCCTAGAGAAGGTGACCATTTAGCTGAGTCTTGATGAAGGGGTAAAACTTATTCAGATGAAGGAGAGAGTGTTTTTCAGGCACAAGGAACAGAATGTGACAAGACATAAACACATGGAATAGCACGTTGGGGAAATAAGGAGCTTGTGGATTGGGAGGCAGTGTGGTGTAGTGGGGAAGATTATAGTCCCTGGAGTTGGAAATGGAATTGGATCCTGGACATATGACCATGGACAAATTGCTTAATCTCAGAGAGCCTCAGTTTTATCATCTATAATATGGGAATAGTAATATCTACTTGTGGTGCTCTGGAAGGTAGTTTAATGATAAATAACATAAGGCACCTGCATCAGACCTGGCAACCAAGTAGACACCCAGAAAACTGTAACTATGATTATTATGGTGATGATGATGTGATGGTTAGTTTTATGTGTCAGCTTGGTTAGGCTACAATGCCCAGATATTTAGTCAAATGTTATACTGGATGATTTTTGCAAAGGTATTTTTTGGATGAGATTAACATTTAAATTGGTGGATTTGAGTAAAGCAGATTACCCTCCATAATGTGGGTGGGCCTCATCCAATCAGTTGAAGATCTTAAGAGAACAAAGACTGACCTTCCCTGAGCAAAGGGGAATTCTGCCAGCAGGCAATCTTTGGCTTGAACTTCAACTCTTCCCTGAGTCTCCGGCATGCTGGCCTACCCATCAGTTTTGGACTCATCAAGCTCTCCACAATAGCGTGAGCCAATTCCTTAAAATAAATTTCTCTCTCTCTCTCCACACACACACACACACACACACACACACACATGCAGTTGGTTCTGTTTCTCTGGAGAACTGTGACTGACACAGATGGGTTACCTGAACCCCCAACCGCCTACTTGAAATCTCCACTTGGATATCTAATAGGCATTTCTAGTTTAATATATCCTAAAGCGAGCTTCAGATAACCTCCCCTCCAAACCCTACTCTTCTTGCAGTCTTTCCTATTCCAGTAAGTATCAACTCCATTCTTATAATTGTTTGAGTCCCAAACCTGATGTCATTCTGGACTGTTCTTTGTCTCACATCATACATCTGATCATCTGATTCACTGTCAAGGCCTCTTAGCTCTATGTTCAAAACATATCTAGAATTCACCATCTCCACCACTATCCTCATGGCCCATACCACCTGGATTATTGGAATACCTTTCGAAATGGTCTTTCCTCATCCCCTTCTCAGAAGCCAGAGAGATCCTGCCATCCTCTGTTCAAAACCCTCCAGGATCTCTCTGAGAGTGAAAAGGCTGAAGTCCTTACCTGGCCCACAAGGCCCTACACAGTATAGCCCCTTTCCTCTGGCCTCTTCTCCTACTACCCTCTTCTTGGTCATTATTCTTGGCCAATCTGTCCTCCATGTTGTTCCTCAAAGTCACTGCATCACAAATGTCTGAGGGCCATTCCACTTGGTATTCTCTCTGCCTGGAATGCCTTCCCCAGATTTCCACATGGCACTCCCCTTCTCTCCTAAAGGTCTCAGCTCAAGGCAGTGAGGCCTTCTCTGAAAATTGTCTAAAATGTCAACTTCCTTCTCCCGTTACCCTCCCCACACAGAATTCCTGTCCTCCTTCTTTGCTTTATTTTTCCCCTTAGCACTTATCACCATCTCACCTACTAGATTTTACTTATTAACTTCTTTACCCTCTCTCTCTCCCCACTAGAATCAGGCTGCGTGAGAGCAGGGGTTTTAGCATCTTTCGTTCAGTGCTGCATCCCCCAGTGCCTAGAACAGAACCTGGCACTTAATAGGAGCTCAATAAATATCTGTTAAATGGTCAAATGATCAAGATGATGATGACGAGGAAGAGGAGGAATAATTAAAATAGAGGTAGGGTCCTAATGTGTTATTTGTGATATAGGAACATGTCCATCTCTCAGATCTCCCAGTCTTAGAAAATCCAATACCTGAATGTTGGGCCAATCTCCCCTATCATTTTCACCAAGAATGTTTACTTAAAATGCTGATCACTGGGTCTTAATTCTGGAGATTCTGATTCAGTAGGTTTGGGGTAGGCCTCTAAATCTTCATTTAAAAAATGACATCGATGGGGGCTTCCCTGGTGGCGTAGTGGTTGAGAGTCCGCCTGCTGATGCAGGGGACATGGGTTCGTGCCCCGGTCTGGGAGGATCCCACATGCCGCGGAGCGGCTGGGCCCGTGAGCCATGGCCGCTGAGCCTGCGCATCCGGAGCCTGTGCTCCGCAACGGGAGAGGCCACAACAGTGAGAGGTCCGCGTACGGCAAAAAAAAAAAAAAAATGACATTGATGCAGGTGCTTCTTGGACCATACCTTGGGAAACAATGACTAGGACTGAGTCCCAAATTGTATAAGCCATGTCTAGCTCCCAGATATATTTTATTTGGTCCAGAAAGTACTGGCTCACTAAATGTTTAAGAAAAGTACATTACTTATCAACACTTAAAAGTTTCCTATATCATCATTATTTACAGATTTCTATTTTAATTTGATGACCTGACAATATTGGACCTGTATTCCTAGACGGCAATAATTGGCTAAAGCTTGGTGGCAGCTGCAGATTTCTTTTAAAAAGGACACATCTAACCGTCTACTCCGGGTTACCACAGATACCATCCTCCTCATTATGTCTTAAACACTGCACTCATTTATCAAAGCCCCAGAAAACATTTGAGTCTGGGGCACCTTTCCTAACCAAGCCAAGCCCAGGAAGGGACTGATGTCAGGTCAGCATAACTCTATACAAATCCTGAAACTCAAAAAGTCTGTTGGCCACTGTAAATCCAGGAATCCCAGAACAGGCCACACAAAGACCATTTCTGTGAGGAGCATGAAGAAAATTGCCTTTTTCTTATTTTGCTGATGATTCTGTTCTAGAGGAAATATAAACCACTAGGTAGTTTCTACGTCAAACTTTTAACACATTAGTCAGTCATTTTACTGGTAAGGAGCAATTAGATTTACATGAAGATGTACATTGAGTTTTTCATCATTCTTCCAACAGAAACAGGTGATCAGGTCTTGGCTCCTCAGAAGAACTCTGCTCATCTCACCAGAAGACAGACAGACATGCATCAAGAATCATGCTCCAAAAGGAATATTCTGATTGGACCAGACACCTGCTCTTTAGCAGAGTTCTCTCCTAGGATACTCTCTTATGGTCAGCTTGGCAGTACGGTTTTGGTTGTGATCTGGGCTGTGCCACTCAAGTGTCATCCAACTCATTCCTAAGTAAACTTGTCTATTTGCCTCAAGAGTGGATTAAAAGAAAACAGGCAACCACACTTTGGAGAGCCCAGTATAAACATACATAAACCCTAGGCTGGGAGTCCTAGCCTCTGAGAGTTGCAGTCGTATGGCAGTAGAAGCCACAGCTGTGACACTGAAGGACCATTACGAGCAGAACTAGTGGCTCACCAGTCAGGCTAGCAGACAGTTTGGTGAAACATGACCTTGATGTTGACAGTAAATAAAGGTAACGGGCTCTCAAGGGGTACACTGAGACATTTGGGATCATGCTAAAGGAAGGGAGGATACTCTAGTTCCTAGTGACTATAATTGGTTGGAGACTTGGTCAAAGATATTTTCCATTGTTATTGTTACCCCGGGATCTTCACTATCTCCCCACAGCTTCTAACGTCTAGGAAGTAGTGGCTCCACAGATAGCAGAGCCAGCATTAAATATGAGTTCAAATGTCACTTTTTCCCTATTCAAAGGTGAAAACACTGAAGATACGTATTCCTGCAGTTTACAGAAGTTTTAAAGTTATTGGTTCATGTCAAACCCACTGTATTGAAATGGTAATTGACTTTTTTTACCATCTAAGTACCTGTCGTAGATTTCCCTAAGACTACTAAGTGCATTAGATGAGTGTCTAGTCAGATGTGATTTTCAGCCTTAGCTGGCAGCCCCAGCCCAGTCAATCAATTTGAAGATGGGTGCTACTTTTGTATTACTATTGGTCACAAAAGGAGCTCAACAAATGAGTGTAGACCAATGAGAGGAAAGACACTCCTCCCCTGGAAAACCATCTGAGGACAAATGACTCATTTCCTGTTTCCATATAGAAGTGCAACATATTGGAAAGAGCGCAGGTTTTGAGCTTTGAAGGACTCAGGTTAAGATTAAACCTCTGCCACTTCTCAGAGGAGTATGGCCTCTAGCACTTCAGTTGCTCTCCTGAGCTTTAGTTTTCTCATCTGTAAAATGAAGATAATATTGATACTTCATAGGGTTTGGGCTTGAATAAAAAATGACATGAGTAAAGGATCTAGCCCACTGCCTGACTCACCAAGGCTCCATTAAGCATCACGAATTTGGTTATTGTGATTGTTCTTATGCTGAGAATGTCATAGGGAATCAGAGAGCCATAGAATTGAAAGGGATGTAAAGTTTTCTAATCCTACTCTGTTTAAGAGGCACAAAGCATTTCAGATAAGGGATTATGCAGTTTTTGCTTTAGAGTGTTATTTCCATTAATTAACATTAATACTAATATCACCTAACATTGTTTGAATACTGACTATGTGTTAAAGTCTGGTATTTAATGCTCACTGTAACTATTATTATTATTGTCTCCTTGCTTTACAGCTGAGGACTTGGAGGTTTAGTCAAGTTCCATCACTTGCCCAAGGTCAGACTGCTGGCCTTGATCCCTGATGCTCTCAATACCATTCTATGTTGTCTCCCATGTTCAGACTCCCAAGGTCAGTCTTCCTGCCCACAAAAGCCCTTCTTTTTTTGTTTTTCTAAATAAAAACTAGGCAAATGGAACACACATACCTTCCAGGCATATAAAACCCCTGCTGATACCAGAGTCTCAAAAAAGTAAACACACCTGACTCATTAGCCTTCTGTTTTTTGACGTCTTTTCACCCTAGCTGTATCTCACCAAATTCAGAGGCTAAAATAGTTTTAAATGCCCTTGGCTTTTTCTGTGATGATGTGCAGTAGGACACCCTTTCTGAAATCTGTCTGAGAGATTCTGGTCTAAGGTTCCACTTCATAATTGTACACGTTGAGGTTGCTACATGACAATATTCAACTGGGTTAGTCCAACATGATATAGTGTGACACTGTTCTAGGTGTAGCTGTGAAAATGTGAGCAGGGAATTTGGGGGACAAGGTGAACCTGACAGAGCACTTAAGGGTGGAGTCTGGTTAGGATGCTAAGGGTCAGGTAAGATTGGAAGGAGGTAGAAACATTCATTTGAGGGTCTTTTGCTGGTGCACAGGCAGAGTCTGGGTGATGGGGGTGGGCAGGCAGCTCTTCTGCAGGGACCTTGTGTGTCTTCAGCTTCAGGGGTTAAGTTCATCAACAGGGGTAGTGGTCTGGCTCTTTGGAGGGAAGAGTGTCTGCCTTACACCAGCAATATGTACTCTATAAATATCTGTGGGATCAATGAATAAGAGTAGCTGAGGAAGGGAGGGAAATGTGAAGACAAGGAGACATTAGCAGCGTGACATTAAAAAAGAGATGCATTTGGGGTGACAAGCAGAGAAGGAGGTGACTCTTCAGGTCAGGTGGTCAGTTGTAAATGAGAGGTTTACTACAAAAATAGGACACAAAACTGCATAGTAAGTTGTGGATGGATAAGTGGATGGATCCAACTGTTAAAAGTCTGTAGTGTTTATAACTGTGGGGTGGAGATTATGGACAGTTTTATTTCCTTCTTTTTGTTTATCATTGTTATATTATTTCATTGTTTTATTCAGGTTTGTTAGAGTTTACCTACACATTATTCTTGGGTCTGTCGCATCTTGCAATGAACTCTGACAAAGCCTTTGTCCTGTCGTCACATGAGGAACTGACTGAAATCTGTAGGTCAGGTGAGCCTAAATGAAACTTTTTCTTAACTTATCCAAGGTTCATTTAACTCTGTCTGCTTATCCACATCAGCCAGGAGCTGACAAATGTGCCTTTCTCAATGAATCTTTCTGCCAGTTCTTCACAGTCCTTGTTCGGGTGCTTTTCTCAGCTTACCCAGACATCAGTGAGAAAAGGGAGATTTACACTATCTCTTTGAATTGACAGTGCCCTATTTTCTTTTCTTGTATGCAACCCCATGTATAATTAAAATCCTATTAAGTTTTGGTAGCTATTACAGACACTTACAACGATATTATAAGAAAAGCTGTTTCCCAGCCCAATTGATTACAGATACTGTTGGCTTTGCTGGTGAAATGTATCTAGCACAAACACTGACTTTGGTATTTTCTTTCTTCTTTGTCTTGCATTTCTGTTTTAGCCTTAGAGGCGGTGTCACCTGGGGCTTGATGCCAACCTCTTGGTGCTCAGCAGGATAAAGAAGCCTGGGGAGAATGTTGTTTGACATTAAAGAATGTTTAAAGTTCATTATTTGTGAATGTACTGTTGTGTACAGAGCAATTTATGCTGCACCCTTCTGACTCCCTTTTTGCTTGGATTAAGTCTCAGCTCTGATTTGTCTGATGTTTATCTACATTAAGCCTCTCTCTTTCTTTCTCTCCTTCTCACTCTTGTTTCTTTTGTAAATAAAATATCTGAAGAAAACAGAGGTGAAGAATGGTAATGGGGAGGAATGTTGTCTGGAGACTTTTCTGTATGATTACTATAATTTGAGGAACAGATGTGGGGGAAGATTCCCCTGCTTTCTGAAGAATCTAAAATTTAGGCTTGTGTATAAACAGTTTGGAACCCATGTAATTTCGATATTTAAAGAATAAAGTCCTGGTGTAACCAGCCACATTTTTTGGTGAACTCTCCGTAATCTAGGTCTAGGGGTGACCAGAGTCCAGAGGATGAAGTAGTAGGTTTGGCTGTTTGCTTCCTCCTGGTTTTCCCTTTCTATGCTCCCTTTCTCCTCCAAGGTACTCTTGTCTTCACCAAGACCTCCCCCTTGGAAGGAACTGATATCAGGCATGGAATGGAAGTGAATGGAAGTCTTTGTGTTAGCATTTGCTGGAATTTTGAACTTCATTACTCATTTTGTGTCAAAGGAGAATACTCTGAGAAAGTATTTAGTAAAAGATAAGAGGTACAAGTCAAGTCTGATGAAAGTTGATTAACTCCTCCAAGCCCCTGTGTCTGCTAAAGTGGGATCTATCAAAGGTACCAAGGGAGCAGTGGGTAGGTTCTGTTCAGATGGATAGGTGAGAAAAGCAAGGTTATAACATATTCTCAGAAGTGTTTTTTATATAAAAGAATTACATATTAAGAAAAGGATACTGGGCTTCCCTGGTGGCGCAGTGGTTGAGAGTCCGCCTGCCAATGCAGGGGACACGGGTTCGTGCCCCGGTCCGGGAAGATCCCACATGCCGCAGAGCAGCTGGGCCCGTGAGCCATGGCCGCTGAGCCTGCGCATCCAGAGCCTGTGCTCCACAACAGGAGAGGCCACAACAGTGAGAGGCCCTCATACCGCAAGAAAAAAAAAATAAGAAAAGGATACATGTTTACTAACTTATATTTCGTTATTAGAAGCCAAGTGTAAGAGAATTAAAGGAAATGTAAACCTTATGTACAAACTAAAGGTTTTGTTTCTTTTGTTTTGTATTGTTTTTACTACTTCAAATCAATAAGCTCCATCAAGCTGAATATTTTTTTACAACCAGAAGAAGGATATTATTACATATATCTCTGTATCTGTGTATTTGTTTTCTCAGGGATAATAATAATTAATGTTAATATTCCATCTCTCTCTCTCCCCCCTGCCCCCGTCTCTCTTTCTCTCACTTATTAGCCTCTAATGAAAATTCTCTTTGAGTGCTGAGTTCCTGGGTCTTTGTAATGCAGAAAGGAACTGCATCAGATATGGTCAGTTTCACTCTCAAGAGTAATAATTTCAGGGAAAATGATGGAGGTTAAAGAAAGGAGTAATGAAAAAGACTGGGGAAAAAGGGAGAATAGGGAAGGGTTGAGAACAAGCTTTGGAAGCACGGAATTGGGAAAGAGAATTTTAAGAAGTAAACTGGGGTTATATATTGATGTCCTTTGAGAGAATGGAATGAAAATTTTGATTAGTTTTGATTACTAGAGTGTTTTCCTTTGAATACAAAATAGTAATAAGAGAGAACCATGATAAATCCTCCTAAATATAATTAGAGCTTCACAAATGCATACATATATATTCTGTATTTCATGTCTGAAATGATTACCTAATCTGTGGTTATTGATTTTAAGATGCATCATCATTTCATATACCTACATTTAAGAAAGACAAAAACTCTTTCAATAATTATTTTAACAAGTTTAGCAAGTCACCAATTATAAGATGCATCTGTTTCAAAGATGTTAAAATGTGAAAAAAAATGTGTACCAGTAAAAGAGTATAGAAAATAATAGAATAGAATACACCAAAATATTAAGAGTACTTATCAGTAGATTTTGGAATTGTAAGTTATTTTTGTTGTCTTCATACTTCTATGTGTTTTCAAAGTGTTTTATTCTGATCATGAGTTACTTTTCTAATTAGAACCAAAAACATGGTTCAGACGTAGTTTTGCAGGAAATTAACAGGGAATGAAGCCCTATGCTTCTGTGAACTTCTGATCTCACTGGCAAAATGCTACAACTGCTACCACCATCAGATAATTCTGTGCCAAGGTCCAGCAAAAGAGTCTTTGAAATTATTGTTACAGCTTGTTCTGTGGATTTCCTAGGACCTAGTGAGTGTCCTTGCCCATAAAACAAACATAACTTTACTTAGCATAAATTATTTGTACATCTATAAATGTAGACATATCCATTTACAAAATGTAATAGTGGGTGAATTTCTAAATAGTGCAGTGCACAATTCCTTTTCAATGGCCAGTAAAATGTTGAAGTCTATCCATATGCCTCAGGCCTTTTTGCTTCTCATGCTTTCTTAGCTCATTTGAAGGCCAGTGGGCTCAAGGTTTGAAGAATCTGCCATGTAACCTGAGGGTTTAACTCTTCCAAAAGACTGGATTCAGGGAGTTAAAGGGCATATGTGCCATCTACCACCTTCCCTTAGTGAACAATCCAATGGAAGAAAGAAGTTTAATCGGGAAGAGACTTTCATATTTCCTATGGCAGGGTTTCCAGATCAGTGTGCCTAAGGATACAGAAGATTTTGAGTCAGAGGGAGGTAGCTTGGGAGGGAGAAGGACAGCGACTGCATTTCTGAAAAACTTTCCCCCAAATCATCATCTTTTAATGATTTTTAAGATAACCATCAAAAAAGCTCTAGAGGAAACTACATGAAATATGCAATAAAACATTAACGGTTAGATAGTGAGACATGCAGTCAAAGGGTGGTGGCTGTTTTATGTGCTTGCTCCCAACCCACTCCCAGCACCAACAGAACCTCACTTTGCTTAGAGTCTGGGCCTGTCCAGAGGGCCTGGAGGGCTGATCTCCAGGGCGCTGAATAGGAAAGACTCATCCAACTGGAAGGGGGAGTCGGGTTCACAAATTCAGGCCAAGAAAAATAGGTTGGAGTCAGAGGTCAGAGGTAACTTTGAGTCCAGTGTAGTGTCTGCCTCTTAATATGTCCTCTGGATCATCTCTTGCACAGTCATGGATTGTTTCTGGAAAGAGACTATTTCAATACAGAGGCAGTTTAAGGGAAAAAGAAAACAACTCTAATAAAACCTCAGTAAGACTGGGAGAGCAGAAGACAGTGCTGTGTAGCAGAGTGTGTGCAAATGTGCAAGTGGGGATGAAGGGAACCTTCTTTCCTTCTGGAGGCCTTTGGCACATGGAGCAGTTCGGCTTACATCTGGACTGGAGACAGAAGCCTTGGACTTAAACCTTGGGGCAGCTACCACACAAGAAGAGACAGCTGATTGCAATAGCTTGAACGGGAGCAGAGAGAGGACAGAAGTTAGACTGCGGGCCAGAGTTTAGGCTAAGGAGCATGTGATGCATTCTGTAAGGAAGTTTGCAGAGGCAGTCAGAAGTGGGACTGGCTGGCATCGCAAAAATACCAGTGAGGGCAGAACCAGAGAAATACTGTTTTGTTATTCTTTTAATGATGCTGTTATGACTTACAGAATTTAGGTTACACAGTTAAACTACTGCTCTGGCACAAAGTGACTCCTGACTTTGCATTTGATCACTGAGGCTAGAGACTGAATCTGTCCAGTGATCATGGCCCTGAGGTGGTATTCTGTGTCAGAGATAAGACTTATTGCTGGGTATTGCCCCTCTTCTAATATATGGAGGCTGAAGGACTTGAGGACTCTAAACTTGGCAACCTTCACATAATCAAGCATGCCTCAGATTTCCATGGGTTCTCCAGCCTTCAGAAGGAATCCTTTCCCCAAACCGATATTCTCATCTCGCATCTGGTGAGCCCTGAGAAATCCATTTATTTTTTCAGAATGGAATCCATACTTTCCAAGTATTTCCTGGGAATTTCCAAGGAACAATGAAATATACTGGTTGTCTGTCACCTGAGAAGAGAACTACAATGCAGGAAAAAAAAGCTTGGAACTGGATATAGACATCACTCTTTCTAGACCTGTTGGAAATGCCCTTCCACAAGGTTCTTTACTTGACATTGTCCAGCCACCAGGTTCCAAAACTAAGCCTACCCCCTCTCAGAAAAATGCCTTTTATCAGAAGTTTCCAATTTAGGCTCATCAGCTCACAGCCCATTTCCTCCTCCAGACTAAAGCCTTCCCCCTTTTCTCCTTCAGGTGATTTGACAGAGGAGACATAGTTTTCTTTAGGGGAATGCCCCGCCCTTGTTTATAAGATTTGGTTTAGCTCCCAAGTCATGGAATAGAGCAAGTAAAATATTTGACAAAAGTTGTTACAGTTGGAAGTATGCCACTTTTGGGGGTTTTAGAAGATTAGAAGGGACATCCATTCTTTTTTTTTTTCTCTTTTTTTTTTTAACATCTGTATTAGAGTACAATTGCTTTACAATGGTGTGTCAGTTTCTGCTTTATAACAAAGTGAATCAGTTATACATATACATATGTCCCCATATCTCTTCCCTCTTGCATCTCCCTCCCTCCCACGCTCCCTATCCCACCCCTCTAGGTGGTCACAAAGCACCGAGCTGGTCTCCCTGTGCTGTGCGGCTGCTTCCCACTAGCTAGCCATTTTATGTTTGGTAGTGTATATATATCCATGCCACTCTTTCACTTTGGCAGGAACATCCATTCTTAATGATCCAACCGCCAGCATGAGGTGAAGACATGCCAGAATTGCTATCTCATCTTTCCTGCCATCAACGAGTCTTAGCTTCTAATTTCTTTCTTAACCACACACACACACATACACACACACATACACACATACCCCTCATAAGAACAACACAGCACTTCTTTGTAGATAGGGATGTCTAGATTAAAAACAAAAAAAGTCTTAATCTGTAAAGGTACAATCATACATCTAGTTTATATTACTAATTGCTGGTCAGAAGCAGTGTTCTAGAAGAGAAATGGGTGAGTACCTGTGTTATATCTGCGTAAATAAAAGACCCTGCCCAAATGGCCATTCCCAAAGACAAATTCTGTTACAGAAATTTTGCTACAGAATAAAAAATCTGCACTCAAATTGTCATTTGATGTTTTAAATTTTCATCCTCCAGTGGCATCTTCCTTACAAAAATAAATAAATACAATCAAATAAGACCTTGAGAGGCTGTCCAGTTTCAAACAATTTTAAGGCACATTTGAATAATTTTGGTTAAGGATAGTCTACTAAGGTAAATATCTGGATAAAAGTGGTATTCTTCGTCCTGCTTCATTTCCAGAATATTCTGAGTTAGGATTTATGAGGAGGAAGAGAATAAGCACTTGGATTTCACTCTGGAATAACTTTCTTACAAGCCAACACAATTCGGTGAACCAGCAAATATTTCTACCACCACTACTTTTATACTTAGAAAAGGACTTTCTTGTCTTTAAAATGATTCTTTGGAAAAATATTTTAAATCCTCCTGGGTCTTTTTAATATTTCAATTCTTAGCCTAACCTTTTGAATCACTACTTTCTGGCTTACCTTTGGGATAATGTTTTTCTGTTTGATCGTCAGAGTTCCAGTCTAGTAAAAGGTTTACCCAGACTGAACATAGTAGAAACAATGGAAATGGCTACCTATGTGGAGTTCTCCAATTTACTGCTCATCAGGACAAGAAGGGAACTTCTGAGGTTATGTCATCTGGACCCCTCAAGGCCTTGGAGATAAAGTCTTTGCATTTTATTTTTATTCACTCTCCTAGATTTCATTCTACTTTCATTTTTATTCCTCTAGATGCTCATTCGTTTCTCTGATTTTTGTCTATCACTTAGACAATGATATATCTCTTAGCAATGGTATATCTCCTACACAACGATATAGCTGCCTGATTTTATTGTATTAAATAAACATTTATAGAATGTTTTGCTCACTTCCCCTTTCTTATATTAGTTTTCTCTCCCTTCTCCTTTATCTGGTAAAGACCTAAAGGAGATAAGAGAGCCAACCATAGGGATAAATATCTGGTAAGAAAACTTTCCAGAAGAGGAAACAGCAAGTTCAAATCCTTGAAAAGGAGCATGGCATGGCTGGCATAGGTTGAACAAGAACAAGAGGGTAGAAAAGATGAAGTCAGAAAGCAACTAGACCTTTATAAGCTATGAAGGGGCTCTGGTTTTTCACTCTGACTGAGATGGAAAGCCCCTGGAGGATGTTGATCAGGTTTAATCTTTATCTTTAAAAGCTCACCCACACTAGCAGGTATGTTGAGAATAATATTATGACCAACAAAGATCAAAGAAAGGTACAAGGGTGGGAGCCAACTGAAATAACCTAGGAAAGGGATAATGGTGACTTGGACCAAGTTACTAGCAGTTAAAGAGATTAAAGAATTGTTTGGATTCTGGATGTATTTTGAGAGGGGAGCCCACAGGATCTGATAACCAATTTGATGTGGGATGATGAGGGAAAGAGAGGTAAAGGGTGAATCCAAGATTTTGGCATAATAAACTGGAAGAAAGGAGTTGCCACTAACTGAAAAGGGAATGGCTGAGGGTAGAACAAATTTGCAATAAGAACAAGATCAGGAGCTCAGTTTCTTTGGATATAGTCACACTGGGATTCCTAATGGCTGTCCAGATATAGATGTCAAGTAGGCAGGTGAATTTATGGATCTGGAATTCAGGGGACTGTTCCAGGTTGCAGATACAAATATAAGAATCCTCATTATATATAGTATTTAAATATGGGAGAACGAATGAAATTTCCAAAAGAGTAAGAGTGTAGCTTCAAAGGAGAGGAGGTTCATGGATAGTAGTCTAATCCACCCAAGAGTTTTCATGGGTTATGTCCCGTTACTGTAAAAGTCTCACTGGCATAGCAGTCTGTCCTTGCTTTAAGGGAAAATGCCCAGAGAATAAACATCCCGTTGAAGGTTTTTTTTTAATTTCCACAGAGCACACACATTCACTGGTGGTGATCCAAGAACAGGTGTGTGTTGTCTGTGAGTCTGTATGTTTGTACATTTTTTCTTCTGATTTTGAAATATGTTGAGTGTACCAACTTGTCGGAAGTGTAATCTACTGGAGGAGGAAAAAATACCAAGATTCGTTAGAAGAAGTAAGTTAATTAATAAACCTAGAGAAAACTGTATAGTTCCTGAGTCCTTGTGGAGAAACTGATGACATATGGAGAAGGATTCTGCTGAACGTGTATTTCTTGCTGCCACAAGAGTGAGGTGAGTAAGAATGCTATTGCAGATGGGAGAAATGCTTGACTGACTGCACAAGTGCCATCCCTGGTTGCCTTGGTTACAGGCAACTTACTACACATGCAAATGAAGTAAGTGGTAGTTAGCAGTGGAGCAACAGGTGACCTAGCTAGCACTACCTTGGGGGCACTACCTTGTGTGGCAGGGATAGGATGAGGACAGGAGACAAAGGACTCATTGTGAATAACAAGGGCAACAGGAACAAGGTTCCTGTTCAGCAACCGCTCAGTGTAGCAGAACCTTTTATATCTTCCACTAAGTTTGGTCAGCCTCAATGTAGATAACCTGCATCACTGCCACCCTGGTCCTGTCTAATGGCCTTCTAATGCTGAATAGAAGGACACCCTAGGGAGAACAATGTGGGCGGGTGAACAAAATCATTTAAAAATATCTTTCTTCTCACAAAAGGGAAGAAGGACATTCTGAAATTCATCTGAGCATTTTAGCATTAATTTCTTTGTAAATCTCTGTGGGTATATACGCCCAGATATTAGTTATGCATTATTCCAAGATAAGTAAAATGGAAAATAAATCATTAATAGAATCTATGAAGATGGTTCTGCTTGCTCAAACCTTTATAATAAACCCAAATCTCACAAGTAATACAGGTAACATTTAAGAAAGGAGATTGTTACTCCCATTATATGGATTTGGTAGCTTGATCTGAAACAACTCAGAATTTCTTTGGAAGCCTGGGTGTGAAATTAGCTCCCTCTTCCTCATCTGGCAGCTTCACTGGGTTAATGAAGTCCCAGGAAGAAGGCTGCCCACTTACCGTGAGGGCTGGGGCACAGCCTGATAATCCAGAGCTATCAGAACCCACGATGAGTAACAGTATTATGGCTGGGCCTCCTTCTCGAAGCATTTAGAGCCAATTTGATTTTTATTCTGCCTCTGGCACAAAGGTACTTTGGAAGCTCTAATGGGGACACTTCAATACTGGCTTTACAGGAATCTTAAAATGTTTCGAGAGTTGGATTGAGGAAATAAAGGAAGCAAGGAAACAAAGACCCTTATTTCTGATTCTAAAGTTGATTTTCTGCCACCTGGATAGAGCTTTCACGAGGGGGAAATGATGCACAGTGTAGATTTGGGCCAGCAAAATTGGGAAGTCAATTATTTTGTTCCATGTGGTTTCACAGGGGAAGAAGAAGCTGAGCTAGTTGAAAACCACTGGGGAGAATGCCAGATGTGTAACATGCACCCGCAGGTGATGATCACGTTGGTCATGTCATCTGAGCAAGGGCAGAAGCTCCAGCTATGAGCACAAGCAGATGGAAGACCAGTTTTTATTCTTGTCAAAATAATAAACTCAACACTTCAGAGCTTTAAAAGCTTTTCAAATTATTTATCATCAGATATTCACCCAAACACCTATTCTTCCTATTAACGTTTATGCCAATAGGAAGAAGTACCTCATGGCTAAATGAAGCCCACAGATTGGCGATTATCATAGTACATTAAGGATGCTCTGTTTAAGGGAATACTTTAAATAACTAGTGTCTCTTTGCATTGATACAATATATCTTTTCCCCCTATAATCTGAACAAGAATACCAACAACCTGCTTTCTCAGAAATAGCATTAATAACAGCTTAAAGATGAAATTCTTATATGGAGACACTAACTGCTTTGAGAAGATTCATTCCTACCCAAAGCAAACAAAAACATTTGGAAATTAAAGGCAGAATTCTTATTTTCTTTAAATAAGATGGAAGGAAGCAGTGAGTATTTATTTAAAGCTTGACTTTGTTGCATATATACTTTCAAAGAGAAAATGTTGAAAGATGACATTTCTCTACAAATAACAAATGCTGGAGAGGGTGTGGAGAAAAGGAAACCCTCCTACACTGTTGGTGGGAATGTAAGTTGGTGCAGCAACTGTAGAAAACAGTATGGAGGTTCCTCAGAAAATTAAAAATAGAATTACCATATGATCCAGCAATACCACTTCTGGGCATATATCCAGACAAAACTATAATTCAAAAAGATACATGCACCCCCCTATGTTCATAGCAGCACTATTCACAACAGCCAAGACATGGAAACAACCTGAATGTCCACTGACAGATGAATGGATGAAGGTGTGGTACATATATACAATGGAATACTACTCAGCCATAAAAAAGAATGAAATAACGCCATTTGCAGCAACATGGATGCAACTAGAGATTATCATACTAAGGGAAGTAAGTCAGAAAGAGAAAGACAACTATAATATAATATCTCTTACATGTGGAATCTAAAATATGATACAAATGAACCTATCTATAAAACAGAAACAGACTCACAGACATAGAGGACAGACTGGTGGTGACCAAGAGGGAGGGGCTGGGGGAGGGATAGAGTGGGAGGTTGAGGTTAGCAGATTTAAGCTTTTATAAATAGAATGGATAAATAACAAGGTCCTATAGCACAATATCCTATGATAAACCATAATGAAAAAGAATACTAAAAAAAGAACATATATATATATATATATATGTGTGTATAACTGAATCACTTTGCTGTATAGCAGTAATTAACACAACACTGTAAATCAACTATACTTCAATAAAAAAAAGAAAGATGACATTTCTTTGTCAGGATATTTTTTAAATAGAAATGGTACACACCCGTGTAACCTACACATTCTTTTTATGCAGAAGCATTGATTGACTGTTTATTATTATTTATTAATTTGTTTATTATTCTCTTTATTAAAGATCTGTACCAACCACTTTGTAATATGGGTGACCCCAGCCCCTGCCTCTTGGATATGCCTTAGGGAGGTATCAGCTTTCCTGCTGATTGCTTTGTTCCACTTCCTTGCTGCATGAGAGAACTTCGAGCAGTTAGCTTTCTGACTAAACTCTAGGAGATAAACTTTTTACAAACTTATCCTACTTGGAAATTACTGTAATTAACTAAGAAATTACCATACACACTTGTTAGTTAGATCTTCTTGTTTAGTTCTATATGTAGGTCTTGTCATTCAGCACATTGATAAACATATCACTATATCATGAATTTGATCTTTTAGATATTTTGTATTTGATTAAAACTGGTTTCCTTTGTGATTTTACATATTTTATTTTATGTTTTTAAGGACCTTATTCTGAGAAAGTAGTCACAGGTCTCACCAGAGTGCCAAAGGGGCCATGACACAAGAAAAGGTTAAGAACTCTGAGAGACTTTTTTGCAGTTTCATTTGTCTGAAAATGTTTTTCTCTTGCCTTTGTTTTTTGGAAATTCTTTTTTTTGCTGGATATTAAACTCTAAGTTGGCTATTATTTCTTTCAGCATATGGAATATATCTATTCACTGTGTTTTGGCTTTCATGATTGCTACTGAGAAGTCACTGCTAATCTAATTTTCACGACTGAAGATATACTCCTTTTTAAAACTACTATTAAGTAGTTCTTTCTTTTGTTTTTCATTTTCAGTGAATTGGATTTAGATGTGTTTTTTTCTCTTTTTTGATTTGTTTGGCTTCTTGAAGCTATGGCTTGATGTCTTTCAATAGTTTTGGAAGAATTCTTTGAAAATTCTCTTCAAGTTTTGCCTCCACTCCATTACCTTATTTCTTTTTTTTTTGCGGTACATGGGCCTCTCACTGTTGTGGCCTCTCCCGTTGCAGAGCACAGGCTCCGGACACGCAGACTCAGCGGCCATGGCTCATGGGCCCAGCCGCTCCGCGGCACGTGGGATCCTCCCAGACCAGGGCACGAACCCGTGTCCCCTGCATCGGCAGGCGGACTCTCAACCACTGCGCCACCAGGGAAGCCCCATTATCTTATTTCTTTCAGGGACCTTCTCACTGTATGCCCTACATCTTTCACTCTTTCTTCTGTATTTTATAACTTTTGTCTACTGTTGTGTTATTTTCTCTGGTCTACATCTCAGTTGTCTGATTATTTCTTCAGCTGTGACCAATTTGTTGTTATTATTGTCCATTGAACTCTTAATTTGGGTTATTGTATTTTACAGTTGTAGAATTTCTCTTTGGCTTATTTTCAAATCTGTTATGTCACAATTCCAGAGTCCTTGAGTTACAGCTTTTTTTTTTACCCTTCTATTTTCTCTTTTCCAATCATGTTTCCTTTCTCTGCATTCATCAGAATGACATGTAGATTAAAAGGCACAATTAAACTTTACTTTTAAAAATAAGTTTAAAATCATTGAGGCATTACATAGAGCAGAACTTGAGTACTGGAACTTCTCTCTGGGCCTCAGTTTCCTTATCTGCAAAGTGAGGGGACTGGGAAAGATCAGTGTTTTCCAGAAATTGTTGGATTTTACAAGCCAGTAAAATTTCCAAAAATAATTTGGTATGCATTAAAGGGTTGTCAAAGTTTTATGTTTCTAAACGACGATATGAGCAAAACAAACCATTATTTCTGAAAAGAATGGACATTTAACACAAACAAATTTTAAAATAATGATCAATTCTTCCAAAAGAAAATCAGCTTGCATCTGCTATGTTGTCCTTACTTTTCTGCTGACCAGTCCTCAGACCCAAGTTTTGGAACCAGACTAATTAAGGATATGAAGTTCCTTCCAGAATTTACACTATCTGACTTCTAAGATAAAGTACTAATTATGTAGAATTTTTAATGAACACAATAAGAGATTCATTAGAGAGATAAGATGGCTTAACTTTGTTGAGGAAAGTTTCATAGCAGAGTCAGGACTCTCACTGGAACTGGTTTAAATCAGTCTAAGAATGTCCTGGCAAGTTTAAAAAATTCCCCAGGCTCAGGCCAGTGCCATTCTCATTTAATTGGTCTGCGGTGGAGCCCTGACATGGATAATTTACAGCACCCAGGTGATTCTAATGAATAGCCAGGGCTGAGAACCACTGTGGAAACCTCACGGGCTTTGAAATCAGAAAGTTTGAAACCTTAAACAAAATGAAAAGACAACCCACAGAACGTGAGAAAATATTTGCAAAGGATGCGGCTGACAAGGGATTAATCTCCAAACTTTCTTGTGCCTAAATATCAAAAAAACAAAGAACCCAATCAGAAAATGGGCAGAAGACCTAAATAGACATTTCTCCAAAGAAGACATACAGATGGCCAAGAGGCCCATGAAAAGATGCTCAACATTGCTAATTATTAGAGAAATGCAAATCAAAACTACAATGAGATATCACTTCACACCAGTCAGATGGCCATCATAAAAGAATCTACAAACGATAAATGCTGGAGATGGTGTGGAGAAAAGGGAACCCTCCTACACTATTGGTGGGAGTGTAAATAGGTACAGTCACTATGGAGAACAGTATGGAGGTTTCTTAAGACACTAAAAGTAGAGCTACTATATGATCCAGCAATCCCACTCCTGGGCATATATCTGGAGAAAAACATGGTTCGAAAGGATACATGCACCCCAATGTTCACTGCAGCACTGTTTACAATAGCCAAGACATGGAAGCAACCTAAATGTCCATCGACAGATGAATGGATAAAGGAGATGTGGTACATATATGCAATGGAATATTACTCAGCCGTTAAAAAGAATGAAATAATGCCATTTGCAGCAACATGTATGGCTCTGGAGATTATCAAACTAAGTGAAGTAAGTCAGACAGAGAAAGACAATTATGATATCGCTTGTATGTGGAATCTAAAAAAAATGATACAAATGAACTTATTTACAAACCAGAAACAGACTCATAGACTTAGAGAACAAACTTATGGTTACCAGGGGGGAAGGGTGGCAGAGGGGATAGATTGGGAGTTTGGGATTGACATGTACACACTGCTATATTAAAACTAGATAACCACCAAGGACCTACTGTATAGCACAGGGAACACTGCTCAGTACTCTATAATAACCTAAGTGGGAAAAGAATTTGGAAAAGAATAGATACATGTATATGTATGACTGAATCACGTTGCTGTACACCTGAAACTAACACAACATTGCTAATCAACTATAATATAAAATAAAAATAAAAAAAAGAAAAAAAAAGAAATTTAGGCCTAACCCTACTGCTTACTCACTATGTGTATGATCAGGTCACTCAAGATGGTGGTTCTCTTGCTCTCTGTACATCCCCTGCTCGACCACTCCCTGCTTCACCTACACCCTACTCACATGAATATCCAATCCTCTTAATCGTAGAGCTTAATCAGTAACTACCTACAAGCTTGCCACCTGCCCCAGCCGCTGGTTTCCCAGATAACTGACGAGCCAATCTGAGGTCAATTCCCCCTATAAATGGTAGCCTCCCTCTCTTCCAAGCAGTGAAGACTGTTGTCGTGTCCTGCCCACCCGCCTGCCCGCCCACTGCCTTAGGTGGTGGGGTATCGCTCTGGGACCTTTTGCTTCTGACTTGTAAGATTCCTTATGCAATGAATAGTGAATGTCGCTGTCACTGTCTCTGGGTTCTTTCTTCACTTTTGTGGCTGGGCAATTACAAGGCTCCTAGGCTTCAGAGTGCAGCTCAACACTATGTAACCTTAGAAAGTTATTTAAACTTTCTGGCCCTCAGTTTCCTCATCTGAAAACTAGGGATTATAAAACCTGTTTCACTGGATCAAATGAGATAATACACGAAAATTCCTCTGTAAACTATAGAATACTATATAATAAATGATGTGATGATGTTATCATCATTCACTGTCCCAATGAAGGCAGAGAGGCTAAAGAGAGCCTAGTGTGTGTGGAAGTGATAGAACAAAGACAACTTGATTGTGATGGGAAATAGTGAAGAACAAAGATTTATTGGCTCTTCAGTATTTGGTATTGAAGTTTCAACTTAAAGCAGAAGTTTTGTATTACTCATCAGGTTATTGAAAATATTCCTGTGTAATAGCTATGATCAGGTACCTAAGTTATTTATAACCCTCAAAATAACCCTACAAAATCTTCTTATCAAAATTTGACAAATGAGGACACACCTCAGGAAGCAAAATTACCTTATCATCTAAAGGTTACCTAGTGCCTAAAGAGCAGAACCAAGATTTGAACTCAAGTCTGGCTCTGACTCCTGTGCTCTTTGCATATGCGAGGACCAGGGTGGCAACTCAGTTCTGGTTTGGTCAACGGTCACTTAAACACCTTATTTTGTAAGCTGTCAGCTCTTAGAAGAGAAAAATGTATTTTAAGCCAAATCATGCAAGCTAGGTGAAAATATGACCTGTGGATGGACCCAGCCCTGGTGTTTGCTGAGGCCAAAGTTTACAGGATGGAGCTGACCTAGGAGAGTCCTCCTTCCCTTCCCCCCTCAGTTAATCCTCCCATTAGGAGGATTTTTTCCATCTCATTCTCATGAGTGTCACTAGCAAATAAAACAGAGGCTGTCTGGCAGCAGTTCAAATGTCCCCCTTCCAGGTGTACTTGCCTTTTAACAGGGAATTCATCAAGATTGAAATACATTCAGGACCCAAACAAATGAATCACCTATTATGGTATTTTAGAAACTATGGTCAGCAGCTGGGGAAGATATTTTAGGACAAAACACTTTTATTGCGAGCCTCTGGAATGGTAGCCCTGAAATGTACAGGAAAATGCACAGTTTATTTCTATTAATAGTGGTTTATTAGAAGGAAAAAGATAAGAAAGATGAGAAACATTTTAGTACTGAGTAGTCAGGCTTCAGTGAAAGCAAGGGTGTCATCATCACAATTTAAGATAGAAGAGTAGACACAGGAGTCTGAAGCCAGTGGTCTGAACACGACTCAAATAGTGCTTGATGCTCTAGAGTTAACTCTTCAACCTGTTACTCTCCATGGGCTGCTTCTTCTGGTTCTGCTGCCAGCTACCTCTTTGTTGACTCTCTCCACTTCTACTTGTGACCTTCTCTTTCTGAGAGTTCCTACTTGGTACTACTTTGGTCTCTGCTTACTCTCACTGTAAATTCCATTCAAATTCTCCAAAACATGATCAGATTGATTTGAACTGTTACCATCTGGTATAAAATGCCGCTGCTGGGCAGAGGTCTCAAGACAGATCACATCAAAGGGCACAGACCACAGACAACTGTCTCTAGCTCAGATGTTAACTCCTGGTCAAATTGGGTACGATTAAGCTAGCTGGAACCCATGGTACAAAGTGGGGGTGACTTTTGGTCAAAGAACCACCAAAAAGGGGATTAGAAGAATGACAGGCACTCAGTATGAACTGGTAAATACACACTCCATGTCGACACATGCCCATTCCACCAACTTCATACCTGATTACTATTCAGATGTCCTACTGAGCAGGGCTGGATTAGGATAAGGCAAGAGAGGCCTGGGTGAAGAATTTTAGAAGGCACTCATTTTCAGGGACCTGCAAGGGCAGAATCAATGGCTAAGGGTGAATGCCTCCTTAAATTTTGCACCCGAGGCGCTTCATTTGCCTCACCCTAGTCCTTGCCCTGCTATTGAGAGGCAGTTTCTTCTGTTTTGACTTCCTTTTACCGTCTATTACTTGCGTTTTAATGGTGTGTCTACCACTAATACTGGTATTTCAAAGACAAAAATTCCATAGGCGTTCCAAAAACCTGACCATAGGGTTGCATTTTCTATGGAGAGGTAGCATTTAGTAAGTCTTCCTAAATGAATCCTAAAGAAAAAAAAAAAAAGATCAACCACAGGTTTTGTTTCACCTTGATAAATGTTAATTAACAAAAATAGTTTGGAAATTTTGTCATCAATTTTGTTCCTTTCTGTATTGAAAGGATTATAAAAAACAGCCCATGTAGTTATTTTCTGAGCTGAGCTTCAGTGAACTGTATGAACCTGAACTCTCTTTCCGAGGTGAAGAATGAAATATCTTATGGGTGGAGGGTCAACTATTTTTCACAGAACAGAAAAACAAGGAAATTTTTTCCCCCAATGGATTGCTTCAAATTTGAATCGTGTGGTGTGCAACTAGAATTATTTGCATCAGGTTATAAGCTGTTACCAGTATCTGTTGTATTCCTACAGAGATGGGTCATTATATAATACATCAAGTGGCACATCTCAAACGTATTGGACTTGAAAGTAAACCAAATGGCAATTATAGAGCAAGCACTAAGGGTAAGTGGCAATTTTCGTCCCTAGTAAATTAAATGTGGATCATAAAAACTTACTTTGGTAAAAAAAAAAATAATAAGACCTGTAGTGAATGCACCAACCAGATCCCCCTTTAGGAATTCATTCCTCCAGCCGTCAAGAGTGTTAGCTGCTGAAGGCTCATGACTATGTCCCTATTGGGGGAATTGCCCTCTGTTTACTTACACTGCTTAGCCCAAGGTTATGCCCCTTCCAAGGGAGCAGCCTGCATTCAATAACCGGCTGAAGCAGGGGAACAAAAGACTGAAACTTTTACCTCTGGTACAAGCATCTCTAAAGGATCGTCCCATCTTTGGAGCAACCTGTAGGATCCATGAAGTTACTGTAATTGCAACACAGTTCAACTTCTCCCTCTGCCCAGTTCTTTTTCACCTTATGTCCTCAGAGGTGTTGTTCCTGAAAGCATCCCTCAAAAACTCTCTCACATGCGGATGTCAGAATTTCAGTATTTATTTCCTGGGAACCTGATCTGTGACAATTGGAACCAGAAGTTATCCTAAGAGATTTTGAGATTTTGGAGCTGAATGATCCCCTAGTTGAGTAGCAGAGAGAACTCCATCACTGGTGGTAGGTGGAGGATGAGTAGTGCCTGACATGCTATAAGAATGCAATTGTTAATGACTAATTGGTACGGAACTGGGATATGATACTGATAGAATAAAATGCACTGAGAGGTGTATCTCAGATTTATAAGAGATACGGGTTATGGTGTCTTTAGAACATGGCTGGAAATTTTTTTATACTCCTTCCATTAATAAGTAGGAACTATGTCTTCTATCCCTGAATTTGAATGAAACTTTGACTGCTTTGATCAATAGATTATGGTAGAAGTGATCCTATGTGATTTATGAGAATCTATCATAAAAGGCCATGTAGCTTTTACTAGACTTGTTTACTTTTTTCAAACAATAGATTTTTATTTACTTGTTTATTTAATTTTACCATTTTAATCATTTAAAGTGTATGGTTCAGTGACAACCTTGTTTATTCTCGAAACTTTGTGCCGCTACGTAAAAATTCAGCTGCCCTGAGGCTGCCGTGCTATGAGGGAGTCCGTCATCTGGAGAGGTCCCAGAATAGCCCGACTTTTTAGTTGTCCTCACCCAAGTGCCCAGTATATGGTGGAAGAAGACTCCAGATAAGGATTTCTCAACCTCAGTACTATTCACATGTGAAGCCAGACAATTCTTCATTGTGGGAAGTTGTATCAGTGTACAGGACTTTCCTGTACATTGTAGGATGGTTAGCAGTATCTCTGACCTCTATCTACTACTACCAGTAGTTCTCTCTTTCCTGCAGCTGTGACAAACAAAAAATGTTTCTGACATTGCTGTATTCCATGGGGACAAAACTACTCCCAGTTAGGAACCACTCCTTCAAATAAATTCAGCTCTCAGGCCTTTGAGTAACCTTAAGATATGCGAGCCTTCCCAGTGTATATCCCAGACATCATGAAACAGAGAAAAGCAATTCCTCCCTATTGTACCATCTCCAAATTCTCATCCTGCAGAATCTGTAAATATACTAAAATTGTTGTTGTTTACACCAGTAATTTTGGGGGTGTTTTTAAACACAGTATTAGACAACCTGAGCAAGAGAGAAAGAATAGTTATAATAACTGTGGAACTGGATGACTATAGCATGGAGGCAATCAGTACATTGGAAAAGATAATGAAAATTGACACGTTTAGTCACCAAATTAAAAAGTGAGTATGAAAGCCAGAGGTTCTTGGTGGCAGCAAGGATTGCGTCCCAAACCTTAATTATACAAGTAGCAGAACTATAGAGACAGAGTTCTCAAATTTGGCATGTTTTCTATGCCAATGGCAGGGCTATATTTGGAGATGTAAGACCCTGAGACATGGCACAGGGAAATCTGGGTTGATACTCTAAAAAATCTTCACTCCCCATATTCTCCTTAACTCTTTGGGCCTGAAAAGTGGCCCAAACTGCTCTGTTAAAGTTCAGTTCTCTCTACTTGCTGGAGTCCTCTGCCTTTCTTTCACTTTCATCCTTGGCCACTGGGTGAGTAACTGGCACTGAGTCACCACTCAGTCCTGCTGTGGAAGTGCGGGGACTGATGAGAAAGGAAAGGGGCTATAACTGTGAGGAGCTGTGGGTTCCAGCCCAACACGTGCCCCAGGAATTGGGAGAACATATATGGAACTTCATGCTGAGGTTGCTGGATCAAGCAGGGGAGAACATAAAGGCAGAGAAGAGAGAGTTTATGTAGGAGCACTTTTGAGTAACACAGGATTTAGCACCCTGGAAGGTCCCTTAGGAGATGATGTTGATGCTGTCTTAGAGGATGGCTCTTAGAAGCTTGGAGGAAGACAACACCAAGTAAAAAATGCCGCACCTACCATGGCAAAAAATAGAAAAGATATCAAAACGCTAAGTGAACTGGACATGCCTGAGTGGATGTATCATAGTATATAATTTAGGAAAACCCACCAGCCCAGTATGTTCTTTGGTAGAGCCCAGAAGGTACCCCACTTATCAATGTCATAAGGAATGCACCAGTAAATGAGGAATAGCACTGATGAAATGCTTAGTTATGATCTTCCTCTGTAGGTCAAGCTGACAGTAAGAGATGTTATGTAGAACTGGGCCCCTTGATGGCAATGAAGTTGATAGAAGAGTGATTTCTGAGAGTGATTAGTACATTCCTAGATTCCATTCAATGTCAGTAATAAAGAGTTACTGTAAGTATTAAGTTACATAAAATGTCAAATTGTTTCATAAACTATAAATGCTATTCATATAAATTGTCTAGGATTGTTATTATTAAGTTATGAGACTGAACCATATTAACTCTGTATCTTAGTCAAATAGCACAGTGCCTGGAATGTACAAGGGACTTAATAAAGGTTTGTTGATTAAATGATTGTGAAAATTGATTAATATGCCAAAAAACTCAGATATGTGGATGACATGAGTTAAAATACTTATATTTAATATTAAAAGTACCTTGGCAACAATTAATCCACATGCTTACCATTGTAGAGTCAACTCAATTCAATCAAAAATTAACACGTGATTTTTAATCTCTGCCCTTGAAGAGATTAGAGACTATAATTGGAGAAACTAGAGTCACAGCAAAGACAGTAGGAGAACAAAACAGAGCAAGACAAGAGCACATATAGTGTTCTGTAGATCAGAGACTTTGAAGAAAATGCAGGTTGAAATGGCCATGAAGGCTTCCAGGAGGAAGTAGGATGGATTTGGGGTGTGTTTAAATGACAAGAGAGGAGACTGGGCAGAATGGGTGAAGTTGGGGTGGTTGTAGAGAAGAGGTGGGGTGCAGAAGGTCAAGTGGATTGAAGGCCTAGAGACAGTGTTGAGTCTGGTGAGCTTATGGACAGAGAGGAAACAGATTCCACCAGAAACTCTGGTAGAGTGTATGTTGAAGAGCAGTGGATGATTTGCTATGGTAAGAAACGAGGAGTCACTGAAAAGTTTCATACATTGGAGGTAGTCATGTGCTATTTCTAGCTCCATCATTTTACCCCTGTCTCTACACAATATTTCAAAGGCACCTCCACTCATTAAGATAAATCATTCAGTGCATTTTAAGATTTCCCTGTATTTTTCCTTTATGTGTGCAGCTTTTATGATGATGCCTAGTTCTACAACATTTGAGGATAAAAATTAATGTATTTTCTCTATTTCTTCTGTATCTTGCAGCTCATCTATAAAGATGTGATGAAAATGGCACTTAGCATCTATCTTTGACCTGCTTCATCAGATCTTTCTCACTGGCTGGGTATATTTCTATTTATAATGATCATCACTCTGCAATTGCAGTGAGCTCTTTTTAATCTAATTATTATTCTTTCTTTCTGTGCATTTTCACTAAACTTTTCTGGGGTAAAGCATTAAAAGGCTATTGAAATTTAGAATGGTCAATGTCTAAAACAGTACTTAGAAATTACCTCATCAACCAAACTGGTTGTTTATCATATGTTAAAAATATGCACCCTATTATATTAATTTCCCAGGCTTGCATATTCTGTAGAATATATAATTTGTGAATAAAAATATTACTTTAAAAATGTCCTGAAACTTAATAGCAGCTTTTGCTTGAAGGAAGGGAGGAAGGGAGGAAGGGAGGAAAGGAGGAAGGAAGAGAGGGAAGGAAGAGGAAAAGAGATAGGGACGGAGGGAGAGAAAAAGAGGTAAAGAAAAGTCATGTCTGACATGGAATCTATCAAGCCCCTGCTATTTTGCCTCATGTATGGTTGTGTGTTGGTCATTACATATTAAGGCTGCATTAGCAGATTTATCTTTTAGTGCTAGTTTTGCTTAGGCAATATTCATGGAATTTGGTTGAAACACATCTGGTGGAAGATTCTGTCTTTTTAGGGTAGAATAAGTTTCCCTTTTCAAATTATTCCAGGCATGGAGGGTAACTGACAGACACCAAAGGGTACACTTCTGCGTTCAAGCATATCTTTAAAAAAATTAAAATATAGCCTTTTATTGTTTGAATACTGATTAAACTGAGAAAAGATGGAACATGACTTAAAGAAATGCCATTTGGAACCATGGATTGGAATATTCTCTAATCTCAACCATTTAAAATTATTGATCATCTAAAAGTGGTAGTCTCTGTAATCTGAGCTATAAATCTCTAAACCTTTTTCATGGTTATTACTCTCTGGAATAGGTTTTCTTCAATGGGTGGGTGCCTGAGTTCTTTCCAGCCGCTTGGTCACTTGCATTTCATTTGTTTACTTAAATCTCTTAGTTTTTGGACCCTATTTGTATCATGTTAGCGTGGGGATCCTAGTGGTCTGATGAAGAGAAATGCATTTTCATGAATGGCTTATTTATTCAAACTCTGACTGAAATTTGACATTTTGTAGTTTGTCATCTCAAAAAAAATGGCAGTCTACAGAAGCAGAAAATAAGGACAGACTGGAGTGATGAAGACCTTTAGACATCTATAGTTCACATCTTTTATTTATAATGATAAATGAGAGACTAAGATCTGGAGATTGATCCACAGAGCTGGGAGAAGAACTCAGAGTTCTTAACTCCTGGGTTAATTTATCTTTCCTGTCTTTATCTTCTCCTCTACTTACTAAATGTTTCTCTCTTCAACTCACTCTCATTTGCTTCCCCCCTCACACATAGACATCACCACAGGGATGCTTCTGTTAAAACATTCATCTTGGCACATTCTAACTTGGCCTTATCAAATATCAGTGGCTGAGATAAATTTCTATTTGGAATATATTCTGAAAAGGGCCTCCCTGTCGACCACAATTTAAATACACAATATTTATAAATAATATACAAAATATATGAGTTTATATGTGGCTTTTTTTTTTACAATAGTCTAATCACAGAAAACTCTTAAAGTGCTGTTTGATTCTGATGCCTTCAGATAACTTTTTTAAAATTTTAGGATCCTATATTAACTAATCTTCAGAAGTTTAATACTTTTCAGGTTACCCAAACTAAAATTCTCTTTTATTTAAACACTTGCCTACCCCTGATGCCCCTTCCTTACCAAGCATAAAATTTGGACCATTGATTTTGACTGTCAGTCTCCTTTTGTAAAACTTCCATATCAATTTTAACCATTATTTAGGACTGGTTAAATACATGGATCTTTGGAATTTTGGTGTTACTGACAGAAGACAGCTTTTCATTAACTCCATTGTTCTGGAATAGCCCTTCTATGATTGCCTTTCTTGTATACCATAGAACTTCTTTTTCATTTTGACTTTTAGTCCTGTTAACCTTGAATCACACTGGCCCAGGTCAACCATGTCAACAATTCAATGAATTCCAAATTATACCTAGCAGCCAGACTGGAGGGGCATTAACTGAAATAAACTGCCCTGAGGGTATGGGTAGTATGAGGGAGACAAAACAAAAAGCCACAATTCTATTCCAGTTGTTCTGCCCATACTGAAGGCCACTTGGCTAGGGGAATTAAAAAAAACTAAAGTACATATAAAGCTATATATATACATATTTTAAAGCTATATTTTGAATGCCTCGGTTGTCCAGTAGTTTAACACCACGATGTTTTTCTGTAGATTTAGGAGTTTCACTTGATTTAAGTTTTTATTAACCAGTTTCACAGGTGTTTCTATGATTATGAAACATATATATTTTCTTTGTAAAATGCCCATAGTTTACTGAAAAGCATAAAATAAATCACTTATTCTATCTTTCAGAGACAACAACTGGTAATACTTTGGTGTATAGCCTTTCTAATGTTTTCTATGCACGCACAGGTATGCACATTACAAAAAAATTGAACCATACTGTAATAATGCTGTTTTCTCTTGATCATCTTTTCTATATAAAATCTATTATCTTCATGAATGATTCCATTGAATTCTACTTTATGGACCTGATCCAATATCAATAACTTGTACCCCTTTTTAAGTAGCTTCTAATTTGAAGCTGTTATAAATAACACTGCAGTGACTGTCCTGTTTATTCATCTTTGCCCCTTTGTCTAACACTTTCTTAGGGTTAATTTCTCTATGTTGAATTTCTGGATCACAAGAATATAAATTTTATGGATTTGGATGTATACTGCCAAATTGCCTTCCAGAAAGTCTGTGCCTATTTAGACTCCTAGAAACAGTAGAAGAAGACCCTTTCCCTCACAGCGTACCCCATACCAACAATGAGATTTAGAATCCCTTTTACCTTTGCTAATATAAAAATTCCTTCTTTACCTTACCTTTGCTAAGGTAAAGAAGGAATTTTTATATTTCAATTTGCTCAAATATCGATAAGGTTGAAAATCTTTTCATATATGTTTTGGGTTAACTCTAACTAGAAAGCAACTTAGAGCAACTTAAGTACCAGCTGTGTCTAAAATTGATTTTATTGAACTGAAATAAGTAGGATGGTGAATGCATTCTTTGAGTCTATTAAACTAACTGAAAGTAGGAGAACTTTTCATTGATATGCCTTTTACATCAATAGGTGATGTTTACTGAGTACTTGTTTTATGCCAGGAATTTTTCCGCATTTGTTGAATTTAGTCTTTGTAACAATGTTGTGCAGTAGGTACACTATTTTATTCATTTCATCAATGAGGAGACTGAGGAACAAAGAAGGTAAGTAACTTACACAAGTTAAGTAACTAGCAGAACTAAAATCGAAACACAGGTCCTGCCTCTAAAACTCACACTCTTAAACTCTGTATATTTCTGGCATTTTTACATGCACATATACCCAAGGTACCTTGGTGGAAGACTGTTAATAGTTTCTTCCTCTATATTATATGTTATTAACAAATATGTTTTATTATTAAAATAAAATAAATAAAATAGTTTTCTTCTTAGAAAACTTTTCAGAAAATATTTTAAGTTCTGATTTATATATATAATTAAAATTATATATAATTAAATTATATAAAAATGTATTTATATAAATAAAACTAAAATCTGTGTTCTGCTTTTGGGGCTGAATCTCCAAATATTCAGAAGTACAGATTTAAACTTTCATAAATTTAGTAGTTTAGGCTAAGTGTTAAAGCCCTCACTGGAAAACAAAGCTCTTTACTTTTTCTGCTGCCTTCTCTTCTGCCCACTAATGAGCTACTTTTCTGTTTTCATAAATATCTGAATTATCAAGCTGAACTTCTATTTTTTGAGATTTGGAATGCATACCCGAGGCTATCGGATTGGATGTGAATATATAAAACAAGTTTATGCTTAAAAATATGTAAATGCATAAGCAAATGTGTATGTGGTTGGTGATACATAAGTAATGAAAAAGTTGCTACCATGAATGACAGGAAAAGTCAGGATGAAAAATTACTTGATATTGGTTTATGGTAATGAGGATTAAAAAATGAAAAACATTGTTTTGATTTAAAAGGCCAATCATCCAACGAACGCCAGAAAAGACTAATTATTTACCCTAAACCAGTACAAAGGAAGAGACCTGAGTTCTAATGGAGAAAGATACCCTTTATAAGAAGAAGCCATACAGTTCATGTCACTCAGGCCTCACTGAGTGTGTTAAGTGCTTCCTACACTCATGGCAATCCATCTTCTCTTTGGATTTAGGAGCCTTTGATCCCACTTGCCTGACCCAGCTGGGATTACAGGTCGCTATAAATATAAGGGGGGGGGCTCCAGTCTATTTGTACCAGTGATACTTCATTTTCTAAGTTTGATTTACAGATCTGAGAGGGGCAGCAAGTGATTTGTTTTGAGTACCAAACAGTAAGATACTTAACTCACAGTAACTCCATGGGCGGGTCAGAGCACTCTTATTTATATATGAGGACACTCAGGTTGAAGAGATGAACTCCCTTCACTCAAGAAGCAGAAAGACTGCTTGGGAAATTGGCAGGCACTCCCTTTGTGATACTCGCCCCTCTCACCCCACCATCATCCTGCTAATTTCTTAATACTTAATGCTAAAAAGCTTGGCCACAAAAATGTGATAAAAATAAATGTAGCTAAGAAAAAAGGACAACTCTGATAGCCTCAGAGATGTCCTAGTTATCTTACTGAGCCCAGAGGAGGCGAATAAGATGCAAGGACTGTCATTTTAAAAATTCATTTTTTTACAAGACGTACATTTCAGTTAAGATATGGACTTTATACAAATTCTCTTCCAAATTCCAATTACTTCTCCCTTCTTCATACCACACAACTACTTAAAATGTGAAAATTTACGTGGTCATCTCTTGCTCTCTCGTTTTATAGATCAAGAATCCTTTTTTCAGTCTTAATGTTACACAATAGTTTATTTGACTGCTTTTCTTTTGTTGTTGCAATGAGATGGACATATAGAAGTTGTGAGTATTAGCCTCAACATTGTCTCTTTTTTCCAGAGGATGCACAGCAATGGTAGTAACGAACAGTTATATATGTAGTTCTACTTTGCGTTCTAAGTGCTTTATTTATATTCCAAAATCCTTTTCTAATGCAGTTAGTGGGGGCCAAATAATTCAATAGGCCAGAGAAGCATGATTGAAAGTTTATTGTTAGTTGGCTAGGAATTCCCTGGGACAATTATAATCTATTCTTATTTCTGGCTATGGATTGATGCCATCTGGGAGCTATGATTTTGGGTCCTGAAATCCTTGCTGAGACTTCCAAGACAGCATGAATGATTCCAGGAATCTCTTAATTAGGTGACACCCATTTCTTTAGCTCAATCCTGGGATATGTGGCCAGTAGAATTCTGGGGACATGGGCTGGACAGAGGATGGGAGTGAATCAGGTTATGTGCGAATGTGCATTATTACCATGCGGAGAGTTATTCCAGGAATTATTTTCTATATTAACTCACAAAAATCCCAAGGTAAATACTATTTTTATTCTCCCATTTTTCAAACCAGTAAACTGAGGCATTGAAGGCTGATCAATTTGCCCACATAACTAGTAAGTGGAGGCGCTGGGATTCTAACCCAGGCAGTCTGACTCTACTGCCCCTTTTATTTTTGTCTAACCCATGATTCTCAAGGACAAACCATGTATTTACCTTGTGAATTATTATCCGGGACCTTCCACCAGTGTTCTTCAAGTGTTTGGTAATGGCAGATGGATTTATTATTGATGTAGGAAACAAAAGACGATGTTTGCTTCTCTGAGAGAAGAAAGAGGAGAAGGAGAAACGGTCACCTCCCTAATTCCAATACCTCAGTGGAGATTCAGGAGGCCTAGCGTTGGTGAGGACTGACTCACAAGTCTGTAAAAGCCAATCTGCAGTTTGTGAAGAGGAGCCATGACCCTGTCATTAGTTGGACCAAACTGCCCCAGAGTCAGGACCATCAATATTTCTGTAGCATAAAAAACCCAGCAAGGTTCCAGAATGCTAACCAGGTAATTATTACTATTCTTGTTTTCTTTCTTTGACTGAAAAACATGAATGAAATTACGATGCCATTCCTTTTGTTCTTTGTGTCCTCTTACTGTTAGGTTCATTGTTTCTACTCTTTCCCTGCTGTTAGCAAGATGAAAAAGGCTTCGTATTCCAAGGCTTTCTGTTGACCTTTGAGACTTAAAAGTCTCCCACAAGGGAAAGAAAGCATCCCTGAAATGTGGATTCATGAAATACCTCAGACTTCTGGAGGAAACAAATGACTCTGGGTTCTTTTCAACTCACAGCACACAGCAGACAGAAAAGCAGCAATCTGAGAATTCAATGAGTCTAGGAGTCTCACAAGACAGTGCTTGTGTGGGGGGCTGGCAGTCTAGGGTACTAGTGAAGAGTTGGTGCTGCAAATTTAAAATGTTCATACTTCCCAGGATTTGAAAATGAAGTGAAGACAGAAGAAACCTCCTTGTAGTGTTTGTAAAGATTATGAATAATGTATTAAATGGAATCTCAAAGTCCTTTAGTTCATTGCAGCAGATCTGTCTGTTCTCGTCCTTTTCCTTCAGACTTTGCCAATTGTATGTACTCTGGTGGACTTCCAACTACCAATGTATGCTGGTCCGTGTCTGAGGACTATTTCTGAAGACATGGAAGGACAGAAGTGACTGGGAAATAACATTCCCACCCCAGAAGCCCTCAAATTGTGACTCCTGGGTGTTGGTGCATAAATACTCCAATTCCCTAGACACCTGGGATAACTCTGAAGCTTCCTAGTGTTTCTCTACAAGATTAAGCTCTAGCCAGTCACAGTGATAGCTGGCTTGACCACACATCCTTTATTGACTGCTTTCTCTTTCTTTTATCATTTCTCCACTTCTCCTGTTGTTTCCCAATAAAATAATTGCATTGAATTATTGTCTTAGGATCTGCTTCTGGGGGAACTCAACTAAGATTTAAAAAATGGTAGCTATTACTATGTAATGACTTCTTCTAGTCTACTAGGTAGAATTCAGACCTTTTAATATAAAATAACTGTACTTGTGTAAATGTGGGCTATTCTACAGAACTTAAGACGTTATTGACCGGGGGATTTTTGCAGAAACTAATGCCTATGGCCGTAATACGTCTCCGGTCAAAAATGTGTTAATAATTATTAAAAGTAATAGTGTATTTCTCTGATATTTAGCTCATTCTCAAATATCTTACATTGTAGTCCTCATTTCTGTATTGCATATTTATTTTCTTATGCTCCTTCCAAATGATAAAATGTGTTTTATTTATTGGTATCTGGACTATCTGTTTGGTTGTTATGATTCTCAAACTAGCCCTGTTCCAAAATAATCCATATCTTTGGGGTTGCAGATCAGGTATTGATACTTTAAAAATCTAATGGTCTCCTGTGTAACCAATGTGGACAACTCTGGTAAGTCTTCCATAAATTCTCCCTTTTCCACAATTTCAATAATTTTTTTTTTCTAGAGTTCTCTGCAGTTCTGTATGATCATAGAGCTTTATTTTTTTTTAATCTTAAAAGACTCTTTTCTATGTTTTGTTAGCATCTGTTTATGGGTTATCAGAGTTTTAAATTTAATGACTTTTAAAATGTTACTTGAGTCATTTAAATCTTTAAGCCTTAAAAGTTTGTAACCCAACAAACTACTGATTTCAAAGTATGTGAAATACATTAATTTATAGACATTTTAACCTTCATTTCAAAAATATTAAGCATTAATACAATGGGGTACTGGCATAAGGATAGAAATATAGATCAATAGAAGAGAATAAAGAGTCCAGAAACAAATCAATATGATATTCAACAAAGGTACCACGGCAATGCAGTGGAGAAAGGAGAGTCTTTTCAACAAGTAGTGCAGGAATATTGGATATTCATATAATATATACAAAAACTTTCACTCATAATTTGTACCAAACACAAAAATTAACTGAAAATGATGATAGACCTAAATATGAGAGCTCAAACTATAAAACTTATACAAAGAAACATTGCAGAAAAATTTGCAAACTTGGGTTAGGCAAACATTTCATAGATATACATTAGAAGTATGATCCAAAAAAATTGGTAAATTGTACCACATCAAAATTCTAAACTTCTGCTTTTCAAAAGATAAAATTAGGGCAATGAAAAGACAAGCCACATACTTGAAAAAGATATTTGCAAAACATACAGCAGATAAAGGACTTACTAAGAATAAATAATTTTTATAATGAAATAATAAGAAGACAAACAACCCAATAGAAGAACTGAGCAAAAAAATGTTCAGAAACGAGTTCTCATAAGTGGCCAGTGACTACCTTCACCTGTCAGTAGCAGTATCATCATTTCTTAATTAACCCATGTGATTTTCAAGTGGTTACTGGATGCTTTCATATTCATTGGTTAGCATGCTCATGTAAAAATTATATTCAGATGAATATTGGGTAAATATACTTAAGTGGTTTGCACATAAAGATATGTTGTTGAAAGGTAAAGAAAGTAAATGTCTAGACAAAGGTGAATCCTGTGGAGATTCTCATTTACCAGAGCATTTCTAAATGGCCAATTACGATTATGTTCTAAAGAATGAGTCAGGTGTCTTCCATTTCCAAACAGGATGTAGTAGTTCATGATAGGTCATGTCAGGATTTAGTAAGTTATGCTCCAATAGACAACAACTAGAAAAAGCCAGATGAATAATAAAAGTCATATTTTAAAAGTCAGAGAGATGTGGAAATCTAAGGAACTACTTGGACTAAAATTCCAGAGTGGGAGACTCATTTAGAGGTGAGTAGACAATTAGCTACCAGTTTTTCCCTGGGGCCCTTGTCAATTTTAGGTGTAGGCTGATAAATGGAGCTTGACCCATATATAAGGCTGATAGAGAAATCATTAAATCTTTTAAAACTGGAGATTTTAGAGGCCCCAGCTACTTGGTCAGTTTTCTGCAAAAGATATTTGCAGTAATCTGAAGTGGCATAGGGTGTTAAGAGATAAGGGAAAAAAATCTGACAGGCAGAGTGAAATCTCTTGCAGTGCTTAAGAAACAAAGATCAACCAGGGCAATCTTGAAATTAAAATAGGCAAGAGATGAAATCCTTAGAGGAAGTAGTGAATTGACATTGAGGATCTATATACTCTTTTTACCAGGGGACACCTCTGTGGGGAGTGGGAGGGAGGACACAGGTAGAGGCTGAAAACCTAGGTTTGGCCCTGGCAAGAGGCTGCTGTTGGGGGAGATTAGCATAGATTTTGTTGTTTATGTAGGGACTAGTGAGTAGAGAAGCCTCAGACACATTGCTGGTCTCCCCTCAAACATCTGATGTATTTGAAGCTATATCAGGAGGATAATAAGCTAAACTGAAAAACTCGGAAGAGTAGAACTACTGGAGTTTTATAGAGCCAAGAAGACAAAGACTCAGCAGCTTTAAAATAAAAATCCTAGTGGACCACATCCTAGAAATACTGGAAAATACGAGGTCGACTGAACTTTAGAAAAACTGAAGTCCAAAGAGGACACATCTCAATTCCTGAATGGATTCAGGTGAGTAGTCCCTTACCCTATCTAACAAAGGAAAACACCTTTGTGGTGAGACATAACATCAGCTGGGGACTTTCCCGTTCTTTCATACACACTTTGTAACAAGAAAAAGTATGAAACATGTGAAGAGGTAATACCACACAATAGATAATCGAAAAAAAAAACCAAAAACCCAGACAACAATAGAAGACCAGATATTGGGCAGGAATAGAAATGCAGACCTAGAGAACAGATGTGTGGACACAGGGTGGGGAAGGTGAGGGTGGGATGAACTGGGAGATTAGGTTTGACATAAATACACTACCATGTGTAAAACAGATAGCTAGTGGGAACCTGCTGTAGAGCACAGGGAGCTCAGCTCGGTGCTCTGTGATGACCTAGATGGGTGGGATGGGGGGTGGAGGTTGGGGGGTCCAAGAGGGAGGGGATATATGTATACGTATAGGTGATTCACTTCACTGTACAGCAGAAACTAACACAACATTGTAAAGCAATTATACTACAATAAAAAAAGATCAGATATTAGAGTTAGCAGATGAGAATATAAATGAGCTTGATAAATATGTTCAAGAAAAAAAGAGAGAAAAGATAAAATAGATGAAAGGATGAAGAATTTCACCAGGCTACTGTAATTTTAAAAAGGAATCTAACGGATATTTCAGAACTATAAAATATAATTGAAATTGAGAACTGAATGGATGGATTTAACAGCAGATTGGACAATGAAGAACCCAGGATCAGTGAATAAAATAGGTAAGTAGGAAATATCCAAACAGACTGAAAGAGAGAAAAAAAATCGGGGAAAACTCAGATGTGACATAAAAGACAGGTGAGACACACCCAAAAGGTCTATTGTACATGCAATTGCAGCATCAGAGTAAAGAAAAGGGAGGGGAATAGTAGCAATAGTTTTAGGTGTTCTATCCAAGAATTTCCCTAAACGGATAAAAATCAACTCACAGATTTAAGAAGTTTAGCAAATGTCAAGCAGGATTAGAAAACAAAAAAACAAAACAAAAAAAACACCCACCAAAAAACCTAGACATACCTCAGTCAAAATACTGAAAAACAAAGGTAAAGAAATGAATTTAAAAGTTGTTAGAACTTAAAAGACAAATTAATTTCAAGGACTGACAAGCTGAAAAGCTTATTTCTGAACAGAAACAATGGAAGCCAGAAGAAAATAGGAAAATGCCTTTAAAGTGCTGAAAGAAAATTAAGTGCCAACCTGCAATTCCGTACATAGCAAAAATATCCTTCCAAAATGAAAGGGAAGACCTTTTTAGACAAGTACTGAGGGAAATTACTGTTATTATGACTGTATTAAAAAATAAGAAAAGGATATTTTCCAGCAGAAGGAAAATAAACACAGACAGAAACATGGAAATGTAGGAGAAAATGAAGCATATCAAAAAGAGTAAATATCCAAGAAATAGAAATAAATATTGAATATTATAAAATAATTGTAATGTTTGTATAGTTTAAAATATAATTAGAACTAAATGCATGAGAACAATAATAAAAATTTTGATAAAGGGAGATTAAAGGAGTGAAAATGTTCTAAAGTAGAATTTGGGAAGTGATAATTATTTGAGCTAGCTATAATAAATCAAAAATGAAAAAAAAAAAGGGGGCTTCCCTCGTGGCACAGTGGTTAAGAATCCACCTGCCAATGCAGGGGACACGGGTTCGAGCCCTGGTCCAGGAAGATACCACATGCCACGACGCAACTAAGCCTGTGCACCACAACTACTGAACCTGCATTCTAGAGCCTGTGAGACACACTACTGAGCCTGCATGCCTGGAGCCTGTGCTCTGCAATGGGAGGGGCCACCGCAATGAGAAGCCTGCACACCACAACGAAGAGTAGCCCCCACTCACTGCAACTAGAGAAAGCCCGCGCGCAGCAACGAAGACCCAATGCAACCAAAAATAAATAAATAAAACAAATAAATTTTAAAAAATGCATACTGCAATCTCTAAAGTAGTCATTAAAGGAATAAAAAATAATGTTTTAGTACATATTTACTGTTTAAAAGAGGAAAGCTGAAATAATAAAAAAGGGATTGATCCAAAACGATAGAAAGAAGAAAAAAGGAAATATAAAACAGTTGGGAAACGAAACAAATGGAAAAATTATAGCTAAAAAATCAGTTATATCAGTAATTAAATGTAAATGGATTAACACTTCATTTAAATAATGAAGATTAATTAGATTAAAAACACAAAACCCAACTACATGCTTCTTATGAGTAAAACATTTTAATTTTAAATAACATTACAGAAAAGTCAAAAATGAAAGGATGGGCTTGGGGATCTTGAGATTACAAAGAGTGCTACTCCCACACTTACAATAAGAACATAAAAAGCTGGGCAATTTTCAGGACTTCCCCGGTGGCACAGTGGTTAAGAATCTGCCTGTCAATGCAGGGGGCCTGGGTTCGATCCCTGGTCAGGGAACTAGATTCCACATGTCACAACTAAAAGATCCCACATGCTGCAAATAAAGATCCTGTGTGCCACAACTAAAGATCCCATGTGCCGCAACTAAGACCCAAATAAATAAATATTAAAAAAAAAAAAAAGCTGGGCAATTTTCAAGTTCACAACTTTCCTTGAACCCAACAGAATGCTAACACTGCATGGTGAAAAACTAAAGCTGAAATATGGACAGAGATGGGACACGAGAGTTTGCTTACCTGGGCAGATGCAGCCAGACACCAGTAAGAAGAATTCAGCTACAATAGTTGATAAATTGGCAAAAGTGAGTGTGGGCTAGAGAGATAGCTGGAAGACCCTGAGGTCTACAGATATGGGAGAGGGGAGGAATTTACGTCCTCTTGCAAGTTTTTTCTCTACAAATCACAACTACTCACCAGGAAGGCTAAGGAGAATCCTGAGAAAGATTCCTTCATGGTGTAGGTCAGGGGAGGAGAAGAGCAGCTGCTGTGGAAGGGGCACAAAACTCTGCCTAGATCTTTCTCTTCTATTTCCCGTATTTCCCCTATGGAACAAAGCCTTACTATACAGAGTAGGGGGAGGAGGGCAACAAAAATTGTTGCCCCTAGAGTAATGGTAAAAACTCCTTGTAGCTGGAAGAAGGAAATAGGAAAAGTACCTTCTACCCTGAGGGAGGAGCTTGAATATACGCTGGGTCCAGAACTACAGTTGGAGGATAGGCAAGAGGATTTTAAAAGCTACGTTCCCCGAACTCAGGGAAACAGTAACTATCTAAGACTAAGGTTTAATCAGGATATCAGAGCACACCACCCCTACTGCACTGCCTTCACAATGCTAAAAACCATTGAGTAATAGAAACAGTGGACTACTGCCAGAAGAGCTGTAACATTCAGGTCCTCTATACAGTAGAGTATAAAAGACCTAAAGCTGAGGGTAGAACAGATAATGAGAAACACCACCTTGGCAACCAGCCCTCAATCTAAACACAAGTTATCATTAGAGAAACCTTGCATGCATTGAGAGTAAACAAGCAACAACAAACCTCAAATTCAAGTTGACTCTGATTAACACAAATCTAAAGCCTAAATACTAAAGGCCTAGCAGAAGGAAAGCTGTGTCCATTTCCAAGCTCAAAGCCTACTTATCTCAGTCTCTATTGTCCTACACAAGTCAAACACACACACACACACACACACACTCCCAAGAAGCAGAAGAGTCAACAGAACCAGATGTGGCTATTATAGAGATGCTGGGATTGTCTAACAGAGAATTTAGAATAACTGTGATTAATAAGGAAAAGGCTCAGTGGCAAAGTTGGACAATGGGTTAGATTATATGAGTAATTTCAACCAAGACATGAAAACTATAAGAAAGAATCAAAATGGAAATGAGATAAACGAAAAACATAATAACAAAGATCTGGACTGCTTTGTATGGACTGATCAGTAGGCTGGACACAGCCAAGGAAAGAATCAGTAAACTTGAAGATATGTCAATAGAAATTACCCAATCTGAAACAAAAGAGGAATAAGTGCAGGAAAAAACCCCAGGCATCCAAGAACTGTGGGGTAATATCAAATTGTCTATATGCATTATTGGAATGCCAGAAGGAGAAAAGAGAAAAATGGACAGAAGAAATATTTGAAGAAATAATCGCTGACAATTTTCAAAAATTAATGGCAGATACCAAACCACGGATTCAAGAAGTTCAGAGAACACCAAACAGGATAAATACTAACCAAACAACAGCACACACCTAAGCATATCATAATTAAACAGTTGAAAACAAAAGACAAGAAAAATCTTAAAGTTAAAAGAGACACATTACATGCAACTGTACATCCACAGGCGAAAACAAAAAAACTACTCGAAACCATATCTCATATATTATACAAAAGCTAACTCAAAATGTTTTACAGACATAAATATAAAACATAAAACTATAAAACCTCTAGAAGAAAACTTAGGAGAAAATATTTGTGACCTCAGGTGAGGCAAGGAATTTTAAAATATTATACCCAAAACATGATGACCCATAAAAGAAAAAAACTGTAAGTTGGATATTATCCAATTTGAAAACTTCTGATCTGTGAAAGACACTGTTAAATGCATAAAAAGTTAAGCTCAAGACTGGAAGAAAATATTTGCAAATCACATTTCTGACAAAGGCCTGTATCTATAAAATATAAACAGTTCACAAAATTCAATAATAAGACAAACAACAGCTGATTTTTTAGCTCTGTAAGTGATTCAAACATACAACCAAGCTTGGAAACCTCTCTTCAATGGCCTCCTCTCTCACTTATCTGAGAATCAAAACTACCCTTCTGTCTTAGATTAGAGTTGGCTATGAAATATAAATCTAGACCCCAGGCTCCCTCACATTCCTTTGCATTTATGGTGGCTTTCTGTTGTGTGTATTGGCAGCCTACAGGCAGCTGGATATTTCACTTCTGTTCCTTTTGTTACTTCTGTTTATTCTATTCTTTCTTGGCACCTATAGATTTAGATTTGGCTTATCAAGCATGTACATCTCTTGAAAGACAAAATATGGAATGTAAAAATTTGCTTTAAAAGATCATTAAATGAAAACGCATCTCGACTTGTCTTTATAAATTCTACATTGATGAAGTTAATACACCTTTGAGCACTGCTCCAGGAGCAAGAGGCACTTGGACATGCCTCTTCATTCAGGATAGACCTTCAGGCAAACCCACTAAAGGTGGATAAGTTGTGGTAAGTTAATTCTTCTAATATTTAGTTTATGATTTGCTCATCAGTTTGTTTCTAAGGAAATCTATTAGAGTGATGATATTCAGATTTTAGTGGGCATAAAAATCACCTAGGGAAGAAGTTATTAAAATGTAGATCCTTGACCTCCCACCACCAGAGATTGTATGTAGTTAACGTTGGGGTGAGTCCCCCAAATCTATATTTTTAAATAAGTACCTTTCCATGATTCTAATGTAGCCAGGACCATAGAAGACCCGCTTAAAAATCCTGGTAAGATCATCCCTGAGAATTTTGTGTTTATGCATGTCCTGTAACTGAAAACTAGCAAAGACACTGAACTTCACCGATGCAGACACTGTGAGGCAAAAGATATCTTGCTAGAATAGAACGGGAGAAAATCTAGCTTTGAAAATGACTCTCCCTTTCACTGACTCCTTTTTTTTCTTTTTTGTAAATGACAAGTTTTGTGAAATGATTCACTGGAGAGTTATTATGGGCCAAGTATGATAATAGTCATTCATATTCTGGCCACAAATGCAATTCATTTGGTAAACGCCAAGCTCTTCGAAGCTTGAAGCACCTAATGTAATTGCATTCTGCAGCTAAGAAGTGGAATGGATCCCTGGGCAGCCATGTGGATCTCTCTCTTGAAGCACTGGATAGAAACCTCAACGTGTGGCCCTGCAGTGGAGCTGTTTCAGTTTTCATCCTTCCCCCATTGCATTTTCTTTAGACTACTGAGTTATATTTAGTGGGGTCCTGACTGAATGTGAAAATATTTAGAAAATGTGAAATGTTTAGAAGGTTGATGTAAAAAACAATTTAGTTTCTCACATATAAATAACAATTATTATGAAACCAGCAAGGGAAAATGTGAACTCAGTTTGGTTATCATCACTATACTGTATTGTCTTTTGCTTTTTCCTCAGATTTTAGCCTTTTCTTTAGTGAGGAACCTTGAGATACACTGTCATCATATCCACCCCCAAATACTTACCCCATCAAATACATTTTCTTTTTTACTTCATTTGCCATTTAGCTTTTGCTAAGTACAACTGGGAATGGCATTATGGTCTCAGATAATAGAAGAAAAATTAAATGTGTTGAAAAGCTGTCTGGTGCCTTTTCTAGGAGGGTGAGGACCATTGTCATGTGTGAGCCTATTGGCTGACTTCTAATGGAGGGCATGGCAGTGTGATTCTAGAAAATCTTATTTTGAATTTTGGGAGCTCAAGCAAGTCGCACGCTCACCACTGCTCAGGCGTCCCATCCTTTGCATTTGTTAAATTGTATTTTTCATTAGAGATAACACCTGTAACAAGCCAGAGGCAAGTAGGTCTTGCTGCAGCTTAATTTGAGGAAATTGATTAAGATAAATTTTAGATTGTGCCCATCTTAGAGAAAAATGAAATAACTCATTATGAAAAGTATAGACTGCTTGCTATTATCCTGATAGGGAGCAATTTAATGAGCCAATTTATGAACTGTTGAAGCCAACTTATTGGCATGTGCAATTTGCCTGGTGGTTCCTAAAGAAAAAAAAATAAATCACATGAGGAGGTGAACAGATGTTAACAAAGAAAAACTTGGAAAATACACAAAATTATAAGAGAAAAATAATATTATTATTAACATTTTAATGCATATGCTTCCAGCCAGTTTTCTATGTGTACATGTATGTTTTTTGACATCGTATTTTATAATTCCTCTGTAAACTGCCTTTTTTCACCCACTCTTAGATTATAAGCATTTCCCAATGCTATTAAAATACCTTCAATACATAAATTTAATGTTTACATAATGCTACCTTTATTTATGCACTATATTTTAATTAACCATCCTTTTATAATTGGACATTAAGTTTATCTATAATAAATATTCTGATAATCTTGATTCATCACAGAAGGCTTAAAATATTTGTGGAAGATCTCATATTTCCAACAAGCAAATTAAATGGCAGATGGTGGATTCTGGATCTCCCTGTTTATATCAACTAACTCACCTCTTGAGAAAATATAAAATGTTGAATAGGATTGTAGGCCTAAGGACTGGTTATTTGGGGAATGTCTTTTTGTTATATTTGGGTTTAATTATTTCCAGAGTTGCTTCCATGTTTGAAGTCAGTGGATTAAAGCAGTAGTTCCAGTCTTTATTGCAGAGAGGGGAGGAGAAAAGGCAGGGAAGATGGATTATAGTTCCAAATCTGCAAAGTTGTGGAAATTCATTGTAGTCTCTGAGCTGGGTATTGAGGAACTCCAGCCTCATCAACTTCTCTGATTAGGTAGAGAAAGGGAGCAATGGACTATGGTGAGAAACACGGAAGTCTGCGAAGTGAGTAGCATTTGACATAGACATACTTTGGGGAGAGAAGTGACAAAGTCAAGTTTTTACCAGATACAAGTTTGATATCTAACATTACTACAGATTTTGGCTGGCCACATTAAAGGCTAATTTTGGAAAGGGGAGGAGGACTCAGAGTCCCAAACTGAAAGCCTGAGTAAAGTGTTGAGCATCATGAATAAATGAATATCTCTTATTTCCCAATTCTCTGACACAAACTGGGTGTCCAACATTTCAATTCAATTCTGATCCTGACTCCCAGATTTAGCATCACACCCCACAGGTTAACGGTTCAGTCTCACAAGACTGCCCCCTACCTCAGATGCCAGTTGCAATGGGGTGCCCAGGATACCTGCACTTCTGTCTAGCTTGGCTGGAATGAGCCACAGAACTTAGGAAAATTCTATACAGTAGTCCCCCCTTATCCACAGTTTCATTTCCTGTAGTTTTAGTTACCTGTGTTCAACCTCAATCCAAAAATATTAAATGGAAAATTCCAGAAATAAACAATTCATAAGTTTAAATTTAAAAAAAATTGCATGCTGTTCTGAGTAGTGTGATGAATCGTCCCTTTGTCCAATGAATCCACACTGTATATGTTACCTGTCTCTTAGTCAAGTTAGTAGCCATCTTGGTTATCAGATTGACTTTTGCAGTATCACAGGGCTTGTGTTTAAGTAACTCATACTTTACTTAAAAATGGCCCCAAAGTACAAGAGTAGTGATGCTGGGAAAACCATAGTATGTATAGGGTTTGGTACTATCCACGGTTTCAAGCATCCACTGGCAGTCTTAGAACTTACACCCCATGGGTAAGGGGGCACTACTGTACTTACTATTACAGTTTATTATAAAGGATAAAAATAAACAGTCAGATTAAGAGGTACAGAGGGTGAGCACCAAAAGGGTCCTGAGTGTAGGAGCCTTTATCTCCATGGAACTGGAGTATGCCACCCTCCTAACACTTTAATGTGTTCATCAGCTTGGAAGCTCTCCAGACCACCTGTCATTTAGTCATTTTTATGGAGGTCTAATTATGTAGGAACGATTGATTAAATAATTGGTCATTGGGGGTCTGAACTCAGTCTCCAGTCCCTATTTCCACCCTTCAAAGGAATTTTATTTTAATTGAGAAAGCAGCTTAAGTCAGTTAAGCTTCATCCTACAAACAGTCCTTGAGACTGCCCTATAACGAAGGAGGGGATCTCTTCAGCCCTTGCCTGCTATCTTTCCTCCCAAACCCATTTGCTCTGCCTCAGAGGCAGCAATTCCTGCTTTGATGCATCAAAAGTAAGACTCTTCATAGTAACACTTTGATCTCAGTCCTGATTCATCCCACAGGATGGCCCCCTGGATCTGCCATTGGCCTTTACTCTGCATTCACTGGCAGTCCCAGGCTCCTATAACCTCTGCCTTCTCTGTGGCCTTGTTTGTCCAGGGAGAAAGGAACACATACCAAGTAACATACAGAACAAGTTCTACTCAGAATTGCTAACTGGCATTTTGCCATAATATTAACAATATTAATAACAACATTAAAAACCAATAATAGTTATAATAGCTTACTAAGTGCCAGGTATTGCTCTAAGCACTTATACGCATTATTTTAATTAATTCTTACAATATCCCTATAAGTTGTTAGCGCCATTTACAGATGTTAAGTTACAGAGAGGCTATTCAGATGGTAGGTGGAAGAAACAGGATTCAAATCCAGCCATTCTGATGCCAGTACTAAGGCCACTTGAGGCTACACTGATAGATCAGAAAAGAAAAGGAGTGGATTAAGAAAGGTTTCCTGGAGGAAGGTTTGTAATTTCTTTAAGCAGTGGAGGACATAAGCCTGATGACTGGATGGGAGGAGGCATTCCAAATCAAGAAAATACTCTGTACCCAAGCTCCAAGAACCCAATGTCTCAGCTTAATGTTTTTGCACATGCTAGTTTCTGTACTTGGAATGCTTTCTCCTTTTTATTCATTTGACTGATCTCTGTTCATCTTATAAAACTTAGCTTGGATACTATCTTGTTTTGAAGACTTCCTTGCATGCGATGCTCTTGGTTTATTGCTCTCTGCTCACCCTGTGCTGACTTCTGACATAGCTCATGGGAGACTGATAGTCTGCCAATCATCCACCTCTCTCCGTATTCATGCACTTTGCCACGTACCTTTGCAGCCCTGTCAGGAGGTGGGCTCTATTTCCCCTGACCTTTGAGCATGGGCTGGCCTTGTGACTTGCTCTCTCCAGTAGATAGTGGTTTGACTGATGATGGGCCAATTTCAGCCTGGACATCTAGAGATCTTGTGACTCCTAGTGTCTTAGAGCCCTGCCTTTTCCATGTGTACAGGCTGGGATGCCCTGTTAGAGGGCGAGGAAGCACATGGAGGAGAGCTGAGCCAACCCCCAGAAATAGAGCTCTTGGCTAACCCACCAGTTGATCACAGATGTAGGAAGGAGCCTAGAAGAGAACTAACAAGTCTGGCCCAGATCAACAAGTCAAGTCCGCCTAGTCAACCTGGAGTCACAAGAAATAAAAAATGGTTATTGTTTTAAGCTGCTAAGTTTACGGATGATATATTGCACAGCAATTACTAAAGGATACAGAAATTGATGCCTGTAACAACATCCTAAAATATGTGGCATTGGCTTTGTGTCTGAGTGGCGAGTGGTGGCTAGAAAAATGATGGGTAACTGTAAACTCTGGTTGGAAAAATGATGAGGAGATTTTTAGGGGAGTCTGGAAAAATAGCAACTCGTGTTATAAAGCAATGAAATGACTAGCAAACTTGGAATATAGAACGTGTCCCTAACGACCTTTTGGATTTGGCTAAGAAGATCTCTAGGCACAATGTTTAAGGTATCAGTTAGTTGCTGCCTGATGGAAAAGATAAGGTACAGAAAAAGAAGACGAGCTTAAAACAACAACACAACAACAACTGGTCAGGTTGCAAAATGTGAAGAACAGAAAACAAAAATGTTTCTCATTTCTAGCCTCTCAAGCCAGACAAAGATCAAATACAGGGTGTATCAGAAAGACATGGCCTTGGGGCAAAGATGAACATGGAAACAGGAAAGCAATTTATAGAATTTAAGGCAAACCTATTTTGATCAACTAAAGAAAAAACGTAGTTGGTTAGTAGTGAGAAATTAATATAGCAAGGAATCTAGAAAGCTCTGAGATATCTTTAAAATTTGCACATGCTCTTATTTCTAAACCTGCCAACTTCTTTTCTCTCTATAATTGTCACCCTTTTCTCCTTCTCCCTCACTTGCTCTCTATATTTCTTTCTGCTTACTACTTCCCTCTCAATGAAGGCAACGTAGCAAGTTAAATATAATAACTTTGTAACATTTCCCAAACCATCCTTTTTTATGTGACAGACTGCAAGATGAGTTTTAAAATTAATTATGATAACTGAATACCTGATGAATGTATTATTAAAAATTGTATACCTTTAAAGAAGGAAGTGTAACTTAATACCCATTTATTATTGTGGTAGGCTATCACTTTTTAAATTGGAAACTAAAGGCAAAGCAATTTATCAAGTCCTAGGTGTCAGTTGAAATTCCCTTAAATAGAACACTGTGGATTTCTTTCTTTTTTATTTTTTGGTAAGCAAGAGAGCTTCAGACTACTTTTTTTTTTTTTTTTTTTTTTTTTGCTGTACGCGGACCTCTCACTGTTGTGGCCTCTCCCGTTGCAGAGCACAGACTCCGGACGCACAGGCTCAGCGGCCATGGCTCACGGGCCCAGCCGCTCCGCGGCATGTGGGATCTTCCCCGGACCGGGGCACGAACCCGTGTCCCCTGCATTGGCAGGCGGACTCTCAACCACTGCGCCACCAGGGAAGCCCCAGACTACTTTTGTTTTTTTAACTACTTGTGGATTTGGGCAGAGTTTGAAGCCTTGCCTTTTGGGCTTCTGCTTTCTACAAGTCACAGGGTGGGGATGTTTGTGTTTGCCAAAATTAAAAATGCCAGAATCAAAAAAATCATATGTTGCAATATTCTGTTTCCATTTCCAGAGCAGGCCAAGCTCCTTCCTGGTTCGACGAGGTCAAATGGAGACTTCCTTTTGAGTCACTTCTAGAAAAAGCTATTTGCAGTCTCCACATATTTTCAGTGAGCAGATGGTGATAATGATGATGACGATGATGGTGGTCAACTTTTCTGAATAATTCCTGGAAAACTGTTTCCCACTGCACAAAATGGATGAAAGATATGCTATTTGGATTCAGAATAGTTTACCAGTGTGGTGTGGTGATTAGCAAGGCAGAAGGCATCATGGGATCCACCAGCAAAAGGAGGAGAAGTGAAACATGATAAGCAATTCTCTCTTTTCAACCTCATCATGGTTGGAATTTCACCCAAACTAGCATCCAGTTGTGAGTCTCTGTGCTCTGAAAGTTTTGAATATGTTGGAGGGTTGTAGAAGTAAGTAGGCAGTGTCAGAAGTTCCGTCCGTATGTGATTGAAACAAAGAGTATCTAAGGGTAGTAAGAGTATTTGAGTGTCTACTAGTTATAAGCAGTGGGTCAGGAAGGTTGTGTGATCATTAGAACTTCTGTTTCTGGCATTATAGAATGACTTGCATCAAACTAACTCTCCTGCCAGGACAAATTATAAAAGCTAGATAAAACAATAGCTTGAAGATACTGGGGAGTAACTTCCCTAAGGGCTAGGATTAAACAATAGCATTAAAGGTAATCCTGAAGTAGACAATGTTCCCATTACCTATTACTGTTTTGCAAACCTTCTCAGAACCAAGAGACTTAAGACAATAACTAATTATCTCTCATAGTTCTAGAGGTTGAGAGATTCAGTGGTGTGTTTCTTGTTTCATGTCCTTCATGTGCAGCCAGATAGTGTCTGAAGCTGGACTCATTTGAAAGCATCTTCACTCAGGTGTCTGGAGCCTGGGCTGGGAAATATGGAATAGGTGGGGAGTGGTTGACCATTCATCTCTATAGGTGTCCTCTCCACGTGACTAGTTTGGGCTTCCTCACACTTGGAAGTCTCAGTGTAGTTGGACTTCTTATGTGGTGACTGGCTTATATCAGAGTGGGCATTTTAAGAGACAGGAAGCAGAGCTGGAGGTCTTTTAAGACCTGGGCCTTAAAACGGCACAGCATCACTTCTGCCATATTATATTGGTCAAAGCAGTCCCCAGACCTACCCAGTTGTAAGGGAAAGAGAGAGTGAGGGGAGTGTCAATTCAGTGAGGGGAGTGTCAATTCAGTGAGAGGAGTGTCAAAGAATTTGAGGTCATCTTTATTATGCCACAAACTAGCTCTTACAAAGCTTTGAGCCCAGCCTTGACTGAAGTTGATCTTCACATACTCACTTGACTGTCAGACAAAATTAAATCCTCCAAGGAGAAAGATTACTCCACCCAGAGATCTTACAAGTTGTTCATGCAAAATGTTTGATATTCAATATATACAATGGAATATTACTCAGCCATAAAAAGAAACTAAATGGAGCTATTTGTAATGAGGTAGATAGACCTAGAGTCTGTCATACAGAGTGAAGTAAGTCAGAAAGAGAGAGACAAATACCGTATGCTAACACATATATATGGAATTTAAGAAAAAAAATGTCATGAAAAACCTAGGGGTGAAACAGGAATAAAGACACAGGCGTACTAGAGAATGGACTTGAGGCTATGGGGAGGGGAAGGGTAAACGGTGACAAAGCGAGAGAGAGGAATGGACATATATACACTACCAAACGTAAGGTAGATAGCTAGTGGGAAGCAGCCGCATAGCACAGGGAGATAAGCTCGGTGCTTTGTGACCGCCTGGAGGGGTGCCATAGGGAGGGTGGGAGGGAGGGAGATGCAAGCGGGAAGAGATATGGGCACATATGTATATATATAACTGATTTATTTTGTTGTGAAGCTGAAACTAACATACCATTGTAAAGCAATTATACTCCAATAAAGATGTTAAAATGAAAAAAAAAAAAGAGGGATACCCTTTTGGTGTCTGATATTGATAATTTCTGTTTATCATTATCAATTTCTGATATTGATAATTTCACCCTTTTTTTTTTTTTTTTTTTTTGCGGTACGCAGGCCTCTCACTGTTGTGGCCTCTCCCATTGTGGAGCACAGGCTCTGGACGTGCAGGCTCAGCGGCCATGGCTCACGGGCCCAGCTGCTCTGCGGCATGTGGGATCCCCCTGGACCGGGGCACGAACCCGCGTCCCCTGCATCGGCAGGCGGACTCTCAACCACTGTGCCACCAGGGAAGCCCCCACCCTTTTTCAAGTAGGATCTTTTGAAAGATCCTACTTTCAAAAATAATCAAAGAATATTATGGTAACTTTGTGTTGATACATTTCACAAATATACAAATATTCTGATAAAAATATACAAATATTCTGATCAAAAGAAATAGAAAATCTGGACACTCCTATAACTAAAAAAGGAAATTCCGGGCTTCCCTGGTGGCGCAGTTGTTGAGAGTCTGCCTGCCAATGCAGGGGACACGGGTTCGTGCCCCTGTCCGGGAAGATCCCACATGCCGCGGAGCGGCTGGGCCCGTGAGCCATGGCCACTGAACCTGCGCGTCCAGAGCCTGTGCTCTGCAATGGGAGAGGCCACAACAGTGAGAGGCCCGCACACTGCAAAAAAAAAAAAAAAAAAAAAAAAGGAAATTCCAGAGCCAGATGGTTTCACAGGCAAATTCTACCAAACATTGAAGAAAATTACCACGATTGTTATCCAAACTCTTCTACTAATGCCCAGTACTCTGGTAAATGCTAGGACAGTGCACACAGCAGAGGCATAAGGATAGTGTTTTGACTGCATGCAGTTTACTTGTTTTGGAGGTATTTGTACAGCTTTCCAGAGACGGTATAGTTGAGTTGGGTGTCTAATGTTAGTTTGCAACAGTGAGCCACCCTCTGTCTTGCTTCTTTCACTTTGACTGTCTAGACTCCTATAGTTGAGTTCACTGCTTTTCTGTCTTCACCAGTTTGAAGAAAGCAGCATTTAAATTACCTTGGCTGGAGGCAGGGGTGTAGGGAGCAATAAAGGGAAATGTGCGGGATGAGCATGGAAGGAATCTAGGAAGTAGGGAGAGGAAAGACAGCTAGTATTTGCCACTGTCCTAGATATGTCACTGTGCCAGCAATGACAATTGCACTCAGGTATTGATCCAGCCCCAGCTATCTCCATTCCTATATGTCCAACGTTCTTGCAACTTGGCTTCCACTTTTCTTCTTCCTACTGACTCTTGATATTTTCATGCCCAATCTTCTAAGAACTAAAGCACAATTTGTAAGGGTCAGGGCTGAAATTGACTTGCTATAGGATGAATCACTGGCATGACAACATCAGGGCCCCAAAACTAGAATAGCCCATTTTCACTTTATCCTGAAGTCACAGCAGGACAATCGGATGTGCTAGGGAGATCAGACCAATAACCGACAGAGGACAAAACAAGGTAGCAGATAATTAAGCCATTATATTGTCAATACAAGCTTCCAGTCATGTGGAGCAAAATCACAAAGGAGAACAATAATGCCTTCTGAAGTCAGGGGAGTCCTCAAATGGGTGATGTTTTTCATCATGACCACCCAGGAGAGAACAGAACATAAACACTTTGTTTCCATAAAGAAACAAAGGTAGAAAACCCTGGAGAAAATACTGGGAGGGGAAAAATATTGGCTATTCATGTCACTGAGGCTATATTGATAGGAAACTAAAACAACCAATCAAAGTAGTTGATGCAATGTTAAAAGAAAACATCAAGTTTGGTGTTTAATCTATTTTGTTATTTGACTGAGCTTGGCAAAGCCTTAAAGAATCTCTTGTTTTCAGAAAATTGGAATTGGTTCAACAGTCATTCAAAGGGGTTAGTTTCAAACAGATAGTTTGAAACTCCCAGAGGTAAGCCTGGAAGAAGCGCCAAAGACCTTAGGCTCTCTATGATTTTACCCTTGATTAACTGGCCTCAGCCAGACTTTTGTTGCGTTTTTGTCTGGGGTTGTTTTGTATGACATTTCACTTGTCACATATCAAGACTTTGTAGTTAGATGCTGCTGGGTTCTTACTAGGATCTCCTTAAATGGCTTCTGTTTGACATTATTTTCACTTCCTCTTAAAGATGAATTCAACAAGGCACCTGAAAATGTTAAGAATATTGTGTGTAATTGACATTAGGAAATGGTTGGTCTCCTTCTAACTAGTTCTCACTAGCTCTGGACCAAAGTAGTCAGTTTAACTGCCTGCAAACATTTTGTTTAACCTGAGAAAAGTTTGTTGACCTGAGAAAAGTAGATTCATGAAGCCCATTTGCATTTTCTAATAGAGAAATGCTGTGGTAAAAGATTTTGGTTGGTTATTTTGGGAATTTTGGCTCTCATTCACTGGTCAAGTGTTTACTGAGACCCTATTATATTTCAGGTATAATGTACTTTGTGGGAATATTTAAGACAGTGTTTTCCAAACTGAATATCAAGATGTTAATAGGTGTTCCATCGATAAAACGGTTTCTGGCCAAATGAGTTTGCAACATAAACTCTCCTCTTTGAGTCATAGAGCATATTAGAATAGAGAAGATTCAGATTTGTCTTGCAGCAAAGAAACCTGCTTAATTTTTCTTTGATTAACCCAGTATTTTCTTTTCTTAACCTATTTCTGATCATGGGACCCCTTATTTTGGAACATCCATTAAATGTCATGGGCTACTAGGAAATTCTGGGAAAAGAGGACTGAATTAGCCTCCTCTGCCTCCTACCCCCAAACTAGCCCTGTATTTTCTGGGGAATGGAAATTGATGAGCCTTCATGATTCATCGCATATTAGATAGGTACCCAACAGAAAATGGTTGCTATAAAGAAATTTTATTAAAATATGTGCTAGTGGGAAAAAAGATCCATGTAAACATTTAGCTAAATTATTTTTTCTCCTTGTCTCCTTGTTTTAATCCCTTTTACCTTACTTGAGCCTTGGGCCCAGAAAGGCAGTAGTTCCTTTTTCTTGAACTGTCTTATTGTTAGCCATACTCCTCCTTCTCTTTCTGCCAGTTTCTTACCTTCTTTCTTTCTTTTTTTTTAACATCTATATTGGAGTATAATTGCTTTACAACGTTGTGTTAGTTTCTGCTGTATAACAAAGTGAATCAGCTATATGTATACATATATCCCCATATCCCCTCTCTCTTGTGTCCCCCTCCCACCCTCTCTCTCCCACCCCTCTAGGCGGTCACAAAGCACCGAGCTGATCTCACTGTGCTATGCGGCTACTTCCCACTAGCTATCTATTTTACGTTTGGTAAACGTATATATATGTATATATGTCAATGCCACTCTCTCACTTCGTCCCAGCTTAAACTTCCCCCTCCCCGTGTCCTCAAGTCCATTCTTTATGTCTGCGTCTTTATTCCTGTCCTAGCCCTAGATTCTTCAGAACCGTTTTCTTTTTTTTCTTAGATTCCATATATACGTGTCAGCATACGGTATTTGTTTTTCCCTTTCTGACTTACTTCACTCTGTATGACAGACTCTCGGTCCATCCACCTCACTACAAATGACTCAATTTCATTTCTTTTTATGGCTGCATATTGCATTGTATATATGTGCCACATCTTCTTTATCCATTCATCTGTCGATGGACACTTAGGTTGCTTCCATGTCCTAGCTATTGTAAACAGAGCTGCAATGAACATTGTGGTACACAACTCTTTTTGAATTATGGTTTACTCAGGGTATATGCCCAGTAGTGGGATTGCTGGGTCATATGGTAGTTCTATGCTTAGTTTTTTAAGGAAACTCCATACTGTTCTCCATAGTGGCTGTATCAATTTACATTCCCACGAACAGTTCAAGAGGGTTCCCTTTTCTCCACACCCTCTCCAGCATTTATTCTTTGTAGATTTTTTGATGATGGCCTTTCTGACTGGTGTGAGATGATATCTCATTGTAGTTTTGATTTGCATTGCTCTAATGATTAGTGATGTTGAGCATCCTTTCATGTGTTTGTCGGCAATCTGTATATCTTCTTTGAGAAATGTCTATTTAGGTATTCTGCCCATTTTGGGATTGGGTTATTTGTTTTTTTGATACTGAGCTGCATGAGATGCTTATAAATTTTGGAGATTAATCCTTTGTCAGCTGCTTCATTGGCAAATATTTTCTCCCATTCTGAGGGTTGTCTTTTCGTCTTGTTTATGGTATCCTTTGCTGTGCAAAAGCTTTTAAGTTTCATTAGGTCCCATTTGTTTATTTTTGTTTTTATTTCCATTTCTCTAGGAGGTGGGTCAAAAAGGATCTTGCTGTGATTTATGTCATAGAGTGTTCTGCCTATGTTTTCCTCTAAGAGTTTGATAGTGTCTGGCCTAACATTTAGGTCTTTAACCCGTTTTGAGTTTATTTTTGTGTATGGTGTTAGGAAGTGTTCTAATTTCATTCTTTAACATGTAGCTGTCCAGTTTTCCCAGTATCACTTACTGAAGAGGCTGTCTTTTCTCCATTGTATATTCTTGCCTCCTTTATCAAAGATAAGGTGACCATATGTGCATTGGTTTATCTCTGGGCTTTCTATCCTGTTCTGTTGATCTATATTTCTGTTTTTGTGCCAGTACCATATTGCCATGATTCCTGTAGTTTTGTAGTATAGTCTGAAGTCAGGAAGCCTGATTCCTCCATCTCCGTTTTTCTTTCTCAAGATTACTTTTGTTATTCGGGGTCTTTTGTGTTTCCATACAAATTGTGAAATTTTTTGTTCTAGTTCTGTGAAAAATGCCACTGGTAGTTTGATAGGGATTGCACTGAATGTGTAGATTGCTTTGGGTAGTAGAGTCATTTTCACAATGTTGATTCTTCCAATCCAAGAACATGGTATGTCTCTCCATCTGTTTGTATCATCTTTAATTTCTTTCATCAGTGTCTTATAGTTTTCTGCATACAAGTTTTTTGTCTCCTTAGGTAGGTTTATTCCTAGGTATTTTATTCTTTTTGTTGCAGTGGTAAATGGGAGTGTTTCCTTAATTTCTCTTTCAAATTTTTAATCATTAGTATATAGGAATGCAAGAGATTTCTGTGCATTAATTTTGTATCGTGCTACTCTACCGAAGTCACTGATTAGCTCTAGTAGTTTTCTGGTAACATCTTTAGGATTCTCTATGTATAGTTTCATGTCATCTGCAAACACTGACAGTTTTCCTTTTTCTTTTCCGATTTGGATTCTTTTTATTTCTTTTTCTCCTCTGATTGTTGTTGCTAAAACTTCTAAAACAATCTTGAATAATAGTGGTGGGAGTGGGCAACCTTGTCTTGCTCCTGATCTTAGTGGAAATGGTTTCAGTTTTTCACCATTGAGAATGATGTTGGCTGTGGCTTTGTCATATATAGCCTTTATTATGTTGAGGAAAGGTCCCTCTATGCCTCCTTTCTGGAGGGTTTTTATCATAAAGGGCTGTTGAATTTTGTTGAAAGCTTTTTCTGCATCTATTGAGATGATCGTATGGTTTTTATTCTTCAATTTGTTAATATGGTGTATCACATTGATTGATTTGCATATATTGAAGAATCCTTGCATTCCTGGGATAAACCCCACTGGATATGACCCTTTAATGTGCTGTTGGATTCTGTTTGCTAGTATTATGTTGAGGATTTTTGCCTCTATGTTCATCAGAGATACTGGCCCGTTGTTTTCTTTTTTTGTGACATCTTTGTCTGGTTTTGGTATCAGGGTGATGGTGGCCTCACAGAATGAGTTTGGGAGTACTCCTCCATCTACTACCTTTTTGGAAGAGTTTGAGAAGGACAGGTGGTAGCTCTGCTCTAAATGTTTGATAGAATTCGCCTGTGAAGCCATCTGGTCCTGGGCTTTTGTTTGTTGGAAGATTTTTAATCACAGTTTCAATTTCAGTGCTTGTGAATGGTCTGTTTATATTTTCTATTTCTTCCTGGTTCAGTTTCAGACGGTTGTTCTTTTCTAAGAATTGGTCCATTTCTTCCAGGTTGTCCATTTTATTGGCATATAGCTGCTTGTAATAATCTTTCATGATCCTTTGTATTTCTGCAGTGTCAGTTGTTACTTCTCCTTTTTCATTTCTAATTCTGTTGATTTGAGTCTTCTCCCTTTTTTTCTTGTTTAGTCTGGCTAATGGTTTGTCAATTTTATCTTCTCAAAGAACCAGCTTTTAGTTTTATTAATCTTTGCTATTGTTTCTTCCATTTTTTTCATTTATTTCTGATCTGATCTTTATGATTTCTTTCCTTCTGCTAATTGGGTATTTTTTTATTCTTCTTTCTCTAATTGCTTTAGGGGTAAGGATAGATTTTTTTCTATTTGAGATTTTTCTTGTTTCTTGAGGTAGGATTGTATTGCTGTAAACTTCCCTCTTAGAACTGCTTTTGCTGCATCCCATAGCTTTTGCATCATTGTGTTTTCATTGTTATTTATTTCTAGGTATTTTTTGATTTCCTCTTTGATTTCTTCAGTGATCTCTTGGTTATTTAGTAGCGTATTGTTTAGTCTCCATGTGTTTGTATTTTTTAACAGTTTTTTTTCCTGTAATTGATATCTAGTCTCATAGTGTTTTGGTAGGAAAAGATATTTGATCTGATTTCACTTTTCTTAAATTTGCCAAGGCTTGATTTGTGACCCAAGATATGATCTATCCTGGAGAATGTTCCATGAGCAGTTGAGAAGAAACTGTAGTCTTTTGTTTTTGTATGGAATGTCCTATAAATATCAATTAAGTCCATCTTGTTTAATGTATCATTTAAACTTTGTGTTTCCTTATTTATTTTCATTTTGGATGATCTGTCCATTTGTGAAAGTGGGGTATTAAAGTCCCCTACTATTATTGGTTACTGTTCATTTCCCCTTTTGTGGCTGTTAGCATTTGCCTTATGTATTGAGGTGCTCCTATGTTGGGTGCATAAATACTTACAATTGTTATATCTTCTTCTTGGATTCATCCCTTGATCATTATGTAGTGTCCTTCTTTGTCTCTTGTAATAGTCTTTGTTTTAAAGTCTATTTTGTCTGGTATGAGAATTGCTACTCCAGCTTCCTTTTGATTTCCATTTGCATGGAATATCTTTTTCCATCCCCTCACTTTCAGTCTGTATGTGTCCCTAGGTCTAAAGTGGATCTCTTGTAGACAGTATATGTATGGGTCCTGTTTTTGTAACCATTCAGCCAGTCTATGTCTTTTGATTGGAGCATTTAATCCATTTACATTTAAGGTAATTATCGATATGTATGTTCCTATTACCATTTTCTTAATTGTTTTCGGTTTGTTTTTGTAGGTCTTTTCCTTCTCTTGTGTTTCCTGCCTAGAGAAGTTCCTTTAGAATCTGTTGTAAAGCTGGTTTGGTGGTGCTGAATTCTCTTAACTTTTGCTTCTCTGTAAAGGTTTTAATTTCTCTGTCCAATCTGAATAAGATCCTTGCTGGGTAGAGTAATCTTGGTTGTAGGTTTTTCTCCTTCATCACTTTAAATATGTCCTGCCTCTCCCTTCTGGCTTGCAGAATTTCTGCTGAAAAATCAGCTGTTAACCTTTTGGAGATTCCCTTGTATTTTATTAGTTGCTTTTCCCTTGCTGCTTTTAATATTTTTTCTTTGCATTTAATTTTTGATAGTTTGATTAATATGTGTCTTGGCGTGTTTCTCTTTGGGTTTATTCTGTATGGGACTCTCTGTGCTTCTTGGAATTGATTGCCTATTTCCTTTCCCATGTTAAGGAAGTTTTCGACTATAATCTCTTCAAGTATTTTCTCAAACCCTTTCTTTTTCTCTTCTTCTAGGACCCCTATAATTCGAATGTTGGTGCGTTTAATGTTGTCCCAGAGGTCTCTGAGACTGTCCTCAATTCTTTTCATTCTTTTTTCTTTATTCTGCTCCCTGGCAGTTATTTCCACCATTTTATCTTCCAGCTCACTTATGTGTCCTTTTGCCTCAGTTGTTCTGTTATTGATTCCTTTTAGAGTATTTTTAATTTCAGTAATTGTGTTGTTCATCACTGTTTGTTTGCTCTTTACTTTTCTAGATCCTTAGTAAATGTTTCTTGTATTTTCTCCATTCTGTATCTGAGATTTTGGATCATCTTTACTATCATTACTCTGAATTCTTTTTCAGGTAGGTTGCCTATTTCATCTTCATTTATTTGGTCTTGTAGGTTTTTACCTTGCTCTTTCATCTGTAACATTTTTTTTGTCGTTTCTTTTCCTTTCCTTTTTTTTTTGATGGGTGGGGCTGGATTCCTGTCTTACTGGTTGTTCGGCCTGAGGCGTCCAGCACTGGAGTTTGCAGGCAGTTGGATATAGTTGGTGCTGAGATTAGGACCTCCAGGGGGCTCAGTCCAATTAATATTACCTGGGGCCTGTGGTTCCCTGTTAGTCCAGAGGTTTGGACTTGGAGCTCCCACCACAGGAGCTCGGGCCGACCTCCAGCCTGGGAACCAAGATCCTGCAAGCTGGTCGCTGGGGGTTCCTCCCATCCCTTTAGGTGTCCATGGTCCCCCACCGGTGCCTGGTAGGTACTCTAGTTGTGCGGAGACAGGAATTCCACATCCTCCTAGTCTGCAATCTTAACTCCGCTCTTAATTGATTATTGATGCCTACAACCTATGTTAAAAAGAGTTTTGGCTTTACCTTCTCCTTCATGATGTATGACCAAGCCTCATCAAGCTGACCAACAAATATGAAGGAGATAATTTTGAAGACAGATTCCCAATTTGGTGGCTGTGCAGCCAGGAATCTTTCCCAAATATGAAGAATGTTCAGAGGGTGGGTAGAAGACCAGAGAATTGTGCCAAGTACACAATCAGGCTAGTTATTCCAAGAGTAAAGGAAATCATTAAAATACTAGGGGGTGTGGGTCAAATGGTCTGGTAAGTATCTCTTAAGTATGGTCTGGAAGCATGGGACACACTGAATGGAGAAGACAGTCTGAGCTGAAAAGAAGAACACTGGTAGCTCTCAAAATTGTGAGAGAGTGAAGAAATTACTCTGGGAACAAAAGTGGCTCAGTTTAGTTCTTTTTCAACTTTGATCTTAAACATAAACTCTAGAAACAGATCTGCTTATAAGACTATGCTGTTTCTGTGAATGATCATGTACCTCCAGGCATGGAGGGCGGTGGTATCTTGTCTTCTAACAGAGTTCAAAGCCAAACAGAGCTGTACTAAGGGAGTGTTTCAAAAATGTAAACAAAACAAAATAACAAAAACCCACTAAACTAATAAAATACAGTATTTCTAGTAAAGTGGGAGTATTTAATATCTGATAATCCCCATTTGGTTTGAGGATATAATTAAAGACATGTGATTCCCCAAAACTTGGTTCTCATTCATCTTTCATCATGGGCCTGCTGATGGGCAGTCTGCTAGGATGCCAGTCCTGGAAGGATATCCATTTCAAGAAGTAGAGACAGACTATAAATAGACACTTTGAATACAGTCTTGTGATAGGCATTTGCGCTTTGTGTGGTGGGAGCAAAGAGATGGGAGTGATGGAGTCCACCCTGGGTTTGGGGAAGAAAGAGATTGTCTTGGGTTTTTAGAAATGGCTCTCTAGAGAGGGGATTCTTGAGTTAAGTCTTGTTCAGCTTCTAGAGTTCACCCATATTCCTTGGCTTATGGCCCCCTTCTTTGATCTTCAAAGCCAGCAATGTAGCACCATCTGACCCTGCTTTTGGTACATATCTTTCTCCGACCAAAGCCGGGAAAGGTTCCCCACTTTTAATGATTCATGTGATTAGAAAAGGCCTACCTGGATAATCCAGGATAATCTACTTATTTCAATGTCTGTAACCTTAATCATATCTGAAAAATCCCTATTTCCATGCAAGGTAACAGGTTCAGGGGATTAGGGTGTGGGCATCTTTGGGTGGGGTGGGGGGGTGGGGGGGTGATTATTCTGCCTACCACAGGCATGGATGACTCTGATAGGGTGTGCAAGGACCACATCATGGATAGAAGGCCCTGTGTGGCTGCCACACGTTCGAACAAGGTTCTGGTTTTCTTTCCCAGTTTGGACTGACTCCCTTGCCAGTGCTCTACTATTTGGGGGCTGAAGATGGTCTGTGGTTTCTGTGGCTCATTGATAAAGTGAGTGATTGAGGACTGATGGCATTTCATTACCCTCAATGGTGCCCCCGACCCCAGGCAACTTAACCCCTGTACGACATTAATTAAAAAGTAATTAGAGCTTCCAGACTATGGCAGCGAGAAAGCCGTGTGGAGGACAGGCTCTTGGTGCTCCAGCCAGGCGTCAGGGCTGTGCCACTGAGGTGGGAGAGCCAAGTTCAGGACACTGGTCCACAAGAGACCTCCCAGCTCCATGTAATATCAAACGGCGAAAATCTCCCAGGGGATCTCCATCTCAACGCGAAGACCCAGCTCCACTCAATGACCAGCAAGCTACAGTGCTGGACACCCTATGCCACACAACTAGCAACAAAGGAAGAAAACCCCATCCATAGGCACAGAGGCTACCTAAAATCATAAAAAGGCCACAGACACCCCTAAACACACCACCAGATGTGGATCTGCCCACCAGAAAAACAAGATCCAGCCTCATCCACCAGAACACAAGCACTAGTCCTCTCCACCAGGAAGCCTACACAACCCACTGAACCAACCTTAGCCACTGGGGACAGACACCAAAAACAACGGAAACTATGAACCTGCAGCCTGCGAAAAGGAGACCCCAAATACAGTAAGATAAGCAAAATGAGAAGACAGAGAAACACACAGCAGATGAAGAAGCAAGGCAAAAACGTACCAGACCTAACAAATGAAGAGGAAATAGGCAGTCTACCTGAAAAAGAATTCAGAATAATGATAGTAAAGATGATAGAAAATCTTGGAAATAGAATGGAGAAAATACAAGAAATGTTTAACAAGGACATAGAAGAACTAAAGAGCAAACAAACAGTGATGAACAATACAATAAATGAAATTAAAAATTCTCTAGAAGGGATCTATAGCAGAATAACCGAGGGAGAAGAACGGATAAGTGACCTGGAAGATAAAATAGTGGAAAAAACTACTGCACAGCAGAATAAAGAAAAAAGAATGAAAAGAATTGAGGATGGTCTCAGAGACCTCTGGGACATTAAACGCACCAACATTCAAATTATAGGGGTCCCAGAAGAAGAAGAGAAAAAGAAAGGGACTGAGAAAATACTTAAAGATATTATAGTTGAAAATTTCCCATATATGGGAAAGGAAATAGTTAATCAAGTCCAGGAAGCACAGAGAGTCCCATACAGGATAAATCCAAGGAGAAACACGCCAAGACACATATTAATCAAACTATCAAAAATTAAATACAAAGAAAAAATATTAAAAACTGCAAGGGAAAAACAACAAATAACACATAAGGGAATCCCCATACGGTTAACAGCTGATCTTTCAACAGAAACTCTGCAAGCCAGAAGGGAGTGGCAGGGGCTTCCCCGGTGGCGCAGTGGTTGAGAGTCCACCTGCCGATGCAGGGGACATGGGTTCATGCCCTGGTCTGGGAAGATCCCACATGCCGTGGAGCAGCTGGGCCCGTGAGCCATGGCTGCTGAGCCTGCACTTCTGGAGCCTGTGCTCCGCAGTGGGAGAGGCCACAACAGTGAGAGGCCCGTGTACCGCAAAAAAAAAAAAAAAAAAAAAAAAGGGAGTGGCAGGACATATTCAAAGTGATGAAGGAGAAAAAACTACAACGAAGATTACTCTACCCAGCAAGGATCTCATTCAGATTTGATGGAGAAATTAAAATCTTTACAGAGAAGTAAAAGTTAAGAGAATTCAGCATCACCAAACCAGCTTTACAAGAATGCTAAAGGAACTTCTCAAGGCAGGAAACACAAGTGAAGGAAAAGACCTATAATAATAAACCCAAAACAATTAAGAAAACGGTAAAAGGAACATGCATATCGATAATTACCTTAAATATAAATGGATTAAATGCTCCAACCAAAAGACACAGACTGGCTGAATGGATACAAAAACAAGATCTGTATATATTCTGCCTACAAGAGATCCACTTCAGACCTAGGGACACATACAGACTGAAAGTGAGGGGATGGAAAAAGATATTCCACGCAAATGGAAATCGAAAGAAAGCTGGAGTAGCAATTCTCATACCAGACAAAATAGACTTTAAAACAAAGACTATTACAAGAGACAAAGAAGGACACTACATAAAGATAAAGGGATCTACCTAAGAAGAAGATATAACAATTGTAAATATTTATGCACCCAACATGGGAGCACCTCAATACATAAGGCAAATACCAACAGCCATAAAAGGGGAAATTGACAGTAACAGAATCATTGTAGGGGACTTTAACACCCCACTTTCACCAATGGACAGATCATCCAAAATGAAAATAAATAAGGAAACACAAGCTTTAAATGATACATTAAACAAGATGGACTTAATTGATATTTATAGGACATTCCTTCTCAAAATAACAGAATACACATTCTTCTCCAGTGCTCATTGAACATTCTCAGGATAGATCATATCTTGGGTCCTAAATCAAGCATTGGTAAATTTAAGAAAATTGAAATCGTATCAAGTATCTTTTCCGACCACAACGCTATGAGACTAGATATCACTTACAGCAAAAACATCTGTAGGAAATACAAACACATGGAGGCTAAACATCAAACTGCTTAAAACCAAGAGATCACTGAAGAAATCAAAGAGTAAAGCAAAAGATACCTAGAAACAAATGACAGTGGAGACACAACGACCCAAAACCTATGGGATGCAGCAAAAGCAGTTCTAAGAGGGAAGTTTATAGCAATACAATCCTACCTTAAGAAACAAGAAACATCTCAAATAAACAACCTAACCTTACACCTAAAGCAATTAGAGAAAGAAGAACAAAAAAACCCAAAGTTAGCAGAAGGAAAGAAATCATAAAGATCAGATTAGAAATAAATGAAAAAGAAATGAAGGAAACAATAGCAAAGATCAATAAACTAAAAGCTGGTTCATGGAGAAGATAAACAAAATTGATAAACCATTAGCCAGGCTCATCAAGAAAAAAGGGGAGAAGACTCAGATCAACAGAATTAGAAATGAAAAAGGAGAAGTAACAACTGGCACGGAAGAAATATAAAGGATCATGAGAGGTTACTACAAGCAACTATATGCCAATAAAATGGACAATCTGGAAGAAATGGAAAAATTCTTAGAAATGCACACCCTTCCCAGAGTAAACCAGGAAGAAATAGAAAATATGAACAGACCAATCACAAGCACTGAAATTGAAACTGTGATTAAAAATCTTCCAACAAACAAAAGCCCAGGATCAGATGGCTTCACAGGTGAATTCTATCAAATATTTAGAGAAGAGCTAACACCTATCCTTCTCAAAGTCTTCCAAAATATACCAGAGGGAGGAGTACTCGCAAACTCATTCTGTGAGGCCACCATCACCCTGATACCAAAACCAGATAACGATGTCACAAAGTAAGAAAAGTTACATGCCAATAAGACTGATGAGCATAGATGCAAAAATCCTCAACAATATACTAACAAACAGAATGCAACAGCACATTAAAAGGATCATACACCATGATCAAGTGGGGTTTATCCCAGGAATGCAAGGATTCTTCAATATATGCAAATCAATCAACGTGATATACCATATTAACAAATTGAAGAAGAAAAACCATATGGTCATCTCAATAGACGCAGAGAAAGCTTTTGAGAAAATTCAACACCCATTTATGATAAAAACACTCCAGAAGGAGGCATAGAGGGAACTTTCCTCAACATAATAAAGGCCATACATGACAAACCCACAGCCAACACTGTCCTCAAAGGTGAAAAACTGAAAGCATTTCCACTAAGATCAGGAACAAGACAAGGTTGCCCACCCTCACCACTATTATTCAACATAGTTTTGGAAGTTTTAGCCACAGTAATCAGAGAGAAAAAGAAATAAAGGAATCCAAATTGGAAAAGAAGATGTAAAGCTGCCACTGTTTGCAGATGACATGATACTGTATGTAGAGAATCCTAAAGATGCTAGCAGAAAACTACCAGAGCTAATCAATGAATTTGGTAAAGTAGCAGAATACAAAATTAATGCACAGAAATCGCTTGCATTCGTATACACTAATGATGAAAAATGTGAAACTCAGAAAACACTTCCATTTACCATTGCAACAAAAAGAATAAAATATCTAGAAATAAACCTACCTAAGGAGAAAAAAGATCTGTATGCAGAAAGTTATAAGACACGGATGAAAGAAATGAAAGATGATACAAATAGATGGAGAGATATACCATGTTCTTGGATTGCAAGAATCAACATTGTGAAAATGACTCTACTACCCAAAGCAGTCTACAGATTCAACGCAATCCCTGTCAAACTACCACTGGCATTTTTCACAGAACAAAAAACTTCACAATTTGTATGGAAACACAAAATACCCCGAATAGTCAAAGCAATCTTGAGAACGAAAAACAGAGCTGGAGGAATCAGGCTCCCGGATTTCAGACTATACTACAAAGCTACAGTAATCAAGACAGTATGGTACTGACACAGAAACAGAAATACAGATTAATGGAACAGGAGAGAAAGCCCAGAGATAAACCAATGCACATATGGTCATCTTATCTTTGATAAAGGAGGCAAGAATATACAATGGAGAAAAGACAGCCTCTTCAATAAGTGGTGCTGGGAAAACTGGACAGCTACATGGAAAAGAATGAAATTAGAACACTTCCTAACACCATACACAAAAATAAACTCAAAACGGGTTAAAGACCTAAATGTTAGGCCAGACACTATCAAACTCTTAGAGGAAAACATAGGCAGAACACATAAATCACAGCAAGATCCTTTTTGACCCACCTCTTAGAGAAATGGAAATAAAAACAAAAATAAACAAATGGGACCTAATGAAACTTCAAAGCTTTTGCACAGCAAAGAAAACCATAAACAAGACGAAAAGACAACCCTCAGAATGGGAGAAAATATTTGCCAATGAAGCAGCTGACAAAGGATTAATCTCCAAAATTTACAAGCAGCCCATGCAGCTCAATATCAAAAAAACAAACAACCGAGTCCAGAAATGGGCAGACCTAAATAGACATGTCTGCAAGGACTATATACAGATTGCCAACAAACACATGAAAGAATGCTCAACATCATTAATCATTAGAGAAATGCAAATCAAAACTACAATGAGGTATCATCTCACACAGGTCAGAATGACCATCATCAAAAAATCTACAAACAATAAATGCTGGAGAGGGTGTGGAGAAAAGGGCACTCTCTTGCACTGTTGATGGGAATGTAAATTGATACAGCCACTATGGAGAACAGTATGGAGGTTCCTTAAAAAACTAAACATAGAACTACCATACGACCTAGCAATCTCACTACTGGGCATATACCCTGAGAAAACCATAATTCAAAAGGAGTCATGTACCACAATGTTCATTGCAGCTCTGTTTACAATAGCCAGGACATGGAAGCAACCTAAGTGTCCATCAACAGATGAATGGATAAAGAAAATGTGGCACATATATACCATGGAATATTACTCAGCCATAAAAAAGAACAAAACTGAGTTATTTGTAGTGAGGTGGATGGACCTAGAGACTGTTATTCAGAGTGAAGTAAGTCAGAAAGAGAAAAACAAGTACCATATGCTAACACCTATATATGGAATCTGAAAAAAAAAAAAAAGAAAATGGTCATGAAGAACCTAGGGGCAAGATGGGATAAAGATGCAGACCTACTAGAGAATGGACTTGAGGATATGGGCAGGGGGAAGGGTAAGCTTGGACAAAGTGAGAGAGTGGCATGGACATATATACACTACCAAACGTAAAAGAGATAGTTAGTGGGAAGCAGCCACATAGCTCAGGGAGATCAGTTTGGTGCTTTGTGACCACCTAGAAGGGTGGGATAGGGAGGGTGGGAGGGAGGGAGTCGCAAGAGGTAAGAGATATGGGGACATATGTATATGTATAACTGATTCACTTTGTTATAAAGCAGAAACTAACACACCATTGTAAAGCAATTATAATCCAATAAAGGTGTTAAAAAAAGAAGCAATTAGTCTCCTTTTCACTGCTTATCTGGACACAGAGCAAGATAAAAGGGACTTTGCCTTCCTCCAGATTCTGTGAAGCCTTTGTTTCTGCCAGCTACTGCCATACCTTCCTTATATTTGCTTTTCAGTTAATTGCACATAAAAACATATGATAGATTCTACATATATCCCCTTTAACTGACTTAATTATATGAATTTCTAAAGGTGAAATTGGTTCCTAACCAGTTCTTTAAATTATCTTATTCTCTATCACATAGAAGAAATCTTTGAGACAGTCCAGTATTTCTCAAACTTCTGTCCTCTTTACACATTGGTCCCATGCTCAGTCAATCCTCCTCAGTAACATCTCTCATTAAAATAAGTGCTTCTTAATGGAATCACAGCTTGAGAATAGTGGATCTAGTCAATCTCCATAATTTTATGAACTAGGAAACTGATACTCAGATAGGTTAAGTGCAACTTGACCAATATCACATAGCTACTTAGCTCAAAATCCAGGATTTGACCCCAATACTACTTCTATCTACACTTTCAAGCTTTAGACTCCACATCAATTTAGATACAAATTTAATTTTATCAAAGGATTTTAATTATTCCTTTGTTTAAATCCAAATAATTTTTCATTTAAGTTCCTTGGGTTTTTTGTTTTTTTGGCTTAGTCCTATATTTTAGAGGCTTTACTATCTTTGCTGGAAAAGTAACATTCAAGGACCAAACATTGACATGTAGTCTCTTTCTACACACATCACCTCTTTTTACAAGGAGAGATTAGCTTTGTTGGCCCATGTTTCTTTTTTTATCTGTTCTTTTTATCTTCCTTGTAAGACTCACATTCCCCTCACTTCCTCTTCACTTCTAGTTCTCTTTCTTTAATAATATTCCACACTCTACATGCCTCCTCACTTCCCCTTTGTAAGTCTAAGACTAACAAAGGGCAGATACAAATAGCTGCAGCAGTGGATGTTGATTTAGTTGCTTGACCATGTTCTTACTTGGGTCTTCTCTGAGTCTTTCCTCCAGATGCTTACCTAATTTTTCTCCTCCTTGCTCTATTTTTTCTCTTCTAAAGAAAATGTACCCAGCCCCATCCACATCACAGTTTTCTGTCAGCTCAGGCAAGGAGTTAACTTCCCCCAAAAGATGGCTATATCGAGCATTTATGTAGCACCTTCCCCCTCAGCTATTGAAAACCTTCCATGGGAGAGGGATTAGCTATCTTTATTAAGTTGCAGATGGGAAATGGAGGCAGGAAATAGAAGAAGAATGCTTCTAGAAGGAGGGAAGAAGGTATATTATCAGTTACACTTTACTGATGGAGCAACCCACGTACAGATTGGGTCTACCCAACTATTTCCCTTTAGGGGCCTTAAGGGAAGCCATAATGCTGGAGCATTGATCAGCAGATTGGCTTGCCAAGAAGCCAATCCAATCCTGTAATGAATACACCTAAAAGAGAGAGATCTACACAGCCCACAGATGAGAGCTTAGGCAGGACCAGCTGCTACAGAACATGGCATGACACATAATGAAAGGCATTGTATATGGCTGTAATGTCCTGGGTCTGGACCCTACTCTATCTTTTCCTCATTAATCTCCATGAGCCTCCATTTTCTCATCTGTGAAATCAAGAAAGGCAATATGCATTTTCAGGTTTAAGTGATAAAAACAAGTCTTGGACATATTTAAAAGCTGATGAGAAAGATTCAGTATAGAGCAAAAGGTTTAAGATAGAAGAGACAGGGGATAATTTATAAAGCATGGTCCATCCTGGATAAAGCATGGCAGGGGACTGGTGGACAGTTAAACCCTAATTAGAAATGATTAGAAGGGTGCTTCTTATATAGCGTCAGGAGACAAGGGGGAAGAACAGCTGCATAAGCACATGGGTTTGTAAATGTGATGGTGGGAAGTTGAAGAATGTCCCCTCTGAGGGTCTCTATCTTCTCCATGAGGTAGGAGTTGATGCCACCTGCTTTGAGTATGGAGGGATGTGAGGAAATTGGAGGATTAAGGACAATGGAGAAATCCTTACTGTAGAGAAGAGGAGAAAGAATTGATAAAAACTCAATAAAAGAGAAATGCAAACCAAAACTACAATGAGGTATCACCTTACACTGGTTAGAATGGCCATCATCACAAAGTCTACAAATAATAAATCTTGGAGAGGGTGTGGAGAAAAGGGAATCCTCCTACATTGTTAGTGGGAATGGAAACTGATGCAGCCATTGTGAAGAATAGCATGCAGATTCCTTAAAAAACTAAAAATAGAGCTACCATAAGATCCTACAATCCTACTCTTGGGCATATATCCAGAGAAAACCATAATTCAGAAAGATACATGCACTCCAGTGTTCACAGCAGCACTATTTCCAAGACATGGAAACAACTTAAATGTCCATTGACAAGTGAATGGAGATATATATATATATATATATATGTATATACACATATATATATATACACATACATATATATATACACATATATATATATACACATATATATATAGTGGAATATTACTCAGCAATATAAAAGAATGAAATAATGCCATTTGCTGCAACATGGATGGACCTAGAGATTATCATAGTAAGTGAAGCAAGTCAGTCAGAGAAAGACAAATACCATGATATCACTTATATGTAGAATCTAAAAAATGATACAAATGAACATATTTACAAAACAGAAACAGATTCACAGATATACCATACAAAGTTAAGGTTACCAAAGGGGAAGGATAAACTGGGAGTTTGGGATGAACATATAAGCACTACTATATATAAAATAGATAAACAACAAGGACTGTACAGAACAGGGAACTATATTCAGTATCTTGTAATAACCTATAATGGAAAAGAATCTGAAAAAGAATATATATATAAAACGGAATCACTTTGCTGTACACCTGAAACACAACTTTTTAAATCAACTATATTTCAACTAAAAATATTTTTAAAAAGCGAATAGAATTTCTTGGTAGTGCATCATGTCCTGTTGAATATGCTGACCATGAACACATAATGACAACACTCTGCCCTGCTGCTTTTTCTGCAATGACGCTCGGCAACCTTGGTCAATAGTTGGATTCACTGAGAAAGGCCAAGTAGGTGTGCTGAAAGGACAATGGGGCAAGGGAATTGAGGAAATTAGTGAGAGTGGTCAAAGTGACAGAACATTGAATATAAGTAGGATAGGGAAGGAAGTGAAGAAAGGAGGACACTGGTAAGTGAGAAATTGTAAGGGCAGTCCAATGAATTCAAGGAGCTGGTTTAACGGAAATAACTGAATGAGCCAGCTGGAAGGAAAAGAGTTGTAAGGTGTCTGAGTTGTTGATTTTAAAGGTAGAACTGTTCTGGGTGATAACAAGTCCAGAGAGTGGCCATAAAAACACATGACCAAAGTTGGGAGTGAAGTAAAGATGACTGGAGACGAAGAGTTCAAGGAACCCAGCTGCCAGGATACTGGGTATTAACATAAATGAAGTCACACGAGATGCTGACGTTAGAGTCTGGGTATAGAGACCAAGATGTGGTGGATAATAGTGACAAAGAGGAGTAGAGGGATGGTAGAGCCAAAAGCAAGAGTCTTAATGGAGCAGGGGTTTTTACAAGAGGGTGCAAGAACAGTAGTGTGGAAATGTCTACGTGGAACAAGGAGGCCCCTCCAGACTCTAGGATATGCGGTTGAGCAAATTCTCCTTGGAAAAGCTCTGTAGAAAGTTATATCTTCAGGAGTGAGCCAGCACTCTACAAAATGGAAACAAAATACAGTCGGCCCTCTCTATTCACAGGGCCAACCAACCATGGATTGATCCACGGTTAGTTGAATACTGGGATGTGAAATGTGTGGATTTTGGAGGGCCTGCCCACTATACTTCACCATCTTATATAACTGACTTAAGCATCCAGGGATTTTGGTGTCCATGGGGGTCTTGGCACTAATTCCTGCAGAAACCGAGGGAGGGCTGTACCTACATTATGGAGTTACCAGGGTTAAATGCAATAGTGTATGTGGAAATGCCTGTCATATAAAATAATGGCTTTATTTATTAAAAAATACAATTTACAATTCACATGATACTATGCTAAGTACATTTTGTGCATTATCTCATTTAATCCTAATAGTTGGATAGGCAAACACTATTATTATCTGTATTCTAAAAATGAAGAAGCTGGGTTTCAGAGGGGTTAAGTAACTTGCACAGGTCTCCCAGCTCAGAGGTATCAAATGTGAACCCCAGCAGTCTGAGGTCAGAGGCCACACTTTTAAACACTAGTATAAGCTGACTATTTGTTTTGAAAACAACTTTATCATGTTGTTACATATGAATGAACTCAAGAAAGGAATTTCTTATGAAATCATTTAAACTAAGCCTAAATTAAGTTAGGCAAAATTTGGGGGTAAATATAAAAATTCTCAAAATTGTAGTCTTTATGTTATTTTCAGTATGAAAATCACACTACCATCATACCCTATTTATAGGGCCAGGAAGGGGGATTAAAGCCAGTTAATTTTTTTGAGCTTTGCGCCTCAAGGCAAGTCTGCAAAGTTATTTTGGACTGTTTGATCATGAATGATGACTCCGAAATAACAGGGAAGTCAGGGAAGAGATGAAGTCAGGGAAGAGATGAAAATGAATTTGGAGTAAATGTAGCTGATAGTTGGAGTAGGTGGAAATAAAAGGAACTATTCTGGCAGTGTGGAATGATGGGAGGGCTAGAAAGGAAGAACCAGGGGTTCTAGTTGCCTGCATCTCCTTAACGTGGATCAGAGAAAGGGGAGGTGCTGTCCCATCCCTCATGGATCTTGTAAGGGGAGAATTGTCACTTGCATTGAGCAGTGTCTCTAGGCTACTGGGGATATCCAAGCGTAATTTATTTACAGTCCAGGAATTCCAAGAACTCTGAGTTTATCCCTAAGAGGAAAAAGTTGGCAGTGGTAATTCATGATCAAGTCACAAGAACTTTCACCTGGTCTTGAGTGCTCATTTGGACCTCCTAGTCCTATAACCACCACACTGAAATTCTGGGTAAATGTTCTCATTCTTTCCTTCTCTCAGGAGAAAAGTCTTCAGTACCTCAATGCTGTGCTCTAGAATTCTGCCATCAGGATTGTGCCCTCAGCCATGGGCACTGTGGGGAGATGGAAAGGGTGCACAAGGATTCACATTCAAACTAAGGACGTTCTAGATCACGTCTAGGGATGGTGTAGTGGTGAGCATTACTCCCCACACTAGTGGTTGAGACTGGAGGAGAGATGATCATAGGAAAGAATTAATTGAGTTAATTGAGTATTGACATTTTCCTTAGCATTTTTTTCTTTTTGTTTTTCAAGGGGAAAATTTTTTTTGTCCCATCACTGAGGGACTAAAATGGTACCTCAACTCTGATCCTTAACCCTTCAGGACCCGGTACTATTTTCCTCACCAGGCTTGTCCCAGGAATATGAAGTAAAAGAGTTACTTTTCCAATTTACAGAATGAAATGATCAGCCTGAACATGCTCATGAGCTGGTGGTACTATCGTAAGTAAAGAAGATTTTAAAAAATACATTCAGAGCCAAAGAATTCCAGGGAACTTTTTCTGAAGTACCCAGTGAGAACTCCAGATAGCCACATCTTTTTTCCTTTGTTTTATAAGCCCAGTCCCTGAAGTGCTTGGTTCTAAGAATCGTTAGGAAAAGATGAAACTCTTTCTGGCAGGTACTGAGATGTCTGTTTGTTTTGACTCTGCATTGATCCCAGGAATGTTAAGAGGCATGTTTTCATGCAAACCACACTTTAATAAAAAGATGACTATGGTTAGATCCAGTCCCATGGGGTAGGTAAAAAATAAAAATATGTATATGTTGGAAAAACGAATGCTTCTGTAGCCAATTCTGCCAGGTTCACAGAGGGGGGCTTTCTGGAAGGTTTTTACACCAATCCTCTCTATTCTGATTAGAGTGGCAGTTCCTAGCTTTTTCAGTTATAGTTTGTCAGTTTTTCCATTAAAGATCACAGCTTCTCAGAACACAAACTTCTGGTGTGTTTCTAATCCCTCCAAGTCTTGCTGATGGCACGCAATCCAATGGCATGCAACACACCCGCTCCATATCTTTGCCTAACTTTTTGATGTGGAATTCCAAGTTTTGTGAGTCTAGTCTTTCCCACATCATCCCGTACAGCTGTCCTCAGATCCAGAAATCTATGGACAGAAAGCAGAAAATCAGATACTCTGCTTTTTGGAATGTGAGGAGCTTTATACAAGGGGGTAAGAGATTCCTGGCATGTAACCTGGACGAAGTTTTAATTGTTTTATTTCTTTTTGGAAGAAGTCAGCACTGTTGACCAGATGTACTGCTGTGAGCATCTGGAACAAAAAGGAGCCTGATTTTGTCAGGAAGCCTAGATTAGAGTTCAAGCCCTTCCACTGACTAAGCTGTACGGCCCTGGGTGATCATATACTCTTTATGGGAAATGGCTTCCCCTTTGGTAAAATGAAATGGTTGGGTATGTTGGAATCTAAGCCTCTCATAGCTTTTGGACCCAGAAGATTCCGGAGAAAATGAAAATACCTTGTCACAGGTTTCACAGTGCTACCCCATATCACCAGTAGATGGCAGAGTCGCATTGTAATCTGAAATGGATACTGTGATGAGATACCGGTAATCCTAATGGTGATGAAGCTTATCAAGGTAGGTACAGTATAACGACTAATAAGTAAATAAAAGGTTGTTCTTAACCAGCAGATTCATGGACCCCTAGGCAAAGATCCTTGGTTACCATTAAACCCGATGGGGACTCCACACTTAGGCAATTGGCATCTTTTCAAACTATATTTTGAAAGGCAATATACCCACTGGAGCAAATTATGTATTTCTTCTCTTACTCACTCTCATTTATTAATTAATTCAACGACTATTTGTCAAGTCCAGTATGTTCCAGGTCCTGGGATAATCCTGAGGACACAGAGATAAACAAAGACAATATAATATCAGCACTCAGGAAGCTCATCCTCCGGAGAGTTATACCATTGAACAAGCACTATTGAGGCAAAAGTCTACAGACAAGTCTATAGGTAGATTATGTAACATGGGTGCTGAGAGGTAAAGAGTGTTGAGGATAACTTCCTTGGTGAAGTACTGGATATTTGAGAACAAGAAAAGTCTGATTTAACAAACAAAAAAATTGGTTGGGGAAAGAAGTGGTCCAGGCAGAAGAACAGCATGTGCCAAGATTCATAGGCAAGAGAGGGTGAGAAGCATTCCAGGAGCAAAAGAAGCCAGAACGCTTGTGGCATAGAACCAGGCAGAGGGTGGTATATTGATGAAAAGAAGAAAACTGGTTTCACAGAATTCTTCACTTCCCCATGACTCCATCGGCAAGGGTGCTTTTGTCAGACTAGTTAGCTGGCATCTTGGTGGGTAGAGAAGCCTGGTCCAATGACAGTAAAAGAGAGAACAGGTTCATTTTGACTGCGAAGTAGAAGAGAGGAACGTGGAGATCTGAGAATCAAAACTGGCTTGTATCAGTTTATATCAAAAGAATATTGACTGTATTTCTGGGATTCATTAATCTATCCCTTGCTGGCCAGCACCCAAGATGGTAGCAGTTAGCCTGTCAAAGTGACACAACCAACTGTATAATGTCTGTGTACTCTTGGCTCTATTCTCCTTAACACTAATCATAGCTACCTGTGTGCCAGACACTGGGATTGACCCTTGCAATGCAAGAATTTGCCGCACTGTGGAACCACAGAGGTTGGCTGAAGAGGCCTGTGTCACCCCTCATTTGCCCACCAGCCCCTCACTTATCATAACTCAGTATCAATTAAGCAACTGTTTTTCTCTGTAAATCTCAGTTCTTTAATAGCATGGTTGCTTAGCAAATGACACTGTGAATTAGCTCCTGAAGTGTTTCTACGCAGTAGAGGGAACAAACAACATGTCGGTATAGATTTTCTGGCCGTAAAACCAAGACAGGTATTAGATTTTAAAGAATTACAGGCTGCAGACAGGCGATCACTTAGTTTTAAAAGCCAAGTTAGGTTTGTAATCTGCTATGAGTCTTGGAATGGCCACAAAGCTGAAGGTTGACAAAGTTATGTCTGTGAACTCAAATGACTAGTCCATTCACTGCTCCTCCCCCAGGTCTGTTTAAATGCCCAGAATAGTGAGTATTGTGTACCTAGACATTTGCTTGAAGGCATGCAAAATCCAAAGTCAATGAATCTTTCTCCACTGCTTTTATGTGGAACTAAGCACATTTACATAACGCAATTCTGTGTGTGAGAAATCAGAGATGCTTTGGGGCTACTGGAAAATTTTCATTTAGCTTGTAGTGACATTCTTAGACCACGCAGCAAAAAATCAAGAACTGTTTATTTTCAGGGCCTGGCTGCAGTTTGGCAGAATACAGTGGGCAGCCATTTATTTTTGCCCATCTCCTTGCTTGATCTAACCATACATCTAACTGCAGGTTACTATAAATATAATGAGGATCCCTTGGGGATGTGAGCCCAGAGTCTTAGACAGTTTTATTAGTATTCATAAATGTTTATGTTCCAGATATGATTGTATTATTATAGTTTTGTATATATGCACATAAAATTCACAGGCTACTAATTTTATTAACTCAACCATGCCCCCACTCCTAGGCAGAAAAGTATATTAGAGATGATAAAAATGAAGACCTATCAGTATGTTGGCCACAATGCTTCAAATAGAACCCATTTTTAATAGAACCATAGTGCTTAGGGTCAGCCTGACCCACTGGTGGATCTCCCCATATCGCTCTTCTTCCTGGCCTGAAATCACCTTTAGAGACAATCATGGACAGTACCATCAGTTAAAAGACTGTTTTTCCACTGGAGGAGACATGAGGGATGACCTTCCCTTGTATTACACACAACTATGGGTTATCTAAAGTTAGGCACACTTCTCAGTGCGTTAAACACCACTTTCTTTCTTTCCCACTCAAAAAATATAATTGTGTTCACTCTCATTTACATAAAAAGTGAACTGTTAGCAAGCTCAGACATAAAGGAGTAGCAGCAAAGAATAACAATCTCTAATATATCCCATGTTATTGATGCCAGGTCAGGGTCTTCAAGACCGAGATGAGATTCCAGAAAGGAGCCTAAAGGGCTTCACTGACTATCTGAAGAATAATGAATAATGAATAACTTCGTAGCAGTTACTGTCACTAGAATGCTGAGGGGGCAGGGACAGAAGCAGCACTGGATAGCTTCTTAAAAATCAGAAATGAAGGTCAGAGAAATTTCCCAACAGAACTGTGATCATCAAGACTGGAGTTTTCTCTGCATATGTCCAGGTGTCCCTGGCTGGACAAAATGGGGGCACATGTAGTGACCAGATGACTTTGAAAGGTTGGATACAGGAGGGACCAAGGAGAGCTATTTGCTACATCTTGTTTCACCAAGGCTGACAGAACATTAGAGCTAGGGGGGACTTATTTTAAGAAGTCTCCCTCACTCTCCAGATAACTGAACCAAATCCAGAGAGACTGATGGTCACACAGGGGTTGTGACACAGAGCTGCTAGGGCTGTGGCTTGAACCAGCTTCTCTTAACTACCAGTGAGGTCCAATTTCCTTCACACTGCATATTAAAGCAAGCAGGAGAAGCAAGGAGAATAAAGAAACCACAGTTTAGAGGCATGCCCAGGATTTCCTTAGCTTGCTGAAATGGATGCTTTCAGAAGAAACAGTAAAATGCAATCCTCAGATTACCCTTGGCTAAATGACATAATGGACACGAAACCTTTGGTGTGAGCTGTTGGTTACAGTGCTCTCCTAAGTTAGCCTGGGACCAGTTCTCTTTGTCCACCTGTTCATACTCACACCATCCTGGACCCCATGTGTCTGCTGGAATTCCCCACCTATGCCTGATCTCTTCCTTCATTTGGCCAAAACAAATAGTTGCTTCCATCTGAAACATAACATCTTTTCAATTTTATCCTTCAAGACCACATGTCTTTTGCCCAGCAAGTCTCTAGCTATGTAGGCTGTTAATCCTGTTCAAGTCACCATGCTGAGGGGGTCTAAAAGGCTTTCCTAGAGCCATCCTTCACTACCTAGCTTTCATGCCCTGCCTATATGTCCAGCAGCAGAACGGAAAAAGGAACTGGAAGATAGAACTTGAGTCTTAGCTATAATGACCTTCGGCAAGACTCAATGTCTTTGAGTTTTAATGTTCTCATCTATAAAACACATATTAAAACCCCCCACTTGCCATGCGTTACAGAGTGGTGGGGTCCCAATGTGGAGAGATATGTGAAAGTGCTTTGGTAAACTTAAAGCACCTTGTAGATTCAATGCATTATTAGTAGCTCCTAGGAGTCATGCCGTGGTAGGAATCTGAAGCCAGTTGTGGAGAACTCCTAAGTATTCTTAAGATCCAGGCAGTGGTGACTCTCTGCTCAACCTGCACACAGAGTCAGCTGTGCTTCTAAGTTTTCTGACTAAAAGAATCACCATTTTTGTGGAGATACAAAATATTACACCATCCCTAATACATAGAGATCGCCTCTTCCCACTGCTGCTACTAACCCAGAAGGAGAGGTAATTCAGGAAAGAACCAACTTCTCCTCACTATCAGGAAACCGTGTGGGTTGTCTTTACAGTTATTTTTCCAGAAGATGTTTGTCTGATGCCTAAAAACTTTCCTGTGTCCTCCTTGACTATCTTGCTAATTCTTTGACAGAAACTTCATCTACTATCTCCACTTCTTCACCTGTCATGTGTACAGTGAAGAAAAATGTTTTTTCTCATTGCCTTTTGAGCCAAGACTACCAAACTTTGGTGTCTGTATTCTCTGAGCAAATTTCCTCTGAAACAAATTTTTGTAGTAAATCTCTCTTGAATCTGGCATATCCGTTTCTTTTCACACATTTACCCTATAAACTCACATCTTTGTTTTCTCACCCATCTGAAATCCTGACAGATGGTGTAATTTACATAGTGAATTAAATCTGCTCTGCCTTTACCCTCCATGGGATGCCATCTGAAACATAGGCCATGCACCTGCCCCTTTCTTACCTGTGACATTTATGGAAAGAGCTCAACTAATCATGTTTACCTCCTTCTAGATCCAGTTTATGCTGGAAAATCTTGGAATACAAATCAGATCAAGTGTTGATCACTTGGCAGATCATCTGAACTCAGTTGTGTGGAACCCTTGGGAAATAGACATTTCCAGGGAGAGGAAAGGATTTGAAAACTATTAAAAGTTTAGGTAAATGTGTGTCCAGTAAATGTTAGAGGGGACCTGTTTAAGATCAGGTAGTTGCCCAGAAAATTTCTAGAAAGCATCCCATATCTCCTACTACCTTTGATCAGGGTTCCTCCGAGACTATGATTTTTAAATTTTTTTGCCCTGTCAAAAGGATGGGCTGTTAAGACAGGAATAAACACACAGACCTACTAGAGAATGGACTTGAGGATATGGGGAGGGGGAAGGGTAAGCTGTGACAAAGTGAGAGAGTGGCATGGACATATATACACTACCAAACGTAAAATAGATAGATAGTGGGAAGCAGCCGCATAGCACAAGGAGATCAGCTCGGTGCTTTGTGACCACCTAGAGGGGTGGGATAGGGAGGGTGGGAGGGAGGGAGACACAAGAGGGAAGAGATATGGGAACATATGTATATGTACAACTGATTCACTTTGTTATAAAGCAGAAACTAACACACCATTGTAAAGCAATTATACTCCAATAAAGATGTTAGAAACAAAAAAAAAGGATGGGCTGAATAGCTAAACAACATTCCATAATAAGAACATATAGATGGATTAAACATTCCTACATACAGTAAATTAGAGAGAATGTGTAGTGGTAGTTGATTTTAGTTTTTCATTCCTCTTACTGAGGAAATGATGGCTAAGGGAATTTTTTTTTATTATTTTGAATGATTTTTACCTCAAATTTTCATTTGAAAATTTTCAGACATACAGAAAAGTTTATAAAAAGTAAAATGAATTACTGTCTATTGTTCACCCAAATTTACTAATTGTTAAATTTTGCCACGTTTGCTTGATCTCTCCCTTTTTATTTCCCCCTTTTCCTCAGAATGATTGAAAACAGACATCGTGATGCTGCTTTACCCACAAATACTTTAGGGTATTTCTCCTAACCTCAATATCATTGTTATATCTATGTCATTTAACACTGATATATTTTTCAATAAATTTTTATTGTGATAAAACTTATATAGAGAGAAATATATAAATATGTGTACAGTTCAGTTGGTTTTTATAAATGCATATAATCCATGCCCCTATCAAGATATACCTCTATCAAGATAAAGGGCATTTCCATCACCCTAGAAAATTCCCTCATGCCCTCTTCCAGTCAATACTCTTCACCCCTAGAAGCAACCACTGATCTGATTTCTATCGCCATAAATTAATTTCACCTCATCTAGAACTTCATATAAATGGAGTCATACGGTATACATATTTTAGTTTAGCGTATTTTTTTTTGTTTAGATTTTTTTCATCTCATAATAATTCTGAGATTCATTCATGTTTTATGGCGTATCAGTGGTTCATTCCTTTATATTGTTGATTAGTATTATATTATCTATATAGCTCAGTTTATTATCTATCTCATCTGGACTGTTTTGAGTTCTTAGGCTATTATGAACATTCTTTTTTCTTTTTTAATGAACATTCTTGTACAAAGTTTCATGGCCATTGATACAATATTGCCTAATACATAGTCTATATTCAGATTATCCCAACTGTCCCCCAAATGTCCTCCATGGCTTTTTTTTTTCCTCATTCAAGGATCAAATCAAGGATCACACATTACATTTGGCTGTTTCTCTTTGGTGTCCTTTAACTGAGAACAATCCTGCTTTTAAGAAATATCTCCTGTGTCATTTGGAAATACCCACAATGATCTTTGAGCATTTTGAGGGAATAATCTTAATGCTGGTTCAGCCTAGGTCTGCTCTGTGGATCCCATACATATCTATTCAGCACTGGGATTTATTTCTGTTTCTTGCTTCAGATTCCTTATTAATAATTGAAAAATTCCTTTAAATAAATATTTATTGGGTACCTATAAGCACTAAGCATTGTTGTAGGTACTGGAATACAGGCCTAGACAAAAATGTGAAGAAAGAAGGGAAAAAAATCCCTTATGTTATAGAATTTACATTCTAGTGAGAACGTTCTCACATTTTGCTTACATAGTTTTTCACATTGTTCAAAAGACCAAGGCTTCATCTTCTGCTTCTGTAGAGATTTTGTGTTCTGCTTTTTCAAATGCAACCTGGGCTTCCCTGGTGGTGCAGTGGTTAAGAATCCGCCTTCCAATGCAGGGAACATGGGTTCGAGCCCTAGTCCAGGAAGATCCCACATGCCGCAGAGCAACTAAGCCTGTGCGCCACAACTACTGAGCCTGCGCTCTAGAGCCCGCAAGCCACAACTACTGAGCCCTGTGCCACAACTACTGAAGCCCGCACGCCTAGAGCCCGTGCTCTGCAACAACAGAAGCTACCGCAATAAGAAGCCCGCGCACAGCAACGAACAGTAGCCCCTGCTCGCCACAACTAGAGAAAGCCCACACGCAGCAACGAAGACCCAATGCGGCCAAAAATAAATAAATAAAATGCAGCCTGTTTGGAGAGAACTGGGGTTGCCTGCGTGAACACAGCATGAAGGGGGTTAGTGCGCCACAGCTAGCCAGGAGGGAGTCTGGGGAAAAGTCTGGAGCTGCCGAAGAGGCAAGAGACTTTTTCTTGCTTCCTTGTTTCGTGGTGCGCGAAGAGGGGGGATTAAGAGTGCCGCTTAAAGGAGCTCCAGAGACGGGCGCGAGCTGCGGCTATAGGCGCAGACCCCAGAGACGGGCATGAGATGCCAAGGCTGCTGCTGCAGCCACCAAGAAGCCTGTGTGCAAGCACAGGTCACTCTCCACAACTCCCCTCCCGGGAGCCTGTGCAACCCACCACTGCCAGGGTCCATGATCCTGGGACAACTTCCCCGGGAGAACCACGACATGCCTCAGGCTGGTGCAACGTCATGCTGGCCTCTGCCACCGCAGGCACACTCCACACTCCCTACCCCTCCCTGCCCACCACTCCCTGGCCTGAGTGAGCCAGAGCCCCCGAATCAGCTGCTCCTTTAATCCCGTCCTCTCTGAGCGAAGAACAGATGCCCTCAGGCGACCTACACACAGAGGCGGATCCAAATCCAAAGCTGAACCCTGGGAGTTGTGAGAACAAAGAAGAGAAAGGGAAATTTCTCCCAGCAGCCTCAAGAGCAGCGGATTAAATCTCCACAATCAACTTGATGTACGCTGCATCTCTGGAATACCTGAATAGACAATGAATCATCCCAAATTGAGGAGGTGGACTTTGGGAGCAATGATATATATATATTTTTCCCTTCTCCTCTTTCTGTAAGTGTGTATTTGTATGCTTCTGTGTGTGATTTTGTCTGTATAGCTTTGCTTTTACCATTTGTCCTAAGGTTCTGTCTGTTCGTTTTTTTTTTCTTTTTTCTTTTTCTTAGTATAGTTTTTAGCACTTATCATTGGTGGATTTGTTTTTTGGTTTGGTGGCTGTCTTCTTTCTTTTTCTATTACTTAAAAAAATTTCTTTTAATAATTATTTTTTATTTTAATAACTTTATTTTATTTTATCTTCTTCCTTCCTCCCTTCCTTCCTCTCTCTCTCTCTCTCTCTCTCTCTCTCTCTCTCTCTCTCTCTCACTTTCTTTCTTTCTTTTCTTTCTTTTTTCTCCCTTTTATTCTGAGCTGTGTGGATGACAGGCTCTTGATGCTCCAGCCAGGAATCAGTGCTGTGCCTCTGAGGTGGGAGAGCCAAGTTCAGGACACTGGTCCACAAGAGACCTCCCAGCTCCATGTAATATCAAACAGGGAAAATCTCCCAGATATCTCCATCTCAACGCCAAGCCCCAGCTCCACTCAACGACTAGCAAGCTACAGTGCTGGACACCCTATGCCGAACAACTAGCAAGAAAGGAACACAACCTCATCCATTAGCACAGAGGCTGCCTAAAAGCATAATAAGGCCACAGACACCCCATAACACACCACCAGACGTAGACCTGCCCACCAGAAAAACAAGATCCAGCCTCACCCACCAGAACACAGGCACCAGTCCCCTCCACCAGGAAGCCTACACAACCCACTGAACCAACCTTAGCCACTGGGGACAGACCAAAAACAACGGGAACTACAAACCTGCAGCCTGAAAAAAGGAGACCCCAAACACAGTAAGTTAAGCAAAATGAGAAGACAGAGAAACTCACAGCACATGAAGGAGCAAGGCAAAAACCCACCAGACCTAACAAATGAAGAGGAAATAGGCAGTCTACCGGAAGAAGAATTCAGAATAATGATAGTAAAGATGATCCAAAATCTTGGAAATAGAATGGAGAAAATATAAGAAACGTTTAACAAGGCTCTAGAAGAACTAAAGAGCAAACAAACAGTGATAAACAACACAATAAATGAAATTAAAAATTCTCTAGAAGGGATCAATAGCAGAATAACTGAGGGAGAAGAACGGATAAGTGACCTGGAAGATAAAATAGTGGAAAAAACTACTGCACAGCAGAATAAAGAAAAAAGAATGAAAAAAATTGAGGATGGTCACAGAGACCTCTGGGACAACATTAAATGCACCAACATTCGAATTATAGGGGTCCCAGAAGAAGAACAGAAAAAGAAAGGGACTGAGAAAATATTTGAAGAGATTATAGTTGAAAACTTCCCTAATATGAGAAAAGAAATAGTTAATCAAGTCCAGGAAGCACAGAGAGTCCCATACAGGATAAATCCGAGGAGAAACACGCCAAGACACATATTAATCAAACTATCAAAAATTCAATACAAAGAAAAACTATTAAAAGCAGCAAGGGAAAAAAACAACAACAAATAACACAAAAGGGCATCCCCATAAGGTTAAGAGCTGACCTTTCAGCAGAAACTCTGCAAGCCAGAAGGGAGTGGCAGGGCATATTTAAAGTGAGGAAGGAAAAAAACCTACAACCAAGATTACTCTACCCAGCAAGGATCTCATTCAGATTTGACGGAGAAATTAAAACCTTTACAGACAAGCAAGAGCTAAGAGAATTCAGCACCGCCAAACCAGCTTTACACAAATGCTAAAGGAACTTCTCTAAGCAGAAAACACAAGAGAAGGAAAAGACCTACAATAACAAACAAAAAATAATTAAGAAAATGTTAATAGGAACATACTTATCGATAATTACCTTAAATGTAAATGGCTTAAATGCTCAAATCAAAAGACATAGACTGGTTGAATGGATACAAAAACAAAACCCGTATATATGCTGTCTACAAGAGACCCACTTTAGACCTAGGGAACATACAGACTGAAAGTGAGGGGATGGAAAAAGATATTCCACGCAAATGGAAATGAAAAGAAAGCTGGAGTAGCAATTGTCATATCAGACAAAATAGACTTTAAAAAAAAGACTATTACAAGAGACAAAGAAGGACACTACATAATGATCAAGGGATCAATCCAAGAAGAAGATATAACAATTGTAAATATTTATGCACCCAACATAGGAGCACCTCAATACATAAGGGAAATACTAACAGCCATAAAAGGGGAAATCGACAGTAACACAATCATAGTAGGGGACTTTAACACCCCACTTTCACCAATGGACAGATCAACCAAAATGAAAATAAATAAGGAAACACAACCTTTAAATGATACATTAAACAAGATGGACTTAATTGGTATTCATAGGACATTCGATCCGAAAACAACAGAATACACTTTCTTCTCAAGTGCTCATGGAACATCCTCCAGATAGATCATATCTTGGGTCACAAATCAAGGCTTGGTAAATTTAAGAAAATTGAAATCATATCAAGTATCTTTTCCGACCACAACGCTATGAGACTAGATATCATTACAGGAAAAAATCTGTAAAATATACAAACACATGGAGGCTAAACAATACACTACTTAATAACCAAGAGATCAATGAAGAAATCAAAGAGGAAATAAAAAAATATCTAGAAACAATAGACAATGAAAACAGGACGACCCAAAACCTATGGGATGCAGCAAAAGCAGTTCTAAGAGAGAAGTTTACAGCAATACAATCTTACCTTAAGAAACAAGAAACATCTCAAATAAACAACCTAACCTTACACGTAAAGCAATTAGCGAAAGAAGAACAAAAAAACCCCGAAGTTAGCAGAAGGAAAGAAATCATAAAGATCAGATCAGAAATAAATGAAAAAGAAGCGAAGGAAATGATAGAAAATATCAATAACACTAAAAGCTTGTTCTTTGCGAAGATAAACAAAATTGACAAACCATTAGCCAGACTCATCAAGAAAAAAATGGAGAAGACTCAAATCAATAGAATTAGACATGAAAAAGGAAAAATAACAACTGATACGGCAGAAATACAAAGGATCATGAGAGATTACTACAAGCAACTATATGCCAATAAAATGCACTACCTGGAAGAAATGGACAAACTCTCAGAAAAGCACAACCTTCCGAGACTGAACCAGGAAGAAATAGAAAATATAAAGAGACCAATCACAAGCACTGAAATTGAAACTATGATTAAAAATCTTGCAACAAACAAAACCCCAGGACAAGATGGCTTCACAGGTGAATTCTAGCAAACATTTAGAGAAGACCTAACACCTATCCTTCTTAAACTCTTCCAAAATATTGCAGAGGGAGGAACACTCCCAAACTCATTCTACGAGGCCACCATCACCCTGATATGAAAACCAGATAACGATGTCACAAAGAAAGAAAAGTTACGTGCCAATATGACTGATGAACATAGATGCAAAAATCCTCAACAAAATACTAGCAAACAGAATCCAACAGCACATTAAAAGGATCATACACCATGATCAAGTGGAGTTTATCCCAGGAATGCAAGCATTCTTTAATATATGCAAATCAATCAATGTGATACACCATATTAACAAATTGAAGGAGCAAAACCATATGGTCATCTCAATAGATGCAGAGAAAGCTTTCCACAAAATTCAACACCGCTTTATGATAAAAACCCTCCGGAAAGTAGGCATAGAGGGAACCTTGCTCAACATAATAAAGGTCATATATGACAAAACCACAGCCAACTTCGTCCTCAATGGTGAAAAACTGAAACCATTTCCTCTAAGATCAGGAAAAAGACAAGGTTGCCTCCTCTAATCACTATTATTCAACATAGTTTTGGAAGTTTTAGCCACAGCCATTAGAGAAGAAAAATAAATAAAAGGAATCCAAATTAGAAAAGAAGAAGTAGAGCTGTCACTGTTTGCAGATGACATGATACTATACATAGAGAATCCTAAAGCTGCTACTAGAAAACTACTGGCACTAATCAATGAATTTGGTAAAGTAGCAGGATACAAAATTAATGCACAGAAATCTCTTGCGTTCCTATACACTAATGATCAAAAACCTGAAAGAGAAATGAAGGAAACACTCCCATTTACCATTGCAACAAAAAGAATAAAATATCTAGGAATAAACCTACCTAAGGAGACAAAAGACCTGTATACAGAAAATTATAAGACACTAATGCAAGAAATTAAAGATGATACAAATAGATGGAGAGATACACCATGTTCTTGGATTGGAAGAATCAACATTGTGAAAATGACTCTACTACCCAAAGCAATCTACAGATTCAATGCAATCCCTATCAAACTACCACTGGCATTTTTCACAGAACTAGAACAAAAAATTTCACAATTTGTATGGAAACACAAAAGATCCCAAATAGCCAAAGCAATCTTGAGAAAGAAAAACAGAGCTGGAGAATCAGGCTCCCGGACTTCAGACTATTACAAAGCTACAGTAATCAAGACAGTATGGTAGTGGCACAGAAACAGAAATATAGATCAATGGAACAGGAGAGAAAGCCCAGATATAAACCCATACACATATGGTCATCTTATCTTTGATAAAGGAGGCAAGAATATACAATGGAGAAAAGACAGCCTCTTCAATAAGTGGTGCTGGGAAAACTGGACAGCTATGTGGAAAAGAATGAAAGTAGAACACTCCCTAACACCATACACAAAAATAAACTCAAAATGGATTAAAGACATAAATGTAAGGCCAGACACTATCAAACTCTTAGAGGAAAACATAGGCAAAACACTCTATGACATAAATCACAGCAAGATCCTTTTTGATCCACCTCTTAGAGAAATGGAAATAAAAACAAAAATAAACATATGGGACTTAATGAAACTTAAAAGGTTTTGCGCAGCAAAGGATACCATAAACAAGACGAAAAGACAACCCTCAGAATGGGAGAAAATATTTGCCAATGAAGCAGCTGACAAGGATTAATTTCCAAAATTTACAAGCACCCCATGGAGCTCAATATCAAAAAAACAAACAACTCAAGCCAAAAATGGGCAGAAGACCTAAATAGACATTTCTCCAAAGAAGGTATACAGATTGCCAATAAACACATGAAAGAATGCTCAACATCATTAATCATTAGAGCAATGCAAATCAAAACTACAATGAGATATCATCTCACACCAGTCAGAATGGCCATCATCAAAAAGTCTACAAACAATGAATGCTGGAGAGGGTGTGGAGAAAAGGGAACCCTCTTGCACTGTTGGTGGGAATGTAAATGGATACAGCCACTATGGAGAACAGTACAGAGGTTCCTTAAAAAACTACAAATAGAACTACCATACGACCCAGCAATCCCACTACTGGGCATATACCTTGAGAAAACCATTAATTCAAAAAGAGTCATGTACCAAATTGTTCATTGCAGCTCTATTTACAATAGCCAGGACATGGAAGCAACCTAAGTGTCCATTAACAGATGAATGGATAAAGAAAATGTGGCATATATATACCATGGAATATTACTCAGCCATGAAAAGAAACGAAATTGAGTGATTTGTAGTGAGGTAGATGGACCAAGAGTCTGTCATACAGCGTGAAGTAAGTCAGAAAGAGAAAAACAAATACCGTATGCTAACACATATATATGGAATCTAAAAAAAATGGTTATGAAGAACCTAGGGGCAAGATGGCAATAAAGACACAGATCTACTAGAGAATGGACTTGAGGACACGGGGAGGGGAAAGGGTAAGCTGGGACAAAGTGAGAGAGTGGCATGGACATATATACACTACCAAACGTAAAACAGATAGCTAGTGGGAAGCAGCCACGTAGCACAGGGAGATCAGCTCGGTGCTTTGTGACCACCTAGATGGGCGGGATAGGGAGGGTGGGAGGGAGGGAGACGTGGGACGATGGAAGACATATGGGGACATATGTATATGTATAACTGATTCACTTTGTTATAAAGCAGAAACTAACACACCACTGTAAAGCAATTATACTCCAATAAAGGTGTTTAAAAAAATGCAGCCTGTTTGCTTCTTTCTTAATTAAGATGGCTTATTGCCAGAGATTCTCTCTTTCTGTCTCTGTTTGTATCTCTTTCATCTCCTGAGGGTTTTTTTTGAACATTTTTAAAATTAATTTTTATTTTTGTCTGCATTGGGTCTTTGTTGCTGCGTGCAGGCTTTCTCTAGTTGTGGTAAGCAGGGGCTACTCTTTGTTGCAGTGCGCTGGCTTCTGATTGCAGTGGCTTCTCTTGTTGCGGAGCATGCGCTCTAGGCATGCGGGCTTCAGTAGTTGCAGCACGCGGGCTCAGTAGTTGTGGCACGCGAGCTCTGGAGTGCAGGCTCAGTAGTTGGGTCACACGGGCTTAGTTTCTCTGAGGCATGTGGCATCTTCCCAGACCAGTGATCAAACCTGTGTCCCCTGCACTGGCAGGCAGATTCTTATCCACTGCGCCACCGGGGAAGTCCCGGATCAGTCATTTTTGTGTGTGTGTGTGTGTGAACTATGACAACGAGAGAAGGCTTTTGAACATTTTGGACATGGAAAAAGTCATTTCCATCTCAGAGTTCAGCTGGAACTAACTTCTGTGTTCTGCAGCTTCATGATACTTTCTGTATAGCACCATTAAATCTCTCCCATAGGCAGCCGTTTGGGGCATTACTGTTTAATCACCTCATTCCAATAGTGTGTGGGTTGCATGAGGACCTAGGCAATACTAAGCACATAGTCAAAGCACAGATGATATCTACTGAATGTAATTTAATAAACCCTTGATGTGACTGAATTGACTGACTGGATACGTGGCTTGCTGTTTTAGTATTACATAGGTCTTTTACTTTATGTTGAAGGTTAAAATCCTTCTCAAGACTATGGTCACTTGAGACATCTTTCCTGTATGGAAACTGCTAATTCTAAGCAACAAAGACTATTGATTCCTCTTGTGTTTTCTTAGAAAATTTCCTATCAAAACCTTCTTCTACCTTTACTCTATGCCAGTGTTTCTCAACAGCGGGGCACACGTTGGGAGGGGGGAATTTTACCCCCAGGAGACATGTGGCAATGCCTGGAGATATTTTCAGCAACATGACTAGGAGATGCCATTGGCATCTAATGGGTAGAGGCCATGATGCTACTTGAACATACTACTATGCACAGGACAGCCCCCTATGACAAAAAATCATGTGGTCCAAAACATCAGTAGTGCTGATTGAGTAATCCTGCTCTCTACGCATGGTCTAAATCACACTACAATATATAAAAGTGCTAATACCCAGAGGGTAATGGGCAGTTGATTAAGTGACGCCTGGACATGGCCTTTGAATAACATAAGCAACTGTATCACTAATAATGGTAGCAGAATCAAATTTTAGGAGCAAATTAACAATCTGAGTTACTGGGGGAATTGAGTTCCACGAAAAATGATCTTGAAAGAGTTTGAATTTTTGCTTCTCTCTATAGGCTTTTTAAGGGAATTCTACCCTGCCACCTGTATTCTTTCTTCACTGTCTCCCTCTTGGGTACATGTGAAGAGGAATGGTCCAGGGACCCCAGCAAAAGATGCCTTTATCTTCCCCTGGCCTTGCAGAGCCTTTGTTTCCTTAACCTGGCTTGGCCTAACGGTCCTCACCTTGTGCATTACAAAGCACCAACTCCATTCTTGAACAGCTGCCATCCTCACTCTGCTTAGGGACCCTGCTTCGGTTGCTGGGCCATCACCTGCCTCCACAGCCAGTGAGCCAGTGAGGTCACACAAGCTGTGGTGGCAGAGATTACACCAGCTTTTTGCATTTGGCCTGGGATCCCATGGGGCATTCAATCCCCTCTCCTGTGGTGCCTTTGTGGGTCCTTCCCTAACAAATGCCTACTTGTTCTTCCTCAAAGCTCACAGGGTGTTAGAAGCTAAGATTGAGCCCTCGTTTGCATTCCCGGCACCCACTGGCATGACCTCAGGAATCCTGCAGCTGCAGGATGAATGGGGCCATTGGATGGTTTAGCTGAGGGCTTAAGTGGGGTTGGATGGCACAGAATCCTCCCATTTAACAGCATTGTCAAACCTTCAACCAGCCTCAAACTAATGCTCTTTGGAAAAATCACTAGCTTGTCTGAGTTCCCCACCTTGCAACTCTGCAAGAGAGAGCATCAGGGATCAGGGCTCTGCCCCACAGTGCCAGCACTGGGCTTGGTACACAGTGCTCAGTAAATGTTGGTTAAACAAAATGATTTAAGCCAAAGTGCCAAAATAAAGTCTTATACATTGGTTGGGACTCTAGGGGAGGGAAAAGAAATCTTTTTCCTCTACCTATTTTAGCTTTTCTGGCTGGAGCCCTGTAAATTAGACTGACAAAAGACAGATTAACAAGAGAAAAACAAACACAAGTTTATTAACATGTGCATCACACATACACGCGGAATACTCAGAGATGAGTAACTCAAAGGAGTGGTTAGAACTTGAGCTTATATATCATCTTGACTAAAGAACAATACATTTTAGAGAAAGGACAAGACAAAGGAATAAGACTGTTTCCAGCGGTGGCAAACTGTGAGAAGACAAATACATGGGGAAACTAACGGCAGATGAGTGCTAGTTTTAGTAAGGTTTGTTATGTGGATTCCTCTGGTGCTGTCTCTGGGCTGATAATGGTCTAGAGTTGTCTCTATTGATTAATTTCTGTCCTTCTTGGTTATGGGAGCTCTTTTACAAATTTATACCCCGCTTTTAGGCAAATAGGGAGAGGGCAGAGAGCTTTTCTTGTATCTGCTTCTTCTCAATTGCTTCCTCTCAAAACAATTCTCATGCCGAAGTGGCATATATCGGGGTAACATATTCTGCTATCTTTCAATACTGTTTTTCTTTGTCCCCATCCCCATCCTTTTGCCCCCATTTTTAAACAGCAGAGTTTTTCAGTTAGAGCAATAATATATGTTTCATTATAATCAAAGAAATCCCAGCCTAATACCAGGCATATTGTCCCCATACAGCCAACAGAGTGATCACTTTTAAAATGCAAATCTGAGTCTGTCCAGCCCTCAGGGAAAACCCAAAGTCCTTGGAAAGGTTCTGGGCTTTTCAACTACTGGCCTCTGTGACCCTCTAGCCTCAAAACTCATCACTTCTCCTCTATTTCTAACACTCTGCTCTGAGCTCACTAAACCCCTTTCCAGTCACCAAACCCACTTTGCTCTCTCTGCCAGTGAGCCTTTGCATAGTCTGTTTTCTATAACAATCTTCCTGCCTTTCTTTATGGGGCTAACTCCTACTCAGGCTGCATTTACCTTAGGTCAGTGGTTCTCAAAATTTGCTGAATATTAGAATCATCTGGGGAAACTTTTCACACCCTATACCAATTAAACCAGACTTGCTAGGGGTGGAAGCCTGGCATCACTAGTTTTTTAACCTGCCTAGGTGACTCCAGTGTGCAGTCAAGTTGGAGAACCAGTGGTTTCCGTACTTTAGTGTGCAGAGGTATCACCCGGGGTCTTGGTGCAGACTCTGACCCAGTAGATCTGGGGTGAGACTTGAATTTCCACATTTCTAACAGGTTTCCAGGTGAAGCCCATGTTGTGAGGCTGCTGGTCTGCAGACCATGCTTTGAGTAGCGCAGGTCGAGGCTTTGGTTTCTCTAGGACTGTGGTTCTCAAAGTGTCATCTCTAGACCAACAGCATCAGTACTGCTTGGAAACGTATTCGAAATGCAAATACTCATGTTTTGCCCCAGAACTACTGAATCAGAAACTCTGGGGTAAGGACCAGCAGTCTGTGTTTTAACAAGCCCTCCAGGTCATCCTATGCAGGCTCATCTTTGAGAACTGCTCCTCTAGGAAATATTTCTGCAACCCCAAGATTAAGTTGATTTCTCTCTCTTTCCAGCCTCCTCTGCTTTTTTCCAGAGCATTCTGTGCTTCCTTCTGCTGTCGCACATTTTATACATACTATTTAGTTGTCTGGTCATTGCCCTGTAATCCCATGGAGGGAAAAGTCTGTATTGTTGGGCCCTTGGGGTCCCCATGACCTAGCAGCTCAGTGGCAGGCCCTAATAAGCACTCAACACATATTTGTAGAATGTATTACATAAGGATAGAAAGTTAAATGCACATTATTGTGTCATTCCTCCCAGGTAGTTTCCTCTGTGGCTAGCATAAAGAATGAAGAGAAAGAACAGATTATAAAATACCGTCAAGGTCACCTTGGTGCCTGAACTCTGTTCCAAAGACTGGCCCTTAGAGGGCAGGGCTCAGATTTCCATAATTCCTCTCTCAAGCAGAACAGTTGAGAGAACTACAAATTGTAGTTGAACAAATGTCTTTCTGTGAGGAGGCTGAGTCTGGCAATAATAAAAATTGGGGAAGGGGGAGGGGCCGTTGTCAGATAGATTTTCTGCGCAACATGGCAGTAGTTTCTTCCCTCTTATGCTGCAACACGATGAAAAGAAAGAGTGATTCAGATTCCTTTCACACTCCACTCTCTGAGGTTTTCTCCCTTACCTGATGGGGTCATCTCCCTGATCGTTCTCTCAATAGGAACATCTCCATTTCTGCCAGGGAACAGAGGTGGGGATGTGTCAATTGCTACGGACCATAAACATCATTTTTTCTAGCAGCAAGATATAGGGAGAGAGACACTTGCCATCCCTCAGACACAGCTATCAGCAGGTTTCAGGGAGTATCCCTAGCAAATTCATTTTGGTTGGTATAATTCTGTTGGAAGATGTAAAATTGCTTCTAATCTACTAGGAGAGACATAGTGGACATTCATAATTCTCCTCCCTGGAATCACAGAATCCCAAGGCAAATGCCTATACCAACAAATTCAGAATCTCTAAGAACAGGGCCTGGGCATCTGCATTTTTAAAGTTCCCCTGGTGACTTTAATATGCAGCTAGAGAACCGCTGGCTGGGTGTTAAGACCAGGTAGGGGCTTAGAAATCACCTGACCCAATGCCATACAGTGGTGAACATGAGTTCTCTACACAGAACAAAACACTACAGTACAGAGTGGAAGAAAGCAAGTTGCGGAAGTACAGAAAGAGACAAATTATAAAATGCACCCCCAATATTATATATTCCTTTTTTGTATAGGTAAAAAACAAAATCTGCAAGTGGATAAGATGGAAGTGCTTTAATTCCTTTCAGGTGGTTTTCTCTGAGGGAGAAGAAAGGGCTAAGGAGGGAGGATAATAGGCTAGAAGGGGTGTCCATCTTCCTGCTGTACTTCATTTCTATTTTAAGAACAGGTCTTGAAACAAACATTACAAAATGTTACCAATGTTCTCTTTTGGCTAGAAGGTATGTACATAATTATATTCTTTTGTACTTTTCTATTTTTTTAAACGTTCTCAAGACAAAAATGATAATTAAAGAATAAAGATCTAGCACCTAGGTTTTTCTCAATGAGAAGTATGAGGCCCTGAAGAGTACCTGAAGTGATAACCATGTCAGGGGCAGGGCCTGGGCCTCTGGACTCCCACCAGAGGGCTCTGCCATTGACCTCTGCTGAGTTACAGGTGGTGCTGCGAGGAAATCCCTTCTCAGCGCGCCATCTCAGCATCCCCTTAACTGCCTCCTCTGACAGACGTTACAGCCTCCCTGACGCAGGGGCGGCTGCAGGCTACTTTCTCCCTCTTGGTGCCTGTCCAGCACGGGGTGTGCGGCAGCGGTGGTACGCTCGGAGCCCCAGCCCGGTGCATCCTTCTGGGCAGCTCGGCTCCCGGACACCGTGGCCAGGCTGCAGCAGTTGCCTCGCAGAGCCGGCGCTCAGGTGGTCGTTCGCAGGCGGGAACGCCGCAAGGAAGGCAATCAGGCGTCTTGTATCTACTCTGAAAAGCCCCCTCTGAAGGCAGTGATTCAGATACAAAGCTGGATGAACGTGCTTCGTGGCAGAGCGTGCAGCTGCATTATTGACTGGGGCTGAGAAAGGCGTTGAAATCGGGAGACTGAAGAGATCTGCTCTTTTGATTCGGGTTTCCAGGATTTTGCAGACTCTTGATGGCTCTGGTGCAAAGCAAAGATCTCCCTATGATCCTAAGCTGAAATTTGGGAGAGTGAGCTGCATAAATAATTTTCTCTTAATTAAAAGCAAGCATACGGTAGCACGTGGTTTTACTCCCCTCCCACATCTGATGTGGCTGGCTCACCTGTCACTGAGCTGTTTGAATGGTTTTTCCCACTGCTAGGAAAAGGTTTTTCCTCTTTCCTAGCCAGCTCTGGTTTAAAAGGAAGCCTGTGCCCGAGAACAGTTGACGGACCATGTTCACGGAGCTGGAGGACAGTTGCAATTATGTCAGGCAATCAGAGGCTTTAATGGATGAATAGCTGTCAAAGCACAGTGGGGTGTCTGATAACCTCTAAGGCTGCTTATTGTGAGTGAAAACCACAGGTGAAAAAGGTGACAGGGATGGATGAGCTTGTGCTTCTCTCCCCTCCTTGCATTTGAAGAGTTTGACAATACTGCTGAGTACTCCTTGGGGTGGGTACTCTTGGGGACGGTTTGAGGAAGGAGGAGAAGAGCCACATAATTAAGGAAGAAAGAGCAGAAATTGGGGGCAGGGCTGCACATTTAATGCAGGAATTCAAAGCACAGAAGTTCCATGGAGGGGACAGTGACCAAAGCTCCATTACCCAGTATCCCCGGAGGAGGAGCTGGAGACACTGAGATAGGATCCCCACCTAAGGTCTCCAAACAGAAAACAGGGAGCCGGGAAGGGGAAGCATCTGCTTCACTTTGAAATCAGTCTCTCTCAGGATTTGGCCAGCTCCAGAAATTGAGTTCAAGTGGTGCTCTAGGCACCGGAGTGTTTTATTGCTAGATTGCTGTAGAAGGAATTTTCCTGAATGTCTGGAAACAAGAGGGCATTGGCTCTCTAACGTAGGGACGTCAGATAGAGCTCCATTTACTTGCTAATGCCAGTTGAATGGCAGTGGCTGGCTGGAATATTCAGTCAGGAATGGTTTTAAAGGCAGATCCAGGCTCTGTGGAGGAATAGTGCTTGACTGATTACTGATGTCTGTCTTTGGTGTTGGATGATAAAGGCAGTGCATGGGCTTCCTATTTGTCACCTCTGCTTTGGGATGCTTTTCCTTCTGTAGGGGCACCACCACCACGGACATTAATGTAATAATAATCTCGATGTAATGATCTTTGCTTTAGACGCTTCTGCTAAGGAGCTTTCAATCTAAAAGGGAAGTCAGCAGTGGTATTTTTTCTAGGTCCTTTAAGGAACTGGCCAGTGTATGATTCATGTGGCATTGAAATGCTCTTCCACTGGCTTGCCTCAGTTACCAAAATGTCTGCAGACCTTTTGCCAGAGATAACACACCTTTGTTGGTAGGTTCGTCCTCTGAAAATTAAATGGATCTCCATACTTAGGCTCATCTTCCCAAAATTAAGCAACCAGAAATTTGCAATTATATGGCTAAAATAAATGTTCAGTGACTAAGTCTCCTTTCAAGAGTCTTATGTAGGTAGTTTTGAGCACAAATCCAATTACTCAATGTGTCCTTGGGCTTCTCAAGCAATAATAATGGTCACGGTGAAATAAATAAGGAAGAGTAGCTGGAACAGAACTCTGTTACCAATGTCTTGCTGCAGGCGGGAGGAAGGAGAAACCCAGAAAGGATGACTCAGTATTTGAATCCAGACAGAGCTGAGTAGAAGGACAGGAGAGGGACTGTGGAGAGAAGAGAGAGAAAAGTATGTGGGAGGGACTCAAATCCTTACTGCAGACAGCCCCACCTCGACAAAAATGTGAGATACTCAAGCTTGTCATTATAGCCTGTGGTAGGCCAAATAATGGCCCCCCAAAGACATCCAGTGCCTAATCCCTGGCCCCTGTACATGGTAAAAGGGACTCTGCAGGTATGATTAAGTTTCTTGAGATGGTAAAATTATCCTGGATTATCTGAATGGACCCACTGTAATCACAAGGTCCCTAATAAGAGGGAGACATGAAGACCGCCGTCAGTGAAGGAGATGTGATAATGGAAGCAGAGGTCAGAGTGACCTGGGCTGTGAGCCAAAGAATGTGGGGAGCCTCTAGAAGCTGGAAAAGGTAAAAACAGATTCTTTCCTAGCCCCTCCAGAAGGAACACAGTCCTGCAGACCCAGTTTAGACTTCTGACCTCCAGAACTGTAAGAGAATAAATGTGTAAGGAGAATCAATTATGAGGACATAATTAACCTCTCTGACTCTCAGCACTCTTTTCTGTAAGAGAAGGGGATGGAATCTGGAAAACATTTAAGATTCCTCCCTGCTCTAAGATGTTATGTGTTTTTTCATTGGAAACCTTCTTTTGAAAGATACTTCTGTCAAATTCACTTTTTAAAAAAATGAACTACAATCTATTTCCTCCTCCAATCAACTGTCCTAGATGAATCTGAGAACATAATAAGAAAGATGCTGGTATATGGTCAATTGTCTTTGGATCTCATGTACAAGGCTAGAGGTGGAATCTAACTTTTGTTGTTGTTGTTGTTGCTTGAGAAAATTAAATTGTATTTGTCTTGGAAATGAACTAAAGAGTGAGGAGGGCTAAGAATTTTTAAAACCCATGTATTGTTCAAGAGAGTGAGCGGGGGCTTCCCTGGTGGCGCAGTGGTTGAGAGTCTGCCTGCCGATGTAGGGAACGCGGGTTCGTGCCCCGGTCCGGGAAGATCCCACATGCCACGGAGCGGCTGGGCCCGTGAGCCACGGCCTCTGAGACTGCGCGTCCAGAGCCTGTCCTCCGCAACGGGAGAGGCCACAACAGTGAGAGGCCCGCGTACCGCAAAAAAAAAAAAAAAAAAGAGTGAGCGGTAACCATTTCAAGGTGAACCATAGCTAACTTCCTGATGGAGAACTTTAAGACTGTACCTGACTAAAATGAGTAGTAACTTTTTTTTTTTACAGATGAGTGTTGCATAGCTGCCCAGGGCTACCAATTACAGTGCCACCTCATCTAACCTCTCATTCTGTCCCTTTTCCTCCTCATTAAAACTTACCAGCCCAGGGTAAGTTTCATCCCCCTCCCCACAGGGCCATGCTTCTAGTTGCTAAGGTAACAGCTAGCTAATCTGAGCTTAATGTGCCCTTCCTGCCTTCTCAGGCAAGGGAGACTTCTGGAGACATCTCTTCCTGGAAGTGAAATGACACTAATGGGGGAATCTCAAACGAAAAGTTAAGACTGATATTTTGAAACAGGTAGCCTGTGGTACCTCTCAAATTACCACATGGAAACAGTCTTCCTTCCTACCTACATGTATAGCCAACCTGGTACCTGTTATTCTGGTTCTTTCCTTTTGCTAAACAACTATGTCCTATGTGCTGTGATAACAGTGACATGCTGGCTGTGGTCTATCCTATGGAGAGGTACTGAGTGCTGTGACTGTACAGGTGATATTCAAATCCAATTAGCTAGTACCTTTTCCTGGACTCTCACTAATGCAGAAAGAATTGACACTGGAGTTAAAACAAAATAAAACAACCTCTGGCAATTTCTCATCTTGTGTCTGATTGGCTTCTTTTACACCCAAGGGAGGTATTGTCAAACTAGCAATCCCCCAGAGCCGTGCTGTCTTGGAGATGCTAAATTGAAAAGGGAAAACAGCTTAGTGTTAAGGAAGAAGAGCACTCTGGATGTGGAATGATTATAAGGTGCAGTAACCTTTGGAAAAATGCTGCAAGATCTCAATATTCGTATATGCTAGTATTCTAAGATTTCCCATCTCGGGTGCTCAGATTTCCAACCTCTGTCTCCTTCTCCCCAACTGTATTTCCTAGCATGTCAATGCACCAAAGAGTGTAAATGACTAACAACAGTTTAATGTTACCTATCCCCACAGGTAGTTGCATTTTGACATGCAATAGAAAGGCAGTTAAAAATACAGTAGAATTTAAGTATAGAAGCAGTAAGGGATGGGACGAATTGAAAATACAGATGATTCTATAGTCCAATAACCTAGAATGAATACCATCTGCACTCTTGCCTTTGGGCAAGATACTTAATCTCCTTAAACTTTAATTTTCTTACCCATATTAGGGGAACATAATTATTCCTATCTCATACAGGATGTTCAAAAGATTAAATTATATTATCCATATAAAGTATCAAGGGATCAAGTGAATGCCTAATAAATGATGGTTCTTGCTATAAATAAAGCTTTAAGGGAAAGAAATTAAGATTAACTGTGGAATTTAAAACATCATTATTTATTTATTCAACAAGTTCTTATTGAGCACCCGTCAAATACTTCCACACCCTGTTCTAAGGGCTAGGCTGGGAGAACAGCTATGAACAAGATGGACAAACTCTGCCATTACTGAGCCTACATATTAGTGGGGGAAGGCAGGAAGTAAACAAATTCATGTATAATATAATTTCAGGTACTACTAAGTGCTATGAGGAAAAATAAGCAAGGTAAAGAGATAATGAGTGATATAGAGGAGGACTATTTTAGATAAGATGGTCAGGGAAGGTATCTCTAAGGAGTGGACATATGCACAGAGCTTTGTGTGAAATAAGGGAGTGAGTCAAGTAAGACTGTTGGAAAGGATCAGCAAATCAGTCATGTTTTGTTAGAATATTTATTTTTCTGGGAATTTCCTGTTACCTCTAAAATTATATCAATAGATGCAAATTTACTTGGCTAAGGGTAAGACTGATCTTGAATCTGAGATTAGAGCTAGATGAAAGAAGGAAACCAGAGTTTGCCGAGTTCTTATTATGTGCCAGGGGCTATACTCACTTTGACCCCGGTCATTTTGTCCTCTAACTACCTAATCACTCTGTCATTTTTCATAACAGCCTATGTTGTGATTATTACTCTCCCAATGTGGACAATGAGCCTTTAGAATTTTCAACAACTTGCGCCAAATAGTAAGGGGCTGAAATGGAATTTAAACAGATTCCACTGATCCCTGGTAGGCTCTCCTCCTGATGGTACCACGACACAGCAGGACTGTGCCCTGGAATGCCTTGGAAAGCAGCAGCAACCTTCCATCCCACATAAAGCCTTGAAAAGCCGTTAGCCCTCATATGGTCATTGAGAATGTATCCAAAAGCCCCAGACTGAAATCTACCCCCAAGCATAGATTACAGTAGGGCGTTGAGCCATCTTTAAAAAGAGTATGGATCCTACTTGAAAGCACAGAACTGCCAATTTCTAGATTCACCCAGGGGAGAGCTAGAATGTAGGCATTCTATTGCTACAAGATGACATTCTGTCGTTACCCTCCAGTGCCAATATTTGTGGGCTCAAAGAATTTCACAAGAAGACCAGCTGTTCTGCTCTGTGGGGAGTTTTCGGAAGAGTTAATGATTTTTTGAATGTGCAGTTAAGTAGCAGATTGCCAACATATGGGTCTTTGGTCACTTGTAGTAGGCATAACTATAAAGAATATCAACTTTTTTGTTGTATAAATGAACATACAAGAAAGTAATTGTAAAAAAGAAGGTTGACCCTTGGGAAACTTTTCACATATTTAAGATGCTGCCTTTGCTTAAAATATTCTACCTACCATTTAATTTTTGTCTATTTAATCTATGAGGTAGGAAATTTTATCCTCTTTATGTAGATGGGGAATCTGAGCCTTGGAAATATTTGCTGAGTTACCTAAACTTAGCCATTTAGCAAGCTTAAATTTGAGCTGATATCTGTCCAGATATGCCAAAGTCTGTGCTCTTTCAACTAAAGAAGCTATCCCTTTTGAAATTTAACTTCAGAATCGGTGGCATATTCCTTTAAATAACTCCACTGGTAGCAGACCATTGTTCTTTCTAAGTAGATTTAATTTTGGAGAGTCAAGTTCATTTGAAGTCAAGACTGAGTGGATGATATTACATGATGTCATTTTTGTCATTTGTACTAAAAAAAATAAGAGAGATGAAGGACAAGATGACTTCTTACTTATCTTTGCTTTTCTCCATCACATGTAGTGTGTTTTACATAGTCAATCAGTGTATGTGTTTTTTTATTTAAGATTATTTGTTAGAGCTAATCAATGAATTTGGTAAAGTAGCAGGATACAAAATTAATGCACAGAAATCTCTTGCATTCACCGATACACTAACGATGAAAATCTGAAAGAGAAATTAAGGGAACACTCCCATTCATCACTGCAACAAAAAGAATAAAATACCGAGGAATAAACCTACCTAAGTAGACAAAAGACCTGTATGCAGAAAACTGTAAGACACTGATGAAAGAAATTAAAGATGATACAAAGATATGGAGGGATATACCATGTTCTTGGATTGCAAGAATCAACATTGTGAAAATGACTGTACTACCCAAAGCAATCTACAGATTCAATGCAATCCCTATCAAACTACCAATGGCATTTTTCACAGAACTACAAAAAAATTTTCACAATTTGTATGGAAACACAAAAGACCCCAAATAGCCAAAGCAATCTTGAGAAAGAAAAACGGAGCTGGAGGAATCAGGCTCCCTGACTTCAGACTATACTACAAAGCTACAGTCATCAAGACAATATGGTACTGGCACAAAAACAGAAATATAGATCAATGGAACAGGATAGAAAGCCCAGAGATAAACCAATGCACATATTGTCACCTTATCTTTGATAAAGGAGGCGAGAATATACAATGGAGAAAAGACAGCCTCTTCCATAAGTGGTGCTGGGAAGACTGGAGAGCTACATGTTAAAGAATGAAATTAGAACACTCCCTAACACCATACACAAAAATAAACTCAAAATGGATTAAAGACATAAATGTAAGACCAGACACTATCAAACTCTTAGAGGAAAACATAAGCAGAACACTCTATACTCTATGACATAAATCACAGCAAGATCCTTTTTGACCTACCTCCTAGAGCAATGGAAATAAAAACAAAAATAAACAAACAGGACCTAATGAAACTTAAAAGCTTTTGCACAGCAAAGGATACCATAAACAAGACGAAAAGACAACCGTCCGAATGGGAGAAAATATTTGCAAACGAAGCAACTAACAAAGGATTAATCTCCAAAATTTACAAGCAGCTCAATATCAAAAAATCAAACAGTCCAATGCAAAAATGGGCAGAAGACCTAAATAGACATTTCTCCAAAGAAGATATACAGATTGCCAACAAACACATGAAAGGATGCTCAACATCACTAATCATTAGAGAAATACAAATTAAAACTACAATGAGGTATCACCTCACACTGGTCAGAATGGCCATCATCAAAAAATCTACAAACAATAAATGCTGGAGAGGGTGTGGAGAAAAGGGAACCCTCCTACGCTGTTGGTGGGAATGTAAATTGATACAGCCACTTTGGAGAACAGTATGGAGGTTCCTTAAAAAACTAAAAATAGAACTACCATACGACCCAGCAATCCCACTACTGGGCATATACCCTGAGAAAACCATAATTCAAAAAGACACATGCACCACAATGTTCATTGCAGCTCTATTTACAATAGCCAGGACATGGAAGCAAACTAAGTGTCCTTCAACAGATGAATGGATAAAGATGTGGCACACATATACAATGGAATATTACTCAGCCATAAAAAGAAATGAAATTGAGTTATTTGTAGTGAGGTGGGTGGACTTAGAGTCTGTCATACAGAGTGAAGTAAGTCAGAAAGAGAAAGACAAATAGTGCATGCTAACACACATATATGGAACCTAAAAAAAAAAAAAGGTTCTGAAGAACCTAGGGGCAGGACAGGAATAAAGATGCAGACGTAGAGAGTGGACTTGAGGACACGGGGAGGGGAAAGGGTAAGCTGGGACGAAGTGAGAGAGTGGCATGGACATATATACACTACCAAATGTAAAACAGATAGCTAGTGTGAAGCAGCCAATAGCACAGGGAGATCAGCTCTGTGCTTTGTGTCCATCTAGAGGCGTGGGATAGGGAGGGTGGGAGGGAGATGCAAGAGGGAGGGGATATGGGGATATATGTATATGTATAGCTGATTCACTTTGTTATAAAGCAGAAACTAACACACCATTGTAAAGCAATTATACTGCAATAGCTATGTTAAAAAAATAAAATCACTTGTTGAAATATAAACATTGATCTATCATCAGTTATCTGTACCTAGCATTAACTTGTTCATCACATTTTCTGCTAGAGAGGAGAACCCTGAAAGAATAAGATATAGGACGGGTGATGTTTATAAAAATAAATTTATTTATTTATTATTTTTGGCTGCGTTGGGTCTTCATTGCTGTGCACAGGCTTTCTCTAGTTGCCATGAGCGGGGGCTACTCTGCTTTGCGGTACGCGGGCTTCTCATTGCAGTGGCTTCTCTTGTTGCGGAGCACGGGCTCTAGGCGCATGGGCTTCAGTAGCTGTGGCTCATGGGCTCAGTAGTTGTGGCTTGTGGGCTCTAGAGCACAAGCTCAGTAGTTGTGGCACACGGGCTTAGATGCTCCACGGCATGTGGGATCTTCCTGGACCAGGGCTTGAACCCATGTCCCCTGCCCTGGCAGGCAGATTCTTAACCACTGCGCCACCAGGGAAGTCTCCCTCTGTGTTTTTGAGAGCCTTAATAACCTTCCTGCCTCAAATGTTGTTGTGGCCACTGTGGAATGATGCCACATTCCACATCACCTCATCCATCATCAATAACCAGCAAAAGGATAAGGACAGTAATTAATAAATGTCTGAATATGCTTTAATTTATTCAGCCTGGGCAGGCTTCTCTTTCTAGTTAAGTATTTACTGAGAGTAAACAGCTATGTGTTAAATCATGAAATTCTAAAAACATACATATAGAGGCATGTACATTTTACCTTAAGCAGGGGATAATTCTCAGAAATGGAACTTCAGTAACATAGCCACCCTCATTTGTACATCTATAAAAAAACAGGTCCAATTTTAGCGATTTTATTATATGGTGTAAACTTACAACTATATAGTGATTTAATTTTCTGTTAATGTTTTTAAAATTTTCAATAAATCCTTTCATTATCAATAAAATTTAAAAAAGAAAGTATATATTTAAAAAAAGAAAAATTAAGTACTGAGTTTCTGACTCTATTTGAAAATACTTCTAAAGATTGTCTTGAGATGTTTGCTAGATGATGATGATTGGCTGTGGACAGTGGCAGAAGGTGTGGTTAAATGTCATTTGGAAGTATCTAGATTTGTAGTGACTTTCCTTCAAAGAGCTGATCCCTTTGTTAATTGGATAATTTTATATTCTGTACCATACTAGAATGAAATTGAGAAGGTGTACAATTTTGCAGCATCTAAGTTTAGTATCATATTTGATGAGTTTTGTCTTGTAAGAATATTTGTTGAAAAAGCCATTTGGCTAAATTGAGGGGAATGTTATAGAATATGTTATAAAATGTCTGCATATAATTAATTCAAAATACTCTGTTATTAAACCATGTAATGATGCTTTGTGAGCACACATAAGCTTAATTGGGAGTAATGAAACTAAGGAGACTGTGATCCAGAGTGATGTAAATAAAATAACCATTAGCAGTTCCTGCAATATAAATTTAGATCATCAGGTAATCTTGCAAATGTCCTAAGGTTTGTTCTGGTTTGACCTTCTCTCTCTCTGTGTGGAGACAACAGAAAAATTACTGTCTCATAATTGGAAGATCTGAAGAGTTTCAGCCCTATTATTAGCAGGTAGAAGAATTATATGTCAGCTGACCCAACAGTCAATAAATTTCTTTCAGTTTGCAGTGGATGAATGGATATAGCATACTCAGAGGCCCCTTGAAGGTGGGACATTATACTGTAGTGAAAAGAGTTCTGCAGGTTCAAGGACATTATGTTTGACCTCAATTATTTCAGTTTCCTCATCTGTAAAATGGACAGAGTCTATTGAGGATGAAAAGAAAAAGGTCAGAGAGTACCTTGATACAGGGCTTGGCACATAGGAAGTATTCAATAAATGCTATTGGTTTTCCCATGCCCCCAGCACAGAGTGTCCTACATAGTGTAAGAACAACAGATAATTGTTGATGTGACTGAAGCGTGTCCTTGAGATGAGTTCCCTAAGGGGGTTGCCTAAATTTTCTAGTTAGACACTGAAGAAACAAGTGGAACTCAAATCAGATTTAAGACACAATCAGGCTAATGGCAATAGAGATGCTGGAGAAACATCACAGGGTCAATAGTGGTAGGAGTCAGCTCCTTGCTTTCCCATGATGGGATTCCAAAGCTGAGCAAAGAAAAGCGGACGTCTGCCATTTGTTCTGCCATTTCTCTTCCTGCGCATATAGTCATTACTAAGTAACAACAGCTATCTCCTCTCTTTACCCAGATGGGTCCTCAGATTCCTGAATGCAGCATTTGGGCAGCCATTCATAGCCTGTTAGTGGTGGCACGTGTGATATCTGCTATTCCAGCAGAATAGTGCAGCCCACTGCCTGACTGACCTGATCAGCTGAATCTCAAAAGGAGAACAGCTGCTATTCTTCTGTACCCTTCCTGAATCCCTCTTAAAGCAAGAGGAAAGGACTCTGTTTCTTTCTCTTTGTAGAGTGACTTTTTAGTCTGTAGATGATTCCTTATATCTGATACTTGGATACCACTTCACAGTTTATATAATATTTTAAAGTGCACTTAACCCTAATAATGACCATGGGTGAGAAGTGGGTTAACCCAGTATTACCCTCATTGTATACAGGAGAAAACCAAGGCTCTTGGTTAATGAATGAGAGGTTAATGAATTTATCTACGATGGCAGAATCAGTAAGTGGTATAGCTGGAACTTGAAGACTGAGATATCCAACTCCAAAATCTGGTGATTATTTAGAAACAAATGCTACCATTAAGAAGTAATATCAGGGAGAAGACTATAGACGATGTTGGCACATGAATTCTTCATAGAGGAGAAGCCAGTCTTCAAAGAGAGGATAAGATTTGGAATTGACAAGACCCAGCAGGATGGCATTCTAGGCAAGGTAACGTGGGCAATGGTATGGAAGTTCAACTTTGTGGGCATGGCAAGTGGTGGTGGTGGGTATCAGCCACAGCATGGAGCCTGCCGTGACTGTATGGGAGATCACATAGGGATGCTGAGGAGTATCAGGAGGTGAGTGGACAAGGAAGCTATCCTGCAGGGAAAGTTCTGAATGCAAGGCCAAGCATGAGGCATTACTTGTTTTGATTATTTGAGCTATAATCTATGATTTTATCTAAACCCTTTTGAAATCGATTTATATTTTCAGTTTGTCAGATATGGTCACTGTCTAAATTGCCTTGCCTTACCAAGTAGTATTCCATTGTAGATACATACAATGGAATACTACTCAGCCATAAAAAGAATGAAATGATGCCATTTGCAGCAAATAATAATACCTTTTAAGAAAGGTAGAAAGGAGAAATCTGATGTTCTTTAGTTGGCAAACGTGTCTATCTTTTCCTCTTACTCCCCTAGTGACTTTTTATGTTGCTATATCTTGGGGCTATTGTTTTTTCTGGAAAATAAGAATACTGAGTAAAATTTAATATATGAAAATCAATAAGGTTCATATATACAAATTCCAGCAAGTTAAATTTTATAAGGGAAGAAATTATCTCTTTCAAAATATCAAAGAAGGTAAAGAACCTAAATCCATGAAATAACTAAAAACTAGGCTTAAACAAGATATGAGTAAGATTTATGTGAAGAATGTTTTTAAATGTTAAAGAGGGATACAAAATATGACTTGAACAAATGAAAATACATATATGCCTTGCTTTTGGAAAGACTCATCATAAATATATCAATTTCTTTTAACTTAATGTATACATTTTATGTAATTCATGATCAAAATATTCTCAGGACTTTTTTAAAGAACTAGATAAGCTGACTCTAAATTCATATGGAAAAACTAGAAAGCAATAATGGCCAGGATAAATTATGAAATAGAATAGTAATGAGTTAGGCCTAGTCCTATCAGATGTAAATTATAAAAGGACAATAATTAAAATAGAAAAATTAATGGACTAAACTATAGTCCAGAAATAGACCCCAATACATATGTAGTATATGATAAAAGTGGCATTGCTTATCAGTAAGAAAAAGGGATTTTTCAGTAAACACTGAAGAGTAGAAAAAGAAATCAGAAGTACTGGAAGAAAGTTCAACATTACTAACTATTAGAGAAATGCAAATCAAAACTACAATGAGGTACCACTTCACACTGGTCAGAATGGCCATAATTAAAAACTCTACAAATAACAAATGCTGGAGAGGATGTAGAGAAAAGGGAACCTTCTTACACTGTTGGTGGGAATGTAAGTTCATACCGCCACTATGGAAAACAGTATGGAGGTTCCTCAGAAAACTAAAAATAGAATTACCATATCATCCAGAAATCCCACTCCTGGGCATATATCCAGGCAAAACTCTCATCCAAAAGATACAGGCACCCCTATGTTCATAGCAGAAGTATTCACAGTAGCCAAGATATTGAAACAACGTAAATGTCCATCGACAGGTGAATGGATAAAGATGTGGTACATATATACAACGGAATACTACTCAGCCATAAAAAAGAATGAAATAATGCCATTTGCAGCAACATGGATGCAACTAGAGATTATCATACTAAGGGAAGTAAGTCACAAAGAGAAAGACAAATACCAGATGATATCACTTATATGTGGAATCTAAAATATGACACAAATGAACCTATCTATGAAATCAGAAACAGACTCACGGACACAGAAAACAGAACTGTGGTTGCCAAGGGGTGTGGGGGGAGGGATGGGTTGGAAGTTTGGGACTGGCAGATGCAAACTATCAATATTATTTATAGAATGGATAAACAACAAGGTCTTAATGTATAGCCCAGTATCAATATCCTGTGATAAACCATAATGGAAAAGAATATGAAAAATGGGAGGGGGTTGGGGGAGGGATGGGATGGGAGGTTGGTGTCGGCAGATGTAAGCTATTATATATGGAACAGATAAGCAACAAGGTCCTACTGTATAGCAGAGATAACTATATTTAGTATCCTATGATAAACCATAATGGAAAAGAATATAAAAAAAAGAATGTATATATATGTGTAACTGAATCACTTTGCTGTACAGCAGAAATTAACACATTGTAAATCAACTATACTTCAGTTAAAAAAAGAAGTACTAGAAGATAACAGTATATATATAGAAACATATATAAAATGTGTAAAATATAGTCTCTATGTAAGTTATTATATATAATATATATTACTATATATTTGCAGAGAGGGGTAGGCTTTGTTAGGTATGAAACAAAAATCCAGAAATCATAAAAACTACCAATATATTTATTGAAATAAATCTTTGATCTGCAAGAAAAAAAACAGCACGATAATGTTAAATGGCCATCCAAGAAAAAGTATTTGTATCATATCATAGACTCATTTTCCTAATTTATTAAGTATAAGTCAATGTGAGAAAAAACTAAAAAATTCAATAGAAAAATTGGAAAAGATGAAAAAATAGCTCATAGGAAAATTGTTGTTAAACATTTAGAAAGATGTCCAGTCTCACTGATCACAAGAGAAATGCAAATCGAAACTACAGTGATATTTCTTCTTCCCCCATCAGAATGGCAATGATATAGCCTAATATTGCATTGCATTAGTGAAGATATGAGGAGTAGTCCACAGCAGACATCAGTGGTGGGACAGTTACTGGTACAATTCTGTGGAAAAGTAATCTGCAATATCTTTCAAAATTATAAATGCACATTCCCTTTGCCTCAGAATTCCACTTCTAAGAATTTGTCCTACAGATATACCAGCACATACATATGTAGAATATGTAGAAACATATTCGTTCCATGATGGTTTATAATAGAGATTGAAACAACCTACGTGTCTGGCAGTATGGTGCTGGTTAATTAAACTTGGTGGATGCATATAATGTGCAGCTATTAAAATTTATTAAAATTAATGAATTTTAAATATTAGCTCTGTTTTGACCACTGCACAGCTCCAAGGTCTCTTTTCTTTTTGTCAAAATCTCAAAAAGTTATCAGGAAGATGGGAGGGACTATGAGTGGTAACTTCTCTCTCCAGTTAAACTTGTTATAATAAAGAATAATTCATTAGAAGGATAATTCATTAAATTTTAGACAGGCAGAATGCATAGATTGTGCCTGCCCTTTAATGTACATCCCTGTGAGTGACAAGGAGAGGATGAAAAAGATGTATGTCATAGCCAGGAATGTTCCTGGAAAATCCCTAAGGAGACATAAATGGAAAATCCCTAGGTCCAATTGTATAAGAGGTTGTATAACCTGCAACACAAAAAGAAGAGAGGTGGCCTCAATATGGCATGGCAAACTGTCAGGGCCAGGACTCCAGAAGTTAGGCCTAGGGGCTATGGCTTGCTGGAAGCACAGTGCTTGCCTTCCTGGTAGCCTAAGATATTTCCAGGTGCTGATGTGGATGGGAGGAGGGGCAAGGGGTAAAAGTCTGAGATTCCTTTGCAGAGAGCTTCTCAGCCTTGGTTGACTCCTTACCCCTCAGCAGCTGTCCAATGTCACTATGCTGGGGGCATCCCTGTGGGGAACAGGAGGACACTGTGGACCCACATTTATGCAGACATAGTCTTTGATTACTGCAAGGGTTCTCAGTCTCAACCCTGCCTCCTCCTTACCTGGGGAATCACCTGGGTTGCTAATAAAAATTTACCACTGACTAGGCTCCCCCACCAGTGGTTCTGATTTAAGTGGTTGGGGGTGAGGCCAGGTGTTGGTATTTGTTAATGTTCCCCAGATGATTCTATTGTGAACTGGGTGTTCCTCAGGTGACTCTACAAGGTCTGAGAATCTTGGGACTGTGCTCTTATATCTTTTTCTTCTATGCTCAATAATGTTTGTGTATAGAAATGTTTAATGTTTGTGAGTTTCATTTCTATTATTCCCCAAACTCATTTGGGTCTCTCATCAGGCTTAAGAGAAAGAGGCAAACAGAAAAAGGGAAAGAATAATTGAAAAGAACAATTGGACAGAGAAATTTAAAAGAAAAAGGGAGTGAAGGGGAAATGTTGAGTTCTTCACTCCAAACTCACTCCAGAATCTTTGAGCACAGAACCTAAAAATCTTCAGAAGATTATAAACTTCTGAGTTGATTTTTATGCACACTTTAAGTTTGAAAGCTCAGATCCATTAGGATATCCATTTAAAGTAAAATCAATGAGAGAGCAGATAGGGATCATGTGCTAACTGGTGAAGGGCGATGGAACAGAGGATTCCATCATCAAGGAAACTTGGACTAAGCAGAGGAACTTGTGTAGGCTTCTTGTATTTTGCCTAAACAACCCCATGAAATTGCGGGGCTTCATGTGAAAATCGAAGCCTAACGACATCTGTTTTTCAGTGGTAAACCTAGCTGAGTCAGGCACACAAGTCACTGGATTTAGGGCCCATTCTAATCCACTGTGATTTCATCTTAATTTTTTTTTTTCAGTACGTGGGCCTCTCACCGCTGCGGCCTCCTCCGCGGCAGAGCACAGGCTCCGGACACGCAGGCCCAGGGGCCACGGCTCACGGGCCTAGCCGCCCCGCGGCACGCGGGATCAGCCCGGACCGGGGCGCGAGCCCATGTCCCCTGCATCAGCAGGCGGACTCCCAACCACTGCACCACCAGGGAAGCCCTTCATCTTAATTTTATTGCATCAGCAAGGACCCTCTTTCCAGATAAGGTCACATTCACAGGTACCAGGGTTAAGACTTCAACATATCTTTTTCGGGGAACACAATTCAACGCTCTACAGATATCTTGTGCAAAGCTGTCTTCCATTTTGCTTAAAGCTATTTTACCCATGAGACCAGCAGTGGCCACACTTTTGAGATCCATTTTTCCTACCTCTTCATTTACAGACCTATAAATTATTCTTTCTAGTGTTGTACTTCTACTTGGTAAAAGAATAGCTGAGTAACAAGGGATGGTGACACCTCATCACTTTCTCCATCACCAGACTGACAGGCATTAAATTACACTGACAAGACAGATGCCCTGGGAGCACATGGCCAGTTTGTAGGGAAAAAAGAGTAGCAATCAAGGTACATGTAAAGACAGCTCATTTTAGAGCTCTTTTTCCTGCCCACACATTGGAATACTTATTTGACCACAAGACGTTATTTGGCTTCACAGAGCCACACAGTCATCAGTTTTGTTCTGTCCTCAATACCTGAATGTCAATGTGAGAAGGCACAGAATTCCAGAGAAGCCGGTTAAGTGGCCCCTTGGGATTCCTTGGAACATTTTGATCTGGTTATTATTTTTTTTTTCTGTTAAAAGAATTGTTAGAACATTTCCTAAATCTAGTTCTAACCCAACTGCTTTTAAGTCCATGTAAATACTCGAAACAAAGAAACATCTTTGCTATTTGGTCCTTGACTAGGAATAGACTGAGTTCTTACTCAAAGAGCTTTTATTTCCACTGGGATTTGTAGGCATGATACATTTTAAGCTGACAACTCTAATTCCAAGCTCTCAATGAAGAGAGGTTGCCAGGATCTAGGGTCAGGATCAAAGAAATAAAGATGTATAGAGCAGAGGAGAAGTAGAGATAATAAAGAGAATTGGAGGTCAGGAGCAACACATATGAAAATCAGAAGAAAGGTTATTGAGCTGTATGGGAAAAGGAAAAAATACACAACTATACCCTCATGCCCATATGACTATATGACTCATATGGGATGAATATACTCAAAAGTTTTAGGTTGCAACTATGTTGGCATTACTTGTTAAGAATTGGGAGTTTCCTACATACTGAAATTTAAGACGTCCTAAGAAAAGGTCCCTGCAAAACTTTTTCCACTAGGGCTCCACAAAATTCTCACAGCCTGCATTTCCTTGCAGAAAGTCAGGGCTCCCCAATTAAGAGATGTAAAGCTACCGATAAACTTTGCAGCCTAAATGGTAGCTCTCCAAGCCAGTTGCCATCACCATCTTCACTGCTGTTCTGTCTTCCCTGGTTGGAAATCTCAGGGAGTGCCGTGCAGGACAGCACTGCCTTCTCACTTGTTCTATCGCCCAGCTCCTGTGAGCACCATCCCTCCAGGTTTTAAGGAAATGAATAGAAACTTCTACACAAGAAAGGGCTCCTTGAGTTAATGCATTTAAATCACCAGATAACTTCATATAAAACATTTAAAGCTTAGCAATCTTTAATATATCAGTGTAAATTTAGAAGCGACTTGACATAGAAGCAAGTGGGTATAGACTTGGACTGAAAAGGCCCGATTTTAAACCTCAGCTTTTCATGTCGTGGCTGTAATGATCTGGGGCAAGTTACGTAACTTTTTTGATGCTCGTTTTCTTCATCTGTAAAATATGTATCTCACAGCATTGTTCTAAGGATGAGATGACACACGTATAGCTATGCCTGGAACATAGTAGGGAGCTGACAAATATTTATCTAATAAATAATCATTACTTTACATTTTTCAAAAGGCTTTTATATATATTATCCACTATTCTTCTAAGTCTCCAATGAGATAGGCAGGGTAATGAGGGCAGGACCAAGATTAGAAACCAGGACTTCTGACTTCCCAGGAGTACATCTGGTGTTTCCCAATAGTGTAAATGTAATGGGAATAATGGGATAGCACATCCATCTACTTAATTACTTAGAAAATTTAAAAGTTAGATTGAGACAGAGGGTAAATGGACTGGCCATTTGAATAAAATATTCAGCTGTCTCTCCTTATTTAGTAAATAAATTCATTCGCTCCCAGGTATCGGGCTATGTCTTACCACTGTCCAATTTGGGAAGCTCATTTCAGGAGCTTAGCACAGCAAGTTTCCCCTGTATAAGTCCCAAGAGGCCATATGAAAAATCAAGCAGTATAGCTTGAAGTCAGTGCTGTCAGGCTCCTCTGGGGCAGTTGACACAGTGACTGACTTACTCATTGCCAGCCCATCTGTATCAAGTCACAGGTTTTCTCAATTCCCAATAGGGACTCATTTTTTTGTGCAGTTATTGTGCATTTGGAACAGTTCTTTTGAAGGGAAGCTAGTCCTCTTCCTCAATCCAGGAGATCCAGGGAGGCACACTCACTTGGCTCTAACCTGAATTGCTGTCTTTGCTAGAAATGGTTATTCTCTTCCAATGCCAGGGTAAGCAGCCAGGAATAATACTGCTCTATTGGGGTATCTGGTTAAGTGAGAAGTGTGCCTGTCCTAGGGGAAGTTCTCGTCTATCTTAAAATTACAAGAATTTACATGAGTTCATGTGATCATATGTGCATTAATTAATGTGCCTATGAGTCCAGATTTTGGAATATTTAGTTAATTGGAAGTGAGGATTTATCAGGTAATTTCATAGTAGCATCTTAAAAAAAGGGTAATTTAGGTTTCTGAAGATATTTTTATTTTAAAGGCCATCTAGCAAAAAATTTCAACATAAACTTTTGTTCTCTTTGAAATGGCTCTAAATAGTGCTAGAAGTGTATAACTTGTTTCAGATATGCTAATTTGAGCCTCAGACAGCTGCAGTGGTTATTAATATGAGCATAATGGCTGACAATTTGACAACAGCCTCTACTTTTCATTTACTGCTTTCATACTAAATATCCCTTTTGTGCAGAGGGTGTAAAAACCATGGTCAGATGACTGAATTGGGAGACACGCCTGTAGACTGACCAGCATTTGAGAGCCTTCTTTTTTCTTTTGAAGAAAGTGATACCCTTTACATAGAGAAATTGGTAGATCTTATACTAGACTATAAATCTTCAACATTAGTCTTTCCACATTGCAGTGAAAACTCAATGAGAAGAAACTTTTTAATAAAATTAGTGAGGAGTGATGTGTTCTTAATGCATATTTACTCTAGATAAATTGACCTATAAGAGCGTCAGAGGGGCTTCCCTGGTGGCACAGTGGTTAAGAATCTGCCTGCCAATGCAAGGGACACGGATTCGAGCACTGGTCTGAGAAGATCCCACATGCCGCAGAGCAACTAAGCCCGTGCGCCACAACTACTGAGCCTGCGCTCTAGAGCCCCCAAGTCACAACTGCTGAGCCCACGTGCCACAACTACTGAGCCCACATGCCACAACTACTGAAGCCCGCACGTCTAGAGCCCATGACCTGCAACAGAAGCCACCACAATGAGAAGACTTCGCACCGCAACGAAGAGTAGCCCCCGCTGGCCGCAACTAGAGAAAGCTCGAGTGCAGCAGTGAAGACCCAACACCCCCACCCCCCAAAAAAGAAGCATCATAGGACACTGGCCTAGCGTTAGAACAAATAAGCAGTCCTTTATCATTCATCTGAAACGTGATTTAGAGGTGAACATTTAAAATCAGTTATATTTTGCCTGCTTATTCTTTGTAATTTTCAAAAAAGTAACGCTATCTAAATGAAAAAACTAAAAACATCCACAGAAAAACATCTGATGACATCTATTTTCTTTTCATAGTCGAGTTCTATGAGTCTGAGCCAGATGGATGTGTATTTGTATGTGGTCTGTGGGTTTCTGCTACAGAGCACCATTTTGCTTGGTTGAACTTTGTTCTGTAAATGCACAAAGGCTTAAATCATCCTGTGGGCATCTCTGCATGTGTCACATTCACCAGACAACTTGTCTAACTCTGTGAATGTGTTTCTTCTGAGGGATTCAGCTGAGCCATTCTGTGAATAAAAGCAAAGAATCATCTTTATACTGAAAGATGTACAACTTAATATTTCTGACCTACGCTGTGTCAAAGGCAGAATTATAAAATATAAGCATTTTTCTGTAGTGTATGACCTCACAATTTAAACTGGATATCTTTAAAAGTTACTACAAAAAGATTGCTTACCTAGGAAATACACCTTACATCAAGCACCCTGTCTTCCCAGCCAGAAAATAGGTACTATAAGGTCAGAGAAAGTGTTTTTTTACTGTATCAGGTTTGGTGTCTGTCACATGAATGAATGGATGAATGAATGAATGAATTCTCACAGGACTTGAATATTTATACAGGACTTGAATGTAAATTGTTTAATTTAATTCTCACTACCAATATGCAATGTATATGTTATTATCTCACTTTACAGAGAAAGAACTTTAAGTGCAGATTGCAATGATTTGTCCAATGTTATCCAGCTAAGGAGAGAAAAGGTGAAACTTGAATCCTATCTTTTCATTCCTAAGTCTAGGCAATTTCTAAGTCCTCATAATATCAAATCCCTGTCCTTAGAATTTACTTCTGCTCCTATGTTGATCTTATTCTAGAAAATCTTTTATCCTTTACATGTCAGCAATCTTTCTGTGAAGGACCAGAGAGTAAATATTTAGGGTTTTGCGGGCCATATGATCTCCATCATACAGCTCCTCAATTCTGCCATTGTCCAGGCTATATTATGAGAAATGGAAATAGTAACTCAATAAAAACAACAACAGCACATTTATTATGCAATTCAGGAAACACAAGTGCTTCATCTAATTTATCTCATTTAATAAACCTATACACAGAAAAGTTACCCCATTCATTCAAGGTCATTGAGCTATTAGTAGCAGAGCTGGGTTTAAACCAAGTCTGCCTACTTCAGCAAGCCCTCAACGCTTTGGAACTATGGTAGGAAGCTCCTTTTCTCACCAAGCTCAAAAAACCGTGCTGTAGAATCTGAAAGAAGAGAGTCCATCACCTTCGGTGACATGAAACTCAGGGAGAAATGATGCCTTGTGTTCCCATAGGCTGGAGCATGTGGATGCTGGCTGCCTAGCATGAGCCCACGGCTGCATAATGTGTCCAAGGGTGACACAGGACTCTGGAGAGAGCAGGCTTTGGTGGATGCCTGCTGCTCCTCCTGGGATTTATTAACTATTCTCTCTGGGCTCTAATTGCTTTCTCTCTTTTTTATTTTATTTATTTATTTTTTAACATCTTTATTGGAGTATAATTGCTTTACAATGGTGTGTTAGTTTCTGCTTTATAACAAAGTGAATCAGTTATACATACACATATGTCCCCATATCTCTTCCCTCTTGCGTCTCCCTCCCTCCCACCCTCCCTATCCCACCCCTCTAGGTGGTCACAAAGCACCGAGCTGATCTCCCTGTGCTATGCGGCTGCTTCCCACTAGCTATCTCTTTTACATTTGGTAGTGTATATATGTCCATGCCACTCTCTCACTTTCTCCCAGCTTACCCTCCCCCCTCCCTGTGTCCTCAAGTCCATTCTCTAGTAGGTCTGTGTCTTTATTCCCATCTTGCCCCTAGGTTCTTCACGACCTTTCTTTTTTTTTTTTTTTCCCATACATATGTGTTAGCATACAGTATTTGTTTTTCTCTTTGTGACTTACTTTACTTTGTATGACAGACTCTGGGTGCATCCCCCTCACTACAAATAACTCAATTTCGTTTCTGTTTATGGCTGAGTAGTATTCCATTGTATATATGTGCCACATCTTCTTTATCCATTCATCCGATGATGGACACTTAGGTTGCTTCCATGTCCTGGCTATTGTAAATAGAGCTGCAATGAACATTGTGGTGCATGTGTCTTTTTGAGTTATGGTTTTCTCAGGGTATATGCCCAGTAGTGGGATTGCTGGGTCATATGGTAGTTCTATTTTTAGTTTTTTAAGGAACCTCCATACTGTTCTCCATAGTGTCTGTATCCATTTACATTCCCACCAACAGTGCAAGAGGGTTCCCTTTTCTCCAGACCCTCTCCAGCATTTACTGTTTGTAGATTTTTTGATGATGGCCATTCTGACTGGTGTGAGATGATACCTCATTGTAGTTTTGATTTGCATTTCTCTAATGATTAACGATGTTGAGCATTCTTTCATGTGTTTGTTGGCAATCTGTATAACTTCTTTGCAGAAATGTCTGTTTAGGTCTTCTGCCCATTTTTGGATTGGGTTGTTTGTTTTTTTGATATTGAGCTGCATGAGCTGCTTGTAAATTATGGAGATTAATCCTTTGTCAGTTGCTTCACTGGCAAATATTTTCTCCCATTCTGAGGGTTGTCTTTTCGTCTTGTTTATTGTTTCCTTTGCTGTGAAAAAGCTTTGAAGTTTCATTAGGTACCATTTCTCTATTTTTGTTTTTATTTCCATTTCTCTAGGTGGTGGGTCAAAAAGGATCTTGCTGTGATTTATATCATAGAGTGTTCTGCTTATGTTTTCCTCTAAGAGTTTTATAGTGTCTGGCCTTACATTTAGGTCTTTAATCCATTTTGAGTTTATTTGTGTATGGTGTTAGGGAGTGTTCTAATTTCATTCTTTTCATGTAGCTGTCCAGTTTTCCCAGCACCAATTGTTGAAGAGGCTGTCTTTTCTCCACTGTACATTCCTGCCTCCTTTATCAAAGATAAGGTGACCATATGTGCGTGGGTTTATCTCTGGGCTTTCTACCCTGTTCCATTGGTCTATCTTTCTTTTTGTGCCAGTACCATACTGTCTTGATTACTGTAGCTTTGTACCATAGTCTGAAGTCTGGGAGCCTGATTCCTCCAGCTCCATTTTTCTTTCTCAAGATTGCTTTGGCTATTCGGGGTCTTATATGTTTCCATACAAATTGTGAAATTTTTTGCTCTAGTTCTGTGAAAAATGACAGTGGTAGTTTGATAGGGATTGCATTGAATCTGTAGATTGCTTTGGGTAGTAGAGTCATTTTCACAATGTTGATTCTTCCAATCCAAGAACATGGTATATCTCTCCATCTATTTGTATCATCTTTCATTTCTTTCATCAGTGTCTTATAGTTTTCTGCATACAGGTCTTCTGTCTCCTTAGGTAGGTTTATTTCTAGGTATTTTATTCTTTTTGTTGCAATGGTAAATGGGAGTGTTTTCTTAATTTCACTTTCAGGTTTTTCATCTTTAGTGAAATGTACAGGAATGCAAGAGATTTCTTTGCATTAATTTTGTATCCTGCTACTTTATCAAATTCTTTGATTAGCGCTAGTAGTTTTCTGGTAGCAGCTTTAGAATTCTCTATGTATAGTATCATGTCAACTGCAAGCAGTGACAGCTTTACTTCTTCTTTTCTGACTTGGACTCCTTTTATTTATTTTTCTTCTCTTATTGCTGTGGCTAACACTTCCAAAACAATGTTGATTAACAGTGGTGAGAGTGGGCAACCTTGTCTTGTTCCAGATCTTAGTGGAAATGCTTTCAGTTTTTCACCATTGATGACAATGCTGGCTGTGGGTTTGTCATATATGGCCTTTATTATGTTGAAGTAAGATCCCTCTATGCCTACATTCCGGAGGGTTTTTATCATAAGTGGGTTTTGAATTTTGTGGAAAGCTTTCTTTGCATCTATTGAGATGATCATATGGTTTTTATTGTACAGTTTGTTAATATGGTGTATCACATTGATTGATTTGTGTATATTGAAGAATCCTTGCATTCCTGGGATAAACCTCACTTGATCATGGTGTATGATCCTTTTAATGTGCTGTTGGATTCTGTTTGCTAGTCTTTTGTTGAGGATTTTTACATCTATGTTCATCAGTGATATTGGCTTGTAGTTTTCTTTCTTTGTGACTCCTTTGTCTGGTTTTGGTATCAGGGTGATGGTGGCCTCATAGAATGAGTTTGGGAGTTTCCTCCCTCTGCTCTATTTTGGAACAGTTTAAGGAAGATAGGTGTTAGCTCTTCTCTAAATGTTTGCTAGAATTCGCCTGTGAAGCCATCTGGTCCTGGGGTTTTGCTTGTTGCAAGATTTTTAATCACAGTTTCAATTTCAGTGCTTGTGACTGGTCTGTGCTTGTGACTGATGATTTCCCCTTTTATGGCTTTTGTCATTTGCCTTATGTATTGAGGTGCTCCTATGTTGGGTGCATAAGTATTTACAACTGTTATATCTTCTTCTTGGATTGATCCCTTGATCATTAGGTAGTGTCCTTCCTTGTCTCTTGTAATAGTCTTTGTTTTAAAGTCTACTTTGTGTGATATAAGACTTGCTATTCCAGCTCTCTTTTGATTTCCATTTGCATGGAATATCTTTTTCCATCCCCTCACTTTCAGTCTGTATGCGTCCCTAGATCTGAAATGGGTCTCTTGTAGACAGCATATATATGGGTTTTGTTTTTGTATCCATTCAGCCAGTCTATGTCTTTTGGTTGGAGCATTTAATCCATTTACCTTTAAGGTAATTATCGATATGTATGTTCCTATTACCATTTTCTTAATTGTTTTGGGTTTGTTTTTGTAGCTCTTTTCGTGCTCTTGTGTTTCCTGCCTAGAGAAGTTCCTTTAGCATTTGTTGTAAAGCTGGTTTGTTGGTGATTGCTTTCTAATACATCAATGTACATGTTTCCCTTTCTTTGAATATTTAATAAACTCATTTAAACAGAACTATGCAAAGATTGTATAAGACAAAGTTACAAATTTCCCAGATTCAAAGTTGTGTCAACCTGCACTTCAGGCCAAAATGCTTTCTCACTGTCTCACCTTCATGGATGCATGTCTGATGCCAGGGACAGTCAGCATCACTCCAGGGCCATGGCCACAAGGTAGAGCATATGTATGTTAGTCTCATGGAGATTTGGAATGGTGCTGTTGCTGAGGCTGCAGTGCTGAAATCCTGGCTGCAGGTGTGTGGAGTGGCAAATTGAGACTTTTGGACAGGAAAAACTGATTTCTCAATGCAATAATGGTCAATGGAGAGAGCTTCCCTTAACACAGGCAGAATGTGCAGGTAGATTTCCAGAATTACAAGATCCAAATAGTCTTCTCTTGATTTTCTTCCACTGGCAATCCATTCTTTGTTGCTTGCTTCACAGACGCCATAGGGAATGTAACACCCTGTGACTTTAGAATCTTTAGGCCACTTTCCTCATTGTTGAGATATACCAGAGCTGCAAAAGTATATGGTACCATGAGAAGGTGGAGAAAGTGGAAGAAATGTAAGGAAAGAGAAAAAGATGAGCAAAAATACTGCCTTTGATTAGTTGACAAAGAAATTGGGGTTAAGGATGGGTAGTAGCTGGTGTGCAATGGGTATGGGGTTTCAGTTTTGCAAGATAAAAAAGTTTTAGAGAGCTTTTGCAGTGAATATACTTAACACTACTGAGCTAGATACTTAAAAATAGTTAAAATGGTAAATTTGATGTTATGTGGGGTTTTTTTTTTTTACCATAATTAAAAAATTTAAAAAAGAAGAAAAAGTCATTCAAAACTTAGCTCCATGACTAACTGTGTGAATCTGAGAATGCCTAGAAGCCTTGTTTCCTTCATTGTTAACATCAGGGTTAGGATTCTAACCTCATTAGATTGATTAGGTAAAATGAAATAATGTACATAAAGTGCCAAGTACAGTACTTCCCACCAGAAGAATCTCAGTAAAAGCTAGTGTTCTTTTCCCACTTCTATCACTTTCCTCCAGCAATTCCTTTCCCCACTGCTTTGGTATCAGATTTTATCTTCCTATGGAAAAATTTTCCACGAGGTAAAAAAGTATTGCCCACTTAATTGAGCTTGCTTCTCTTGCCCCTCATTAGTTAGCCGGTGTGCATATGTGTTGTGGTCTACCTAGTGCAATGAGTAATAAACTAACAGTTACCTTTATTCAGCATTAACTCTTGAGGCCATTAGATTGCAAAGTATGGACTCAAGGAATGTGGGATGAAATGAAGTAGACAAGCATTTCCTGAGGGTCCCAAGGAAAAATATGGGTTGTTGAACAGCACTAAATCTTTAGTCATGACAGGATTAAGGAAAGTTAAATATAGAATGTGAAACAGGAAATGCGATGCTAATGGACTGCCATATGTCCCTTCAAGGACAGCAGTGGAAGCTGGGGACCAAGTTGGTGAGAGCTACCAGTAGTGTCTACTAAGAATTTATATTTTACTTGATGCTTTCTAGAGGCAAGGTAATTTACCTCAGTCTCCTTCCCAACAGCATCAGATTTAATTTGACATTGTCTGTTCTGTGGTAGAGACATGAATGATACAGTTTTACAAAACCTATTTTTTTCAGTGGCCCTTGGCTTTTTGCATAAATTTGTACCTAGCACCTACTCTGGGCATAGCCTAGTGCTGGGTGCCATAAAGAATAGTGAGAGAATGCCAAGAGTCCCCTTATGGTCTCCTGGGAGAGGAGGCAAGAATGGAAATGTGTGAGTATACACAAACACACAGGCACATGTATCAGCACGGTGCAGGGCAGGTACATTCATGGTTACCAAACCCAGAGCCTTGGACAGTCAATGCTTCAGATGTTTACGCAAGTGAGAAATCAGGGTAAGGTGGATTAGTGTTACTCAAACTTTAATGTGCAATCAAATCTCCCTAGCATTTGTTAGAATGCAGATTCTGATTTGGTAGGTCTGGGGTGGAACCCAAGATTCTGCATTTCTAACAAGCTTCTGGTCCAGTTCGTTTATTCATGCATTTGTTCATTATTGAATCTGCCACACACCATGCATTGTGCTATACACTGGGGGTAAAATAATGACTAAAATACAGCCTATCCTTCAAGAAGAGGACAGGTAAAACAAAGATTTATAACTTCATGACTGATAGAACTATTCTCAAGCTTCTTTCTGAGCCTAGAGGTATAGAATGCATGCCGATTTATGAGGGATGGATAAGAGTTTCCTTGATAAATAAGTTGTTGTGGAGAGTGAAGGGATGGGGCAATTCAGGCAGGAGAAACAGTATGTGTGAAGGTCTGGAAGCGTTCAACAGCATCCTAAAGGTTGTTTTAAGTCTTGGATTTGGTCAAAGCACAGGCTCTGGGTAGAAGCGTGGAGGGAAAAAGAGCTGCACAGTGGTCAGGGGCCAGGTCCAGAGGGCCTTGTGTGCTAAGCATAACATCCTGAAAGCTAAGGTGAGGTGGGGAGGGGAATCCAGAAACAGCTCAGAGGTCCCCTAACTAACTGGTGTGTCCTCCACCTTGTCCTCTCACTTGCAGATGACCATGACGACTCCTCTCTAGGACTTCAGCCCTTGTTTATTCTATCTGAGTTGGTGCCCACTCCCCAGCCCCACCCAAACATGGAAAGCTCTGATGCTCCAATGATTTTCTTTAAAAGAGGATGTAATGCCCAGAGTAGGGCCTCTCAGAGGTTAAGAGAAGCTCCAGCAACTTCCAATATTTGAGTTTTCTGATTTATTAAAAAAAAAACAAAACATGAGTCAAAATAAGGTGACAAGTTTATAGTATATTTTAAATATTCCCTTGAATAATTAAAACATTTACCATAACAAGTATATGCTATTTTAGAGATAATTATAGTTTTATAAACATTAAAGTACATTAGAAGCAGAATGGGGCATAAGATTAATGCCTGCTCTCAATTCTGTATCTCTGTGGCTGTATATATAACCCAATTTATAGACAACAAGTGAAAATATGAGGACTCTTGTAAATGTAAGGCTAGGGCAAACTGCCACCCCACCCCCTGCCCTTCCTACCCATCCATCCTAATAGGCCCTGATCCAGGAGCTTTGGAAATCCTATTTTCTTGTTTAATTATTGGAGAAACAAAGCATTAGACCGCACAGGAAAAAGAAGCAACACTGACTGAAGGGTATGCAAGGTCAATGACCAAACATCAGTGACCTTCAAAAGACAACTTGAGGGCCAACCAAAGAACCCACTGTGTTGCTCCAACCTAATGCCAACATGGGCATTTTCAGCAAAATGACAAAAGCCACTGAAGAGAAAACAGGCATGCCATCGTGTGAAAGACAGACTAGCTGGCCTTCTATCATCATCCCTCATTTTTTTTTTTTTTGGCTTAGTGGAAGATTTCCTGATTTGAAGAGACAGGTTTATTTTGGAGACAGTGAAACACAAATGAATGCACAAACAAGAGGCATATCTGGCAGCATAAGAAGCAGTTTGCAGTTTAAAACACAATGACACGAACCAAATTTAGCTCCCATTCCCTGAACCAGCTGAAAAAGCAGCCACTGCACGTGCCCAGCAAGCCACATCCAGCAGCCGATCCACCTCTGGGGTGCATTTGCTGGCCCTGTACATTTGGACTGCAGATATTGGTAGGAACTGTTCCTGTGCTGTAATGATTTTTTACAGAAAAATAAAACAAGATCTTGATCCCTACAGAGTCCTATCAGAGAGTTTACTGAGAGTAAGAGCTGTATTGTGAGTTATGAAGAGCAAAGGGGATCCCAACAAAATTAAACTATTGGTTAGTCACTTTGATAAATGAACATTGTCCAGCCTGGGCAAAGATCTGACTGTCCAGAGTTAATTCTGGAGTGACGTTTCATGGTTTTTTGTCTTTTAAAAGCCATGTGTACTGGCCAGCAGAAAGCTGACAGGACCTGCAGGCTTCACAGAGAACACGCTGTCCCTCTCATTTATGTAAGAGAACGCTGCCCCTGCTCAAAGGCCTCCAGTGAGCCGTGCCAGAGCGTTCTGCTTGGGCCACGAGTGCTTGATGCAGTCTGGTGGGAGGGTGGAGTGGGACAGAGAGCATTCAAATGAGAAAGGATTCTGCTCTGTAGAGACAAAGGAGCCACAGAGCCATAGACATTGGACCTGGAGGATTCACAGTTTGCTGCCCTTCCTGACGTAGCAAGAAGATTTCTGGCATGGCTGAGAACTTACACTTTTCCCCTGAGAATTCTGAACTCTTGTTTTTGGAATTATGTTTTCAGGGCCTGACAAAACTATAATGATCAAAATAGGTTAAAAATTGATCAATTTGATCCATCTGTGATTCAATGCCCTGTAGGATATAAAGATGAGTGCCTGGTCCAGAGGAGGAAGAGGAGGTTGGAAACTCTGGCTGAAATGGGGTGACTATGAGGATGTGAGAGCAGAAGGGGCTTCCGAGGTAATAGGGCTGGACGCCCTCATTCATACAGCTGAGGCGGTGGAGGGAGACCCCAAGTGATTTGCTTAGGGTCACACAATGATATGTTGTTAGGGTAGAGTTTTTAGAGCAAGTAGAACTCCTGGTTCAAGTGAGTGTGGCAGATTTATTGCAAAAGTGGCTCCAATTCTTCCCCTCTCTGTATCCCTCTCTGTAACCAGACAAATGCCCAGCCAGGCCTGACCAAGATCAGCAGAAGCAGCCAGCCAACTGTGGATTGTGAGCAATAATAATGGATATTGTTCTAAGCCCCTCGGCTTTGGGGTAGTTTGTTTGTGGCAATACGTAACTAGTCAGTGGCGCTGTAATGAGAGGTCGCTCACTGAGGAGAGAAGGAAGGAGCAGGATAATCCCCCGTGTTTAATCCTGCAGTTTCCAGCATTTGGGAATAGTGGCCAATTTAGAGGATGAGAATATGTGCTGGAAGTGGAATTCCAGAAAAATCTGCTCAGAGCCATTGTGGTCTTGTGCTCCCTCAATGCCAGATGATCCTGAGGCATTTGTGTCATCACACGGTGAAGTTGAAATGATGCTGGAAATCTTCCAATCCTGAACTTACAAGATATGCAAACAGAGGCTAGGCAGTGTTAAGGAAGAATCGACCTCAAAATTTGAGGGACCCAGTGCAAGACGAAAATGTAACGTCCCTTGTTAAAAATTAAGAATTTTAAGACTGTGACAGCAGAGCTCTGAACCAAGTGCTTGTCCCTTCTAGGTGTGGGACACTTCTGCAACTCGTGGGTTGTATTTCAGCTCTGAAGCCAGCCTGGAGTTAAGCAATTGGTTTAATAATGCCCCTTCAAAAGTCCATCTGTTTAACTTTTGCCAAAACGTAAAACTTATTTGTTAATAGCTAGTTCAAGATGTAAGGCAAGAATCTAAGGCCTCTAGTTCCTACTCCAGTGATTTATTTTCTTCGTTTTTTGACAGACTGATAGAAAGAAAATCTGAACCAGAAACAGTATGGCTGGCTTGGGGTCTGACTCAGAGGGAAGAATTTATAATTCTTCATAGGATGTGCTGAAGCATGGGAATTTGGATTCAAGCAAGGAAAGTCTGAAATTAGAATTCTTACATTGAATATTTTCTGTGTCCAATTATATCTTTATGATATTTTCTTTGTGGAAGTTGACTGCTGTTCATTAAAATAAATTACTTGAATTGTCTATTTAGCTATTTCTTTTCCTGTCTTTGCTTTCTTTCTTTTTTCTCTTTTTTTGTAAGTAAAAAATTCTCAGGTGTTAAATAATGATTTAATTTTTTTAATTTCTCCTAAGTTTTGCTTTACTTATGACATTAATAATTTTCCAACAGCTCTGAACTCCTCTCTTTCCTTTAGAGCTCTGGGAAAATGGTAGCTTAGTATGTGCGTTACCCTATCCTTAACCAACTTTGTCACTACTTTGAACACTCTTCTCTTTGACTTATGCAAGACCCTGCAGTTAAGTGTTATTCAAATCTTTGTTTCTGTAGGAAACCCATCTCCATTATTTTATTTTATAATTAATTAAAAAGAAAATAGAACTGGGCTTTCTTTAAGGCTTTCTAAGTTTTTTCTCATTCTCTCATCAAGGGGAATTCAAAAGGGCCTCAGGTTACAGAGATGAGTCTGTGAATTTAAAAAAATTTCTTTGAGAAAAGACAAGGTTTTCGTGACCTCCTTTGTTTTTAAAGACAATGAAAGTGACAAGGCAAGGTCTTAAATGATAAAGGCATCACTAAAGGCAAAAGTCAGAGATGAGAAACAACTGTGAGAACACACATGAAAGCCAGTGGTGATGTCATGAGGAATAGAGCTCAGCTTTGCATCAAAGGTTAAGCTAACTGAACACTAATGCTTGAACCCAGGCAGAGTTCTTGCTGTGTAGAGGCTGGTTGCTTTCTGCATTGACACAAGTTCTTCTTGCTTTAAGGATTACTTGCTAACTCACCAAAGACACATCCGTATTATCTGCGTCCTTATGCCAAGGCTCCTATCCACCTGGCTTTGCCTATGCAGCTACAAAGGAACGCTAGATTCTCAGGGCATTTGTCCCTGTTCCCACCTCTTTTCCTTCAAAAATCACCATAATGGGCTTATATTTAGCCAATGACATCTAACTGGACTAATGAAATGTCTAATTTAATTTGGAACAGTGAACCTCAATTCTATTTTGGTTTGTTCTTTTATTGAATCAGAATACATTTTCATAGTCCCTAATGGAAATGCAAACTTTCTCCATCAAGGTGGCAAAGGGCTTCCATTACCAAAGAGGTTTTCAAACCAGTTTCCAGAGGAGGTCCCACAGTGGTTAGAATTGGTCAAAGAACTATGAGTTGTAATAATTCTGACCTGGTTCTGGTTATTATCTTTTTAGGCACGGTTTCTCTTCCTCCATTTGCTCTTTCTCCCCAATCTATTTCTTATCTCTCTCCCTCTTTTTTCCCCTATATTTCACCCCAAATGCCAAAGCTGTGAGCCTTCTTTATGTTTGCCAAGGTCACATGGGCACAGAAATCTTTCTGCAGGTTTCTCTAGAGGACTAAATCAAACTGAAACTTTCTGCCCTGAAGCTGAAAGCTGTATAAACTTCTAGGTACTTGGCTTCTGTTTGGCTTTATTTTCTTTTCCTATTTTACTCACTCTTTCCCCTCTTCTCCCAAATACCAGGTACTCTAGATTCCTTTCTCTGTCTCTCTCCTGCTCTCTTTCCTTTGACCCTGAAAGACAAAGTGCTAATAAGCTCCCTTCCTTTGCCTCATTAAAAAATTACCATAAAATTTATAGCTGGCTTAGGCCAGCCATCACTGATCTCCTTGATTTAGTTACTGCCGAGAAGTGTTTTATGATCATCCGCTGACTTATTTACAACGCACACCACAAAGTCCTTGGTGTTAGGAACCTGTATAGACCTTCTGATTTGTTTGGAAAATAGAGTGGGTACTTGAAGTTCCCTGTGTAGAATGGGGTAGGTTGGGCTGTTTGACTTGCACATTTTTATATGAGAAGATAAAATCCCCAAGTCTTAAAATGTAATAGTATCAAATCATTTTGCTGCTGTGTAGAAAATGTATACAGGCCTCAGACAACACAGGAAACTTTCCAATACTTCCCTAAGCATTAATTTCAGAAGGCCATTAGTGAAGCTGGTAATTGAAAACAAATTGTATTGGTGATGCTAAAATTGTATATTGGTGGAAGCTGTTTGAATATATGAATGTGATGAGGTTAATTGATTACACAAGAGTGATTTAGAGGCTGATGTAATAACCACCAGTCTTGAGTCTGCTATTTGAAGGATGAATCAGAGTGGCAACGATTTAAATGTTTGAAACATTTGAATTGTGTTGACTATTCAGTTGTGTATTTGAAATATAAGTGACCTCTTCCTTCTGTAACTCCTGGTACCATATTGGTCACTATGTGAATTTAAAGTGTTCAGTAGTACCCAAAGCTCTCTAACAGGTGATATTTTGTTCTGAGCAAAATAGTAATTACCTGGAACAGATTCATAAAAAAGAGTTCTGATGTGTGTTTCTGAAGAGAAACGTCAACTGTATCTTTCAGAAGTTAACTCAAAACTATGATGCCAGTGATTATTTGAGCACTTCACTGTCGTAGAAGGAATTGGAGAGGAACAGCTGTATTATTCTGCCTTCTCTAGTCACTTTCTCCAACCTGGCTAAAGCTAGGTTTGGGATCTGGGGTAGTGGCAATAAAGATTGGGTGTCTAGAACTGGACCACTGACTATTGTTTGTTCCTTTGATGTGCCAGTGCTATTCAATGGGGAGTTGCTGGTGGAAAAGATCTTGTTGGTGAAGGTGGGAGACTAAAGGCTCACTTCCTTAAGTTTAAGGTGTAGTTCCCCTAACACATTAGAAGCTGTGAGGAGGAGAAATCATGTCAGGGTAAACCTGTCACAGCACTGTTAGAGAAGTACCACTTGATAATTCAGAAAATGTGATGGCATGAAGTACAAACTGGGGCCCTCCATGGCCTAATGTCCACATGATGCTTCATTAAAAAGCATGGTTCAGGGACTTCCCTGGTGGTCCAGTGGGTAATACTTTGCCTTCCAATGCAGGGGGTGCGGGTTCAATCCCTAGTCAGGGAGCTAGGATCCCACATGCCTCGTGCCCAAAAAAACCAAAACATAAAACGGAAGCAATATTGTAACAAATTCAATAAAGACTTTAAAAATGGTCCACATGAAAAAAAATCTTTAAAAAATTCATGGACCCAAAACCAAATTACAACAGAAAGCTAATTGTTACTTTCATCTCTTAAAGATCATGAAAGTAGATTCAATTTATAATCCACAGTAAAATATCTTTCAAAACTCCCTTTGCTTCCTTCTCAGTGTCTCAGACTCCAAATATATTGCTGAGACCCCCCAAATGCTTTTCTCATGTAACACATGGACTTTCATCCCCAACCCCACCCTTTCAGCTCTTCATTCTGCAGGTTTACTCAGCCTGTTTTTTTTTTTTTTTTTTTTTTTTTTCCGGTACGCGGGCCTCTCACTGTTGTGGCCTCTCCTGCTGTGGAGCACAGACTCTGGATGCGCAGGCTCAGCGGCCATGGCTCACGGGCCCAGCCGCTCCGCGGCATGTGGGATCTTCCCGGACCGGGGCATGAACACGCGTCCCCTGCAACAGCAGGCGGACTCTCAACCACTGCGCCACCAGGGAAGCCCTGTTTTTTTTTTTTGTTTGTTTGTTTTAATTCTATCTTTTGTTTAATGTGGTTCTGCTTATACTTACAAAAAGGTTAGGAACTACTCTGGCGAAATTCTCTTAGAGCTTAAGGCAAGGGCAACGGAAGAATCTGAGCAGATAAAGACAAAGTTCTCTTATTAGCTGGGATGGGACCAGGAATATGAAATTACTTCTAAGATATCTTGTCCCTAACACAATCTGTAATAAGAGACAACATTTATTAGTAGTTAACATGTTCCACTTATTTTGCTAATGTTTTTACATTAATTATGTCACAATAAGTCTAATATTTTACAGATTTGTAGTAGCACTGTAAATACAAGGAAACTGTAGTTTAAGGGGCAAGAGAGTGACTTGCCCAAGGTTACATAGCTGGTTAATGGCAGAACTAGGATTTCTTGGCCTTAGTCTCCTTCCAAAGTCCCTGTTCTTAACCAGCACAAGTTCAGGGATCAGCATCCCCAATGGCTGAAGTTATACTGAGAATAAAGCAATCATTTAAACACAATGACACTGGTTTTTACATAAGAAATATAATTTAATGCCATCCTTTAAATTTTTTTTCCTTTTTACACGAGTTTTTAGCTGAATGTAACATGGACCCAGATCTGCATTAGCGTACTAGTTACCAAATGTTGGACAGTTGTCTACAAATGAGCACTAGAACTTCCCAAATACAAATGCTTGCGATTTGGGGAGGCAATTCAAACTTTTAATTAATTCATTAATTAATTCCATTTACTGTTTTCCTCCTGAAAGATCAGAGGAAATTCTGTGGCCCGGAGTTACAATCTTGAGCGTGTTCCCTCTGAGTAGCTCACTCCTCTCCTCTGGGTCTCCTCTGTGAGGCTGGAGGAAGGCTTTAGGAGGCAGATTTAGAGCTCCTCAGAGCGTGACAGTGATGAATGGTACACAGAGCGCGTGTAAGGAACTCCAAATGCAGTTGGTGGCTCCTCTGTCGAGTATACAACCTCCAAAATGATCTTTATATTAAATTTCTACCTTTTGAACAAATTTATCTTTTGGTATAAATGTTTCTGTACTAGCTTTGAATCCTGATTGAAAGTAAAATGCTATGCCTCTGATGAGATTCATCATTATTCTTTGAAAGACAGGTCTTAAATCAACGTGTCCTAGTTTTCTTTTTGGCAGATGCCTTCAACATGGAGTACATGTTGAGTCGGTCACTTTCATTTCCATCGTCTAGAATTGGTTGTAACTCATCCTCTTGGCAGTGATGGTCAGTGTAAATTCCCTTGGCAGCTGGTCAGTTCTCTCCCAATTGAAATTAGAGTTTGAGCTAGTTGTTTAAAGGAAATGTAAACAGAGGGTTAGAGGATGCTGAATGTGGGACTCTGATCTTACATTTGGAGGCCTGGGCCTTTACAGTTAAGACAAACAGCAGAGCTATAAAAAGAATCATTCTAAGCCATCTGTCCCCAATTTCTTGACCCTATTAAAGAAAGCGTTTATGGAATTATTATAAGAAATCTATATATCCCTAGGTAGATTGAATAAATATTATAACTTGCACAGGCATATACTATTCATTTTCACATGTGTTGTAATCAATGTGATACAAATTGTTTTAAAAATATTAATTTTACTAAATTTACTTGATATTATGTATTTTTAGTCAATATAGGCAAGACATTCAACTGCTATCATGAGACATTTATAAACTCTTATGTTCGAAAGGAGTTCTCATTTTTAAAACAATTGGAAATCACTAATCTAAATAATGATGTGTGATCAGCAAAATGGGAAGAAACGTGAAAGAGGTCAGAAATATGAAGGCATTTCCACAGTAAAAAAGAGCAGGAGGTCCCTACCCAAAGCTATCAATTCCTGTCAGGAAATTGGCTGACACATCCTTGCTTTACCTTGGAGCTATGGAAGCCTGCTGCTTGATTTACCAAGGGTGTTAAAGTACCCTGTGTCAGCAAACTCACAGGAAGAACTTGTCAATTCTACTGGTATTCTGTCTAAGCTTCAAAATGGCATGGCACTCAGGTACCCTAGTATATCACAGTGCCTTTGACATTTTCCTGAGGAAAAATCATAGATTACGAGTCAATTTACAAAAGGGAGAATAAAGGCTATCTCTGATTGTGAAATTTCTGCTTTTAGTTGATGATCAAAACGATCATCCAAGGGGCACAGCAGATAAGTGCTTTTGTTGGTTTTTACGGCCCCAATTTAATCTCTCCTGCTTCTGGTAACAGAATCTGTTTTCCTTTAGAGAAATTTCCATACCCACTGCTGGCGTGTGGCTCAGATTTAGTCTCAAAACTACTGCTAGAATTACTAAGAAAGAGGTGAATTCCTCTGGATGAAGTCTTGAAGTCAGTTTAGTGCTGCTTATAGTCATTTTCACACCGTCACTGGGAAGAGCCTGCTCAAGAATAAAGCAGCATAGGGGACAACGGACCCAAAGGTGGAGAGAGTCCAAAAAAATAACATTTGAACGTCTGATCCAGGTATTCTGATTTTGACTTTTGGGTAATGTGAGACAATCAAGGTTACTTTGTTTCTTACATGTTTGAGTTAGGGTATTGTCACTGGCACCATAAAGAAACCTGACTGAGGCAGGGCTGTCCTTCAGCCTCCAATGGAATTGACCATTCTCTTTGCACTGTTGTTTTCCACATTCAAAGTCCAAGAAAACTACACTCTGCCATGTCAGGACTGCTCTAGCCTTACTCCATTATGGACCCTCTCAGTGTGGAGCAGAAAGACTTTTCCTCTAGCTCACCAGCTGACTCGTAGGGACAAGGCATTCACAGCCCTGATAGGGTCCAAAAAAACTGGTGAGAAGCAGAGACCCTGTAGTTCTCCTGAAAAACTCAGCTCTCAGATGTCACGGAAAAGTCACCTCAAACTAGAATATTTTAAATGTAACTGAAGATTTCTTTCCAATTGGCAATAAACAGTGAATGATGCACTGCAGTATACAAAGGTTGCCAATTTTTGATAGAGCAGCCCAGTAGCTCAGCTGGAGATTCTACTAAGAGGGAAGACTATAATCAGCATTGTTTTATGGAGATGGGGTATCTTGATGCTGACTCTTCAGTTTTGCTTTTATTCTTTTTTTCTGTTCCTTTTTTCATTCTTGTTTACCCTGTGTTCTTTTCCATTATAACTCTTTTCTTTGTCTGAAATTGGACCCACAGAAATAAGCCTGTAATAAGGGGACATGAGAATCCCTAAATTTCCCTTATTTTGATTTTCCACTTTATTAATATTTCAGTTTATGAAGCATACAGGAGGTATTTTAGCTCACTGGCTCTTCAACTTAGTCATGCTACTTTCTAATCCATTGCATGGAAAATTTGAATATGCATCATAGCATCTAAAACCGACATTTCTAAATCTGTTTGTGGTACATTATGTAGGAAAATACTTCAATCTCACTAGTACTTGAAAACCCTCATCATACACCATTCCATCCTATGAAAAAAAAAAAAGCAAGTGGGGATATTTGTATATAAGGGAAAAAGAGGGACAGTAATATTGCAACCCACTGATAAAGATTAAACTGTCTTCCTTAGTTTAATTGGACATGGCTTAGTTTTGATTTGGGGGTCTCCTTGCGCTGCTTAATATACAACCAAGTAAGATAATTTTTCTTCAGTGATCTTTGCATAGGATTAAACAAAGTTTGAGTTTAAAGTTGTTATAAACTTTATAAAGTTTAAATGTTTTTTTTTTCTCTATGAAGATTTCTGTGTTACTCCTGAACTAATTCAACTGTTTTTTGTTTGTTTGTTTTTGATACAAAAAACAACTGTAGTGTCTTTTTCCTTTTACCCTAAAAACTAGGTTATAATATATTGGGTTGGCCAAAAAGTTCATTTGGCTAGTAAATACGTTGTTCAATAAAATTCTTCATGAAAATGACAAATGTCTTTCATTTTTACCTAAAACCAAATGAATTTGGCCAACCCAATACTACAGGACCCCTCACATATGCTGATGGAGAACTTACTGCTTTAGGTGTTATTGTGTGTTAGATGTCTGGTCTCCCCATGGGGTTGTAAACTCTTTAAGGGCAGGAACTGTGTCTTTTGTTCACCATTGAACCCCCTGTCCCTAGTATAATACCTGGAACATAGTAAGCACTTAATAAATAGTTGTTGAATAAGTGAACAAATAATGAAACAGCTCAAGTTAAGTCACTGTCATTGAATATTAGCATGGATCAATAAGTAGTTATCAAACTATACGTGACCAGGTGAAACTAAAAACAACAGCGACAGCAACAGTAACATTATCCTTGCCCTTAAGGATAAAACAATGTGACATATTACTTGGAAAGGAAGAGAATGATCATTTACTGAGTACCTGTTATTTAGAAAGAGTATAATGCAGTGTATGTAAAATTTTTCGTAACCTATAGTAAAAAAATATACTCCACAGCAATACCCAGTACACATGCACACACAGCTTAAACAAAATTTTCACAGAATGTTTACCTCTACTGTGTGGGATATACTGATATTTCTATTCTAATCTATTTTACGCTTTCTCTTATATTTCATTAAAAAATGCTGGTCATGACCAACTAAACTGATCTCATATCTCTCTCGTAGCTCTGAAGAACTCCCTAATAGCAGTGAGGAGTGTGGGTTTTAGAGTCAGACTGCCCACTCGCTCTGCCACTTACTGGTGGTGTGACATTGGCCCAACATCCAATGTTGTGAAGCCTCACTGCCTCATCTACAAAATGGGGATGGTGTTAGTAACTACATCATAGGGTGGCTGTGAGAACTAAGTGAAATGATGAGTGGAAATCTCTTACCCCAGTGTCTGGCACAGAGAAAATCCTCAAAACACATTAGCCACTAGCATGTACCAGACACTACATGCATGCTTCTCAGGCATCTCCTTTTACCCTCTGGAAAGTCTCATGATGTAGTATTATTACCCCCATTTTACAGTAAGGAAAGTAATGTTTAGAGAGGTTAAATGAATCATCCAGGGCCAAATGGTCAACAAATGGCAGAGCTGGGGTACTCAAACCAGGTCTGTTTGACTCTGACTGAGGCCTGTGTTTTTTGTTTTTTTTTTTTAAGGAAATACTCGAAGAAGCCTCCATAGAAATGGTGGGACTTGAGATGGGCTTTGAAAGATGAGTGAATTGTATAACACCTATGCCCAAATGCTATTGCCCAGGGTTGAAAGAAGGTGGAGTTTGGGATCAGCCACATCTGGGTTCTATCCTTGGTCTACCATCTGCCACCTTAGTAACTGGGTGCAACTTTACATAGCCTCCCTGAGCCTCAGTTTCCTCAGGTTTATGCTACTGATAAGACCAACTGTGCAGAGTTCTCATGAATAATGAGCTACACAGGATACATTCTTTTACTGCCTGGCATATAGGTGCTCAACAAATGTAAGCTACTTTTATTAGGTACAAGGTACAATTTGCTTAGAGGGTATGTGAGTTGGAATTTAATCTCTTACCTAGGGCTTAATTACATTTGTAATTTGTAGGTTTCAATAGATATAATTTGTAGCCATATAGAGAGCACAGGTGAAAATATACTGTATGAATGGGTCTGATAAGTTTTATCATTAATCATCTTAAGCAGTTCCAAATAGAATGACTGTGAGTGACACTGAGACTGCAGCTACTGATTATACTTCTGGTAGTAGAGTTTGTCCAACATAATCTCTTCCGAGTTACTAGCAATACTGTTTAGCTTTCCAGGGTTAATGTAAAGTACATTTGCCTCACCAGGAGACACCAGGACTTTACAAGTTATTACACAGCACCAAACGACAATGGGGCCAACTTGGCAGCACTATTCATTTCCATTGTAGTTTAATTACCAACTCTGCTGCCTGCTCTTCAAGCCTTGGGACCAAAGTTGAATCAAATACTAGAAAATATAAAGTTGGCTTCTGTTTATGTCCCCTCTCATTTCTACCGTTGTGGATCTGAAGACTGAGAAAGCCAAATTTCTTGCTCCCTAGGGTACCAATGAAGGTATAGTTTACGACTTCAGTAGGCATGTTGCTTCAACTGCAATCAGCTCTGATTACTATGAAATCATTCCGTTTAATATTTCCCCTGTGGACTCCATGGTGTGTTAGGTGGTTACTAAACCTCTGGACATCAGAAGTGGAGCCCAGCTGTGATTCTAAAGGTTCATACATAGGTAGAGAATGGTGATGGCAAAGCTTATGATGTTGGGATACACTGTTAATGTTCTTAGGTGCCCGATCAACCCTGGAGAAACTCCATCCTCCAAGTGAATTATAGAGATGCAGGGAGAACGCATGTTTTAGCCTCTTGGGCACTAAATTACTCCTGAGACAAAACCACCAGGAGAGTGGAAGCTGTCAGAAAGGCAATTTTACACACACATATTTTCTTAAGTAGGAATACGATTCCATATATCAAAGAGGATCCTGGGAACTTTTAGTGTGTTTGGTGATACAGTGATAAATGCTTTAGTAAAACATATGCCCTTAAATAGTTTATTAACAAGTAGCAGTAAAAAGCACTGAAGTTGGGGGAATGGAATTTGAGCCCTGATCCTACTACAATGCTTTGTGTTGACCTGAGTAAATCACTTAGGTTTTAGTCTTTTTTTCCCCTTATCTGTAAATTTCAGATTCATATCCATGGAATAGAGTCCAGTTCTAAGATTACTTGTCTGAGATTCTGAAAGTCTCATGTGATCAAGCTGAGATTTTTTGATTGAGATTAAACTCCATTAACCTTTCTCAAAAAGAAGGAACCTTTGGCAGTGTGCTAAGGGACTCTACTCATATAAATCAGCATGAGATTTGCCAGGTAAAAGAATCATGTATGGAATACTTCAATAAAATATATCCTTTCAAATACTATATTTATTAATGAGTAGCAATAAAAGAATAAAAGCTAGAGTTTTCAAGATTCTCACACATTATCTGATCCTCATAAAAACTCTGTAAGTTAAGTCATCATTCCAGTTTAACAGAAGACAGTGAGATTGTAAAAGGATTAATTTCTTGCCAATATTTACATAATTAATAAGTAGCAGAGATGGATCTTAGCGTTCATACTCTTGATTTTTACCCCACTGTGAACTGCCAGCGGTCATGATGATACTAGGAATCTTTTTGTATTTTGCCATGCGCCTTTCAACCAAATGCTCCTGATCATACACGTTTTGGAAGAGCTAAGGCAGGAGCTGTTAATCCGTAAGACGCAGACCCCTGGGGAGGTTGTTGGAAGGTTATTTCTGAAGGCATTTGAATCCTAACGGACACTAAGAAATATCTGTTCATTAAATGTCTTAGTCAGTTCAAGCTGCTCTAACGAAGTACCTCATAGACTGGGTGTCTTATGAACGACAGAAACTCATTTCTTACTGTTCTGCAGACAGGAGATGAGGGTACCGTACCAGTATAATCGCGTACTGGTGAGAGCCCTCTTCGAGGCTGCAGTCTGCTGGAGAGCAGAGAAAGCTCTCTAGGGTCTCTTTTTATAAGGACATTAATCCCATTAATTAACTAATTATACCTCCCAAAGGCCCCACCTCCTAATACCATAACATTGGGGGTTAGGAATTTCAACATACGAATTTGAGGGGACACAAACATTCAGTCCATAACACAAAAAAAGTAAGATCTCAAATACATGTGAACAGTTCTTTGATTACTCAAATATTTCCAAATGATTATGATTACTAAAACAAATAATTATGTAAAAACATGACTGAATTACTAACTATTTTCTGTCAATATGTATTTTCTCAATCAATGAATACTGAGAATACAACTAATACTGTTTGGACTCTGTGAAACTCTGGATATTAAAGTGAACCTCTGTGAACTTCCTGGAGTTATGAAAATGTTCTATTTCATGATTTGGGTGTTGGCCGTATGGGTATACACATTTGTCAAAATGCACTGAATTATATGCTCAGGATCTATACATTTTACTATTATGAACCTTACCTCAATTTTTAGTTTTCAAGTGACAGAAACACAACTCAAACTTGCTTAAGCAAAAGCAGGAATTTACTGGCTCATTTCACTTAGAAGTTCAAGGTGACACATCCTTCAGACAAGCTGGATCCAGAGGCTTGAATAATTTGGTTAGGAATATTGCAATCTTCATTGCTAGGCTCTGCTTTACCCTCCATTAGCTCCATTTTTATTCAGGCTTTCCTTCTGTCTTGATAAAATGGTTGTCAACAGATCTAAATGAGTCCTAAATTCTAAGACATTCCAGTGAGAAATGAATCCCTGTTTCCAACAGTTACCCCCAAATCCTGGACCCATATCTAATTGGCTTGACTTGGGTCAAGCGACTAAGCTTGAACTAATCACTGGGGTTAGGAAAACAGAATGTTCCAGTTGGCCTGAGATTTGGATCCTAGACCTCCACTGCAGCTGGAGGGTTGGATGGCCTCTTCCAATACATGAGGAAATTAGGGGAAGGGGAGTTCTCAAATAGAAAGTAGAGGTACTAATGCCAGGTGAAGGAAGAATGGAAGCTAGGCAGGTAAAACACAATAAATATCCACTATGCCCCTCAAAGTCACACTGTGATGCTTTGCCTGGCCTTTCAGCTGGTAATCCCTGACTCGTCCTTGTTCCCTCTTTCCTTTATCCCCTCCCTTTCTACAACCAATATAGGAGACCAAGGAAGTATGAGTGGGTCACGGTTTGTAAATGTCTTTTTAAAACCAATCTATTCTAAATTTAATTTAGGAAGTAAATCAGATATAATGTGGGGCTTATATCTTAAGGTTATGACCCCAGTAGTTATTCTTCTATAAATGAGGATCTGCTGAAAGCAAAAAGATATTCTGAAACTAAAATAATATTTTTTGAGATATGATCATCTGCTTTTGATTTTCTATTCTCCTCCTTTAGTTTACTGAGACTAACTGTGGTTGGGATTTGTTTTTTCTTTGATCACAATAAATAAACAAGCAAACAAAGTCTGCTTTGCAACAATGGATTATATATTCATTCTGCAACTATTTATTAAGCACCTACTGTGTGCCCAGAACTGGTTCTAAAAGAATATAGTATTAAAATTTATGTGATTGTAACTATGTGAGATAGTAATGATTTTGAGGATAATAATAATGCCCTCCCCCCCCCTTAGGTTTATAGATAAGGAAACTAAGGCACTGAAGTATTAAGTGTCTTGCTCTCATATAGCTAATCACTCATGGAGCTACAATTTGAACCTCCCCTGCAGAGTCAGTGTTCTTAATCACATGACTGTATACTACCTATAGTGAGGTAATCACCAGTTTTGGTGTCTGATACATAATTGATGCTCAAGAAATTGCAGGGCAGAATTATCAGCACTAAGTCCAGGAGCAGGTGATTTGCAGTGATCCAGGCAACCGGCTAGTCACTGATATTAGGGAGGACTGAAGCAAAATCCCAGATGCGTGGTGAAAATCTAGTTCTTAGGAGATTTTGACAGGAATAAAAGTGAATTTCCATCCTGGAAAGCTGTGATATCTTACAGGTTATAGACATAATGACTGTAGCACAGGAGACCAAAATAAGGGCCTGGGTCCTGGAAAAGTGTCACAAAGTGGAAATGAACTCAGAAACAAGGCAGAATCCAAGCAACTAAATTGTAGCTCAAATTTAGAAATGGGCTAGCAAGGAAGCATGGCATGATTCCCTGTCACCCAGAGAGCTCTGACCAGCCTGGGAGATACCGAGCTGCAGCTGGGTATCAGGTGCTGCACTAAGAGGAAGAAGAGAAGGGCAGTGGGAGAAGGCACCAGGCAAGTTATACCAGTCACGTTTATTGATGACAGTAAACTGCTGGCTTAGCAATCCCGAGAGAGAGAGAGAGAGAGAGGGAGACGGGGGGGTGGGGGTGGGAATGTGTGTATATGTACACGTTTGTGGTGTTAATCAATCTTCTAGTGTGTATGAAGCTATTTTTAGAAAGCATCCTTCCTAAGCTTCCTTTGGATTCCTAAAACATGTCGACAGCTACCTTATCAAGATGATTCTTTAGAAAAATAAGCTCATTACTTGCAAGCAAACAACCAACAACAACAATAAGAATAAATTTTAAAACCCTCACCCAAATCAATCATTACAATAAAAATAAAAAGCCCTTTTTAAAAAAGGGAGACTAGATTTTCAATGGAGTGGTTATTTAGACATCATCTTTATAATATGTAGGATCTTCCTAACCTTTCATCATATGAGAAAATAAATGCAACACCATGAAGAGTGACTAACCAAGGAATATTCTTAGGAAAAGACTGTGAGGAAATCAGCCAGATAACAATAAAGGGCTTTCCCCCACCCCATTTTCCTTTTTCTTTCTTTCTTTTTTTTTTAAATCCAGATTTTGAAAAGAAAAACCTGGCCTGGACTTAAGAAAGGAGCACTGGATCCTAGTTCTTGAGGCTACTTCTTCTGGTAACCCTTGAGGGAAAATGTGGGACTGAGCTGATACCATCTGGGTGAAGGACAGATTCATTTCCATTTAACTTTACATCTGTTTCAAACTCGCATCACAATTAAATGTGTTTCTTAGGTATCTTACTATAGTTGAGGCGCTTTGAGTCTTATGTAAGTTTTCCATAAACTAGTTGTTAAGGAATGAGAAAATCCAAATTCTAGTCTGCAATCTATTTTGGCAAGTATCTTGAATTTTCTGGGCCTGCTGATTCCTCTGCAAACCAAACACTTTTGACTAGATTCAAATTTTTTAAAATCCTGGCACTTTGGCAACATGGTAAAATTTTTATATTCATAGGCTAAATATAGCCAACGTGCTCACATATGGCAAATTATAATGAAGAAAGAATTATACCAATTTGAATCCTATGATCCATGAGTTAAAAAAAAATTCTGCAGAAATGGTTGGGAGACTCCAAAAATAATAATAACAATGTTAATGAAGTACTAAGTATAAGGTTAGGGGTGGATGTTATAATATTTTTCTCCTTCCTTTTCATGTCATTCCTTTTCTGAGGTGTGTCAAATTAGGCATTGATTTTCCACTTCCAGGTGGCAATGTAGAGTGATCTGACTCAGACACTTGGGCCAACAGTAATAATAATAGCAGACATTTCTTACCACAGAGCAGGCACTCTCCTAAACAATGATCTCACTTAATCCTTCACATACCCTCCCCCAACACACACACCATTTTACAGACAGGGAAACTGAGGTGTAGAATTAACAGTACCAGGCTAATGAATGGCAGCCTGGAAAATGGAGCCTGGTTTTCTTGCCTTCAAGCCTATGCTCCTTCCACTGTGCCATGCAGCTTCAACACTGGAAATATAGCGAAAGAAAGAAAGGCAGAGCGTAAGTTGGGAATTGAAGAGGAGAATGAGGCTGTGAACAGAACAAGAGCCCTTGCACAAATATGTAAGTTATTAAAGATTTGTAATTTCACAAAAATGCCAAAAGCCTAAGTCTTTTTGCAAAACAACTCACAGATCCTTAGCAAGCATCCAAGGAGGCCTTGAGCACCACAAAACAGTTTTGAAAGTTCCTATCTAGATGATCTCTAATTAAGGACTTTTCAGCATTAAACCTGCATCTATCCGTTGCTGATCTTTAATTATTAATATAGGATAGTCCCTATTTTTAGAAGGGCAGATAGGCTACCCTTTTTTTTTTTTTTTTTTTGCGGTACGCGGGCCTCTCACCATTGCGGCCTCTCCCGTTGCGGAGCACAGGCTCCGGACACACAGGCCCAGCGGCCATGGCTCACGGGCCCAGCCGCTCCGCAGCATGTGGGATCTTCCCGGACCGGGGCACAAACCCGTGTCCCCTGCATCGGCAGGCGGACTCCCAACCACTGCGCCACTTGGGAAGCGTGGTTACCCTTCTTAGTTTTCCTTCTAGGGCCCTAACTTTCTCTTAGAGGTTTGTCTTGTAACATAATCATAATATAAACCCAGGTGAAGTTTGGAGTGGGTGAAGCAAAAAGAGGAGAGATTACCACTGGATTTAGCTATTGGTCCAGGAGTGAAAGAGGGCTGGACTAAGCAACTGAGCCTCTCCAACCCAGTCAGTCTCCCTTTGGACAGGGGAATTCTCGTGTAAGGGACTGGCTGGGCCTACCCACGGAAGGGGGCTGGATCCATGGCTGAAAATGAGACTGAATGTCTGCTTGAGACTCCACTAGGGTCCGTGCCTGATGGAATAACCAAACCAAGCAGAGACTGATTGCTGGCAATCCCTGAAGAGGAAATCGGCTCTTTCTGAGACTGGGCCCTGAAGAGTTTACAGGATGTCTGAGGCCTTTATTTGAAAGATTAAGTCCTAAGAATTGCTTCTTGATCCCATCTTCCTGATTGGCTTCCTAAGAGCCAGCTCTATCATGGGGTAAACCTGATAGAGGTTTAGATGTTTTGAGACATTTCTGGCACATGGAAGTACAGACTGTAGCATCCTTAAGGAAAAAAATATATATATACTCATGTATGTATGTATTGATAAATATATACGTAATTTCTCTCACTTTATTTTCTCTCTTTCTATACACATGCACACACACATGCACATGTTCACACACACATTGTTTTTTCTAAGGCTCGTGTATACCAATACCAAAAGCAACAAGGGAAGAAGGAGAAGCCCAGACGTAACATGGAGTCAAGGCTTCCAGGTTCATTCTGCCACTAATTATGTATGGCCTTGGGCGAGTCTCTCTGAAAAGTGACCTCCTGTTCAAGTAGTATGTTGCTGTGTGTTCAGAAAGACTGAGTGTTGAAAAACTGTAAATTCAAAATCAGACAACACAATTCTACTGAGAAGCCATCAAGAGCACAAAGTACCTGTGAAGCGAAGGGATGGGAATGCTGACCTCTGACAGCTTTGGTTTTTCCTGGGTCTCATGGTAGATCCATTATTTCTGCTTGTGAAATAATCTAAGTCCAAGAGGCATTCTTAAACTTGGAAAGTACAATTCAATAGGAGGTATCACTATGCAGAAACGATCACTGTTAACATTTTTGTCTTATTCCTAATCTTTTTTCAATGCATGTGTGTGTGTGTGGTGTGTGTGCATGTGTGCGTGACTATTCTCTCTCATAGTTGGAGCCCATCAGCAGCCTGTGGCTTTCCCCACACTCATCTTGTACGTAGCATTCCACACATGGTGAGCAATTTCTATTTCACTGATAATTTCAAGCAGATGAGATAAAAGGGTAGAAACTGCCTCAGAGAGCATGTAGCATTTTGCTTTAAAAATTCCTTTCCTCTATTTAGCTCCTAGCTAAATCCTCTCTCCCACTGTATTTTCCCCCATGTAGGAAGTTCTGCTTCTCTTCTTAGCTTACAAATACCACAATCAGACAATAAAAGGCTGGTATCTTGCTGAACAGCTACCACGTAATATCCAGGTGAAGGCAAATAGGACGCCAACAAGTATCACATACATAAATGTATACACATATATTATTTTCTGAGAACTATACTTATATTGTATACTTTATCTCCTCTTTCACTAATATATTCTGTTCATTTCCTCATATCATTAAATATGCTTCAAGAAAACATAATTTTCAAAGGCCTCCCAACAAGAGTATGAACTTTTTTTTTTTTTGCGGTACGCAGGCCTCCCACTGTTGTGGCCTCTCCCGTTGCGGAGCGCAGGCTCTGGACGCGCAGGCTCAGGTGCCATGGCTCACGGGCCCAGCCGCTCCGCGGCATGTGGGATCTTCCCAGACCGGGGCATGAACCCGTGTCCCCTGCATCGGCAGGCGGACTCTCAACCACTGCGCCACCAAGGGAAGCCCCAAGAGGGACCTTTTAATGTATGTTGGCCAAATGTCTTTGGCAATATTTATTAATCTTGGCAATAAAGTCCTATACTCTATAAAATCCATGATCTCTTAGACATTTAAAAAAATTTTATATGCTCAGTTTGTATTTTTCCCCTTTGTCTCTATTGACCTACCCTTTCTAGCTGGGCCTGGCTCTCTGATACAAGCAAGGAACAAGACAAGCATTCAGGTAAGTGAGCTACCAAGAAGGCCTGCAACCCAAGCCATCTACCAAGAGCCACTAGGAGGATCAGTTTCCTATTTTCACTCCAAGGTTTCTGCCATCCAATGATGGTGGCAGGTAGGACAGGAAATTACAGATACCACTGTACTTATGCTGTTCCTTAAGCTGATGGGCAAATAATAGGCAGGCATGATGCCCAGAAGGTCTCAAGTGTGTCACTCCGGGCACCCTTTTATTCACAGCCCCAAATGTTCTCTATCAACTCTCGGTAATGGAGCCCAAACTCCCCCCAAACCTACCACAGACCTTCAAGTCCTCTATATAATCCTTCTTCTTTACTAAGCCTGTGTACCCATATAGGTGGGAGAGATATGTTCTTATTACTGATGAGCTAATTTTTTGCTTAATTCTACCTCCTTAATATATTTTATTCTACCAAAAAATATAACATAAATTATTTCCCATCACGAACAACCACATGAATCATGCCTTTTATGTAGAGAATATACATTTCTCTTCGTATTGCTTAGAGTAACAATCTCTCTATCTCAGGATACAATAAATAGCACCACTGCCATCTGCATTCATCTTTACCAAGCTGAGGGGAAAGGTTGCTACGAGCCAGGAAAGTGACAGCAGCACCAGAAGGTGCAGTGCCAGGTGTGGGAAAGGGATAAAACCAGTGACACTGGGACAGTTCCCAAGGTGGGCCTTCAGTGCTGAGATGGGTGGGAGGGACATCTGTATCAGGAACTTCCTCCCTCCTTGGAAGTGTCCTTAGCAAGCCATAGCTGCCTTGCCCTACCAGCCTCAACCCAATGTCCTTTATTTTTCCCTCAGTGGCTCCCATTGCTGGAATGATAGCCTTGGCAGCTGGCAGGGTCAAGAGATGTGCACAGTTATACAGCCTCTCTTCACCCCGTTCTGAGTCCTTACATAACCTCATAGTCTCTTGGGCTGAACAGAAATCCTGTCAAAAGCAAAAGGGATCAGAGAAAAGGAGGCAAAGAAGAGTTACAGGGCAGACTCCCTCATTCCCTCAAGTCTTGTCACTGATGTCTGTCACCTGGCAATAGTCTGAAATCCCCCTTTCCCAGCCTGTCCTCCTCCAGAGGCACTCACAACTCTATGGCCCAGACAGCAACTACAATGAGCTGCCGACATGCGGGTCAAGGGAGGACTGACAAGATTAGTCTCATGTCCTAAGGACAGGGTGTGTGAGAGAGAGAGTGCCAAAGGCTTTCTCTACTCCAAAGCAGAATTTTATTTCTATTAAAAGATCAGTTACTCAAATTCTACACTTAGATATATACCTGAAAGAACTGAAAACAGGGACTAAAACAGATACATGTATGTTAGTGTTCACTGCAGCGTTATTCATAATAGCTAAAATGCAGAAACAACACAAAAGTCCATCAACAGATGAATGGATAAATAAAATGCGGTATGTATATACAATGGAATATTTTTTAGCCATAAAAAGGAATGAAGTTCTAATATACGTTACAATATGGATAAACATCAAAAACTTTGTTTTAAGTGAAATAAGCCAGCCACAAAAGAACACAAATTTCATGGTTCCACTTATGTGAAATATCTAGAGCAGTCAAAATCATAGACAAAAGTAGACTAAAGGTTACTAGGGGCTGAGGACAGAGAGGAATGGGGAGTTAACTGTTTAATTATTACAGAGTTTCTATTTGGGGCACTGAGAAAGTTTTGGAAATAGAGGTGATGGTCGCACAACATTGTGAATATAATTCATGCCACTGAATTGTACCCTTAAAAATGGTTAATACAACAACTTTTAGGCCATATATATTTTACCACACGCAAAAAAAGATCAGTTAATCAAAATCAGTGAGCATTCATTTTCCTTGCTATTCACAAGCAGCCTTTTTAGATTCTGCCAAGTCACTGGAAATTTTTTTGATGTCATCAGATAGGCACACATCTTCTTTTCTCTTTCTGCATTTCCCCATTGTCTAATCCTCTGAATGACTTTTAGTAAAAAAAATAATTACGTAACATTTATGGAGTCCCAGGCACTCTTCTAGTCCACATGAATTTAATTCATGTGAAAAGTACTATAATTATCATCCGTATTTTACTGAAGGAGAAGCATATGTCCTTCCCCAGTGTCACCCAGCAAGTACGAGCAGAACCAGAATTCAGTCATTCTTAACCATTACTCTATGGCATCCTTGGAACTCTGCAACAGACACTTTTAGGGAACTTGTGAAAAATCAAACTCATATTCTACCTCATACTGATTGAATCAGAATCTCTGAAGGTGGGGTCCAGGAATCTACATTTTAAAAAATATTCTCATATGTTCCAATTTCAAAACTTACTAGAAAGCTACAGGAGTCAGTGCCAGTATGGTACAGGCATAAGGAGAGACATATAGATTAATGGAACAGAAATGAAAGTTCTCTACACTCTGGCAGAGTATAGAGGACAGGATGGACTGTCAATGGTTAGAGATGATTATATGAGACTGTAGAAGGAAAAATTCTTAGGAAACTATACTAAATTATCCAATTGAGAGATGAAGAAGACTGAACTGTGACAAGGGGTAAGAGAGAGGAACCACTGAAAATAACTCCGTGGCTTCTAGCTTGGGTGACTGCTAATAGAATAATGACATTTTCTAACAGAAAATATGGGAGAAAGAGCACATTTTTTGAGATGAGAAACAGGACAATGAATGATTTCAGATTTTCTGAATTTAAGCAGCCTGTGAAGCTTTCCAGAGTGGCTTGGCAATACTAGTCAAGAGGTATGGCCTAGAGATATAAATTTGGGATTCAGGCGCTTGCAGGTATTAACTGAAACTGGAGGAGGTGAGATTCTCTGTAAAGGTCAGAGAGACAAAGAGATGCGTTGAGCACAAAGCATTAGGGAATTCCTACATTTAAGGGGTGGGCAGAAAAAGAGGCACAATTAATGGGGGTTGAGAAATAGATGGAGAGGTAGGAGAAGAACTAAAAGAGATTGAAAGGCAGACATTTCTAGGAGAATGTGCACCCGACACACCCATCAATAAAGTACTTATTATGATACTTTCAGTTGCAAGTAGCAGAAATCCACTTGAGCTAACTTAAGTGGAAGAGGAGAGTTTAATAAACAGATTCAGGAGTGTTTCACTCAATCTAAAGGCAGACCATGTGGCTGGGCCTCACAGGGGGCTAAAATCAGGAACTGGACAGCTGTCAGGCACCAAGGGGGATATCTGCTCAGTTTTCTAAGCAAGTGCTTCATTTATCTCCCTGCAGACTCTTTGCTTTTGCCCACCTCACAGTGTCTGATTTACCTATTGAGTAGTTCTCTGAATCCCAGTTCCAAGTCATTAGAAAAAGAATCTGATTGGCCCCAGTTGAGTCAGGTGACCACCCATAATCCTATCAACCATGACCATGGTGGGGGATAAAGGAAGATACACAGAACAAACGTGGCAGCCATGATTCACTTCTGTGAATAAAGGTAGTAGTTCTCAGAGAAGAACTGCTCTGAATTTGACAGAAGTCCCCAAAGATATCTACTTCAACCTTAATCAAAGTGACTAAACAAAGATTTAGTTGCCCATTCATGGAAGCATTAATTAAAGGGAAAGTTGTGAGAGCCCTGACTCGTTTTCTCTCGTCTCTGTTCCTATTTCCTTTCTTAGCTCAGAGGGAAAGTTTCATTAATGTCCTTGTGGGTTTCTCCATTACAGAGACAAGAATAAAAGAAATTGCTTGTGAAATGCCTTGACATCCTTAGGACAAAGGATCTAAACAAATACCAAGGATTTTTTATTTTTTTCTAGGGAGAGCTAGAGTTTTCCTGTTGTTTTTGCCTTTGGCTGGGTCTCATTGATTTCCCAAATTGTACTTGCTGCTTTCTGGCTTTTATTAATCAAACTGCCACCTGTGATAGACTGCTGGTCCCTCATCTTATTCTGATTAATTCCATTCTCACATTCATCTCTCTGGCACAGTTTGCAGTGGATGATTTTTGCTAGGGGCAGAGCGTGATGGGAGATGACTAGAGATTTGGAGTAGTGGAGTCTTCTCCTGAATCTGATTGAGTCTATCTGTTAACAGAAATACTCCGCCCCCCCACCCCATTCCTTCCAGTTCTAAGAATAGCAGTACCAGCTGTACTTGTCTGAGCCATATCTAAATTAATAAAATAAAGTGGGATTATTGACATTTTCTTGCTTCAACTAGCAAATGTGCATCTTTGAATTTTTATCAACTAAAATGCTCTTATAATGGAACATTCACAGAAATGGGCTTGACATAAAAATGATAATGCACACTTTACTCATGCTAATTATGCATTTGTAGTCCTCTTATTTATGTTGTTCTTTTATCTATTTTGCATTTTAGAAATTAGTATTAAACTAAGGCAGTTATAGGCAAGCAATGTAACTTAGTAGTCAGGAAAGGGGTTTTGTGGTCAGACTTGTGTCTTATTGCCAGTTCTACTACCTAGAACCTAGGTGACCTGGGGGAAATTATTTAACCTTTCTGAGCCCTCCTTTATATACCTGCTATTATGTTCTTTCGAGGTTTAAATGATACATGCAAAGAATGCACCATTAGTATCTGACACATAGCAACAGCTAATTAATGTTAGTTCAAAAAAGGTGTTTTGGTGAGGAGAGAGTGACTTCTCAGCCACACTCTTCAGCATCTTTGTTTCAGATGTCGAGATGGAAGAAGAATTTAATATGCAGATAAACCCAAGAGAGATCTGGAAGCCTGGTTTAGCAGGGGAAAATAGTGGACTACTTGCTGGTTGAAATGGGGTCAAGCTCTCTTTTGCATCACATAGGAGAGTGTGAAAGAATTAACAGTTTGAGAGCCGGCACATTCTTTACACTTGGGATTGAGCACATCTGAAGGTCTCAGGGGCTGGTCCACCACTGTCTATTTGCGTGAAGGCCTGAGGAGGCTCCTGGGCAAGAACTCTTCCAGGTTTGAGGGACTGGAAGCTGCAGGCCAGGCTCAGTAAGGAAGGAGACATTGAATGCATCTGGTACTCAAACGTCCTGTGGTCCATACTATGGGTCTCATGCTTAGACTAAGATTAAAAGATAAATGACCTTCATTTACACCTTTGTTGGATATTCAGAGCACAAGGCCACATGGCTTTGTAACCAGCTTAATATTACAAATCAGGGTGAACTAAACTTTTCCCCTTGAGAAAACTCCTAGAACCTAAACAAGTCAAAAACACGGTAGCCTGAGCAATGCACTTGATCACTAAGAAAATGAAACAGCAGAAGGAGAAACAGGTGAGAAATTGGTGGCTGGGAGGACCAGTTCACAAACACAGGCAAGACCCAGGGGTGGGAGCTGCCGTGCTGGGGGTATGGATGGAGTGAAGGAAACACCATTTGTGGCTGTTGCTGTGATGCTAATTTTACCCTCTTAAGATGTAGCCTTGGAAATAATCTGCACCTAACAAATGTTTGTGGAATAAATTTCTACTAATTAAGCAATTTATATGTATTATACTTGCGTATTGTCCTTTTTTATTTATTTTGCTTCTAGGGATTAATATTGAAGTTAAAAAGTTCAAAGGAATCTGCATGGTGTAAACATGGGCTTTGGCATCTGAGAGGGACCTGGGCAAGTTACTTCATGTCTCCATGCCTTTTTAATTTTATCTATAAAATAGGATTATTGGGAGATCTAATCGGACGATGTGTGAACGTGGGCCTGACCCTAATAATGGAGTTTTCTGCATAGCAATAATCAGCCATAAATCGCTTAGCAAGGATTCATGTATACAATTGCTTTTCCCTCTTCTCATTGTTGAAGATAGAAACATAAAAAGCAGAATTCAAAATTCATGTAAAATTAATGAGGAAAGACATCTGCAATGAGAGGAGCAATTTGATTCATTTGTGTAATAAATTATAATAATTTAATTGTGAAGAATGTGCCTCATACTTATTTAATACTTTCCAAAGTTTTTAGCAGTTCTAGGTTCATTTAGGTAGGTGCTCAGTAAATACATACTAATGTATTGATTTGGGGTGCCCCTCACAATTTCAGATAATAATAATAATGCAGTAAAGCCACTGACTAGGAGTCAGGAGAATTGGGTCAAGACCTAGTTTTGCCACTAATTAGCCATGTGACCTTGGATAAGCCTTCAGGCCTTAGCATATTCTTCCTTAAAATAAGGAGTTTCCTCCAAATTCTTTCCAGGTTGAATATTCTATATTTTTACATAGCCTCTGAAGACCTAGAAGAGTGAGGTTCATGAGGGACAAAAGGAGCATAGAAAGCGTATAGGAGGGCCCCAATATGAAAATTCACAGTATCACGGGCACTAACACTACGTGAGAATCAGAGAAATAATAACAGCATGAACAACCATTTGAGTGCCTATCAAGTTTCAAGCACTGTGCTTAGTGCTTTACAAACGTTATTTCATTTCATCCTTATAATAACCCTGTGAAATAAGTATTAATAGTCCAAATTATAGCTAAGGAAACTGAGTTTTAGACACTCAAAATTTTCAGTGACCACTTGCCTCATATACTAACCTGAGAATCTGGTTTGCCCTTCTTATTAACAAAGAGAACTGAATTCGGTATTGGAATTATGTCCATAGCCTTGGTTTGTTTATCATGGTTCTTAACCTTTATTGAGCTACAGATTCCTCAGGGAATGTGATGAATGTTGTATGGATGGCAGCAGAAGTCACAGACCCTTTGAAGCACTTTTATTGTTTAGAACATCTCTCAGATAAAGAGACAAATTCTGCCCGTGATCTTTAATGGCAGCCTAAGAGGATCCAAGAACATCTCAAGTAACTGTTCAGACAGTGCTTCAAAGATTAGCAAGGTGATAAAAATCCTTGCCACTATTATCCTTTCAGGATATCACATTTTCTCATTTCTTAAGTCTCCTTCCAACCCATGAATCTATTTCACTGAGGCTAGAGTGCTTACCTTGGAGCAATAAAGGTTAAATCATTTGTGCTAGATGATTGCATTGCTTTTGATCTACTTCTCCTTGGGCTTCAATTCTAGATCTTTACCACATCCCCCCTGGATTCGGTGGGTAGGGATGATTACTTTATACTTACGGGTATTTATGATAAGCTTGGTGATAGCACTTCAGCCTTATTCCAACAACTGCAATCTGTCCAGGCTGAATTAGATTATAAGGGGCTACCACCCTGCCATTTAAAGGCCCTGCAACTGAAAATGGCCAAGAGCCAGATGATGCAGGACCTTATTTGCATTAGTTTGAACTACATACTGAGGGAAACCATTAGAGTTTGAAGCAGGGGAAATATGACCTGATCAGATTTGATTTTCCAAAATGGCACTATGACTACAGGAGGAAAAGGCTTGGAGAAGATTCAGAACTGGCAGAGTAAAACTAAATAGGAGCCTTAGGTCATCCCATTTCCCTTTGAGCTCCCTGAAGGAGAGACCTTGTAAATCTTTCTCTTGATGGTGTCCACAGCACCTAGCACAGAGCCTAGTACGGGGTAGACTGTTGAATTAATCAGTGATCAAATAAAGAACTAAAAGCTCCTTGAAGGCAAGAAGAGTTCTTTGTCACTGATCAATTTATGAAAGGCTACTGTTTATAAAGAATGGTCTTGGTGCAAAAAGTGCAAAGTAGCACAGCATCATTTTCAGTAAATTATAAGCTCCTGAAAGGCAGCAGCTGTAACTAGTTTTCTCTGCATCTCTGCTTGCTCTTCCTCCTAGCACCTAGCACAGTTATTTGTACACAATAGGCTAGTAACAAATGTTTACTGAATGAAAATTCTATTTGTAGGCTAGTAGAGTTTTTTTTAAGCCAACTGCTGAAACATCATTTTCCACATTCTTAGATCTTTCTACAATTACCAGTCCCTCTTAGTGGGGCTGATTCTAGAGTTACAACAATGAAAACCTGAAAGAAGTAGAAACAAAGAATGCCCAAGGCATTAGAGGTCATCTGATCCAACTCCCTGTACTGTGAACAACAGTACAACTACTGTGGGTATTGCTTTCTATTTTGGTCTCATGCCTGACCCCCGTGCTTGACTTCACTGAGCTCTGTCCTCATTTCTTTCCAGCTCTGGGTGGTGCACATCTGTATGACTCTACTACATTCATTTGAAAATATAAAAATAGGATGAATTCCTGGTGTGATGCAGTGACTGTCATTCATCTTGGCTCAGATCAACTTCTTTAGCATTACTTAAAGGAGGGCCTTCTGGGTCAGGAAGTGCTGAGAGTTCTACAAGTAAGAATGTACAATCAGTATGTTTGGGGCTTCTTTGTGGGATTTTGCAGAATGTGCCGCTTGTCCCTCCCAAGTACTTTAATAAGCAAAGCAAAGGCAGCTAGGGTGGATGTTGGGACTATGTAAATTCACTAGTTAATAATTTGATCATTAATATAGCATTCCTGAGCTCTCCAGTGGAATTTTTATACCTCTTATCTATTTATGAAATACTTCCATAGATCCTTTTTATTTTGGTCAGTGCTTGTTTTTCCATTTAAGTTCTTTAGAATGTCACTAATGAACACTTACCCTGTGACAAGCACTGTGACTTGTGTGATGGGCCATGCAAACAAGTATAGGGTTTGCCCCTGTAACAGAATGTTTGGGTTGCCAGCAACAGAAAAATTGACTAACTTGTTGCAAGGCTATCAGGTTGTTCAAAGAAAAGCTAGAGTAGCAGGCTTGACTAGAACAGGATCTGGTAGATCTAGGGGGCCAAGTTAGCAGAAGATAGACAACTTCCCCAGGACGCTGCCACTAGAACAAATCAACTGTTTTTCCCTATGTTTGTGACACTTTGTTCAAGTTTCAAAGCCCTGGGAAAGAATTCCAACTAGCCTTTGAGTCACTTACTTACCCTTAGGGAGAGGAAGTGCAGAAAGCTCTGATAGACTGTCCTATCAAGACCACACACAATGGAAGAAAGATAACTTCCCAAAAGAGAAACAAGCTTCTGTTTCTAAAGTAGGAAAATGGATACTGTAGCCAAAAACCAACATATGACTACTACAGCTGGTTTCCCTGAAGATTTTACAATTGGGCTTGGAAGATGTCACATATGCTCATGAAGAGTTAAAGGGGTAAGGGTTGAATTAGCCAAACAAATTAACAGCACAAATACCTCAAAGTAATGGTCTGATTAAATCTCATATATTGCATAAATAGTCATACTGAGGATAAAAGCTGTGAGTTTAGAGAAAAATAAGTGACTAGGGAAACTCAGGCAGTTCTCACAGAGAAAGAGCAATTAAAGCTGGGCATGGTAAGATGAGTAGAATTTGACTAGGTGGGGTGTTGTTCATCAGGTATTCACTCCTGGATAGATTTAAAATAGAAGGTCCACTTGAGGACACGGGGAGGGGGAAGGGTAAGCTGGGATGAAGTAAGAGAGTGGCATGGAAATATATACACTACCAAATGTAAAACAGATAGCTAGTGGGAAGCAGCCACATAGCACAGGGAGATCAGCTCTGTGCTTTGTGACCACCTAGAGGGGTGGGATAGGGAGGGTGGGAGGGAGATGCAAGAGGGAGGAGATATGGGGATATATGTATTCGTATAGCTGATTCACTTTGTTATACAGCAGAAACTAACACACCATTGTAAAGCAATTATACTCCAATAAAGGTGTTAAAAAAAAAAATAGAAGTTCCAAGGTTAGAATAGTTCCTGGAATTAAGTGCAAATACTAATTATTGAACAGCAAAAGATAAGACATACAGCATACTTAGAATACAATCTTTCCCACAGTAAGTACTTAAAAAATGTTAACTATTGTTATTAACATTATTATCATCATTATAAAACTATTCTTCCAATTATACATCACATGGATTTTTATATGTCTCCAAGAGTATATATCTCTGCCTTATATGTTATAGAGTCTGATATAAACATCTGCCAAAGACTGTGTCCCTGAACTGATTGAAAACTGATCTCTGGGACTCAGATTTAAAAGAGCAGCCAGGGCAGCTATAACTAGACTTTCACCTAAATTAGCCAGGATATTTTTAGATGCACCAGGTTGATACAACCATACCCTCTCTAGCTCGCTGTTCTAGTGTTGTCACTCTCCCTAATAAGACATCCTTATTTGTGTCAAATCAAGTTATTCTGCTGTAGTATTTACATTGTTAACCCCTGTAGAAATGGAAAACAACCTGTCAGCCTCCTCCTCATAATAATTCTTACACTTGAATGCTATTGTCACTTTCTGGCTTCTTCCTCTCCAAGCTAAAAACACCCTGGTTCCTTTCACCTTTCTTTACAGCGTCCCAGCTTTTAAAAACGCCGTTGTTGTTGTTGTTGTTGTTGCTGCTTTATTTCGGGATCAGTTTCTCCACATCCCCTTTTACACTTATTAGAACAAAATTATACAGAGTAGGTGATCATAGGGAGTTCCCGTGAATAGGCCAAGAGGCCTCTCAAGAAATAATAATAATGAACAATTGTGGAGTGCTTATTATGTCCCAGGTATTGTGCTGAACAATTTACATACATCCTTTAGTAGTCAAAATACTTCTATGAATTAACTATTATTATCCCTATTTCAAACGTATGCAAAGTTTCAGAGCTAGTAAATGGATACACAGGACAGTTATTAGATCTGTTCAATACCAAAACCTGTGCTTTTAACCCCCATGTTATATTCCAGTCTGTTGAGTTTGGGACCATGGTAACAAACAGATGATTGGATGATCAAGGCCCCAAAATGCTCTACCTTAGAGGAGTGCTTCTCCCATTTTTCCCACCCTAGTATTCAGAAGACCTGGGGAGAATCACTACGTAGTCTATCAGAAATGGGAGAAATTCTTGGAGAATTCATCTTTTCTTTTAAAAGTTCATGTATATCTTGTATTCCATTTAATAATATATTCATGTTTATTCAAATACAAAAAAGTTAAAATTACAAACACCAAAGTAAAATTGAATCTCTAAAAAGGTACATCATATTTATGACACTTTGAGTTCTCTAGGACTACGGGAAGCCCAAATGGAGAATTAGAGCCATAGCACTGGCTACAATAACTTTAGCATGGGAAATATTTCAAAGAAGTTGTAATGCTTTTCCTTAGAACCCGCTCCCCAATCATCTTAGCAAAGTACCATAAGAGATCAAGCATCACTCAGAATTACATCCTTATGTGCCCTCTAATATACACTGTTTGCAAAATACCTGCTAATATAACTCAGTGCCTATGGTATGGGGTTGTTTAGAATAATCTAGGCAAAATTTTAGTGACATCTACCTAAAATGATGATTGTCATTTTAAAATGATTGATCTGTTGTTGCCTTTCATTGTGGTAATAATTAAATATTATGGAAGAAGTGGCTGTTAAGCTCATTCTGAGTTTGCAACAATAGTGTGAAGTTAAAAGAGAAGGAAAATGTTTTCTGCTTCATCACCCTACTTTCATGGTTGTATTAGTGGTATCAGTAGCTCTCCGTGAGTATTGGTTGTTGGAGCAGGGAGGAAAGCCTGCACTGAGCTCCTAAAGTTTGGCCCCAAGCAAGGGTGATCTTATAATCTATCATTCAAACTGGGGCATTCTGGAGAAAGAAAGGGGGCACTATTAATAATTCGGCCTAGACAACAGTCATAAACTGGGACTCTTCTGGGCAAGCTGGGACACACGGTCACACTACCCATAACCAATTCTTCACATGGAGTTAAAGGCCAAGGATGGTTGATTATACTAAAAACCTAATGTTATCCTATCTAATTTCAGGTTGCTTTTTGGTGACACTTATGACTAATTTTTAGATTTGGGTGAGAGCTGTGGGCTCTCAAATTTAAAAAAGCCCTCTGCCCCACCCCTGCCAATTCCTGTACCAATGTGACTTTCTCCTTCCCATACCTTAAGTGTTTGTGTATATGTCTACTTACCAAAAATTACATCTAAACTAGCAACATCATTGTTTATTCATATCCAATTTATGTTCTATTTTGACCGTGGGATTTTTTTTTCAGCAAAAAAGTGGTTAGTCACTTTCTCATCTTAAATCTCAGTATGTGTGTGTTTGCTCCTAATTGTACTCTATATAACTATTGAATTTCCATTTTATTTTTGAAGGATTTTTTTCAAAAACAATTTACAGTAAATTTGATTCCTGTCTTTTAAAGTGTTGGTAATCCTTGTCAAGTTAATCCAGATGGCATCTTAATTAATAGTTGTCAGTATCAATCACAGGACTGCTTAATGTGACACCAATGAAAAAGCCTTCCAAGGTTACTCTAATTGCCATAACAGATAAACTCTCAAATCTCAGTGACTTAACAAAATAGAAGGTTTTTTTTGTTGTTATTGTTTTTTTACTTCAGTCAAAACTAAAATAGTTATTCCTAACCAGCAGGTTGACTCTCCTCTGAGGAGTGATCGAGAGATCTAATTTTATTTCACCTTATTGTTATTAGGCTAGGCATGGAGATGGTACACATCACGTCCAGCCATCGTCTATTGGCCAGAATTTAGTTGTATGACCACACCTCCTGAAAGAAGTTTTGGAAATGTAGTCCAGCTGTAGTTCCAGAAAGAAGAGGAAATAGGTTTGGTGAACACCTAGGCATTCTATGCCACGGAAGTGATTTTTCTATACTATTTGCTTGGCACATTGAGCAAGAATTGTCCTTAGTAAGATAAGTTCAGAATCTAGTCTGTACCATATCTCCTTAGTGTGCAAATAGCATAGATCCTTAAGCTTTATTAAAGTCACTGCAGAAGCAACAGATCAAACAGAGTCGGGTACAACCTTGAATAATTCACTTAATCTTTATGAGCCTCAATTTTCTCAACTGTAAAATTTAGGCAAAAGTACCTAAAGCCATTCCTGGCACATAGAAAGCTCTGGTAGTTGACTATTTCTTATGGTTTCACAAGGGAATATGCTACACACCAGTATTTGATTCACTGTAGTCTTTGTTTTGTTTTTGTAGTATCTTTCCTATCAAGGAAGCTAAATTAACTGGTATCTAATGGACATACCCACCCTAAGGCATAATATTACCTTTCCCAGTGCCCAGGGCTTCTTTCAGTCCTCCAAGAGTTATCAAGCAATAACTGATGGCCCTAATGCCACCTTATGCCTGCAAGGTCCTACTGATAATCTATCTATTTATCAATTCATGGTTCAATTATTTCTTTATTCTAGTCAGAAAATTTCCATTTTCTCTTATTAAAAGCACTTTATTCTGGGTTATCTCAGAGTTCCTTCATCAGATACTTTTATAAGATACAGTAAATACTAGTTCAAGAATTACTGCCAATAACAATTGTAAATTGTTCAAAATCAAGAACTGTCTCCAGGCCAGGTTCCCATTAGACATTGTTTTCTGGCAGTGTATACACTGTCATTTTTATTTTTACATTTCCCTTCAGGAAAGAGAATGTCATGGGCTTATGGAGGGAGGGAAAAACACACAATAATAGGCACTTACCTACATTAACTCATTTTTTTCCCAGTTCTATTGAGATATAATTGACATATAACATTATATTAGTTTAAGGTATACAATATGATGATTTGATATATTTATATATTATGAAATGTTCATTATGAAATGAACATTAAGTTATTTTATTCTCACACATATAATCCTATTAGGTATTGGCACCCTCATTTTAATAAAATGAGTAAGCCAAAATTCAGAGAGATTGGTTGACTTGTCCAGCTTTGAGGGAAGCTTTAGGTTTTACAGGAAGACACATGCCCCTTTCTAATCCAGAGTTTCTCAAGGTGTGTTCCAGGTGCTATAGACTTTCAGAATCATCAGAGCCTCAAGCAAGATCTTTGGGACCAAAATCTTGGAGGGGGGATCTCAGAAACCTGCGTTTTAAACAATCATCGCAGGTAATGTTGGAGCCATAGTACAAACCAGCTGGTCTCTACCACTGTTATCCCTACTAAACCTACTGCTCCACAGAAATCAGTCTAGCTGAGGTATGCTATGACCTGCTGCAACTTAACTCCAATGGACATTCTCACTCCTGATTTTAAAGTCTCTCACCTTCATTTGATGATACTGATCACTCCCTTCTTGAGAATTTTGCTACCTTGGCTACCAGGAGTAGCAATTCCTGCTCAGATTCTACAGGCTATTTCTTTTCTATCCTCTACACAAGTCCTTCTTCTGCCTACACTTTAAATGCTGATATTCTCCAGAGTTATGTCCAAGGCCTACTGCTCCCCTCATTCATAATCTCTTCCCACAGGGTTGCTACAACCTCTTACCTGCTGTTTGCTTTTCCTGCCCAGAGATTCACACACACCTACCCACTGATCCATTACTTCAATATGCAACATACCCCAAACAGAACTAATCATTCACACACATGTACTGAACTACTTTACTTTTGAAAGGAATCTATTAAACTTTTTATTGAAATATACATCCTGAAAAGAGCACAAGTCATAAGCTTGGATCACATATCAATGAACTTCCAGAAAGTAAACACACCCATGTAAGCAGCACCCACGTCAAAAAAAAAATAGGCCAATAAATGCCAGTAGTCCTCCTCATGACCACTTCTAATCACTATCCTCTGCATTTTAAAAGTATTGCTATCCTGACCCCTAATGCCATAGATTAATTTTGCTTGTTTTTGAATATCACATAAATGGAATCATAGAGTACATGTTCCATTTGTACCTGGCTTCTGTAACTCAATAGTATGTTTATGAGATTCATCCATGTTGTTGTATGTAGCTGTAGCATGTTCATTTTCATAATTATGTGATATTCTATTCTATTAGTAAACCACAATTTTTTTTCTATTCTGCTACTGATGGACTTTTTTGTTATTTCAACTTTGGGGCTATTATGACTAGTGAAGCTGTAAAATTGTCATACATGATTTTTGGCAAACCTATTACATATATATATATTTTTTTGTGGTACGTGGGCCTCTCACCGTTGCGGCCTCTCCTGTTGTGGAGCACAGGCTCCGGACGCGCAGGCTCAGCGGCCATGGCCCACGGGCCCAGCCGCTCCGCGGTACGTGGGATCCCCCCGGACCGGGGCACGAACCCGCGGCCCCTGCATCGGCAGGCGGACTCTCAACCACTGCGCCACCAGGGAAGCCCTATTACATATTTTTGTTAGGCATATATCTAGAAGTGGGATTTCTGGCTCAAGGTTATGCGTAAGTCTGACCTGAATGGATATTTCCAAACACTTTTCCAAAGGATTGTGCCGATTTATACTACTACCAGCAGCATACGAAAGTTCCAATTTTCCCATCCTCATCAACCCTTGATATTGCTTGTCTTTTTTTTCATTTCAGCCATTCTGGTGGGTATGCATTTAATTTGCATTTTCCTGAAGACTAATCACTAATCATTTTTGCAAGTTCTATTTCATTATATTGGTGCTAGAACTAGAAATCTGGGCCTCATCTATGACTCTCTCCTTCCTTTACCCTCATATGCTAATTTTACCACATAAGTACTTCTCAAATCCTTCAGCTCACTGCCATCAATTAATTCCAAAACCTTCATTCAGAGCTTCATTACTTCTCAATTTGTTTACCTCCACGGCCTCCTAAGTAGTTTCCCTTCTCTTAATCCCCAAATAAATCATCCATGAAGCTATCAGAATGATCTACTCTAAACCAGAATCTGCCATGTTTCTGCCATGTTTAACCATTTCCATTTCCATTTCCCCACCTCCTCTAAAAGAAAGCCTAAGCCTCTGAAAATAGCATATAAAACCCACCAGTGTCTGGCTTTTTTGTCCTCCCATTTGGCCTCATTGCTCATTATTTTCAATACTATCTCCACACTCCAATGCCAAATTTTCTTCCTAGTGTCTCTTTTCCTCAAAAAGTGCTGTATCTTGCACTTTCTCACTTCAAAATCCATCTCATACATCCTGCTCTGCTCCTAGAAAAGTTTCAGTTTACACTAAGTCAAAGAAATGGTTGCTAAAACCTTGAGGTATTTCCTCTTCATAGGATGTTTATATTTTAATGGAGACTGAAACACTAGTCTCTAATTGTGGAATTTCTAGCATTAGTGTGCATGTGAAATAAAAACAAAACTACACCATGAAGCTTCCACTCTATACATAAAAAAAGCCCTGTGAAATAACAATTCTTAAGTATATTTAGGAAAGAATAAATCTGTAGCCTTAAGTAAATCATTACACTAAATTCCAGATGGATCAAAGGTTTAAATATAAAAAAAGAAACCAGAAGAATGTTAAAATACCTTTTAAGATAAGGTGATCATATGGAAAGCCTCTCTAAACATCACAAAAAAGAAACTATGAAAGAAAAGATGGATAAATTTGATTCCATGGGGGTGAAAAAAACATGAATGTAAAAAGAAAAAACATTATAAATACGACTGAAAGACAATGGTAAACTGAGTGTGGGGCACTAAGTTCTGTAACCATAGCTGTTGACTGCTATAACTGGTACAGCCTTTGTGGAGAACAGTGTAGCACTTTGTGCCAAGATATAAAACGTTCATTTACTGAGCAATCTCATTTTGGCGTCATTAAGATGGTGATATATATTGATGGAATGATTATGGCTTATTACTGAATGGAGGACATAAGTAGATTATAGGCTGATTTTAAAGCAATTTCATTTGTGTATAATTATTAAAATGATATATATAACATGTTATATATATATATAACTTTTTTATATATATATATATATATAACATGTTATATATATATATAAAACTCTATGTGTGTGCTTATGCACAGAGAGGTGGAGATCTTTGAGGACCGTTAGATTCTTTTTTCTTTTTTTTTTTTAGCGGTACGCGGGCCTCTCACTGTTGTGGCCTCTCCCGCTGCGGAGCACAGGCTCTGGACGCAGCGGCCATGGCTCACGGGCCCAGCCGCTCCGCGGCATTTGGGACCTTCCCGGACCGGGGCACGAACCCGCGTCCCCTGCATTGGCAGGCGGACTCTCAACCACTGAGCCACCAGGGAAGCCCGAGGACCGTTAGATTCTAAGGCACGAGGACAGAGACACTATTCTCTCTTGCCGTGCCTGTCACACTGTAGGTATTCAATAAGTATGTGAGGGAGGAAAAGGGAGTGTAGGAGGAAGGAACGGAAAAATTATTTGTCAAAATGTTTATATTGGTTTATAGGCTTTGGGTTGTTTTTACTTTTAACATTGTACTTTTCTATAGGTCCTTGATTTTTTTCCTCCATGGAGCATGTATAATTAGAAAAACAATAACAAAGCTATTTTTAATAAATAAAAGCTTTGTAGTTGGATAATTATTGGTCAGATGTGGGGGATGCGTGAGAGATCCCAGAGTAGTTCAAGCCCGAGGAGGAAGGGCTTTCACACAGCCAACCAGCGAGAATGGGTTTTCATTTCAATGGTAGATCAATGCTCTCTTGCCACCAAAAAGGTAACCACTTCATCCTCAGGAAAAACAAGAGACCTTCACCCTAAACATGGCACGTGGTGCCAACAGTTCCCAAAGTCTGCTTTCCTGTGCCAGTGGAAATCCCCTGAGCAAGCTAGATCCACCTCGTCCTCTTTGCAGAGGTCCTTTGTCAGTATTAGCTTGTCTCATGGGATATGCTTTGCTGATCTAAAGTCATCTTCACCCTCCTTCCTCTCTCCCTGCCTCCCAATAACCTCCTGTGCAGTTTTTCCATCAGTCACCGATTTCCATCTTTTAGGTAACCTAGGCACATAATCCAGTTCTTGTTTCTACAACAGACAAAAAGAAAAATGTCCGCCTGCCAGGAGAGGAAACAGGATGCTAAAGTAGTGCCTCGTTGCCCCACATAAAGTGCTTCTGTCTGGATCTTCTCCCAGAATTCTTAGGAGAAGAGGCTGCTGCCAGTGGGGTATGCCTTTTCAGATGGATTTGGCAAGTCAGAGATAGTCTCACTTCCCTCTGTGCTGTGGGAACACTCAGGCCAAGTTACAAGAATGTGGTCTCTTTGGGGTTTGCCCTTGAGAATCTGAGGCCAGTGCTTTGGTGTGTTATCTGCCCAAGGCTCGAGACAGCCAGGCTCCAGTCAGCTCAGTTGGGTAATTCAGCACTTTGCTTGCAAAGGCCTTTCCAACCTGACCCCTAATGTTGACAGAGATCACCTATTTCTTTCTAAATGAACAAGAAGCCAAGTTTAGTTCCAGGGCACTTTTTCAAGCAATTGGTCTTGAGCATAGAAAACGAATGCACTTTGATTTGGCATCTTAATATATGTTCTCAATACTTATTTCTGTATTGGTCAGTGTTTCTTTGGAAATAAGAATGGGTGTTTTTTTCCCCTATCAGACTTCATTTTTAAGTTTAATTTTAATTTTTTAACCCTGTGTCCCTGTCTGCTTGGTGTTTTAGAGTTACAACTGTACTCTTGCTTCTTGTGCAACTGATTTAGTAGCTTAAGGAAACGATCAGGACTATCCTTACGATGGCTGTTGCTTTTTGTTTTTAGGGTTCTTTCCAAGAACGGCATTTTCCCCCTAAGTATTCTTTTGACATGGAACTTTTGGACATGGATTTATTAAGACATATAGGGGCTTTAGGTAAAACCCCTCTTTCCTTGCAGGGTGGGGAGCTGTGGGCATTTCTAGTAGAGGAGGCTGAATGAGGACCTCACCACTGGTCAGTGAGCCTGGGTGCCCCTGCCAAAAATGGACTCGAAGTAGCTCAAGCAATTAGAAGACTTGGGGAAGGGGTTTGGGGGAGGAGGTGACACAGAGTAGAAAAAATCCCTGAAGAACTAGGTTTTAGGAAGGGGGAAACAAGGCAGCTTTGGAGACCACCCAGTCTAGAAGGAGGGCATTCAAAGCTGTCACAATTCTCTTTCTCTCAGTGGCTCATGTTTCTGCTTCTCTGTGTGTGCTCCGAACTGTATATTCTCTTCTAGACAGAAATGACTTTCCCTACCAGGTAGGGGAATGTCCTCTGGCAGCACAACCCTGTGTTCCAAGCTTTCTCAGGATCAAGTAAAGAATGCCTCCTCTGAGCCTGCCTGTGTAACTACACACAAGCCCCTGGTCAATCACTGAGGCAGGGGAGCTGAGGTCCTGTGAATGGTGCATTGCTGGTCAGTTCTCCACCTGCAGACCAATCACGGGGGCCAAGGAGGCAGGGTCATGAGGTCTTGTGAGAAGATTTCATTTCTTCTGCTCTCATTTCAAGGACTTGTTAAAGGGGTTCCCCAGGAGCAGGGTAGTGCTGGATGGACTCCAAAAGTCCTCTGCAACTCTCCTACAGAAGACCCTTCAGTGACTCCCCACTCTACAGAACGTTCCTCACAAGCATGCTTGTCTTCCTCTGGGTCTGCCTTTGTATTTTCATGCCTTCCTCTGTGGTTCTGAAAGAATTTCACTTCCTCAGTCAAGCCATTCTGTTCCCCTCTGGACTCCTCTGTCTCACCCGTTAAGCACACTCCTGTGTAACTTTGAAGATTCCATTCCAGTGTCACTTCCTTGGAGAGACATTCCTGCAATTCTTCATCCTCTGGGTCACCATGACTTACTGTTCACATTACTGTAGTTCTTAGGACTCATAATCATTTGTTTATGTGTTTTACTCTCTCTTCCTCCAGACAAAGGGATACACTGAGCTCTATTCATCTTTGTATTCAGGGCCTAACACAGTCATTGGCACTTCCTAGATGTCTGTAAAATGTGCAGGTGAATAAATTAATGGAAGGTGAGGGAGGGAAAAAGGAAAACCCTTGAAATCTGACCAGGTTTGTAAGTGCTTCAGAAAAGAATTTATAGAAAGTTCTATAATTCCAAAGCTTACATCATCAAAGCAGTTTGTATTGGAGCCATGTTTGTAAACTGCAGGGCAGTAGCTGCAGAGCAATCCCCAACATTGTGTTTAAATAATTAAGCTACACCTAGCAGCTGGTGTGCTGGGGGTAGGGCAGCAGGGGAGGCAGCTTGGAGCAACTGAGAGATGTAATTGAGGATAAGAAAATCACAGGAGTTCAGACAGAGGAAAGCATATGTTTTGCATTTTCCAGGGCAGTTCTGATTTTAAACATTCTGTCCCATTGTCTCCATAAACATACTAGTTTCTGTTAGATTGTTGTTCTGATATCTGGGCAGGGAAATATGGTAACAATACGTAAAATTAATCTCTCTGTCTAGTTTCTAAAAAAGAAAGAAAAGAGAGGCATGAAAGTGAAGGCACAAAGGGACTGAAGGGAATGATACGAATTTCTCCTAATTTGAACCTTTCAGCAAGTAGAATAGTCTGTTGATACAAGGCAGAGAGAAGCAAATTATGGAAATTATTAAACATCCAATGTTATCATTTAATGATAAAGCATCAGGGTATCACATTTTACTGGGGTACTTGATATCTTAAATAAGCACTCATTTTCACTAAGAAAAGCCTATTATTTCCTTCTGTTTTTTGCCAGACTTATTGGCAGCCTGGACCCCAAATCAAAGAATTTCCACATGTTGATAATGATTTTTAATTTTTGGGAAAAATGAAACTAAAAATGGTGGTTCCTAATCCTAGAAGATCTTTTAAGTCTACTGAAGAGATACTCTACCAGTATCCTACCTCCTGTTCTCACTAGATTCTGGCTCTAGATAGCTCTGGAGTGGGACCTATGTGAAGGCATTTAAGAAAAGCTTCCCAGGTAGTTCCAATCCAGAGGACTGTGCTCATAAACCAGAGTTTCTCAGGATATGGTTCTGATCTAACCCAATCAGAGTCATCTGAATGCTTAAGAGAAAGCTGATTCTCAGGTCCTGCCTGGGGCCTATTGAATCAGAGCTTCTGGATGGAAAGGTTAAGAATCTGCATTTTAAATATATTCCCCAGGTAAATCTCATGTACTCCATGCGAATGCATGGGTTTCGGACTCACAACTAATACATTTCTGATTTAGAATCAGTAAGTATTGATGACTAGTAATATATATATATAGAATCTTGATTAACCAGAATGCTCAGAGAATTGGGAACTCTAGTAAATTTAATTTTGCGGCAAATTCATCCTTAACTGAACAAAGAGGGCTCCCATCTTCTGTGGCTAATCATAAATTCTGAAATTTCCAAAATTTCCAGAACAGGCCTACCTATTTACAAGCAGAACCCATGAGCTTCCCGGGAAAGACCATCTTTAAGGAAGAGAAGTTGAAGAACCCAAACTTGGTCCAAAGGCAATAGGCTGATGCCAGAAGGGAGGGCAAGCAGGGAGAGGGAGGAGGTAAAAGTAAGAGCTTTATTCACCAAAAAATGAAAAACAGTAAATATGGTTGATTTTCAACGTTGAGGGAGCTGGTTAAATGCACACTATAGCACAAAGAGAATGGTGGCTTCCGCTTGTCCAGTCTTCACCAAGATGGAGAAGTGGGAGGGGATTCACACATATGAACACTGAGAAAGTCAGAAGAAAGTCCACTGTGGCTAGAATTTGAAGGGAAGAGCATAGTGAGCCCTGTGAGATGCTGAAAGGATAACATTCTTCCTAGCACATGAGATGTAAGTGCTAGGAACTTTCTGAAATCCTTGGGGGAGATTTTTGGAGTGGGTGGTTTTCTTGTGGATAGCAGATGCATCAAACTGGGGAAGTACTCCTTTGTCGCTGTCTTCATGAGATTCATAATGCCTAAGGAAATAGGGATTGTCCATGGTTTCTTTGTTGGAAATCATTCTAAAATGCTGTGTTCCTACCATAGTAATTGGGAGTAAAGAAGGTCAACTTGAAGTGATAAGAAAGAACATCAGACTGGACATCAGAACCTAGTATTCTAATTTTGGGCTCTAATCCTGGGACTCATTTTCTGCTGTGCAACTTTGAGCAAGCCTTAGTTTCCTTTGTGTTCTACCACCTAGGGTTCTGCTACGATTAAATTAAGTAATAAATGGGAAAGTGTTATAAAAATGTAAGGTGGACTGAGGAGCCTTGGTGATTAGTGAACAGTTCTCTTTAGAGCAGTTGTTTTAGGGGTTGTACCTAAATGCTTGTAGACTTTGAAAAATATAAAGTATTCCTTGGTCCTGACCCTGGATATTATGATGTGGGAAGGGGAGGTATCTATATATGTACTTAAAATTCTTCAGGTGACTTAGGGACATCAGAGGCTGAGAGCCACTGCTTTAGCGTGGAGGTCAGTGGTGACTGGACAGGGCCCCTGAGTCCTTGCTCTGCTTCAACAAATATTTCTGTGCTGCAGGAGGAAACTCGGCAGGATCTTGAAAAGGTCACTAAACTCTTCACACTTCATTTTTCCCATTTGTAAAATGCCGAGCCGGACCAATCACAGACTCCTTTATTCAATGAGAATTTTACTTGGAAGCTTTAACATGTAAAACAAAAAAACCAGCTCTGCTTTGATTTCTGCTCAGCAGCCCCTACAGGATTTCAGAAACCACTGGCCCGGATGGTTGATAATGTCCCTTCTAGCACTAGAATTCTGTTCAAGGCACAGAAAATTTTAATAAATTTGTACTGGCTCTATTCAGGAGGCTGGAAGTTTCACGGTATATATATTCTGAGGACTGTGAATTCAGGCAAGTAGGCAGACAGAGCTGGACTTTTACCTGCTTTCTATCTTATCTTTTCCCTGCCCTGCTCTGTTTTTCAGATGCACTTGCCAACTTGTTGCCAGCTAGGTTTGGCCAAAATGATGCACTGGCAGGAGACTGGAAGACAGGAAAAAATGTAAACCAGAACATTTCAATCCTCTTTCTCTGTGTTGGGTGATGTCTCAGGAAGACAGAGGCTGTCTCTTCCCTCATTCCAGAGCCAGCCAGCTGGGGACAAAAGTGCACACTTATACCTCTTCACTCTAACACCACTGTTCTTCCCACTGTCCCACCAGCACCAGGGATGGTGGCAGCTTCTCTCTGTGTCTGTGTGCTAACATCTATGTTGCCTAGCCACCACCTCTTTTGGTCTTTCAGTTCTTTCAACACCTGTGTAAAAAGTTTCCTGTATTAAGTCTCCCTCGTTTGAACTGCCTCGCAAGGACTCTCTTTTTCTGACTAGATCCTGACTGAGTTGGGTGTTGAAATTACATCACAGGACCTTGAAAAACACGCTAAGGAGTTTGCATTTTATGCTTTAATGTTGGGAACACTGTGTTTAAGGAAAATGAGTGGTCCCAGTGTGGACACTGGACAAGAGAAACAAATGAGAGGGCATGAGGAACAGCAAATGTTACCATAATACAATGGAACTGTTTCAGTATTCAACTTTATGATAAAATGTTTTACCCATTTCTGGCTTTTTTTTTCCTCAGGGAAAATTTATTTCTAGCACCTTGGGGGAATTCCGCCCCCAAATATCTTTTGGCTACCTGATCCACCCCCCTTTTTCACTTTGACTTTCAAAAGGAGGAGTCAGATGGCACATAGAGTGATTCACCATGTTAAAGGAATTCCATGGTAAAGGAGGTGAGGATAACTCAAGAAAACAATTTCACTCCTAGGCATATACCCGAGAGAAACGAAAACATACATCCACACAAAGACTTGCATGGTAGTTTCTTAACAACATTATTCATAATAGGTCCAAATTGGAAACAACCTGCAGACCCGTCAACTGGTGAGTAGATGAACAAAATGTATATATCCTCACAGTGGAATACTATTGAGCAGTAATAAGGAATGGACTGACGATATATCCCATAATGTTGATGAACTTCAAAAACATTATGGTAGGTGAAAGATACCAGACACAAGAGACCACGTATTGTATGATCCCACTTATAGGAAATGTCCAGAAAAGGCAAATCTATGGAGACAGGAAGTAGGCTAGTGATTGTCTGGGTAGGATGGGGATGGTGAATGGTGGAGGGGAATTAACCCATAAAATTGCATAAGCAATCTTACTGGGGTGATAGAAATGTTCTAAAATAGATTTATGCTGATGGTTGCCCAATGGGAAATGTACTAAGAAATCATTGAATCGTACACTTGATGTGAGTGAATTATACGATATGTAAAACATGCCTAATAAAGTCATTTTTTAAAATGAGAAAGGTAATAGGCAGCAGCACTGTTGTTAATCTAGGCCTTTTTAGAAACCAATTCGTTAGTTACTATGTCACTTTCAGCTATATTACCCATGTAACTATGTCGTTTTCACAGACTTTCATCCCAAAACAGTGTCAAGAGCTTCACTAAAGTCTAAATAGATCATCATTAGTCTGGTACTCCTATGAACCCATTCAGTTCCACCAAAAGAAACAGTACAATGTATGGTTCAGGCTCTGATAAATGTGCGCTGATTTTTAAAAGGGATCATTTTCTTGAGGTTCAGCCCTTTAAACTCCTACCACTATCTAACCCCCAAAAGGCTCAGAGGTGGGTAGTCTAATACCAATTCCTACCAGAGGTTTGGGGAAATACTAACTGGTGCCGGAGAGTCTGCACTTAGAGGTGTGTAAGAGAATGCTTGCTTTTGTTCTCTGTACCCAATAGCTGGGAGATAGGTGATAAACAAATCCTTTTAAAAATAATTTCTGCCTAACATGGCAATAGCTTTAATTCCTATGATCTGGAGAATAAGAAGCCCTGTTTATCTTGCTGTGTGGTGGCAAGAGGGTGCTTGCTGTGAAAGTCTGCTGTTCATGACAAAGCTCAATGACTCACATAATAATCTATTGATTCTTCCCACACTGGGTTTGTCATTACCCTCAGATTAAAGCCCCCTTTCCTGACTTCAGTGTTCACAGATCTGCCATCAACAGCCTAGTGAGTATCGGACCACAATCTCTGAAATGACTGAGCTGGACATTTAGTTTCTTACTTTTATTATTCTTTCATGCTTTCTCTCTGGGAGGGAAAATAATAGGCCTCCACCTCTGCACATTCCAAGCCTGCATCTTCTAAGCATGGCTAGAGGAGGGGAGATTTCACTCAGCCATAGTTCTGCCATCATTAAGAGACCTCAGGAAAATTACTGAACCTTGGATTCTTCGTTTGCAAAACTTCTTACTGTGCCTGTCTCCTTTAAGCATGGTTGTGAAGAGGGATGTAGTAGATGTAAATATCTTCTAAAAATACTTACTGGAGGAGAGATTCAGACATATTTTGATTCTGGGCTGAAATCAAGCTGAGTTTCAGACCTTTAGAGGGATATAGGAGGGAAGCAGACTATAGAATTAACCTGAAGTTTTTCAAGTGCTGTATCACTTTCAGATTTTGAAACCTCTCTGCTTGGTGCTCCTCACACTGGGATCTTTGCAGCTGACTGGAGTAAAGGAGGGACAGCTTCGGGTCCTTTGATAATTGAATCTTAAGAGAACTAATAATAGATGCCACTGCGTCCCCCTCCAGCCACACACACATTGCTCCCACTAGCGAGAGGTCTATCCCAAATCAAAATCCTGTCCTCTACACTTTTCTCCGTTGCCTCTACTCTGCCTGCCACATCTAATATCCTTTTCATCTCCCTTTAATAGATGCCTAAATGCCTGACATGTGACTGCAATGCCTGTTCCCACGGGGCCGCTGCTTCCAAGGAAGCTCACAACAGACAAAGACAAGGCAGAAAATGGCCTCCTGGCTGGAGAGAAGCTGTCCTGATGAGGAAGTCAGTTCTCAAGTCTTGTCACTAAAATCTCCCTCTTCTGCCTCTGATCTTTACTGTGCACACCCAGAAGCACCCGCTCCCTCAGAAGGCAACACACACAATAGAGAAAATATTGATTCTATAACCCAATTTTGATCAACACAACCAAAGTGGAAATCGTGATCTACACAAAGATAGGGCCTCCTGATTACTTTAAGATTTCATCATCTCCTGTTGTGCCTCTATATTGCTAAGAGAACTCTAAAGGTCTAACTTATACTTTATAATACTTGGAAGAAAAAAAAACTTTACTTTTGTATCTGTTTGTGCAGGTGTATCATATACCTGTAGCTGTATGAGTTTATTAGAATTAATGCATTTTAAAGTACCTAACATAACTGATACGATGCTGGGCACTGAGGAAACAAAGATGACTGGGCCCCTGCCTTCCAGAAGTTCACACGCTAGAAAGGTAGGTATATGAAACACTATCTGTAGAACACTGTGCTTAGTTATTTAGAAACTGCAATAGGATTACAGATGAGGTAGCAGAGAACTGTGGTGGAGAAGAGGAGAAAGTTTGACAGAAACCTATAGGAGAAATGACACTTTTGCAGGCCTTCAAAAGGTGAACTGAAATTTTCCTGGTTGGACCAGGATGGAAAGGGCATTTCAGCAGAGGAAAACTGAATAAAGACCTCGAGACATGGAAGTGCGTGGTATGTCCAAAGAACTTGTAAACCTGAAGGGTTAGATCCCTGGGTAATATTTTGCCAAGTGTGGTCATCAGCATTACTCTCATTTGGGGGTATTTGTTTAATGTTTCAGCTTCTTTAGCCTCAGCCCAAACCCAGTGAATCAGAATATCTGAAAGTGGGAATCAGGAATCTGAATTTTAGAAGTTCACCCCCGCTCCCCGAGAGTGTGATGAGTAAAGGTTAAGGATCATCTGATTTAGGCTGTTCTAGATAGGGTAGGGAATACAGGGAAGGACACTGATTTATGACTCCAATTTGTACTGTGGTTATGTGCCTATATATCGTCAAACAGATTGGTCAATTCAGTTCCAAATGTGTTCAATCAAACAAACAGAATTCACTGTTTGTAAATTTATTATTGTAAATTGTAAAACTTCTGTAAACAGAAGCGCACTTACTGTAAATTGAAAGAGTCAAAAGGCAAATATCCAGCTCAGCCTGTTTGAAAATGGGAAAATCTTTTCCAGACTGTTCTCTGCTCCAAAGAGAATCTTCTTCTCATATAATAGCGGGAATCGTGAGTAAAATCTCTCCCTGCTCAGCGGCACTAAACTCTCTCAAGGGGTCTCAAAAGAGATTCACCACAGAGTTGCTCACCCAAGTCCTTCCATCCTTGAGCTCAGCTGTATCACTGCACAGGCCTGCGTGACAGCGGAGTCGCTGTGAGGAAGGCAGAGAGCAAGCTGGGAAGTTGATGCACTTCCTTGTCTGAGGCACAGAGCCTGGACTAGGAGGACTGGATGCTTCAGAGAGAGACGGGCCTTTTCTCTGTGGGCGCATCAGCATCAGGGCAAACTGAGGATCCCAGATGAGAAGCGGACAACGTGAATCAGGCAGAGCAGCGCAGTAAAGCCAGAATGAGGCAAATGTTGGTAGCTACTCAGAGCTTTGTGCTTCCCCAAGCTGTTCTCAGAGAGATTTGCTGATTTCAGAGCCATACTGTAGTCCTAGCTACCAATAACCCCAATAATTGCACACACAAATACCTGCAGTTAAGCTATACTGGCTTAAAATTGATACACAATTCAGCCGGTGTTGACAGTGTTTCTTGACAAAACCTTTCCCCCGAACAAAGGTAATATTTCTCATATAATCACCAAAGAACTCCTCCATCAGACTCTTACCTGAGCTTGTTAAAATGCAGAGACTTGGGTGCCATCTCCAGCCTTCAGAATCAGACTCTCTCAGGTTAGGGCCCAGGAATCTGCATTTTCATAAGCTCACACAGGTTGATTCTTACGCACATGGAAGCTGAAGAACGCCTATTCTCAAGTTTCTGGTTAAACAGCCCTCTTCAGGTACTGTTGAAGTAAGATACTTGAACTAGGAACTCACTCTGGGACCAATCTGATAGGACAGAACTGGTATGAAAGTTGAACAGAATTGGCCCCTAACCAGGTGCAGTTTCATTAAGGAAATGAATAGAACAGGCCAGCTGTAAAAATACCTGAATATTTGGTTAAGTGAATAAAAAGAATCAAGTTATTTTGATATTCTGAAAACACAGTCAACATTCAGCTCTTTATAATGCCTTGCATCATTGGAGCTGTTTTGGGGTGACTAATAAATCAAACATGGCTCATAAAGACTAAGAAGGAATTATAAAACAACAGAGCTGGAAGAGGCCTTAGAAATGGCCTTGTCTGGTGTTTTATTTTACAAATGAAGAAACCAGAGCCTGGAGAGGATTAATGACCAAGGTCGTACTGCTCATTAGTGGCTGAGAACCAAAGTGTCCAGGCTTCCAGCCTAGGGTCCTTTCTATGGTGCCTCCTCTGAGACTAGAATAAATTCCCACTACTAAAAAGGTAAAATAATCTTTTCCCCCTTAACAAGTAGCCTCACCCTCTCACTGAAATAGTCATTAAAATAAAAAATATAAACAAATATGCTGACTCAAGGACCAAAAGGAAATTTAAATGATTTGATGATCTCAGGCTGAAATAGTCATTGAATCATTTACTCATTCATTCAATAAGTATTGTGGAATGATAGTTTTCCTCATACCTAGAGAGAGTAGGAAATGCTCTCAAGAGAGAGGCAGTGACATTTAGGGAAGACGACACTGCAGAGAGCTTGCTATTTGGCTGCCAAGGCCTCCCTCACCTGTCTTCACCTACCTGTCTTCTCTTACTTTTTCTCAAATTGAACTGTCCGCCCCAGGAGGCCAGGCCCGTTCTCCCTCTTCACCTTTCTTCCTGCTATGCTCCACCTGGAATGCCTTCCCAACCTCTCTTTGGTTGTCTAAATTCTGTCACTCGAAGACAAGCTTGAGAGTGTGCCTCCTTCTTTAAGACTGTTGTCTCTTCTCGGATCTCAGGACTTTCTCTTCAGTGAACTCCTGTTATACTCGGTACTAAATAACATACTGGTATTTTTGTTGTCCATTAGTTAGAATTTTGCTAGTGTGGCTTTGGTAGGTAAAAGGATGTGGTTGCAAGAGCACAGGGATTGAAGCCGACGTCACTAAGTGCCTGGGTCCCCTGTGATACGTCTAACGGGCATCCCCAGCTCTGCAAGTCTCCCACCCTCCATACACCCCGACAAAGCTGCTCGTCCTCCTCTTTTCCCTGTTGCACTAAATTATGTGTCACGTCTAGCCAAAACTAGGGATCATCTTTTACCATCATCTCTCCCTCACATAATGACAATTATAAAGAATAATTTTCCCTCCTAAACATCGCCAGAACCCACCCACTTCTCTCACCACCACTCCTGCTACTATTCTTAGGGCTGCCACCCCTTCTTACCTAGATTATTTTAAGAACTTCCTAACAATTTTGCTCCATTCTGCAACCAGCATGATCATTCTTAAAATCTCATACTGTCACTGTCCTTCATACTATTAATTCCCTGCTTAAACCTTTTGGCTCTCAGGATAAAAGTCCAACCTGTTCAAAGCCCTTTCATGATCAAGTCCCTTTCCAGCCTTCCAGCCCCATCTCTTCCTTCTCTCCCATTTTGAATTTCATCTCCAGCCAGACTGAACTGCTTGTACAGTACATAAGATTCTCCACTGCTGCTGGACCTTTGCACATGCTGGTTCCTCTGCCTAAAATACCTCTTTCATGTTTTCCCTTGACTGTCCACTGTTGGTTTTAGAGGATTTAGCTTAGCCGTTATCTCTTCTAGGAAATTTCTCTGAGCCAAGTGTCACTCCTTTGTATTTTTCTAACATTCTGGGCTTACTCCTGTTACAGATTGAGTTGTATCCCCCCGAAAGATATGTTGAAGTGTTAACCTTTGGTGCCTGTAACATGACCTTATTTGGAAATAGGGTCATTGCAGATATAATCAAGTTAATACAAGATCATTAGGGTGGGCCCTGTTCCAACACAACCCATGATCAGTGTCTTTATAAGAAGGGAAATATTCCATGTGAAGACATAGACACACAGGGTGAATGTTATGTGATGACAGAAGCAGAGACTGGAGTGATTCACCTGCAAGTTAAGGAATGCCAAGGATTGATGGCCACCATTAGAAGCTAGGAAGAAGCAAGGAAGGATTCTACCCAGAGCCTCAGAGGAAACATAGCTCTGCTGACACCTTGATTTCAGACTTCTGGCCTCTAGAACTGTGAGAGAATATATTTGTTTTTTAAGCCATCCAGCACTTTGATATAACAGCCCTAGGAAACTAATATACTCCCATTGTGGTACTTACTGCATTATATTATATTGACTGGGCATTTTTGCTTATCTCCTTCTTTCCTTATTGAAAGGTGGTATTGAGTCTGAGACATCTTTGAAATCCCATGCACATCTCAGTCCTTAGTAGGTGCCCAATAATTAGCTGGTAAATGATAAATCCATTAATATAAAAATGAACTAAAATATTTTAAAACCTCTAGCAAACTATCTGACATGAAGAAATACTTGGTGAATGTCAATAGCTTTCCCTTTCACCACCCTAACAGTTAAAATCTGCTCAGGGGCAAGGACTTGGCCTTTGTCTTCCTTGTACTCCTTCTCAGCACATGAACAATTCAACAAAGACCACTGGGGCTCCCCAACCATCCATGTGCTCCCCCATGCTCTCCAGCTTCCCTGGCATTTAGGGTTAGGGTCTTGTACTAGATTCTGGTCAGTTTGCTATAGATAGAAGTGATATTAGCCCAATCCGTCCTCTTAACCCTCCAGGGGCTCCTTCCCATGCCATGGCAACCTTGGGAACCCCATGCCAAACTTGGGGGCCCACGACTAAATTAGATACAAGATGAAGGAGCTTGACTCAATCTATGTAGGACTCTATATGAGTGAGAAATAAACTTTTACTATATTAACCACTGAGATTTGGGTGGGTGGGAGGGCAGTATTTATGACCACGGCAGAACCTAGCCTATCTTGACTAATGTACAAAGCAACATGGACAAAGGGGAGGTACCAAGAAGTCCCTGTTGGTTGGCTAATTAAATCATCACAACAAATAAAAATATCAGAGAGTCCTCACTGAATAAAGACTGTTTGAGAAAAACAGGCATCTTTATGTTTCCTCTTGGCATGCTTAGCTAGTTTTAAAAAGTGTCTGGAGCTTGAATGTTTTGATTGAGAAGAAGTTGCCCAGCCAAGACAGCTGCTGTGGTGAGGCTGTCTCGTCATGACACTGAACTGGTTCATGTTGCTTGGGCTTTAAAAGAAATTAGTTCAGTGGGACCAAACTCAATTGAATGCTGCCTGCTTCGCTGTCTTCCTCTCCCTGCAGGTGAAAGGGGTATAATATTTTTTTATCATCAAGCATGTCTTTGTAAGAAATTATTGTTATGCTGCAGCTCTTGCCATAAAGTTAATAAGGATAGTTAATTAAGACATTAAAATCTAAGCCACAGTAATTATCTGGAAGTAAAGTAAATGTCTAGTAAGCTAGAAAACAGAACATCGCCAATAAAAGACACAAATTGAGCAGGCATTTTCTAGTAACACAATTAAAATTTCACAATGTAAACAGGAGAGCCACTTGTTACTAAGATATGAATCTAAAGCTTTATTTGCACAGAGACATAAACCTCAGAACATTTGGGCAAAAGTTCCAGGGCCTAAATGGTGAACTGGATTCACTTTACTTGACTGTGCATTGGATGTTCCTGGGATGAGAAAGGGGACTTATTGACCACAGTGGGTCACTGATGCCCAGAGGGCAACATTTATCAGCATTCATTTATTATGATTGACTCATGAAGGGCAAGTAGGAGTGTATCCTGCTAAGACTTCTCACTCTTAGAACTAGGACTATAGTGAAGCTCATCAATCCAACTATTTTTCTCTTGTCCCTTCTCTCTCCACACACGTAGATGACTATTCTGTAAACTTTTTCTCTCTTTAGCCTCGAATACCTCCTCTCCAACTTCATTCTCAGCTAATGATGATGCTTCTGATTTCACTGAAGAAACAAGAGCAATGACGAGAGAATGTCCACACACTCCCATAACCACACTAATTCACCTGCCTGCATCAGTTCCCATTTATTCTGCCTTCTCTTCTATTACTATGAATGAAATGTCTGAGACTCTGCTTGTGCACTAGATTCTAGGCCCTTTTACCTACACAAGGTATTACTTAAAAAATTCTCCCTTCTTGCTCCTCCATCAGTGGCTTTTTCTTCTCTACTTATTTGTTCTTATCAATACACAAATATCAAGAACTATGAAAGTTCTGTGATTTTACCCTACTTGCAAATCACAGATTAGCTTGCCACAGTTTCATGGCTGCTGGCAGGAGCCACAAGACTCCTGGGTCAGAAACAAGGGACTTTATTACTGACAGCAACAGCAGTAGCCAGGGGATCAGCATTTCATTGTTCTGGTTCCCTGAGCCCCAATCCCCAAAGGGTGATGCAAAAAGAGCCAGGTAACCCCTGCACACACAGTGAACTGCATTACAGGAGAGGAACCCTGAGCTTAGGGAACTTGAATTACTTATTATACTAGACAGTAAACATGCCTGCTCTTTGTTTTAGAGGGAAACACCCTCTTTGTCTTCAAAAGTTGTTCATTATGCAAGTATCCTTGAAAAGAAAGTCCAGAAGAGAAGCAACAGTATTTCTGCTCACAATACATACAGAAATGCAAGAGACACGTGGAAATTTGCCTTCCAACAACAGCGTGCTTTAATTTCTCCCATCATTAATAAAAACATCTTTCTTGACCCTCATATTCTGTCTACCCACCACCCCATTTCTCTGCTCCTCTTTATAGGGACAGTCCTCAAACGACTTGCCCATGACTGCTGACTCAGACTTATCTCTTCCTGTTCTCTCTTGAACACACTACCATCAGGCTTTCATCCCTACACTGCTTTGTCAAGGCCACTGATGATATCTGTGTACTAAACCCAAAGCTCAATTCTCTTTTCATATTTCTTGACCCATCTGCAGAATTTGACACTGTTGATCACTCCCTCCTCACTGAAACATCTTCCCTGAAATTCTAGGACAACATTACTTTCCTATTTTTGCCTTCTACTTCACCTATTGTACCTTCTCAGTTTTCTTGGCTTTTTTTTTTTTTCATCTTCCATAATGCTGGAGCTTCCAGGGTCGGAACTAGAGCCCCTTCTCTTTTTTATTTACCAGGATATAGAAGGATATCTATGTCCAGCATATATAACCAGGATTGAATATATATCACCCTTGAGTATCCAGAATTATAACTTTAAAACCATCAATGAGATGATGACTCTCCAGTCTGGGTCTGTCCTCTGAAATCCGGACTAATAATCTAATGGCCTATTCCACATTTCCTCTCGAGTGTCTCCTAGACATCTCAAACCTAATGGGTACAATACAGAACTCCTGACTATCCTACCCCTAAACCTGCGCCTCCCATAAGCTTGCCCATCTCATCAAATGGCAACTCTATTATTCCAGTTTCTTAGGCCAAAATCCTTGGCACTATTCTTGCTTCTTCTTTATCTCTTATATTTCACATTTTATCAGCACCAAATCCTGTTGGCTCTGCCTTCAAAATATAGCCCCAATCCAATCATTCTTTAGCACCTCCACTGTTACCACCCTGGATGAAACCACCATTACTTCTTCCCTGGATTATTATATGAGCCTCCAAAATGGGCACCTGCTTCCACTCTTGTTTTCTTTACTCTAGGCTCAACACAGAGGATGCTGTTAAAAATATAAGTCAGACCATATCACTCACCTCATTCAAAACTCTCCACTGGCTTCCCATTGAGAGAAGATGCCAGCCTTTACAGGCTCTTCTGCTCCCCATCAAGTCTTCGACTCCAGCTTCTACCACCTGCCCCTTTACTCCGCTGGCCTCTCTCCATGCCCCATCCTCAGCCATGCTCCTGCTTTATGGCCTTTGTGCTTACTCTTCTCTCTGCCTATTGTGCTCTTTATCCCAGATATTCTGATAGTTCCTTTCCTCACCTCTTTTACATCTTTGCTCAAATGTCACCTGAACATATAACTGTAAATGAAAAGCACACCCCCGCTCTGAACACTTCCTATACAACATGTAACCTTATTTTTTTATCTGTAACATTAACTAAAACCTGATCTAATATATACAGTTGATTCTTGTTATTCATGTAGTAACATCACTGTGGACGCTAAATTAGCAAACACTGAACCCTTGTTCTTACTGTGAGCCTCAGTTATAATACTTTCTTCAACCACTAATGCATAACTTTGTTTTATGTGTGCTTCTGTTTATGGTCACTTTACTTAATATATATTGTAGATTCATTAACATTGAACTTACAACTTATGCCTGAACAAAGTTTATCTAACACATGTATTTTCTCTGAAAGGGATATCACAACCTCCTTGCACTAGGAAACAATAGACGGCACCTTGGCATGATGTTTGTGGCGCTATTTTAAACAGTGAAACTACTAAGAACACAAAAATGAGAAAAATGTGGTGCTAAATAGACCAATAAAAGTACACTTGTTAGTATGAGATAGTATGAAAGTGGAAACAAGAAGGCAGAGTATTGTCTTGTTTGACCTCACCTAGGAACATGCCTGTCAGGTGACTCAAGTTTTTCACTCCTCTGGCATGTTTACAGATGACCATGAAATGCTCTAAGTACTGATATGGGAATTACAAATAAATTTTTAGCAAGTAGGCGGATTTGCAAATATGGAATCCTCGAAAAATGGGAATGGACTGTGTTTACCACATATATTAGTTACATGTTTGTGTATATAACTATTATGCATTTATTGTGTTTCCTCCTACTAAAATGTAAACTCTATGAGCCTGAGGATTTTTGTCTGTTTATCTCACTGATGTATTCCCAGTGTCTAGAATAGTACCTGTCACACTCAATACTGCTGACTGAAGGTGCTTTTCTCTCCAGGTTGGGAAATGCAGTCCTATTGCAGGTTCTGAAGGCCAGGACTGTTGATGTTGAAGGCCAGAGCCCCAGGGGCACCAAAGCCATGGAAGCATTTAGAGCCAAATGTCCAGGGGAAATATGAGGTTGGTATGCCAGAGAAAGAAATCCAAATGAGTCATCAGACTCAAATGGGGAGATATAGGTATGGAGAACTAGGGATGGAGCTGGGGAGCTGAGGACCAATAGAAGAATGTACTGAGCATTGGGCTGAAAGACAAAATAGGATAGCAGTCAGGAAATTCTCTGAAACTGCAGTTAATATCTTTGGCTGGATATCTCACGACCATGATAGTGATATTTATGAGGCGGCCAGCTGGGTATAAAACCCCAGCAATATGGAATATGTCACTAGCTGTGAGCTGCTTGAAATCAGAACATGTGTCTAATCTATCTTTATACTTCCAGCTCTTGGCAGGACCTAGCATACCATAGGGGCTAAAAAAACGTGTACTGCATTGAAGTAACCTCTATTACCTATTACAATCCTTTTGGGCCAGAGAGAAGAAGAGTTTCTGCACACTCTTGGGTCTAGGGGTCTTAAAAACTAGCTTCCATTCAGACTATACTCCTCGTTAACCAGGGCCCTAACTCAGGGATGAGCTTCCTCCCCACAGTTCTCAGCCCACTCTAGCTCTCTAAGCCAGACTTCTCCAGATTTCCTTAACCCTACTGTGTCCTGTGACCCATCAAGACAAAATGTTTACTGAAGTTGGTTGACTCAGTTATCTTTCCCAGGGCACCAGCTCTTAATCTGGCATAAACGAATTGGCCTTAAGTCTGTGAACCTCATGAAATATAAAATGTAAATGTGCATATGTGCCTGTGTGAAATTTCTTAGGGAGAGAATTCATAGATTTCACTAAAGGGGACTCATTATTCAGAAAAATTTGAGAACAATTCCTTAGAATGATTCTGATGGTTCCTGCAGATCAGGGATAGAATTAAATATGATCGGAGAACTCTGAGTAGAGTATCCATCCAAGCAATTGATTGTTCATCCATTCATATATAGAGAGGTTCTAAAACCTTGGCATGCATGGAAATCTCTTGGAGAACCTCATAGAGAAGAGACTTCTGAGACACTGAAATTCAGATTCAGTAAGCCCAGGTTAGAGTCCTAGAATTGGCCTTTTAAATTAGCTTAACAGGAGAGTCTTACGTTCCCCAGAGCATACTTCTGACTTTCTAAAGTGTTTGGCTAAGTAAAGGCATGGCTCTCCTCACTTTGGGATCAGCTGGGACCATTTCATTGCTCCAGGCAGTGGTTCCCAAACCTGGCTGGGTACAAGAATTACTCAGTAAGCTGGTGGTTAGTGATGCTGGTGGTTTTAAAATACAGATGCTTAGGTCTCACCTTAGGGACTCATATTCAGTACCGCTGTGGTGGGAACTGAATATCTATACTTTCAAAAGTCTCCCAAGGTTGTTCTACACACAGCCATGACTAGAACCTCTGCAGCAGAGGCCAGGACCAAGAGCAGCCATGTTTAAATAATGCCACACAGTGGGGAAAGCTTTCCTTGTGGATGTGATCCCACAAACAAACTGGAAGTTAAACATTACAACCCAGCTTTGTTGAGAAAGCAGTTCCATTTTTTTAAACCTCTGGATTCCTCTGAAAATGGCAAGTAAGCAAGTAACAATTTGGTACTTGTTAATGTTTCTTTTTCATGGAAGTCAGTGAAGGGAAACATAACCCATGGATTGAATCTCAACATGGAGTATCAGCTATGTAAAGGCCAAAGTGAGATCCATGCTAGGACTTCCTATGGTATTATCATAGCTCCAAGCAAGAGTATGATTAAAATGAAAAGGACTCAATTAAGGAGCTAAGTGAAATCCCAAAAGGAACAATGGTGCCAGGGACTCAAACATTTTAGAGCAGTATGTTCTCCTAGCACCAAACAAGAATAATTCAAATGCATCACTAATACTCAAAACCACCTCCAGTTATAGACAAAGACTCTTCAGTAATTACTTCTGTAATTATTACTCTCAAAGTTATGAAGAGAAGCTAAACATCAATATCCAATAACAAAGAAAAACCACAACTAGGTACCATTTATGAGAAGGACAGGCTAAAACTATAACCCTGAAGAAAGTTTTAGTATTATCTTATTAAACATTCAATTTAATTGAACAGATAACTCATCTGGTGCTTATTTACTATAATTCATATGAGATAATTTCTACCTTATCATGGTATCCCTTGTATATTAAGTGTTTAATAAATTAGCCTAGATTGGCCTACAGATAGGCATCAACAGAGGGGCCTCCCGGGATGGCATGACAGGCTGCAGATGACCTCAGCGCAGCATCAGTTAGGGGGGGAGGGTCAGCCCCCAAACCTGCCCTTGTCCAGCTCGCTGGCTGCAGCCATCCCACCTAGTCCACCTCACTCACACCTGTGCACTTCTTTCAGCTGCGGCCAAGCTTTGAGGCTCCGTCACTGAGCAAAGATGAGTGGACTTGGGCAGCTCTCCCCCACCCCTCAGCCTCAGCCTAACTTCTTACCCCAAAGCACTGCTCCCCTGGCCCACCTCCCAGCTCCCCCACTAGCTGTACTGTCTCCCTTCCCAACCCAGGCAGGGGGGACATGGGCTGGGGGTGGCCTTGCTGTGGGCAAGTCCACCATCCTCAGCAGTGGATGCCCATTGAAGGAGACCCAGCCCAACTTCTCCCCCATTTTTTGTTGGAATATTTTGGGGGTTGAAATTCAAAAAGGAAAAGAAAATAAATGTCAACCTTTTCTCGGGGAAAAAAAAAACAACTTAGGATTCTGGAATCTTATAACAAGTCTGATGTGCATGAAAGCTCCCAGATGAACTTGCACTAGACTTTGTGACTGATGGCCAGGCTCCTAAATAACGCAATTAAAATTCTCAAACCAAAGAAAGATGACTGCCCTAACCTCCACCTCAGGAAGAAGCAGGTCTTTTCTAAAATATAAGAGAGTCAAGGCATATACTCCCTATCTTAGAATACTGCTTTAAGTTTCATGAAAAAGCCTCAAGTGATCTCAGGCTATTAGTTCCAAACTTGGTATGAAGTACCCCAACACAGAGAAATGTGAACCATAAATAGCAAGTCAAATACTGAGCCCCACTGGTTGTGTCTGAAAGAAGGTCACATTTAGAGGGAAAATCTCTTGGGAATCTCTCTGGACTTGCTCATCTCTTACTCCTAGTTTCCACTGGAGCCGTTCACTGGCTTTTTTTTTTTATTTATTTTTTTCCTACCCGCACCTACCCCACCCCCAGGGATTTAATGCTTAAGGCTCTTCTTTGCTTCCTTAATTCTCATCACCTAAGATCTTGCCATGGCCCTGCTCTGAACAATACCACCCCAGGCCTACTGAATCAGAACAACATTTTATCAAGATCCCCAGATATACATATATGCATTAAAGTCTGAGAAGCACTGGCTGAAGACACATAATTTAGTTTCCCTTTGCTTCATGGTGTCTACAGAGAGCTTCAAATTGCACATTAATAAGTTTGTGGTTATTCAGTAAACAGGGAGTCGTGGAAAATTTCTGAGCAGCAGAGTAAAAGAGCACATAGCTGAAATTTGTTCATTTTGATGACCAATAGTAATCTTGTTGCACTAAGTTTTCTAAATTGCTTTGGCTTGAGAGAGAATCTGAGTAGAAGCTGATAATTTTCTATTAGAGCAAATATCATGCACCATTTAAAAAAATTAATTGGTTTAAAATCTTATCATCGAGAATAGAATACAGCTACAACTAATTATGTGTTCCAGTTAAATCAACATCTAACCTAACCCTAACCTTCCTGCCAGAGGAAGTATCCTCACAATAGCGTGTTAATCATTTTCAACCACAACCTGAAGAGGCCATAAAAGTTAGTTTTTCTGACATGCTTACGATTTAGTCTTATGAGTCATCCTTCTCAGCAAAACAGAAACTGGATCCAGAGCCATGGAAATGTACAGAAATAGCTCACAGTTCACCTTCCCAGATCTCTCACTCTGCTTTGACTTATTTTTGAAAAGCAAACTCTCCTAACTATGATTTGACCCTAAAAGAACCAAGTCTAGATCTGCACCATTTGAGCCATATCATGTTTTCAATGAACTGGCCACCTGAGTCAGCAAACAAAAGCCAAATCAACCAACAGCAGACACCAATAGGTGGTAGGCAGAAATAATACTTATGAACAATGTGAAGAATCAGAAACAAAAGATGAAGCATCAGAAGATGAAGGGGAATAAGGACATTCTTAACCCACTCAAAGGTTAAAACAGGAACAGTGGCAATATTATAAGTTAAAATTCTGAGCCTCCCTAATGCAAAATTAGCAGCTATAATTTGTTGCTTAAGTACTAGACACTTTATATATATTTCCCCAAACTCCCTTATAAGTTAAAATTCTGAACCTCCCTAATGCAAAATTAGCAGCTATAATTTGTTGTTTAAGTAATAGACACTTTATATATATTTCCCCAAACTCCCTAACCACCCTGCAAGGTGGGCATCATTATTTGTTTTTCACAGATGAGCACACTGAGACCCAGAGTTTACCTAACTTGCCCCAATTTGTAGACATACCAAGGGCAGAATCAGAATACTGTCCCAGATTTGACTGTCTCTGAAGCCCATGACCTGTCCACTCTACCATAATGGTCTTTTGAGGAAGGGGGTCTCCTTCCATTTTTCTGTCTGCCAAGAGTTACCTCACTGTGAAGAGGAAGAGTTCCTGGACCTCTTAAACCAGGATTTCCCAGACTGTGCTTAATGGAACACTGGTCTTGAGACATCCTCTGTGAAAAAGGATCCTAGGGCTGGGTAACTCAGAAAACAGTGTCCCAAAACACATTTAAGAAGACCTCGAGAACTTGTTTGACCTCGATACATTTTTCTACCTATATTTAGTATTTTAAAGAACGCTATAGGGAGTCTTGTCTTAACTTCCTTGAGTTACTTATGTCTAGATGCTTCATAACAAAACACCTTAAGCATATGGGAAAACCACAGAGCATTACCCTGACAGCCAGATAAAAGACACACATTTGTGAAGGATCTTCAGGCTAATAACTAACTCCTGAACTCCCACTTCCCTCTCTCCCACTTCCTAAATCCATTTGGACTCTAGCTTCTGATCTTTCTATGCCCTCAGATCTGACCTGTTCAGTAAGAATAGAGTATCCCTGTTGCCAATGCTTTGTTTCAGAATCTTCATTTCATCTTCCATGCTTCACTTTTCCAATCAACTTCATTTTCTACACTTCATCTCAACATCTTTCTAGAAAATTAAATCTTAAAAAAATACATCTGCTTGTGCCACATTTCATTTTAACACCTCTACTCTCTCTTTGCCGCTGACTAGATGAAGTTCAACTTTTTAGTTGGCACATAAAAACCTCACACTCTGGTTCCAACATATATCATGATACTCTCCAATGAAGCTGAGCTCAACATGGTTCCCAGCACATTCCAGGTCCTTCATGATTCCTTAGTGCATGGTGTTCCTCTGCCTAGAATATTCTGTCCTCCCTTCTTTGTATGTCAAACCCCATTCCTCCTTCATATCCAGTTTAATTACTACATCCTTATGAACACCTTTTTAGCTCTCTGAGGCAAAGTTTGCTACTTTCTTTTTTATGCTCTTATAGATTTTTGTTCCTCTCTCTATATGTTTACCAGGTAGTTTTTTTAATTAATTGCTGTCTTGTTTCTCATCCTCACTAGACTATAAACTCCTTGAAAATAAGAACGCTTACTTACTTTTTCATTTATTTACACTCTCGTTTTTGATAGGTGTTCATTAAATGTAGCAAAAACTGAGAGATTGCTACGAAGCACCTCAGATATAAAGATTTAGCTATAGCAGCTTCTCTATTTTCTCTTTCATGTGCTCTCATTTTGAAGTGAAGCTTCGTCATACTTAAATCTCTTAGATTTTCGTGACTTTCCAAGTTTCGCAATTATTTCTTTAGGACTCCTGCCTGAAATGTGACAGTCCATCATACCACTTCTTTGATCATCTAGAGCCTCTTGAACCAGGCTTATCACTTCTCATACAAGTGCTTATGATCTAAACCTTGTTTTCATGCAGAAGAGAAGTTTTTCCTTTTGAGAGGCATCCAAGCTGTTTCTCAAGAACTTGAAAGTCAGTGAATTGGACACAGCTTCCCCCATAGTAAGGCGTTTCTCCTTTGCTTATCTCAGAGACTCTTGGCAAGATAGCACAGTGTACGTGTAAGACAGCAATTCTCAAAGTGTGGTCCCTGGAGAAGCACTGACAGCATCACTTGGGAACTGAGAAAACTGCAAATTCTCTGGTCCCACCTCTGACCTACAGGATAGAAAACTCTAGAAGTGGAACTCTGTAGACTGTGTTTCAACAAGCCCTCCAGGTGAGTCTGATACTTCTTGACATTTGAGAATTACTTCTGTAAGAGTTTGGAGTCAGACTACCAAGATCCAAATCCTCATTCTGCCTCCGTACCTCGTGCGTTTTCTGACACCTCTGTGCCCCACCTCATATCCTGCTGGCTTGCATGGTAACTCCTGCATTTCTGTAATAACTATCTTGACCACACTTTGCCTCTGCTGCGCTCTTACCTCTTGCTTTCTGCTCTGTCATTACCCTCACGGGACACCTGTTAGAAGCTGTTCAACTTTCTAATGCATGTGCAAACCTGAAAGTGCAGGGGAGTGAAACACTTATGAAGAGAACTTCGACCAGTGGGAAGATGGGAGCCAATTATTGAATAGTCCCTTCTTCTGTCCTTTGAGGACAATTTTGTGCCTTCTTCTCCTCAGCTCCTCCTCTCAGTTTAATTGAGGCTCTGTTGCCCACTCGGTTACCATGTCAGTTATACAGATTGGACAGGCTTTCTCTGCTTCCCTCTCTAATTTTTCTCAGTCTTCCATTCCTGTTCCTTGGGTCACTTTCCAAAGTAAACTACTTGACAGGCAAGCACTTGTTTCAGATTCTGCTCTTGAGGGATCCCAGCCTAAGGCATTAGGCAAGTTTCTTCACTTCTTCAAACAAGCCTCAGCTTCTTAACATGAATGAGCATAATACTTACATTTACCTTATAAGCTTTTTCTGAGTATTAAGTGTGATAATGAAGGTGAAGTGCCTAGAACAGCACCAAGAACAAAGTGAGGATCAACTAAAGTTAGGGTTACTATTATTCCCTTCTTCAATTTATTTTAAAAAATTTTTATAGAAGTATAATTAACATATAACATTATATTGGTTTCAGGTGTACAACTGTCACTGTTTGAAGATGACATGATATTATACATAGAAAATACTAAAGATGCTACCAGAAAATTACTAGAGCTCATCAATGAATTCAGTAAAGTTGCAGGATACCAAATTAATACACAGAAATCTGTTGCATTTCTAGACACTAACAACAAAATATCAGAAAGAGAAATTAAAGAAATAATCCCCTTTATCATTGCATCAAAAAGAATAAAATACCTAGGAATAAACCTACCTAAGGAGGCAAAAGACCTGTACTCCAAAAACTATAAGACGATGATGAAAGAAATCGAAGATGACACAGATGGAAAGATAAACCATATCCTTGGATTGAAAGAACTGACGCTGTCAAAATGAATATACTACCCAAGGCAATCTACAGATTCAATACAATCCCTATCAAATTATGAATGGCATTTTTCACAGAACTAGAACAAAAAAATTTTTAATTTCTATGGAGACACAAAAGACCCCCAATAGCCACAGCAATCCTGAGAAAGAAAAACAGAGCTGGAGGAATCAGGCTCCTGACTCCAGGCTACACTAAAAAGCTACAGTCAACCAAACAGTCTGGTACTGGCACAAAAACAGAAATACAGAACAATGGAACAGGATAGAAAGCCCAGAAATAAATCCACACACCTCTGGCCAATTAATCTAGGACAAATGAGGCAAGAATATACAATGGAGAAAAAGACAGTCTCTTCAATAAGTGGTGCTGGAAACTGATTTTTTTTAATTGAAATATAGTTGGTTTACAATGTTGTGTAGATTCTGGTGTACGGCAAAGTGATTCAGTTTTTTTTTCATTAAAAACCATTCAGTTTTATTAATCAACATATAATAAGTTCACATGTAGTCTAAATAAACCCTTTCAAAATTCACTGTAGGATCCAAAATCAAAATATATATATTCTTTTTCAGAGTCTTTTCCATTATAGTTTATTACAAGATATTGAATATAGTTCCCTGTACTATACAGCAGGTCTTTTTTGTTTACCTATTTTATATACAGTAGTGTGTATCTGCTAATCCCAAACTCCTAATTTATCCCCCCTTTTTCCATTTGGTAACCATAGTTTGTTTTCTATGTCTATGAATCTGTTTCTGTTTTAGAAGTAAGTTCATTTGTATCATTTTTCAGATTCCACATATAAGTTATATCATATTATATTTGTCTTTCTCTGTCTTACTTCACTTAGTGTGATAATCTCTAGGTCCATCCATGTTGCTGCAAATGATATTATTTCATTCTTTTTTTATGGCTGAGTAGTATTACATTGTGTGTGTGTGTGTGTGTGCGTGTATGTGTGTACATATATATATAACTATGTATAAATGCAGGGGGAGTTATAGGAGTATATATACACATATACATATATTCATACACCATATCTTCTTTAACCATCTGTCAATGGACACACTTAGGTTGCTTCCATGTCCTGGCTATTGTAAATAGTGCTGCTATGAACATTGGGGTGCATGTATCTTTTCAAATTAGAATTTTCTCAAAATATTTGCCCATGAGTGGGATTGCTGGATCATATGGAGTTCAGTTTTTAGTTTTTTAAGGAACCTCCATACTGTTCTCCATAGTGGTTGTATCAGTTTACTCCCACCACCAATGTAGGAAGGTTTCCTTTTCTCCACACCCTCTTCAGCATTAATAATTTGATGTTTTTATATATTGTGAAATGATTACCACAATATATCTCATTAGCATCCGTCACCATACATAGTTAGAGAAAAGGATTTTTTTGTGATAACTTTGAAAATCTACTCTCAGCAACTTTCATATATTCAATACAGTATTATTAACTATAGTCACCACACCATACATAGCATCCCCATGACCTATTTTATAACTAGAATCTGTTCTCTGTATTTATGAACTTATGAGTTTTATTGTTTGTTTTTAGATTCCACATGAGTGAGATCACATGGTATCTGTCTTTCTCTGTCTGACATTTTGCTTACTGTAATGTCCTCAAGATCCATACATGTCTTCACAAATGGCAAGATTTCATTCTTTTTTATGGCTCAGTTTTATACACACACACACACACACACACACACACATTTTCTTTATCCATTCATCCATTGATAGACACAGGTTGTTTTTATATCTTTCTTTAATTTTTCAGAACTATTTTGTCTCCATCTATGACACCATTTTTATTTCTTATATTACAGGTAGTCTCTAGAAATCATCTTTTTTTAAAAAAGGAGAAAAGAACTATTTAATTCGTACACTCAGAGGTCTCACAGAAATGGGATTCCTGAAGTGGCCAAAGCAGGCTGTTTATATATCATTTTTAGAAAAAGAAACAATTATTTGTAAAGATTTAACAAAACAAAGGAGTTTGTGCTTGGGATAGCAGGCTAATGGAGAAGTAATAAAGTCTGTCTATACAGCTAGGAATCATCTTTTTATTTTGAGGAAGACAACAGCTTTGAGAGCAAATTTCATCTTTTCTTTTTTTTTTGTCTCTCAGGAGAGCAAAAGTTGAAATGGGAAGATCATAGTTTTTGGAGTTAGAAAGCAGTGAATTTAAATCTTGGCTGTTCATAGTAGCTGAATGAATTTCTAAAAGTGTTTCCTATTCTACTTTATCTGTAGACTTGGGATAATCTTACCTACCTTTCAAGGTTGTCATGATCAGTACATAAGATAATGCATGTAAAGGGTGAGGCACATGATAGATGCTCAATAAATGCTGGCTCTTTCCTTCACTGAAAAATATGCCCTTTCTCTCCATTTTTATTGTCATCACCACCCTGGTCCAAGACCTCCTCGCCTCCTCACCTCATCTCTTGCTGTACTTTCACAACAGCTTTTCGTTTCTTTCCTTGCTGTTATCTTTATGGCCTTTAATCCATACCGTATACTCCACAGACCCTTCTGGAAACAATACTGCATTTTTATGGCCTTTGATAATCTAGTGCCAACCTACATATGCGATTTCATTTTTCACTACTTCAAATTCTATTTTTCACACATTCTCCATTTCCGATCACACTAGATACCCAAATTTTGTATGCTCACTCCTCCCCGCCCATCCTCACGCTCCTCCCAGACACTTTCTTTACTGACTATTCTTTCCTCAAGTTCCCTCATCTGGAATGTTCTTCTCTTTCCTTATCAAACTATAGTGTTCTCATTTCCCAACTGCCACCAACTTCAACTACTCCTCTGGTCTCTCCCTCCTGGGGAGATAGCACTGGGATAGCACCAAGGAACAGTGACAAGAGGTCACCTAAGTGTGAGGGAAGTTAGAATAACTTATCTTCATTTTCATTTCAATTTCACATAGACATTCAGTCTAACAGCAGGAGTTGAAATAAGAAGTAATTGCTCACCAAACAAAAACATCTTAAAGAAAGCTGCCCAGGCTGAAGAACATGCCAGCTATTGTTCTCATTTCACTCCTGTTCATCTTAGAAGCAGTTCTAAAAACTGTGAAACTGTATTCATTTAATTTGAGGAGAAGATAAAGCCACAGTTTTCTGCTTCCCTTTGCAGGGGGAAAAAGGTTAAGATGTACAATTTCATGGCTCTGTCTCCATGCTCACATTGGGTTACTGGGTCTGAGTGCCATCCAAGGTACAAAAATAATTTGTTCACTAGGTAAGAGCTGTAGCAACTCAGTGCTTTTTGGCGCTCCTTCATGGCCACTTTGTTTTGGTGGTGGGTTGAATGCATGTCTCAGGGAGATAACTTATGATTGCTGAAATAGATTTATAATTCATGACCATTTATTTATAATTTATAATCTTTCTTCTTCCAAAAGTAATTTTAAGCATCTTGCAATAAAAATGAATATATGCTCTTACATGGATTTTAAAATAAATGAGAAAAGGACAGCAAATGTCACACAGAGGAAGGTCCCAAGTCTCCAAGGGCGTCACTGAGAGAATAAAAGCTGCCTTCATGTGGCAGTCCAGATGATCGTCCAAAAAACAAGTGCCACTTTCGGGGCCTTGGCTGACTCCCAGCCTCAACTAGATGATCACTCCATAGATGACCCCTTCTTCACCCAGGTCATCTGGGAAGTTAGTGGGAACAAGATAAAGAAGTAGAGAATTAAACTGAGGATGAGCTATTAACAGGTATTGACTCTAAACAGGTACTGAGTTAACTCCAAGCTCTTGAGAGCCAAACCAAGAAAGAAAAAAAAAGGGGAGCGGAGATAAACAAAGTTAGATATAACTCTCGTTCTAATAAAAGGAAAAAATACCTGATTTCAGAAGAAATGAACTTTCTTTCTGACACTGAGTTTTGTAGAAATTAATCATAAGAGTGTCACAAGCCAAATCATGTGAAATATCTTCAATAGCAGTTACTCAGAGGATGATTTTTGAGGGCCATTTCTCACATGAATCCACAATTCTTAAAAATACAATATTAAATTGTGGTTCAATAAAGGCATTTCTATAGGGAGATGTCTAGTACAGACACATGTTGGTGGTACATTCAAAGTTTTTCTTAATATATGGAAAATCACGACAGTAACCCTTGAACTGTTTGTGAGGGAAGGGCAGATTTGTGGGAGGAAGACGGATCAAATTCACGATCTGATGGTCAGTGATTGAGGAAGGCACCTAAGAGTAGCAAGGACTTTGTCGCCATGGGCTAGCAAAGAACAGTTATACACAACCAAGCCCTAAAACTGCCCAGGATCAATACTAAGGCAAATTCATTCCCCAGCAAGATTTTTTTCCTCCTGAAATCTGCAGGGTACTCCTTTGGGACAATTTCCCCTCTGGTCTTTATGTTCACTTTGTACTTAATTTTATCTACGTGGGAATGGAGGTGGGGTTTGGAAAATGGTCATGCAGTGAAATTTTGCCCCAGATCCACACCCTTGTGGAACTGATTCTGAGTCCTTAAAAATTTAAAACATTGGATTCCCAAGGACCCATTGTGGTATGCTTTGTGAAATTTGAGCCTGGATTTTAGAGGCAATTCATCAGTGCCAGAATTTTCTACAGGTACCTACAGACTTTTTGAGGAAAAAGCTTAGTTAGAATTACTCTCAACCTGAAAGTTTTCCAGCTTGGCCAACAGCGGAGTAATAACAATGGAAAAAATGTTAAAGAAAGTGGTGTTGTATGATGAAAAAAAACCAAAGTATTTGGAGTCAAAAGACATGCAGTAACTACTTGTATTATCCTGGTTAAATCACGTTACCCCTTTGGACTCAATTTCCTCAACGTTAAAATAAAAGGCTTGAATTATACTGTCTGTAAGCCCTAGCTGTATTATGCCATGATTATTTGTAAATTATGGATATGAGTGTGTGTGGGGGTGTGTGTGGAGTGGATGGGGGGTTGTCTGTGTGTGATCGTATTACTCCACTATATAACATCCTTCAGCAGCTCTTGGGGTAAAATCCAAGCTCTTCAGATTTGGCTTATAAAACTGTTCATGATCAGATGTGGTTTATGTCTCCATCTCATCTCTTGTCACTTACCTTTTATATATATGTATACATGTATATGTATGTATATGTGTATATTATGAACATACTATACATGTATACTATATACATTTTCTATAAATATTAAATGTTCAGTTATCCCAAGCTCTGATGACTCTTGACTGTATCTCTCACACATTCTGTTTCTCTGTCTGATATGATCTCCACCCTTCCCCTGGTTCTCACCTACGCATCCTTCAAGTCCCAAATAATTAAGAGCAATAAAACAATAGTAATAGTATATTAGTAACAATAGTTTAAGAAATAATAGTTTAACAAAAATAATGGTATTAACTATGTCTTGGCAGAGCTTACTATATCAGCAACTATGCCAAGAGCTTTACATATGTAATCTCATTTAATCGTCACCTCAATTTTATAAGGCAGTATTATTATTCCTGTTTTAAAGATAAAGAAACAAAGACCCCAAAAAGTGACTCATCCAAAGTTATTTCCTCCTGGAAGGCCTTCTTGATCGGATCTCTCAAATCTCCATTAGCTGCCCATCCTATGGACCCCCATAGCACCATAATAGCAATTAATACACTAGATTATGACACACCACAAATGAGGTTTGTTTACGACTATATTCTCAATGCCTGGTATAGTACTTGGTTCATAATACATACTTAATAAATACCTATTAAATGGATGAATGAATAAACTCAAAGCTCTCCGTACACAAAATTTTAACTTAGGCCAAATTAGGCATCACTGTATCTCATTCTCCATTCATTTGCTCATCCTCCCTTTGTTCTTCTGTTCCTAGTCACTTAGTGGATACTCATCAGTTTTTACTGCTCAGCATCTGAACCCTCTTCCAAGACTCAGTGGAAGGTATGGTCCTATCTCTCATTACAGAAGCTAACGGCTTGTAAAAATGTTACTCTGACCATGGCTAGACACTGGTTGCCATTGTAGATACAGGATGGGGAGGTGCTCCCGGGTCTGTTGCTTTCTGAATCATAATAATCTATGTAATATTACTTCCTGAGCTGTGGATGACAGTCAAAGATTCAAATATAGGGGTTTCCCACATGTTCCATATTGTTCCCTTGTCTGCCTGCCCCCTTATGAATAGGACAATATGAGAACTTGAAGATTCTGCTCGCCTTGTCTCTGGAGTGGTCCTGGGTGCTGGCCACCCATCCCGCTTGGCATAAATGCCACATAGATCAATGTGAATTGTGAGAAGGATACAATCAATTTCTCAGTAAAGAAAAAAATAACATGCCAAGATTTGTCCTCATTTGAGGTATTCTTTCTGGATAATTTCCTTTTACTTGCATTTGGATTGCAGCCAGATCCTTATGTTTTCAAAACCCAGAGATCCCACAACTTGATGGGATGATCCTCCCCAATAGTCATCGGTGGCCCCAATTAACTGTGGAGTCTGCAACAGTCAAAAGGAAAGTTGGCAATCTCTGATAAAAGCTAAAACTTCACTTAAATATTTTCTCTTTCACAGATACAGGTGTAACACAAAAGGGTATTTCAGTTATATTTTCAGAATCCACAGTTTACAAGGCATCATTTCCCTGTGTATGTGGACTCGTTCACTTAGGGTTCTACTATAGCAGCCGGTTCATATTATGAAATTGAAGCCAAAAAGGAATTTTACCAAGAAGAAGGTGTACTGTAATTGGAACTGCTGGGTGGGATCTGAGGTTCTAGATGTTCTTCTTGACTATGCTGTGGATCTGATGGTTCTAGAAACGTCCTGGCCCCCACCGTTAGCATCTGTTTCCAGGTGAAGCTGAGCTACAATAAGGGTTTAGGGCAATCCCTGAAAGGAAAATAAAATTTTTTTTTCAAACATAGTCTGATAAATTTGGAAGGAAGAGGAAGGTCACAGTGTTCCAAGTGCTGTGAAGATCCACTCAACTACTTAACCACCATAAGCCAGTATTTATTTAATAGCTCCCAAGTCACCGTCCTGATATAGGCTCTCCATTCTGCTAGCTCTTACTCCTAAATTCCAACCTGCTGTGGCTAACTCTCACTCACATGTTATTCCTGGTTCCTGTCCAGCCTTCTTACCTGGTTTCCTGGCTCTGCTCAGTTCTGGGAACATAAAATCTTAGGATGTCAGAGCTAGAAGGGACTTTAAAGATCACCTCTTCTGACACCATGTTCCATGAAGGTTTGGCCTTGGTGGGGGACCCTCTGAATCTTCTGTTGAGAGATTCTATTTTGGGAAAAATCACTACCTACACAACCAAACCCACATTTTTCTAATATGACAGTTAGACACTGAGAGTCCAGCACTGTGTTAAAAGGCTCAGCTCTGAGAAGCCAGAGCCATTTCACTTCAGAGGCGACATCATCTAAAGCAAGCCATACATGTATTACTCTCTTTATACTGTTTTTGTTTTGTTTTGTGATTAGTTATCCCTGAGTGCAGGTTTTATGTATCATCAGCATTATACTCTTGTGTACTTAGCACAGGCCTGCATATTAAGGCTCCTGGAAAATATGTGTTTAATTGTGGAAAGAAGGTAGAGAGGAAGGAAAGGAGGAACCAGGGCAAAGATTCAAATCCAATTCTGTCAGGGTCTCAAGGCTGAGTTCTTCCTACTTTCGCATACTACCATTATTGCATTATTGTGTCTCAGCCACTAGATTGTGGTCTACTTGACTACAAGGTTAACGTTTCATTTATATCACCAGTGCTTTGTGAAGTGGCTTCCCCATAGCAGATATAGTAGCTAACAGATATTTGTGGAATTAACAAAATTAACAGAATAATTTAATAGTTTAATTTATGTGAGTGGAGACTGAGTAATGAGAACATGCCAGGGAATGTTAGTGAATTTTATCTGGCACTAAGCCTCCTCTGTGTAATTGTCCTTTATAAATAATTGCCCTTCTCTTAGCATCATAGAGGGGAAAAAAAGCTTATCTGGTCTCTTAACCATAATGGAGTGTAACAAAAACTGACAATAAGTGGGTTCTCTGTATGCTGATCATCTTCTATCTCCCCCCGATTGGCTGAGACTTGGGGGTAACACACAATGGAGCTTACTGTCCCTAGTCCTTCCTCTATGACTTTCCTTCTGAGCTGCCATGCCCCTTTCTAATGGTTCATTTCTCTTTCCCTTTCACTTAACTCAGCTTTTATACATCTGTCCATCACTGACTAACTACCAGCTAGGATGGCCTGGCTCTTTTTTAACTTTCAAAGGAAGCTGCCTGCTCTGAATGTGTGATGCTAGAGAATGGGTTTGGTAAGTCCTTAAGAACAGTTGTTTATATTCTTTCGAAGGTTGCCAAGTAATAAATAGTTGTCTGAAAGTGAAGGGTAAAGTGGTATTTCATCACCCTGTTCTCTGGTGTTCTAGTGATGGCTCAAATCATAAAACATTGCGTTTCAACCTTTGTAGGGAGATCTCATCAGTCCAGGGTTACTGAGTGGGCACAGACACTTGCTTCCCTACTCAGTACCCAGGGCACTACTCAATTCCAGCCTAGCTGGAACGCCGCTGGTTGAACCTTTGAAACTCTGGGGCTGATTGAAGCTTCTAAGCCAACAAAAAGAGGCAAAGGGCCTTTGTACTTCAGCAAGGAAATGTTCCAGTTCTTTTGCACTTTCCTAATGAAAGCAGCCCAGCAGCCCTAGTGTCCCTGGCACACAGAGGGGGGTTGTAGGGAATAAAGGGAATTTGACTCTTTGGGGTCACTCCTCTCTTCCCAGGGACTTTTATAGATGGCTTTCCAGCCATTGAGAGGTTTGCTACTCATTCAGAATTCATAGCTTTGAATCTTGGGGAAAAAAAAAGAAGTGCCATTTTGTGTACTGCTGAACTGTATCAAATGTTCCAATGCATCTCACACATGCCATGTCTCATTTACATTAGTCCCCACCTAGCTTCATTCATTTAGGTCAACTGACCAGGCTTGTAGGGATTTCAGTTTGCCATCTCAAACTGAATTTGTAAATCACAGGGCTAGGAAGATGTAAATTGTTCACCATTGCTGTTACTGCTGGATGAAGTTGAAGTGCTTTACAGTATGAATTCAGGTATTAATTCCAGTACCATGTAATGCCTCCAGTAAGCTGAGTGAAGGGAGTTTTCCATTCCTTCCTGACACAGTATTAGAAAATGTGAGATTTTAAAAAGTGCAGGACCCAAATTCCAAATTCCACTGTGACTAGTTATGTTAGATATCTGGATATGGAAATTGAGGTAAGTAGAATTGCAAACAGCAGGACTGAAAAGAGCTTTGCAATCTGATCCCCAATCCTTGACTTTATAAATAAGCTATCTTATTTATAACCCAGAGTAATTACTGGATATGAGTTAGTGCATGAGATGCCAATAGTGTCCTCCTGGTCATCAATTTCAAATCTCCAAATTGCTGAACCCATTAGAATAATTATGGTATAGCATCTGAGCTTGCAATGAAATAATGCAATGTAAAAGATGGTTCTGATACCGCTTAGTAGTATCTGACCCTACTCAGACTCCAATTTTATACACAGTCCTACCTAAAGTTTCCTATAATTTATTACATCAGAAGATTGAAAGAGTTATTTTTATGCAGAGAAAATTGGACTCAAGTAAAAGTTATTTTCATCACTTCATCTAATTACAAAGCTGAGCACAGAACCATGACTATTGAAACATATTACAGATATAACAAAGAGAGTGAATAGCAATGAAAGATGGTCTTGACTAGCTGCCAAGGCAAGCAAAGATGGGGGGAGTGATTCTCATGATTAGAGGGGAAAGTAAGGAAGCAGTAATTTCTTTTCAGAATGTTTACACACTCTGTTCAGTTAGATATTTTAAGGGTTCATGTTAACTATGATACTGATTATTCCTTAGTAGCATGTAGCTCATCTGCGCAATGAAGTGTGTTTTTATTGCAAGTGACTTCAAGGGATACGGTCTCCCACTGAGAAAATAAAGAGAAAGACATAGTTGGGCCAGGGAATATGAATTTGAGCAAACAGACATAGAGTCTAGATTTAGGCTACAGGTCCATATCCTTTTGGGTGATTCTTTCCTTCCTTGGGATAACACAAAACTACATTAGCATTGAGGAGGGAAACATTAGCACTGAGGAGAGAAAATTTAGGCAAAAACAATACCTTGTGTTTAAAAGTGAAGCAAAAGAAAATTTAGCACGATGAAGGAGAGCTCACAAATCAGTCAACGATTCTGAGTTTTTTAAAAAAGCAAAGAACTCTATTTGGTTCAGAGAAAAACTTCAGCTTCCTCTCAGTTACCTGTGGCAGGTTAAATAGATTTAGCTTATCTAGTTTCTTTCTAATACTTTGCTGCTGAGAAGCAGTTTGTGTACAAGTCCAAGAAACCTGGAATTAAATCCAAACCGTGTAGTTTAGAGCCATGCGACTTTAAGCAAATCACAATCTCTCTAAACCTCAATTTCCTCATCTGTTAAATAGTATAAATCAAGGCTATTTTTAGGGTTGGCATGAGAGGTAAGTGCAAAAAGATAAACCTCAATAAATAGTAGTTTTAAATTTCTGATGAACACATTGTTTTCTAAGACTCAGCACTGTCAGTATATTTCCATTGTCTCTGGAAGTGACTAGAAGAAGAGTTATTTTCTTATTCATTTAGTTACCCTTGCTGCCCAGGGAACAAACAGCTTGGAAAAAAGATATCTCTACTCCAGATGAGGGTTTGCACTAGCCCAAGATATATTACTTCCTAGAAAATGGAAGAGGCAGAAAGAGGTTGGAGCGAGTAATTTTCATGCTCCTGTGAGCTAAAAGCTCATTGTACTTGCAGTTTGGCAAATCCCTAGAATTTCAGACACAGTCATATATAAATATGTTAGTATATAAACATAAATACCAGTGGCCAGTTGAGGAGGTGGTGAAAGGCATCACTCCATAAGCATGGACATTTTTATTTTGTTTTAAATTCTTATTACTGAGCATCCACTATGTGTTCAACACACATACAGTGTTTAGATGCTTTATATATGCCATTTCATTTAATTCTCCCATTATCCTGTGGAAAAGATGCTGTCCTTATCTTGCATTTGAGGGAATTAACAGAGAGGTTAACCTGGATTCATGCGCAATGTTTACAATATAAAGCAGAGGTAGGGAGGCCAGTTAGGACTCCTCTGCAGTAATCTAGCTGAGAGGAATTATTTTTCTGTAAGAATGGAGAGAAGTAAATCTTTTGGAAAGAGTCTATGATGTTGTTTTTGCACCAAATGGCATATTACAGAAATCAATTGATCCAGTTAAATTGCAACAAAATGTGCAAACATGTTCTTATGACTCATCTGGATCATATCTTGTACTTTCCCTTTAATAAATGTCATTTATAAATAAATTAAAAGCACTTGAATTCAGGGATAATGTCCAAACACCCATCTAGTCTCTATTTTAAAGACTTTTAGATAGCGAAATTGAGAAATGTGCTTTGCAAAGTGTTCCACAACTCTGACTGCCAGGACTTGCTTTTGGAAATCTGAATAAAACTGAGGCTTTGGTTGGTGTGCATTATGTTGGCTCTGAAGGAATCACTATCATCTCAATAATTTAGCCTTATCATGAACCTACTAAATGAAAATAGCCAATATAATCTTGTATTATTTAGCTCTTTCTTTTATACTGCCACTCCCTTCTCTATAGTGAACCATGTGTACAAAACAGCTGTAAAATAAAGGAATATATTTAAAATATATATGTCTATGAACTCCATTTTGAATGACTTCTCTATAACTAATAAGTTACATTGTTGGCCACTAAAAACATTTCCTCCACTAATCTGACACTGAAGTCTTACATTTTGCCATCAGAGGGGCTTCCAGTATCAAAATGCTAATTACTCTAGAGTGGGGTTTCTCAAACTTGACACTCCAATTGTCATTTTGGACCAGACAATTCTTTGTTGTAGGGAGGTAGTTGTCCTGTGCATTGTAGGATGTTTGGCAGCATTTCTGGCCTCTCCCCACTAAATGCCAGTGGCAACTGCCCCCTACTTTTCCAAAATTATGATAATAAAAATGTCTCTAGACATTGTCAGATGACCCCCAAGAAGGCAAAACTGCCTCCAATTGAGAACCACAGCCCCAGAGACAAGACTATATTATTCTGCTTTCAGTCACAGACAAAATATTATTTGTTTTTCCATGTGACAAATGTAAGAATAAGACTCAATGGACAAGTCTGTCACCATCATTATTAAAAAAAAAATTATCTTTGTTAAAAGAAAAAGCAATATATGTCCATTGCAGATAAAAGCAGAAATACAGGTAAAACTATCAGAAATTATTTACTCACCCTTTTTCCATGTTTCAGAAACAACCAGCATTATTATTTATGTATTAATCTTTTTGATCAAACTTCAAAATGAGATTTTATTGTACATATTGCTTAGAAACTTGATTACTTTTAAAGTAATAATATATAAAATTTAGTTATCCATCTACAGCATAATTTTAAATAGAATAGCATCCTACTGTATGGCTTTACAATTAGTGAGTCATTAATTCATTTAATAAATATAGTAAACCTCTATGTGTCAGGCACTGTGCTAGGTGCTAGGGATAAAATATGAAGAAGATAAGTAGGCAAGAAACTGCCTAATGAAGTCTGAGAGACCAAAAAAGAAAATAAATAAAGTAGGAGAGACTAGGCAATAGCCTAACACCCTCTAGGAAAACAGGCCTTGGCAGCCAGGTTAGACAAGACGAATGAGAATAGAAAAGTGAAGAGTAGCTAGTGCTGAAGACCAGCTGTTGTCCTATTGATCTATGTTTCTCTCCATTCAGTTATCATTATACTGCTTAATAAATGATGGAAGAATTTAAATTTTTATACAAACTTGAACATCTCCAATCATTCCTACCCCTGGTTTGGTAACCTTTCTGCTACTCTTCCTCCCTCTCTACTTCCCTAGATGTGCAGGCAAATGTTTGGTGTCTTGCATCTGTGTTCTTAACAGGTCTAGATATGCAGAGTGACCCTCAGACCCTAATGGAAGCACTCAATAGGTAAAAACTATGATTAAAAAGGTGTTTGAACTCAAACTGATACAGTGTTTTAGACTAAAGATTTTCTTGTTTGTTTTATGTGTTTCTTCTAAGTGTAATAACAGCCCTAATCTCTTCCTGATTAGTGTCGATATTCCCGCCAGAATGATAATTCCTCTTTTTGCCAGCTGATCCCTTGACAGAAGTAGCCTTGGAAGAAGGAGTTCAATGGGACTCTTGCTATTCCTTCTATAAACTTACAGAATCCAGAGCTGTAGGAATGGTAAGCAAAAGTTCTCTGACTGGGTCACTAGGAGTGATGAGAAACAGGTAATCAGGACCATTTCTGTGTCTATTTATTGGTTCCTGGACCCAAGTATTTTGCTAATTGAAGAAACAGAGCTATGTAATAGTCATTGATTTAGGATATATACTGTTCTTGGAAATGGCATCCCATCCTCATTGGGTATCATTTCTAAGCTGGCACTATAACTGGCAGTTCTGTCACTCCTTCAGGTCAGCAGGTCCAAGGTGGTACACTGTGATGGGACTAGTAGATCCCATTGTAATATGCCCATTGCTGCACTTTCTTTGCTTTAAAATAGGTCCCTTGATCTGTGTAATGTCTTGTGGTCAATGGATCGGGCTGTAAGCCTGCAGAGAGTTGTGCTGACTGAGGACCTATAGGCAAAAAAAGACAAAACTCATACCAAGAATAGAAGTCAGTTTCCATCAAAATGGAAACTTCTATTCAACACTGTACTGTAGTTCCTAGCCAATGCAATATGAGAAAAAAAAGAAATAAAGGTATTCAAATTAGGATGGAAGAAATAAAACTATTTGCAGAAGACATGCTTATCTATGTAGAAAGTCCTAATGAATCCACAAAAAACCCTATGAGAACCAAGAAGTGAATTTAGAAAGGCCATAGAATATATATATATATATATATATATATATATATATATACACATATATATATAAACTTTCAGCTTATGACGCTTACATAACAATGGGATCAAAATACATTTACAAATGAAATAAAAACAAAATATAATAAAAGTAACAATTAACAGCATCATTTTTATGTGATGGGTTCTTTTTTTCTTTGCTTTATCATGAATATCAGACCACTATATCATCCTACATTGTTTTGAGATGAGCAGGTCTACTACCCTGTTCCAAGTGATAACTCCAATTCTTCTTCCGCTCTTTCTATTTCAGCTACTTATACAGCTTTCTGCAATTTATTTGCATTTTAATTGACTTGAATACTTCATTTGTGTGTTGACTCCTGACTAGTAAGCACAAAAAAGTGATACAACTTGGACTCCATGCTCTTATAATCACAACTACAAATATAAACTTCGGCACTGAAATGTTGTGGCAGTACCCAATTATATGTTATCCCCCAAATGATCCAGAATATATTAATTAATTTTAAAAGATTTTCATAAAAGTATTACAAAATCACACAGGGACCTTCCATAATAATGTAACCATGGATTATACAGAGGTTCATGGATCCCGCTTTTGAGAAACACTGTTAAATACCACTCATTTGGCAATAAACTCTTATAAAGTCTGGTAGTACCTCTTATATTGTGTGCTATACATTAGAGCTAGGAACTTTTCAAGCTTTTATAGTACACTGAGAGTGTGCTCAGTGAGGGTTTATTTCTTATTTCCTAACACATAGAGGATATTCTTCTGATATTTATGGGTTAAAATATACCCAAATTCCTCTTCAGTGGACAGAATGCCTGTGACCTATATAAAATTCTAAGCTTCAAATTTTGTTGCCTCTGATTGTAAAAATGAGGACATTTCATATGTGTCATCTAGTTTAAGGAGATGCTCAAATTAATATTCCCTGAATACTAAGCATTAATGCTTTTATGCAATGCATGGGAATATGAGCTGTATCTCATTTGAACCTACCATAGCTCTCTGAAGAAGGTTATGCTGTTATCCCCACTTACAGTAATACTTAGGAAAAATAAAGCCCTGAGGCTTAGAGAGAGACAACAATTTGTCTAACATCACGTGACTATTAAGCAGCAGAGGGGGAGTTTGAACTCAGGCAGATTGGTTTTGAACCAGAGTACCAGACCCCCATGTTCCAATGCTCAGTGAATCCTGGAAGCTTCCTGGGTATCCTTGCTTCCTGAGTTCTGCAATTTGCCCACCAGCTGATTAAGTTGCTTGGAATGCCTGTTACATAAACATTAGTAAGGAAACCTCATCTTCGGTTCATGAAGATCCATAAGGAAATGATCTTAATTCTCAATGGGAGTTTAGTAAGTGTATTTGTACTCTGGAGTTTTATGCATCTATTTTTTAAAATATTTTGACTTGTGCAGCTGTGGCTTGCTAGGAGCATTAATGTACTTATGTAAGGATACTGACTTTTTATAGTAAAGAAAGAGATGATTCTAAATTTCTTTGATAATCAAAACTTAGCACTCCCCCTTAAAATACCCAAGAAAAGGAACTGCTTCTCCTCCATTTTCTGCATTAACTCAGATGGAACTGAAGGAAGTTCACAAGCCATCTGGACTTAATTAGTGCACTGTGTAGATATGCTGGTAGCAGCATTGCTGAGGGGAATTAGCTTTAATGGAAAGAACCTCAAATTTGGAGTCAGGAATTCTGGTTTCTCTCTGGCCTCTGTCACTAACTTCTCACTCTATGTTTTTCTTTTTTTAAAAAAAAATATTTATTTATTTATTTTTCCTGCATTGGGTCTTCGTTGTGGTGCGCAGGCTTCTCATTGCGGTGGCTTGTCTTGTTGCGGAGCACGGGCTCTAGGCACGTGGGCTCCAGTAGTTGTGGCACGCGGGCTCAGCAGTTGTGACTTGGGGGCTCTAGAGCGCAGGCTCAGTAGTTGTGGCGCACGGGTTTAGTTGCTCCATGGCATGTGGGATCTTCCCAGACCAAGGATTGAACCCGTGTCCCCTGCATTGGCAGGCGGATTCTTAACCACTGCACCACCAGGGAAGTCCCTATGTTTTTCTTTTATCAAAAGAAAAGAATATCTCCTCTGGTATCTCACTGAGTTTTACTTTGACTTTGGAGATCAGATAATATTTAAAAAACCCAAATCACCTCCGAACGCAAAAGATTCTTTTATTATTATTATTATAGTACTGCGGAATTTAAGCCATGTTTGTGGTTATTATTGTTCTTAACAACTTTTATCAATATATGATAATTAAACCTTTTTGTCATTTGTTACTACTTGGTTGGACCAAAAATGGTGACCAGGACATTTTGAGGGTCTAATTTTGGAGTCTAGTATCTCTGTATAACCTCCCTGAGCCATAGCAGCACTCAATCATGCAAGTAGAGTTTGCCTTTATTTGCAGACTTCCTCTCCCCTTCCTATTTCCCTCAGGTTTCAGAAGTTGAAATATTCAGGCATGCACACAGGAAGTCAAAGAGTTATTACTGATTCCATATTGGGATGAGGATTCCAAAACAGTTCAAATGAAAGAAAAATAATCTGCAGATAGCATGTAATTAGTCAGCTGTGGCTGAGGGGAACCAGCTTCAATTAGGGGAATCTTGGATTAAATAATAGCAGTGTGCATTTAGCTGATTCTGGCCTTAGTTAGGAAACGTAGTGACTCTGCACAGAGTTTGCTCTTATAAAGATATTTGTAGCCATCCTCATTTCATGACCAAATACTTGGAAATTTGGGACATGCAGTGTGTTTCTGAAAAACGGTCAACTGTTCGTTAGGCAGTTTGCAGTAGGAGGGGTGAAAAGATTCCATATCTCCATTTATATTAGACTCTCAGCACCAGTTTTGCTCCTTTGGGAAGTCAGAGGAAGATAAATAGACAAAAAACAAACAAACAAAAAAAGCAAACAAAAAACTAGCACATGAGCACTGAAAATCTAAAAGCATTGAGAATATTTTGTTTTTGCCAAAACCACTCTTCTAGGAGGCTTAGTCTGATTTAGTAGCTGAAAAACAGATTTTCATTAGTTTTCTTCCCCATCATCAAACTTTAATTTTTCTAATTTCTTTAAAAATATTTTAAAGTATTATTACAAAGATGGTATGTGGTTTTAGTAGAAACATTTTATGTTTATTGCTAAACAGAAATGAAATAAGATGAAAAAAGCAATCAACTTGGACTAACCATGGGGTTTATCATCATTCCTGCTGAACTTACCTTACTGACCAGTGAAGATTAAATCAGGTTAAGTGGGGTCTTCCCTGGTGGGGCAGTGGATAAGATTCCACGCTCCCAATGCAGGGGGCCTGGGTTCGATCCCTCATCAGGGAACTAGATCCCACATGCATGCCGCAACTAAGGAGCCCATGTGCCACAACTAAGGAGCCCGGGAGCTGCAACTAAGAAGCCAGCAAGCTGCGACTAATGAGCCTACCTGCCACAACTAAGACTTGGTACAACCGAAAAAATAAATATTAAAAAAATAATAAATCAGATAAGTAATGTTAGTCCTTTAAAAGGGTCCAGTTGAATATAGAATAATAAGAGCTAATCCTCACTGAGAGCTTACCATGTGCCAGACATTGTTCTGACCACTGTGCAAGTATCCTTCTGACAACCCCAGATAGGTACTGTTATCCCTATCATAGAAATAACAAATGTCAAAGATGTTTAGTAATTCACCCAGGGTCACAAAACTAGTAAGGGACAGGACCTGAATTCAAACCCAGCAGTCTGACTCCAGAGCCCATACCCTAAACTAAGAGTCATCAAATCACATCCCGAAAGCCAAATCTGGCCCTGCCACTTGTTTTTGTCAATAAAGTTTTAGTGGAACACACAGACATCAATCATAATCTTAAAACTCAGAGATAAACCTTGCTGATTATCAGTAGGTATATCCATGGTTTTCCAATTCTTTCCTTTTTTTTTAATGAGAAAGGGAAGAGATGATAGTGGCTAAGAGTAGGGCATTTGTTAAACTTATTTATTGCCAATTCCAGACAACTACCACTCAAAGAATTTATAAGAAAGACGTGTTCTACATTATCTCAAAGAGAACAGAATATAAATTCATTAAACCTTTTGCATCTATCTATTAGATAGGGCTAAACCCTCAGACAGACCTTGATAATGTTGTTTTTGATAAGCACAGCTAGCTATATTGTTATATAGCTCACGACTCATTTTAAATACTGATTTATGCCTTAACACTAAGTAGGACTCTGAAAATGCTACTAAGTTTTAGACCCTGGTTTGGAAGTCAACAACTGTGTGATGTAAACATATCTTTTAAAATATATACTGAAGCCTGCGTGCCTAGAACCCCTGCTCTGCAACAAGAGAAGCCACCACAATGAGAAGCCCGCGAACCGCAACGTAGAGTAGCCCCTGCTCGCCGCAACTAGAGAAAGCCTGCGTGCAGCAATGAAGACCCAACACAGGCAAAAATAAATAAATAAATTTTAAAAATAAATAAATAAAATAAAATATAAACACCAGTCATTCCTGAAAACAAAAGCAAAACTCTAAAGGCCAGCAATAAGTGAACATCAACATGTGTTTACTCTCTTCACGAACAGGGCTCCTTGCCAGTATATATGCATTGTTTAAAGCACATATCCCAGCTTATCCTATTCTATGGGGACTGTGACTCTTTTATTGCCTTTGAACTATAACACCATTATAAAATAACAGTTAATCTACAATAAGTTGATACAATTGTAGATACAATAAGCTGTAGATAACTGAAAGCAGTACAAAAGAATTTTTCTCTATAGATATGTAAATAAATTCTGTCCAGTGTAAGTTCAAAGACTTCCCTCCTCCACTATGGAGGCCAGTTGTGGCTGTTTCCATAGTGGAAATTTGCAAATTCATTTCAACATTCCTGATCTATAATAATGTCTATTCTTCAGACACTTTTTTGAACTGGTTAAAACATGTTACCAGTTCTCTTATTTATTTAATGAGTTAGATAAAAATCTTTGACATGTGTTCATTGTATACTTGTTAAAAAAATTATCCCTTAACATGAGTTTAGGCTCTAGAGTCAGTCAGTCATAGATCCTAATCCTAGTTTAGCTATTACTAGCTGTGTAACATTAGGCAAAAAATTACCCCCCCATTAATAATCCCTGCCTCATTAAACTGTTGTGGGATTATGTGACATGTTACTTCTATTCTGAAACTTAAGATATACGTGGTGAATAAAATTTGTATTTTAAGGCAAAAGAATTTTTTTAAAAAAAATATAGTTGATTTACAATGTTAATTTCTGCTGTACAGCAAAGTGATTCAGTTATATATACACACACACACACACACACACACACACACACACACATTCTTTTTCATATTCTTTTCCATTATGGTTTATCACAGAATATTGAATACTGTGCTATAAATTAAGACCTTGTTGTTTATCCATTCTATATATAATATTGATAGTTTGCATCTGCTAATCCCAAACTTCCAACCCATCCCTCCCCCACACCCCTTGGCAACTACAAGTCTGTTCTCTATGTCTGTGAGTCTGTTTCTGTTTCACAGATAAGTTGATTTGTATAATATTTTAGTTTCCATGTATAAGTGATGTATGGTATTTATCTTTGACTTACTTCACTTAGTATGATAATCTCTAGGTCAATCCGTGTTCCTGCAAATGTCATTGTTTCATTCTTTTTTACAGCTGAGTAGTATTCCATTGTGTGTGTGTGTGTATATATATATATATATATATATATATATATATATATATATATATACCGCATCTTCTTTATCCATTCATCTGCTGATGGACATTTAGTTTGTTTCTATGTCTTAGCTATTGTGAATACTGCTGCTATGAACACAGGGGTGCATGTATCTTTTTAAATTATAGTTTTGTCTGTATATATGTCCAGGAGTAGGATTTCTGGATCATATGGCAACTCTATTCTTAGTTTTTTGAGGAACCTCCATACTGTTTTCCATAGTGGCTGCACCAACATTCTAACCAATAGAGTAGGAGGGCTCCTTTTTCTCCACACCCTCTGCAGCATTTGTTATTTGTAGACTTTTTAATGATGGCCATTCCGACCAGTGTGAGGTAGTACTCCATCGCAGTTTTTCTCTGCATTTCTCTGATAATTAACGATGTTAAGCACCTTGTCATGTAAGGCAAGATAAATTTAAACACAGATTTTTTTTCTCTGCCTGTTTGGGCCTCCTCCCTCCCCTGTAGTGTGCATTGTGCATCTGCATTATGCATTAACCAGACCTCCCCAATGGCAGAAATACTTGCTCAACCAAAAAGATCCATTTTTCTTCTTTGGATGCCAATGATGTAACTCCCGAGAAGAAAACACTCCTTTATCAATCCTGTAAGGGGTCCCGATGGCCCACCACTTGCCTTGTAAGTGCAGATATCTTTGCTGAAATTTACGTACAGGTATAAAGACGCAGACATAGAGAATGGACTTGAGGACATGGGGAGGGTTCCCAGGGTAAGCTGGGACGAAGTGAGAAAGTGGCATGGACATATATACACTACCAAACGTAAGGTAGATAGCTAGTGGGAAGCAGCCACACAGCACAGGGAGATCAGCTCGGTGCTTTGTGACCACCTAGAGGGGTGGGATAGGGAGGGTGGGAGGGAGATGCAAGAGGGAGGAGATATGGGGATATATGTATATGTATAGCTGATTCACTTTGTTATAAATCAGAAACTAACATACCATTATAAAGCAATTATACTCCAATAAAGATGTTAAAAAAAAAAACTTACGTACTATGCCAACATATCATTTCCCTTAAAGATAGTGACTGGTATGGAACAGACTGGGTCAGACAACCTGGGAAATTCTGGACCCCACCTAATGGAAGTTCTTAGCTTAAATACTTACTTATGACCTTATTAATGTCACTAGCTATGTTACTTGTATTCTGCCTATTTTATAAGATTATTGTTCCTTGCATTACCAAATATGTGACTGAGTCTCTCATAAAAATAATGATGACCAGGTGACTTGAAATGATTAAGCAAATATATAATTTTATAAGATCAATAACTGTAATAGTGTAACTCTAGATATGGGAAGAAGCAACAAGAGGGAACCATATCCTGGAACATAAGTAAAACTAGTAAAACAGGGGGTCCAGAGGCTTTGGGCTACTGTTAACAGGGCCTAGTCCAGTAGTAGGACACTCAGTGGACTATCGATGAAACACTTGCTTGACCTGGGAACGAGCATTCCTAGCACCATGGAACACATCGGTCACAAAATGTCTCCCAAACCTTGGACAAAATGAAGGCAAAAAGGGAGGGGATTGTAAAATAAAGAATACTGCCCACCATTCAGTTCTATAAGAATCAAGTCATTAGCCACTGCAGTTGCTGACCTACAATACACCCTGACGGGAATTCAGGGTAAAGATCAGGATGAGTTACTTTGTGCTCTAGGAAAACCGGCACAACTAGCCCTCAAATAGTTAAATATTTTCAGGAGAAAATTTTACGAACCCAGTTTCTTGCATCTTCCCATACTTAGGAAAGTACTAAAACCATTAACTAAGATATCTGTTCCTCACGAACAGTAGTAACCTTCTATTAAGACGTGTGTTTGACTGCGTGTACCTTTTTACCAAAATTACATATATGCCTCCCTCTCCCCTTACCTCTTCAGAACAGTCTTCAGAGCTTTCTGAAGGACTGTCTCCCAGGTTATAATCCTCAGGTTGACTAGAATAGACTGATCTATTTCTTTCTTAGATTGACCATTAATTACTTTTACATCGACACACTCAACAACAATTTAAAAAATGTTTTTTAAGGAATTAGCAGAGCCAGGGTATGAACTGCTTACTGTGTAACAGCAATAAAGTAGAAGACCCATTCTATCAATATCCAGGAAGTACACTGAATGTCACTTCTCTTTTTTTAAACCTCTAAAGTTCGTACTTTAAAGCTTATGACTCAACTACATAAATAGGTCAAAATGTTTTCCAAAACCATATAAATGAAACAGACTAATGACTTTCAAATTCCAGTTAGGGCATAGTTAATATGCAAAGGTTAATCAGTGAGTAATCTTTGCAGTCGTGTTTGTACAGGAAGACACCCATAAAAGTCAATTTCATGCATTTCCTCTCTCTAAGTTTTCCTGAAGTTCTTCCTCTAAATTTTCATCTAGTGCACATTAACTATGAGTTATTTTTCAGTGGACTAAGAACACAGGCTGTCCTCAAAAGATTAGTAATACTTATCCTTAATTCTAGCTCCAATCATGAATATAATTAATTCCTCCTACAATTATATTTTGCCTTTTATGTTTAGGAATATTGAAAAAAGCCTCTTTTTTTTGGAAACTTCAATAAATAATTAAATAATTCTTTAAGTGGTGAAGAGCCAGTTGACAAAACAGAACATATTACTGTGTGGTATTACATGCCATTTATGTAAACAGCCATTAATTCCAATTTGAGGTCCCTTTCAAAATCCTGCAGAGATTAAAATGATCTCTGGATTTTAGAAGATTTATTATCAATCTTCGTAACTTCTAGAATAAAATTATTCTACTCACCCCCCACTTCAACATTCCCCACCCATCTAGTCCCTGCTACACTTACTTACATACAAGCAGTATTTCCTAAATGAGAAACGTAAGAGTCTCTATAAGCTCTGTGCAGAAGTAACTTCAGATTACTGTACACAACGTACCTCTTGGAGACTCACTAAACATTGGATTAGTGGAGATTCTGAGAAGGCCTACAACAAAGAAACCTATTTAACTTTGTCAAACTTACTACCTGAGACCTCTGAGACAGGCTGAGATATCTGAGTGTCTTGAGAGGTCAATGAGGTGTCAGAGAACTTTTAATATTGCCAAATAATCAGCAAATAAATAAGAGAAGCCTTTTCTTCCAGGTCAGTATGAAAAAACTCAGACTGCTTTCCTCTCACCATTCACCATGTTTCTTTCTCTACCCAATTTTACAGAAGTTGTTCTTTTGAAAAAGGGCATGCAGCAGTGGCAGACTAGAATCACCTGAGGAACATTTAGAAAACACAAATGCTCAGATTTTATCTAAGACCAATTAAATTAGAATCTTTAGGGACTTCCCTGGTGGCGCAGTGGTCAAGAATCCACCTACCAATGCAGGGTCCGTGGGTTCGAGCCCTGGTCCGGGAAGATCCCACATACCACAGAGCAACAAAGCCCGTGCGCCACAGCTACTGAGCCTGCGCTCTAGAGCCCATGAGCCACAACTACTGAGCCTGTGTGCCACAACTACTGAAGCTCACATGCCTAGAACCTGTGCCCTGCAACAAGAGAAACTACCGCAATGAAGCCCACGCACCACAATGAAGAGTAGCCCCTGCACGTCACAACTAGAGAAAGCCTGTGTGCAACAAGGAAGACCCAAGACAGCCAAAAATAAAATAAATAATTAAACAAATAGAACTTCATTAAAAAAAAAAATTAGAGACCAGAGGGCAGACAACAGAAGCAAGAACTACAATCCTTCAGCCTGTGGAACAAAAACCACATTCACAGAAAGATAGACAAGATGAAAAGGCAGAGGGCTATGTACCAAATGAAGGAACAAGATAAAACCCCAGAAAAACAATTAAATGAAGTGAAGATAGGCAACCTTCCAGAAAAAGAATTCAGAATAATGAAAGTAAAGATGATCCAGGACCACAGAAAAAGAATGGAAGCAAAGATCCAGAAGATGCAAGAAATGTTTAACAAAGACCTAGAAGAATTAAAGAATAAACAAACAGAGATGAACAATACACAACTGAAATGAAAAATACACTAGAAGGAATCAACAGCAGAATAACTAAAACAGAAGAACGGATAAGTGACCTGCAAGACAGAATGGTGGAATTCACTGCTGCAGAACAGAATAAAGAAAAAAGAATGAAAAGAAATGAAGACAGCCTAAGAGACCTCTGGGACAACATTAAATGCAACAACATTCTCATTACAGGGGTCCCAGAAGGAGAAGAGAGAGAGAAAGGGCCAGAGAAAATACTGGAAGAGATTATAGTCAAAAACTTCCCTAACATGGGAAAGGAAATAGGCACCCAAGTCCATGAAGCGCAGTGAGTCCCATACAGGATAAATCCAAGGAGAAACATGGCAAGACACACAGTAATCAACTTAGCAAAAATTAAAGACAAAGAAAAATTATTGAAATCAGCAAGGGAAAAACGACAAATAACATACAAGGGAACTCCTATAAGGTTAACAGCTGATTTCCCAGCAGAAACTCTACAAGCCAGAAGGCAGTGGCATGATATACTTAAAGTGATGAAAGGGAAGAACCTACAACCAAGATTACAAGGATCCCATTCAGATTCGATGGAGAAATCAAAAGCTTTGCAGACAATCAAATGCTAAGAGAATTCAGCACCACCAAACCAGCTCTACAACAAATGCTAAAGGAACTTCTCTAAGTGGCAAACACAAGAGAAGAAAAGGACGCACAAAAACAAACCCCAAACAATTAAGAAAATGGTCATAGGAACATACATATCGATAATTACCTTAAACATGAATGGATTAAATGCTCCAACCAAAAAACACAGGCTCCTTGAATGGATACAAAAACAAGACCCATAAATATTCTGTCTACAAGAGACCCACTTCAGACCTAGGGACACATACAGACTGAAAGTGAGGGGATGGAAAAAGATATTCCATGCAAATAGAAATCAAAAGAAAGCTGGAGTAGCAATACTCATATCAGATAAAACAGACTTTAAAACAAAGAATGTTACAGAAGACAAGGAAGGACACTACATAATGATCAAGGGATCAATCCAAGAAGAAGATATAACAATTATAAATATATATGCACCCAATATAGGAGCACCTCAATACATAAGGCAACTGCTAACAGCTATAAAAGAGGAAATCGACAGTAACACAATAATAGTGGGGGACTTTAACACCTCACTTACACCAATGGCCAGATCATCCAAAATGAAAATAAATCAGGAAACAGAAGCTTTAAATGACACAATAGACCAGATAGATTTAACTGATATTTATAGGACATTCCAACCAAAACCAGCAGATTACACTTTCTTATCAAGTGCGCACAGAACATTCTCCAGGATAGATCACATCTTGGGTCACAAATCAAGCCTCAGTAAATTTAAGAAAATTGAAATCATATAAAGCATCTTTTCTGACCACAACAGTATGAGATTAGAAATGAATTACAGGGAAAAAAAACACGAACACATGGAGGTTAAACAATATGTTACTAAATAACCAAGAGATCACTGAAGAAATCAAAGAGGAAATTAAAAAATACCTAGAGACAAATGACAATGAAACATGACAATCCAAAACCTATGGGATGCAGCAAAAGCAGTTCTAAGAGGGAACTTTATAGCTATACAAGCCTACCTCAAGAAACAAGAAACTCAAATAAACAATCTACCCTTACACCTAAAGGAACTAGAGAAAGAAGAACAAACAAAACCAAAAGTTAGCAGAAGGAAAGAAATCATAAAGATCAGAGTAGAAATAAAAGAAATAGAAACAAAGAAAACAATAGCAAAAATCAATAAAACTAAAAGATCAAAGATCAAAGATCAATAAAATTAAAAGCTGTTTCTTTGAGAAGATAAACAATTTAATAAACCATTAGCCACACTTATCAAGAAAAAGAGGGAGAGGACTCAAATCAATAAAACTAGAAATGAAAAAGGAGAAGTTACAACAGACACTGCAGAAATACAAAGCATCCTAAGAGACTACTACAAGCAACTCTATGCCAATAAAATGGACAACCTGGAATAAATAGACAAATTCTTAGAAAGGTATAAACTTCCAAGACTGAACAAGGAAGAAAGAGAAAATAGGAACAGAGCAATCACAAGTAATGAAATTGAAACAGTGATTAAAAATCTTCCAACAAACAAAAGTCCAGGACCAGATGGCTTCACAGGTGAATTCTATCAAACATTTAGAGAAGAGCTAACACCCACCCTTCTCAACCTCTTCCAAAAAATTGCAGAGGAAGGAACACTCCCAACACTCATTCTATGAGGCCACCATCACCCTGATACCAAAACCAGACAAAGACACTACAAAAAAGAAAATTACAGACCAATATCACTAATGAATATAGATGCAAAAATCCTCAACAAAATACTAGCAAACAGAATCCAACAACACATTAAAAGGATCATACACCATGATCAAGTGGGGGTTATCCCAGGGATGCAAGGATTCTTCAATATACGCAAATCAATCAATGTGATACAGCATATAACAAACTGAAGAATAAAACCCATATGATCATCTCAGTAGATACAGAAAAAGCTTCTGACAAAATTCCACACCCATTTATGATAAAAACTCTCCAGAAAGGGGGCATAGAGGGAACCTACCTCAACATAATAAAGGCCATATACAACAAACCCACAGCAAACATCATTCTCCATGGTGAAAAACTGAAAGCATTTCCTCTAAGATCAGGAACAAGACAAGGATGTCCACTCTCACCACTATTATTCAACATACTTTTGGAAGTCCTAGCCATGGCAATCAGAGAAGAAAAAGAAATAAAAGGAATACAAATTGGAAAAGAAGAAGTAAAACTGTCACTGTTTGCAGAAGAAATGATACTATACATAGAGAATCCTAAAAATGCCACCAGAAAACTACTAGAGCTAATCAATGAATTTGGTAAAGTTGCAGGGTACAAAATTAATGCACAGAACTCTCTTGCATTCCTATACACTACTGATGAAAAATTTGAAAGAGAAATTAAGGAAACACTCCCATTTACCATTGCAACAAAAAGAATAAAATACCTAGGAATAAACCTACCTACGGAGACAAAGACCTGTATGCAGAAAACTATAACACACTGATGAAAGAAATTAAAGATGATACCAACAGATGGAGAGATATACCATGTTCTTGGATTGGAAGAATCAACATTGTGAAAATGATTATACTATCCAAAACAAGCTACAGAGTCAATGCAGTCCCTATCAAATTACCAATGGCATTTTTTACAGAACTAGAACAAAAAAATCTTAAAATTTTTATGGAGACAGAAAAGACCCCGAATAGCCAAGGCAGTATTGAGGGAAAAAACTGGAGCGGGAGGAATCAGACTCCCTGACTTCAGACTATACTGCAAAGCTACGGTAATCAAGACAATATGGTACTGGCACAAAAACAGAAACATAGATCAATGGAACAAGATAGAATGCCCAGAGATAAACCCATGCACCTATGGTCAACTACTCTATGACAAAGGAGGCAAGGATATAAAATGGAGAAAAGACAGTCCCTTCCAGAAGTGGTGCTGGGAAAACTGGACAGGTACATGTAAAAGAATGAAATTAGAACACTCCCTAACACCATACACAAAAATAAACTCAAAATGGATTCGAGACCTAAATGTAAGACCAGACACTCTAAAACTCTTAGAGGAAAACATAGGAAGAACACTCTTTGACATAAATCACATCAAGATTTTTTTTGATCCACCTCCTAGAGTAACGGAAATAAAAGCAAAAATAAGCAAATGGGACCTAATGAAACTTCAAAGCTGTTGCACAGCAGAGGAAACCATAAACAAGACGAAAAGACAACCCTCAGAATGGGAGAATATTTGCAAACGAATCAACGGACAAAGGATTAATCTCCAAAATATATAAGCAGCTCATGCAGCTCAATATTAAAGAAACAAACAATCTAATCCAAAAATGGGCAGAAGACCTAAATAGACATTTCTCCAAAGAAGACATACAGATGGCCAAGAAGCACATGAAAAGCTGCTCAACATCACTAATTATTAGAGAAATGCAAATCAAAACTACAATGAGGTATCACCTCACACCAGTTAGAATGGGCATCATCAGGTAATCTACAAACAACAAATGCTGGAGAGGGTGTGGAGAAAAGGGAACCCTCTTGCACTACTGGTGGGAATGTAAACTGGTACAGCCACTATGGAGAACAGTATGGAGGTTCCTTAAAAAACTAAAAATAGAACTACCATATGATCCATCAATCCCACTACTGGGCATACACCCAGACAACACCATAATTCAAAAAGACGCATGCACCCGAATGTTCATTGCAGCACTATTTACAATAGCCAGGTCATGGAAACAACCTAAATTCCCATCCACAGACGAATGGACAAAGAAGTTGTGGTATATATATATAATAGAATATTACTCAGCCATAAAAATGAAAATTGGGTCATTTGTTGAGACGTGGATGGATGTAGAGACTGTCGTACAGAGTGAAGTAAGTCAGAAAAAGAAAAAAAAAATCGTATATTAACGCATATATGTGGAACCTAGAAAAGTGGTACAGATGAACTGGTTTGCAGGGTAGAAGTTGAGACACATATGTACAGAAGAAACGTATGGACACCAAGGGGGGAAAGCCACGGGGGGTTGGAGATGGTGGTGTGATGAATTGGGTGATTGGGACTGATATGTATACACTGATGTGTATAAAATTGATGACTAATAAGAACCTGCTGTATAAAAAATAAAATAAAATTCAAAAATTAAAAAGAAACCAATAAACAAAAGAAAAAACAAACAAAAAATATTAGAATCTTTAGACATGGAGTTGGACATTGGTATTTTACGTAATGTCCTCAGGTGAAAGTAATGTGTGGGTAGATTTTTGGCAATCACTAACTACAAGGAGATGCTCCTTTGACTAAGAATAAACAGGCAGTGAATAAACTTTCATTGCAGGGCATTGTTCTAGGTACCACAGAGGATACAAAAAACAACCAAAACTTGTCTCTGTACTCAAGGAGCTTTCAGCTACTTGTAGGAGAAAACTTCCACTGGGAAAAAAAAAAATAGCCAAAGGGTACAAGTGGTGGGTGTATGTGTGGGTAGAAACTAAATGCTGCAGAAATTTAGAGGTGAGAAGTCAATGGAAGTTGGAATAGCCAAAGGTCTCATGGCAGAGGAGGGAGGTCACTGAAGATTTAGAGGGATATGAAGTCAAGAAATGCCATCCTTGACTTTTTCACATCAACTTTGGGACATAGTTTCAGGAGTATGGGGGGCTTCTTGAAACTCTCATATGTTTGTGGCCTAAATTTTTAAGACACCACAAAACCTTTGTAAATATAATTTATTTCTGTAAAATTTCAATTCTCAGAACAGCTCTTGAATGCAATGCTACTGTTATTCTCTGTTTAAGAAACTGACACTTAGAAGTAAGTGATAGCTTTAAGCAAGTGTGGTATATAGGCAGGTTCATATTAGACTTGAGGAAACAAGCATGTAACCTCTGAGGATCTTATTTTCAGGCAACTTGCCAATGTTTCTCAGAAAAGTCAGTGTTCCTTTTGCCTTTTTGGTCTCTTCCTAGGTCACACAGGAAGGACAAACTTTCCCATAAGCAGCTGGGCAAACCTCTAATGGCCTGATCCTCTGTCTAGCTGCTTACAGCCTCCTTCTCTGTATGTGGAATTGAAATTAGTCCTTAACTGTTCTCTCAGTAAGAACAAGTAATTTCATTTCTACTCATTTCGACACAGTTTCTTTGCTATTGGACCTAAGGGTTTTATACAGAAAAGAAAAAGCCAATATTAATGTACATTTTGTCTCCTTTCAAGAGTATCCTTTTTTACACATGGAGTTTAAGATACCTAGACTTTCATTTCTGAGAATCACACCTTTGTAACACTTTTGTCAAAAGAAACTCATTAACTTTTCCTAATGGAAATGTTAGAGGCATCACATGCTTATTTGAAGTTTTATTCTAACAGGGTTGGCTTAAGATCCTTTTTTGGGGGGGTCTGACTGAACACTGACCCCAATTACTGGCATTTTTTGTGCCTCAGTGCTGCTGTTTCAGAATAAAAACCAATAACTCAACCCTACAGAGAAGCTTTATAAACTTCCCTAGTGAGTCTATAGCTCATTTCTCTTTTTTTCATGGTCACTGAATTAATTTTTCCTTGTTGCTTGGCATTCAATTATAGTGCATTGCCAGAATCAGATGACAACCTGCTATCAGAGAAACTGTAGAACTTGAAGGGAAAATACAGATTTTTAAGCCTTCTCCATGGATAACATCCCAGCCCTTGGCTTTCTATTCTGGAAAGCTTGTCACAATTTTAGGTTGCTCTATCAGGTAGTTTTGATCTTGCCTTTTTTGAGAACATATCAGTTGCCACTATTAAGAGTAATGTGTATATTGGTTTAATTTTCTATTTGGGGGTATCTCTAAATTATAAATGGAGTAATTGTTTTTTCAGGGGTCCTTTGGAGTTGATCTTTAAATCAGGCTATTAAAAATGAGTTAGACTCCACCAAAAGAAAAATGTAAAACAACAACAACAACAAAAATTGGGTAGCCACTATGGAAAACAGTATGGAGGTTTCTCAAAAAGCTAAAAATAGAACTACCATATGACCCAGCAATCCTTCTCCTGAGTATATATCCAAAAAAAAAAAACCCAAAACACTAACTTGAAAAGATACATGAGCCCCAATGTTCATAGTAGCATTATTTACAATTGTCAAGATATGGAAACAACCTAAGTATCCATCAACAGATAAGTGGATAAAGAAGATGTGGGGGGTGTGTGTGTGTGTGTGTGTGTGTGTGTGTGTGTATACACACACATACACAATGGAATACTACTCAGCCATTAAAAAGAACGAAATTCTGCCATTTGCAGCAACAATGGATGAACTTGGAGGGCATTATGCTAAGTGAAATAAGAGAAAGAAAAATACTGTCTGATATCACTTATATGTGGAATTTAAAAAATACAACAAGCTAGTGAATATAACAAAAAAGCAGCAGACTCACAGATATAGAGAACAAACTAGTGGTTACCAGTGGGGAAGGTGAGGTAGGGCAATACAGGGGTGGGAGAGTAGGAGGAATAAACTATTGGGGGAATAAACTATTGGAGGAATAAACTATAAGATAGACTCAAGGATGTATTGTATAAAATGGGAAACATGCCAATATTTTGAAATAACTGTAAATGCAAAGTAAATCTCAAAATTGTATAAAAAATAAAAAAATTTTAATTAAAAAAATGAGTTAGTCTCCTCCACCAAAAGAAAAAGGTAAAACAAAAACGAAGACATGTACCCTGGTTACAGGATTCAATCCAGCGGAATGACAAAGGATAAGAGCTGTGAAGCTTCCCTTTCAGGAAACCAGTTCAAATTGAAACAGGAGGCCCAAATTGACTCTAGAAGGAAAGTCTAGAAAAAAATGGAAATAAAGTAGGTTTATTTGTGACAGCTTGCATTTGTGAGCAATTCTATTGAAATGCTGGCTGCTAGAGGATGTAAAAAGACTTTAAGTATAAACACAAAGAAAACCAAGTGAATTCTTTTAAAAGAGGCAATAAATAACTCTAGGAAAAGCAAAAATTATGTTCAGAGAAAGAAAATAATATCATGACTTGGCACAGCAGTGAATTATATTTATATAATTACATTAACATAAAGTTAATTCTTAAAAACATGGACATAAATACCATAAGAAACTGATAAGATACTTGAAAGCAGTTGCCTTTGGAAAATGGGGTTCATGTTGCTAGGGCTGGAGGAGCAGCTGTTTGTTTGTTTTGTTTTAGTGTAAGCTGCTAACACTATTTGACTTTTAAAACTCTGTACCTCTATGATTTTGATTTAAAAATTAAACATTTAAAATACAAGTTTGTATTTCTAGCCCTTTTAGCATAAGTACAAGCTTGGCATGTTTTCCTCAATGTTTGTGGAGCAGTGCTGAAGGAGGGGATTGGCTTTTTAAGCATATGGCCTAGCAAGACTTTGGTGGGATTGGTAGGATGGAGGAAGAGCCTTAGGACTGGGGTTCTGTCTGGAAGAGCCCTGGTCAAATTTTGTTAATAACCTCTGTTGGCATTGATCCAGCCCTGATGTATAAGGAGAGAGGATTTCATCAACCTCACAGGGCTGAGTTCTGTGTGTTCCTCTGGGCTGCTGAGCTTTTCCTTGCCATTATTAGCTATTGGCCCAAACATAATTCTCATTATGAAAAATGTTCTTCCAGGCCGCCTGGGTGTGCAATGGGCTTGTGTTTAACTCTTGGATGTGTCAAAGCACCTTGCTGGATCTAAGGTCTTTGGATGAATATGGATACAAGAGGTTGAGGAACTAGAACGCATTTTGAAAAAAACTGGACAAGGAGTTATCTTGAACACCTGTCTGTGAGCAGACATGCTCTATACCTTCTTATTCATCCTTAAAGCAATTTTTCTCAGTTTGCAAAATGGGACCCAAGGCATGGTGATAAGTTTGGGTTAGTAATGACATTTTTTTCACTTGAATAAGTTTCAAAATCTTATATCAGCTGGCTTTTGTAGCATGGCTAATTATATGCATGCATTACTGTTCTGTCATGCCTAGTCACTCAAACACAGCAAAAATGCTTCTGGGACTAGAAACCGGTCATTTGAGTTGAGGTATGTGATTTTTTAACGATCTGAAACAGTGGAGTTGTTTACACTCAGGTTAAGAATTAAAGGAGAAACACATTCTAGTTTAGGCTCAGATTAAGAAGGAACATGATATGTGTTTAGGGAAAGAGATGAACATTAGTTAAATGTCTACAATGTACCAGGCACTTTACATATATTATTTCATTAATCCCCGCAAAACCCCTGAATTATTCTTAAAGTCAAGATCCAGAAAGGTCATGTGACTTTTCTAAGGACTTCTAGCTAGTAAGCTGTGGAGCTCGAATTTTAAACAAAGTTTGGCTAGAAACCAAAAAAGAAAGAGGTTGAACAGTTTTTACCAACATAAGTCCACTTGCAACAAAATCACTTGTAAAACCTGTTAAAAAGTGGAAATTGTAGGGCTCCATTCCCAACCTACTAAATCAGAATTTCTGGGAGAAAGGTGAGGGAATACCCGGTGACTTTTATGTACCCCAGAGTTTGAGAACCATTATATGGTAATTGTAAACTGTGCTCCAATTATTTTGCAAAATACATGGTATTACCCTTCAATTAAACTTCCTTCAAGATTAGCCTTGTTTTATCACTTCTATTTCTCATTCTCCATGTATGCAGTCACAGTTTTGGGGAACTACATACAGAAAATATCAGAAGATCACACTTTAGACTCAAATGGGGTCACAAAGAATTAGCATTTTCTCCTTAGACTAAGTTTATGGGGTAGTCATACAAAACAACAATGGAGTGGGAAGAATAAGAGCTGAGGAATTTTCTGTGTGTGCATTCAGGGTAAGAACCATGACTGTGCTGCATCTGTTTACTGTGGCCTCTTAACTACTGATACTTGTTTTAACATACAAGCATAGATTTTCTCCATCCATTCTGATGGATCAGTGGCTGTGTGCTAGTCCTATTTTATTCTTTCTTTCTCTTTCTTCTGTGCTTATGCATAGGTTATTCCTTGAATAGCTTAGAATTTGAGAAGACTGAATGAATGTTTCCAGAACACCTGGGAAGGTTATTACCAGAAATTTAATAAAAACCTAAATACAGACAGAAATCAAGTGCAAGGCAAAATTAAGAAAACATAAGAAAGGGGGTGAAAACAATGAGAGAGTTTGTACTGGGCCATTTTTTCCATAAACCCAAATAAAAGGGCCATGCCCTAAATATAACAGAGCGGAAACGACAGGATGAAAAGAGATAAGGGCAGTGTATTCTTTTTCCTACTGTGTCCCTTTCCAAAAAGGGAAACTTGTTAATGTAGAAAGACTGGAGGTTTACATTTTGGTACCAGTTTGTGTTTCCTTTTCTAATAATTCAGTGTATTTTAAAATAGGAGAGTGTAAGGTTACCAGTTCAATCTGGGATATTCATTCTGAATTTAACAAATATTTATTGCATGGCTTCTATATTAAAGTCCTCTGAGTTTTGAAATACTGAACTCCTACTCAGGGAATCAGGGCACACCAGTTCTAATCTCAATTAGTTGTATGACTTCAAAATGGTCACTCATTTCCTCTGACCCTCAGTCACTTTCTCTGTGAAAGTAAAGCAGATAGTACTGAGGCTCTTTCAAGCTCTGTGAGTCTGTGTCTGCATTTACAATTGTGCCACAAGGAGAGTCTGAATATTTTCTTTGGGGGATTAGGAGATTCTGAGTGAGGTTATCAGAAGTTTGTTTACACTGATGAAAAATTATAATTGTACCAGAAGATACTTAAAGCCAAGTTGATAGTGATTATTTTAGATAATATGTTCAGTTAATAGGAGTCCAATCAAGGCTCCTAGTCAGCATCTGTCTGTTTCTGAGACAGTTATCAAGTTGGTTGTTCTGCTGATAAAATAAAATGCTAATGTTTAATGTGTAAAGTGGATAGGAGAAAGTGGTAAAATATTTGCATCCTGATCACCCTGAGGTGAAACCTTCTGTGCATACTATTATATTCCAGTTGTTTCTGAACAGCTTTTTTGAGGTATTTATTGATGTACAGAGAGTTTTATTGATGTACCATAACCTGCACATATTTAAAAGTGTACAATCTTATAAGTTTTGACATATGACATATGTCCACATGTTAAATATGACCTATGAATCCATCACTACACTAAAGATACTGAACACGTAAGCACTCTCAAAAGACCCCTTTTGCCCCTTTGTCATCTCTCCCACCCTTCCCCACAACACCCCGTCCTGCTCACCCACCTGGCAGCCAGTGATCTGCTTTCTGTCACTATACATTAGTTTGCATTTACTAGAAATTTATGTAAATAGAATTACATAGTAGTTTGTATTCTTTTTTTGTCTGGTGTCTTAAGCTGAGCACTTATTTTGAGATTCATCCATACTGTTATATGCATCAAGAATTCATTCCTTTTACTGGTAAATAGTATTTCATTGTATGGATATAATATATTTTGTTTTTCTATTGACCTATTGATGTACATTTGGGTTGATGACAGTTTGGGGCTGTTACAAATACAGCTGTTATGGACATCTGTATACAAGTCTTTATATGGACATATACTTTCATTTCTCTCGGATAAATAAACACCAAGGAGTGAAATGGCTGGGTCATATGGCAGGTATATGTTTAACTTTATAAAGAACTTCCAAGCTGTTTTCCAAAGGGACTGTTGCATTTAACATTTCCACCAGCAATGTGTGATCCATTTATCATTAAGAAACGATAGTGTGAGTATGGCATATCTTTTTCCATACTTTTTTTTACTTTTAACTTATTTGTGTCTTTATATTTCAGGTAGGCGTTTGGTATGCATCACATACTTGGGTCTCAAATTTTTATTCAATATGATAATCTCTGCCTTTTGAGGTATTTAGATTATTTATACATCATGTACATCATTAATATGGCAAGATTTAAATCAACCTCCTATTTAATTTCTCTTTGTCCTTTATGCTTTTTGTTCCCCTTTTCCTCTTTTTCTGCCTTCTTTTGGATAAGCTGGGTATTTTCTATGATTCCATTTTATCTCCTTTGTTAGCTTTTTTGCTAACAATTCTTATTATTTGTTCTGTTATTTTAAGGGATTCTTTAGGATTTATAGTATACATGTTTAACTTACCACATTTATCTTCAAGTGATAATATATCATTTCAAATGACTTTATAAGGACCTCATAACAGTTTACTTCCATTTCCTCCCTATTAGTCTGTGTGCTATTACAGTCATACGTTTTACTTCTACGTATCTTACAAATCCCACATCCCACTGTTATTATTTTTACTTACGCAATTATCTTGTAAAGATATTTAAATAATAAAATACAAACATTTATTGCCTCTGTGTAGATCCAAATTTCCAGTTGGTATCATTTTTCTTTGACCTGAAGTGCTTCTTAAAACATTTCTTGTAGTACAAGATGAATTATTTCAGTTTTTGGATATTGGAAAAAGCCTTTATGTAACATTTATTTTTGGAAAGATATTTTCACTGGGTATGGAATTCAAGATGGACAGAGTTCTTCTGCTCTTTCAGAAATTTAAAAATCGTGCTTTGCTGTGTTTCCACTGGCATTGTTTTGACAAGAAAGCTTCTATCATCCTTATCTGCATTTCTCTGTATATAATGTAACACTTTTCTCTGGCTGCTTATAAAATTTTCTCATTATCACCAGTTCTTGGGCAATTTGGTTATGATGAACCTTGGGGTAGTATTCTATTTCTTATTCTTGGGGTTTTTGAACTTTGTGAAGGTCTATAGTTTTCATAAATTTGAAAATTTTTTGTTCACCATTCCTTTATCTTTTTCTGGTTCCTACCTTCCTGTGAACTCCAATTATGCATATATTAAGTCACCTGAAGTTGTACCACAGTTTACTGATTTTTACTGTCTTTGTAATTTTTTAGTCTTTTTTTCCTCTCTGTTTCATTTTGGATATCTATTGCTATGTCTTCAAGTTCATTAAACTTCCACACTGTTTAATCTGTAATAACCCCATTAATGTTTTTTTCATCTAGGTTTTACTTCTAGGATTTTTCTGTTTTTTTTGTCTCTAGAAGTTTGATATGAGTCTTTTTTTAATCTTCATCTCTCTATTTAGAATGTTTAATTTTTCCTCTGGCTTTTTGAACATATGAAATATAGTATAATGATTTTCCAATGTCCTTGTCAGTTAATTTTAACATCTCTGTCAGTTCTGGATCAGTTTTGGCTGATTAGTTTTTCTCCTTATTATAGGTTTTCCTGTTTCTTTTCATGCCTGGCAATTTTTGATTGGATGCAAGATACTGTGCTTCACCTTGTTGGATGCTGGATATTTTTGTATTCCTATAACTACTTTGGGTTTTTTTTCTGGGACACAGTTAAGTAATATGGAAATCGTTTGATCCTTTCTGCCACTGCTTACAAGATTTATCAGGCAAGACCTGAGCAGTGTTTTGCCTAGGTCTAATTATTTTCCACTACTGAAGCAAGACTATTCTCAGTATTCTATCCAATGGTTCATGAATTATTAGTTGTTCCTCTCCGGTAGGGGATGGATCTAGTCCTATTCCCTAGTTTATCCTGCTGGTCCTGACCCCATTTTGGGATCTGAGTGCTGTTGTCTCTAATCTTTTTGAGTATTTCTTTTCTTAGACTCAAAACAGTTTCTGTACATGTATGCCCTGGTAATTATTTGGCTGAATAATTGAGGAAGACCCTCTGCCAATCTAGAGAGAACTCTCTCTTTGCAGACCTCTCCTCTCCAGTATTCTGCCTTCCAAATGTAAGTGCCTTGGTTTCTCTAGATTCTCAGTTCCATCTCAACTCCAGAGTTTTGCAGCCTCTGCCTGTGTTTCTCCTCAGTGTGCAATGGTCCAGAAACTCTCTCAAAGCAACAAATGTTGGCAATCCTAGGGTTCCCTCATTTGTTTTCCATCTCTCTGAGATCACTATCTTTCATTGCCTGATATCCAATAACTTGAAAATCATTTCTTAACTTACTCTGATTTTTTTTTTGTTATTTCAGGCAAGGGCATAAATTCAATTCTTATTACTACTTCTTAGCCAGAACCAGAAGTCTTCTCTGCTTTCTTTCTTTTAAAAAAGAGCAACCTGACTATACTAAATAGAAGAGAGGGTAGGAGCACAGAAATCACTTAGGAAAAAAATTCTACAGCATTTTGGAGAAAGAAATAACCCTAATTAATGTAAATGAGCAAATGTTTGTTTAAATATATAAGTGAAATAGGAAAAACTTTGAAAATCCACCTTGCAGAAAAGTTCAAGAGTAGCTTCTAAAAATATATCATTTACAAGCATGCCAATATCATTATTTTTATATATTCTCAATGCAAAATAGAAGAGGGAAAATATCATCCCAGTCATAAAGCTCTGTGTAGTTTTAAAACATGTGACTATTTCCCCTGCCCCAACGTGGCTGTGCGGATCCATTTACTATGCACTGGGTAACTGCATCTAAGGGCACTGTAGATGGCAATGAGGTTTTTGTTTTCTTTTGTTTTTTTTAACATCTTTATTGGAGTATAATTGCTTTACAATGTTGTGTTACTTTCTGCCGTATAACAAAGTGAATCAGCTATACGTGCTTCCCACTAGCTATCTATTTTACATTTGGTAGTGTATATATGTCCATGCCACTCTCTCACTTTGTCCCACCTTACTCTTTCCCCTCCCGGCGTCCTCAAGTCCATTCTCTATGTCTGCATCTTTATTCCTGTCCTGCCTCTAGGTTCTTCAGAACCAATTTTTTTTTTAGATTCTGTATATATGTGTTAGCACACAGTATTCGTTTTTCTCTTTCTGACTTAATTCACTCTGTATGACAGACTCTAGGTCTATCCACCTCACTAAAAATAACTCAAATTTCGTTTTGTTTCTTTTTATGGCTGAGTAACATTCCATTGTATTTATGTGCCACATCTTCTGTGTCCATTCATCTGTCGATGGATACTTAGGTTGCTTCCATGTCCTGGTTACTGTAAATAGTGCCGCAATGAATACTGTGGTACATGACTCTTTTTGAATTACTTACTGTTTTCTCAGGGTATATACCCAGTAGTGGTAATGCTGGGTCGTATGGTAGCTCTACTTTTACTTTTTTAAGGAACCTCCATACTGTTCTCCATAGTGGCTATACCAATTTACATTCCCATCAATAGTGCAAGAGGGTTCCCTTTTCTCCACACCCTCTCCTCCATTTATTGTTTGTAGATTTTTTTTTTTTTTTTTGGTGGTACGCAGGCCTCTCACTGTTGTGGCCTCTCCCGTTGCGGAGCACAGGCTCCGGACGCGCAGGCTCAGCGGCCATGGCTCACGGGCCTAGCCGCTCCACGGCATGCGGGATCTTCCCGGTCCGGGGCACGAATCCGTGTCCCCTGCATTGGCAGGTGGACTCTCAACCACTGCGCCACCAGGGAAGCCCTGTAGATTTTTTGATGATGGCCATTCTGACCGGTGTGAGGTGATACCTCATTGTAGTTCTGATTTGCATTTCTCTAATGATTTGTGATGTTGAGCATCCTTTCATGTGTTTGTTGGCAATCTGTATATCTTCTCTGGAGAAATGTCTGTTTAGGTCTTCTGCCCATTTTTGGATTGGGTTGTTTGTTTTTTTTTTTTGATATTGAGCTGCATGAGCTGCTTGTATATTTTGGAGATTAATCCTCTGGCAGTTGCAAATTTTTTCTCTCATTATGAAGGTTTGTCTTTTGGTCTTGTTTATGGTCTCTTTTGCTGTGCAAAAGCTTTTAAGTTTCATTAGGTCCCATTTGTTTATTTTTGTTTTTATTTCCATTGCTCTAGGAGGTGGGTCAAAAAGGATCTTGCTATGACTTATGTCATAGAGTGTTCTGCCTATGTTTTCCTTTAAGAGTTTTATAGTGTCTGGCCTTACATTTAGGTCTTTAATCCATTTTGAGTTTATTTTTGTGTATGGTGTTAGGGAGTGTTCTAATTTCATTCTTTTCCATGTAGCTGTCCAGTTTTCCCAGCACCACTTATTGAAGAGGCTGTCTTTTCTCCATTGTATATTCTTGCCTCCTTTATCAAAGATAAGGTGACCATATGTGTGTGGGTTTATCTCCAGGCTTTCTATCCTGTTCCAGTGATCTATATTTCTGTTTTTGTGCCAGTACCATACTGTCTTTTTTTTTTTGAATTTTATTTTATTTACTTTTTTATACAGCAGGTTATTACTAGTCATCCATTTTATACACATCAGTGTATACATGTCAATCCCAATCTCCCAATTCATCACACCCCCACCCCCTACTGCTTTCCCCCCTTGGTGTCCATATGTTTGTTCACTACATCTGTGTCTCTATTTCTGCCTGCAAACCGGTTCATCTGTACCATTTTTCTAGGTTCCACATATATGCATTAATATACGATATTTGTTTTTCTCTTTCTGACTTCCTTCATTCTGTATGACCGTCTCTAGATCCATCCATGTCTCTACAAATGACCCAGTTTTGTTCCTTTTTATGGCTGAGTAATATTCCATTGTATATATGTACCACATCTTCTTTATCCATTCGTCTGTGGATGGGCATTTAGGCTGCTTCCATGACCTGGCTGTTGTAAATAGTGCTGCAATGAACATTGGGGTGCATGTGTCTTTTTGAATTATGAGTACCATACAGTCTTGATGACTACAGCTTTGTAGTATAGTCTGAAGTCAGGGAGCCAGATTCCTCCAGTTCTGTTTCTCTTTCTCAAGACTGCTTTGGCTATTCAGGGTCTTTTGTGTTTCCATACAAATTGTGAATTGTTTTGTTCTAGTTCTGTGAAAAATGCCATTGGTATTTGATAGGGATTGCATTGAATCTGTAGATTGCTTTGGGTAGTATAGTCATTTTCACAATGTTGATTCTTCCAATCCAAGAACATGGTATATCTCTCCATCTGTATGTATCATTTTTAATTTTTCATCAATGTCTTATAGTTTTCTGCATACAGGTCTTTTGTCTCCTAGGTAGGTTTATTCCTAGGTATTTTATTCTTTTTGTTGCAGTGTTAAATGGGAGTGTTTCCTTAATTTCTCTTTCAGTTTTGGCAATGAGGTTTTGAAAGCCTTCACGAGACCCAAGTCTCATCTTTGCAGAATGACGCAAGAGCTCATTACTGTTGATGAATTTTAAATAGAACAATCATTTTGATTGCTTAAGTCTGACTCAGTAAGCCTGCAAAAGCATTTCTCCCATCATGCTGAATCCTCAACAAATCTCAGGATTCTACCAGACATTTTCATGAGAAAATATGAAAAATATCCAGAGTTTCACATATTACCACCAGGCCAAAATGACTCCTTTTTCTATGCCATGATCTATGGGCATTGAATAGAAAGAAAGAGTACTAGAGAATAAAGTTAGGGATATTAAAATTAAACCTCAAATTTCATAGTTGGTTCTTACACTTCCTTTCTGCTTTTCATATATTTACTCTCATTTCCCATTACCTTTTCTGAATTCTTTTTTTTAGCTTTTAAAAAGTACTTATGGTACCTCAAATTCTTTAGGAAAGAAATGGACAATAATACATGCTGTGCATGTAAACAGCATTCTAGTCTATTATAGCAGGTGGTAAGATTCTGGCATAAGGGCCCTCATTCCTCTGTCCCATGCTCATGGCTAATTTATCACAAAACATTCTCCCACTGTATCAGGTTTCATCTTCACTGTCTCAACTCAGTACCCCAGTTAGCTACTACCAACCACTCAAAGTAGGACTGTAAAATAAATCCTATTTGCAATTCAGCACCTAGTCCATTCTCTTACTGTTACAGATATGGGAACAGAGGCTTCCAAGCAGCTACAGGGCTTAGACTGATCCCTAACTCTCAGTACAGTCATTCCAGAATGTCTCCATAGTCCTAGAGGGCCAAATATTTTCATGTGAATACACAATGACAAAGAAGATATGTAGAAACAAGATGACAGAGCTGGCCTGGAAAGAAAGATTAAGAGACTTTCATCCTGTTCTGCTTGTTGCCAGACTGAAAATTTACCAAAAGAACAAAAAGATTTTCAACTGATTTAGAAACTAATCTTGTTTGTCAAGCAACCCAGAAAGAAAGGGTAGCATGAAATGTTTGTTTGCTTGTTTTTCTTTTTGTTTTTTTCTTGTCCAGCTTTATATAGAGGCAGAAAAGAAGAATATACATATAAAAGTATTTCAGAGTCATTGGAAGTCTCCACCCACTTAAAAACCCTTCTCTCATCATCAGGTCTTGATACGTGACATTCCTTTAATACATCTATAGCTTATCATTACTCACTGAATGACTATATCAAAAAACAAATTCCTGTGCAGAGAAGGAATTCTTGGTTAAGGTGTCAACAAACATAACAGATTATTTTCTCAGGAAGTGTATAAAGAGGGGAAAAAAGAAAGAAAATACATAGTGAGAGACGTGAAAAAGGAGGCCAAGTAAGTGAGTTGCCAAAGGTCTTTCAGGTGAAATTGAATTTTGAATCCTGAATTCCTTGACGTGATTCACATTACACTCTCCTACATTGCACACACCCTGGTGGTTCTTCAGAGACCCTTTCCATGACCAAAAATTATCACTCCAAGTTCCAGATAAAAATCACTAATATTAAGGGAACACTTACTACGCGCTAGGCTATATGCTTAGTTTCTTATGTGTATTACCTCACTTAGTACTCAAAGAAAACTTATGAAGTTCATTCTTTTATTATCCCTACTTTGCAGATAAGAAAATTGAGTCTTAGAGAAGTTAAGTAATTTGCCTAGGGACTTCTGGCTAGAAAGCGACAGAGCAGAGATTTGAAGCACAATCCATCTGATTGCAAGCCAAACTTCTAATCACTACAGTAATCTGCTTTCAGTTGTTCCAGGGCCGAACAGAAGAATCTTCGCCTGGATTTGTATGTTCCTCCGTATTAAGAACGCAATTATGGGACAATACATAAAAATTCTAAAGAATTCTTATTCTTTCTTCAGTTTTGCTAAAAATCAACAAAACATGTGAAAGGATATCTGACGTAAGACTGTGAGAGACATCTTATTGCAGAAATCAACCACTAATCCAAGGCCCTTGATCAAGCTGACCCTTGCAGGGAGGGAAGGATTTTAACATTTAGTTGTTCTCTTGGGCTTGTTTACTGGAGGTATGCTAAATCTTAGGCCAACTGTCCCATATTCAACAGTTGATAAAAAATGAGAAGTCTGACCAACTTCTGTTGTTGGACTTGCAAAGACCTGAACTGAGCCACAGACACTTCATCCATTAAAGCCATTCATTCAAATGACATTTATTTAAACATCTACTAAGTTCTAGAAATGATGCTAAGTTTTGAGGATTCAAAGGTAAAACGATATGATCACAGAATTCAAGAGCTTCCTCAAGTGATAGGCTGATTGTGTCATAAGTAATAACAAAACTAAGGGTAATCATTATCATGGAAATCAATACACAGTGCAGTGCAAGTATCAGAAGACAGGTTCCTGCCCTAGTCCACCAGGGCGATAAAAGGATACCATAGACTGGGTGGCTTATAAACAATAAAAACTCATTTCTCACATTTCTGGAGCCTGGGAGTTCAAGGTCAAGGTGCCAGCAGATTTGGCGTCTGGTGAGGGCCCACTTCCTGTTTTATAGACAGCTGTCTTCTGTGTCCTAACATGGTGGAAGGGACACGGGAGCTCTCCAGAGCCTCTTTTATAAGGGCATTAATCTCATTCATGAGGGCTCTGTCTTGATGACCTCATCACCTCCTAAAGGCTCCAGCTCCAAATATCATCACATTGGGGATCAGGATTTCAAAACATGAACCTTGAGGGGGAAGACAACATTTAGTCTATAGCAATTCCTAAGTCTACCAACACAGCATGGGAAGGCAAGAGAGAATATCCATAGAAGGCTTAGGCAGAAGACATGTCCTTATTTCTCTCTTCTGGGCAGTGCTACAAAAAAGATAAAATCACAAGGGGTAGAGGGTGAAGTTACCACCCAGGAAAAGGCATTACTAACTCTCAAAGTTGGTAAGGGCTATTCTTGCCTATGAGGGAAGTATTAAGACACTAAATCTCTAATTACACAGCAATTTAAACATGTAAGTTCAATGATCCCAGGTCTCTCTCTGTGAATTCATATAAAATCACTTAATATTAATATTTTCATCATTTGTCCCAAGCTGCTACTGCTAATGGAGACTTCTGGTTCCTTGCAAGATTCCTCAAAAAGGTAATGGAAAGTGTGGAATTAGATAGTAGTGAAGGTTTCACAACATTAAGAATACACTAAAAGTCACAACTGTACACTTTAAAATTATTAAAATGGTGAATTTTACATTATGTAAATTTTATCTAAAAAAAAAAATTCCCTAAAAACATTTTCAAAACTCAAAGGATGTTTTTAAAATGCTTACAGAAAGAGTCCAACACTCTTGCTCACTTCTGGCTTCTACTACATGTCACTGCTTTTCAACTTTTAAAAAATCCAAATAATAAAATAATTCAGACATGCAGAAACTGCACAAAATATCCACCATCCAGAATCATATCACCACCAAAAATCAAGAATTATTAACATTTTGCCATTTTCAGATTATTTTCACTTAAGTTTTTTTCCATTAAAAATCAAATGTAACTTACAGTTGAAGACTTTTCCCATCTCATTCTCTGCTCTCTCCAAAGACAGCGATTTTTCTGAAACTGTTATGCTTCCCTTCTGTAACACATTTAAAAATATTAACCACCTGTAAGTTTTTTCACAGATTGTATACAACACCATTTCACAAGTTTAATTTTTTTTTCTAAACATCTTTATTGGAGTATAATTGCTTTACAGTGTTGTGATAGTTTCTGCTGTATAACAAAGTGAACCAGCTATATGCATACGTATGTCCCCATATACCCTCCTTCTTGCGTCTCCCTCCTACCCTCCTTATCCCAACCCTCTAGGTGGTCGCAAAGCACCGAGCTGATCACCCTGTGCTACACGGCTGCTTCCCACTAGCAATCTATTTTACATTTGGTAGTGTATATATGTCAATGCTACTCTCTTACTTTGCATCAGCTTACCCTTCCCCCACCCCGTGTCCTCAAGTCCATTCTCTATGTCTGTGTCTTTATTCCTGTCCTGCCCCTAGGTTCATCAGAACCATTCTTCTTTTAGATTCGCTACATATGTGTTAGCATACAGTATTTGTTTTTCTCTTTCTGACTTACTTCACTCTGTATGACAGACTCTAGGTCCATCCACCTCACTAAAAACAACTCAATTTTGTTTCTTTTTATGGCTGAGTAATATTCCATTGTATGTATGTGCCACATCTTCTTTATCCATTCATCCGATGATGGACACTTAGGTTGTTTCCATCTCCTGGCTATTGTAAATAGAGCTGCAATGAACATTTTGGTACATGACTCTTTTTGAATTATGGTTTTCTCAGGGTATATGCCCAGTAGTGGGATTGCTGGGTCATATGGTAGTTCTAGTTGTAGTGTTTTAAGGAGCCTCCATACTGTTCTCCATAGTGGCTGTACCAATTCACATTCCCACCAGCAGTGCAAGAGTGTTCCCTTTTCTCCACACCCTCTCCAGCATTTATCGTTTCTAGATTTTTTGATGATGGCCATTCTGACCGGTGTGAGATGATATCTCATTGTAGTTTTGATTTGCATTTCTCTAATGATTAATGATGTTGAGCATTCTTTCATGTGTTTGTTGGCAATCTGTATATCTTCTTTGGAGAAATGTCTATTTAGGTCTGCCATTTTTGGATTGGGTTTTTTTTTGTTATTGAGCTGCATGAGCTGCTTGTAAATTTTGGAGATTAATCCTTTGTCAGTTGCTTCATTTGCAAATATTTTCTCCCATTCTGAGGGTTGCCTTTTGGTCTTGTTTACGGTTTTCTTTGCTGTGCAAAAGCTTTGAAGTTTCATTAGGTCCCATTTGTTTATTTTTGTTTTTATTTCCATTTCTCTAAGAGGTGGGTCAAAAAGGATCTTGCTGTGATTTATGTGTTCTGCCTATGTTTTCCTCTAAGAGTTTGATAGTGTCTGGCCTTACATTTAGGTCTTTAATCCATATTAAGCTTATTTTTGTGTATGGTGTTAAGAAGTGTTCTAGTCTCATACTTTTACATGTACCTGTCCGGTTTTCCCAGCACCACTTATTGAAGAGGCTGTCCTTTCTCCACTGTACATTCCTGCCTCCTTTATCAAAGATAAGATGGCCATATGTGTGTGGGTTTATCTCTGGGCTTTCTACCCTGTTCCATTGATCTATCTTTCTGTTTTTGTGCCAGTACCATACTGTCTTGATTACTGTAGCTCTGTAGTATAGTCTGAAGTCAGGGAGCCTGATTCCTCCAGCTCTGTTTTAAGTTCTCAAGATTGCTTTGGCTATTCGGGGTCTTTTGTGTTTCCATACAAATTGTGAAATTATGTGTTCTAGTTCTGTGAAAAATGCCAGTGGTAGTTTGATAGGGATTGCATTGAATCTGTAGATTGCTTTGGGTAGTAGAGTCATTTTCACAATGTTGATTCTTCCAATCCAAGAACATGGTATACCTCTCCATCTATTTGTATCATCTTTAATTTCTTTCATCAGTGTCTTATAATTTTCTGCATACAGGTCTTTTGTCTCCTTAGGTAAGTTTATTCCCAGATATTTTATTCTTTTTGTTGCAATGGTAAATGGGAGTGTTTTCTTGATTTCACTTTCAGATTTTTCATCATTAGTGTATAGGAATGCCAGAGATTTCTGTGCATTAATTTTGTATCCTGCTACTTTACCAAATTCATTGATTAGCTCTAGTAGTTTTCTGGTAGCATCTTTAGGATTCTCTATGTATAGTATCATGTCATCTGCAAACAGTGACAGCTTTACTTCTTCTTTTCCGATTTGGATTCCTTTTATTTCCTTTTCTTCTCTGATTGCTGTGGCTAAAACTTCCAAAACTATGTTGAATAAGAGTGGTGAGAGTGGGCAACCTTGTCTTTTTCCTGATCTTAGGTGGAAATGCTTTCAGTTTTTCACCATTGAGGACAATGTTGGCTGTGGGTTTGTCATATATGGCCTTTATTATGTTGAGCAAAGTTCCTTCTATGCCTAGTTTCTGCAGGGTTTTTATCATAAATGGGTGTTGAATTTTGTGGAAAGCTTTCTCTGCATCTATGGAGATTATCATATGGTTTTTCTCCAATTTGTTAATATGGTGTATCACTTTGATTGATTTGCGTATATTGAAGAATCCTTGCATTCCTGGAATAAACCCCACTTGATCATGGTGTATGATCCTTTTAATGTGCTGTTTGATTCTGTTTGCTAGTATTTTGTTGAGGATTTTTGCATCTATGTTCATCAGTGATATTGGCCTGTAGTTTTCTTTCTTTGTGACATCGTTATCTGGTTTTCATATCAGGGTGATGGTGGCCTCGTAGAATGAGTTTGGGAGTGTTCCTCCCTCTGCTATATTTTGGAAGAGTTTCAGAAGGATAGGTGTTATCTCTTCTCTAAATGTTTGACAGAATTCGCCTGTGAAACCATCTGGTCCTGGGCTTTTGTTGGAAGATTTTTAATCACAGTTTCAATTTCAGTGCTTGTGATTGGTCTGTTCATATTTTCTATTTCTTCCTCATTCAGTCTTAATGATGCACAGCTTTGCAGTCCTTGTGATGCCAGAAGGAGAAGATTCTCTCCTCTGTGTAACACTCAGGTGCTGGTAGAGGGACAAAGCAGTTCCCTGGGCCTAAAGATGATTCTTTCAGCGTTCTCCACATTGGAGTAGGTATCAGGCACTGGTCTGTACTCTGACCAACCGCTCCTCTCCTACCCTCAGGTCCTGTTGCTGACTCTCACTGGACCAGATTTTTCTTATCTAAAGATAAATTCGATTCAGACTCCCTGTCATTCCTTCCAACCAAGCTACAGCTAGCGCCCATGCTTCCCTCCAGTCAGCATCCCCACCCACCTCCAGAAGACTCAGCAGATGCAAAGAGATACCTGAGCAGGGGCAAGGGTTAGGTGGAGAGGGGTGTCACTTCACTATGATTGTGGACTTGCCCACTCTCTGCTCTAGCCCACCAAGACCCACTGGTCTGTACCAAAAACAGAGCAAATCAAACATGTGATGTAAATTTTGTTTTAAAAGAATATATTAAAATTTTTGTTTCAAATGGAGCTGTTGTCTGTGTAGTAATGAAATCACCCATTAGTTCTCTGTTCATGAAAGATATAAATATAATGACAACAGAAGACCTGACTCTGGGTTCCACCTTTACGAGGCCTTAAATCAGCATTCCAAGTTAGAATGTTAAGTCTAAATAATGTGTGAATATCCACAATTAAGGAACTAATTTGTGTGGGGACCACTTCTACTTACTTGGTAAAGACAAACTTCTTCAACATTATTTATTTATAACGTATGTACATTAAAACTCACCCATTCTTGAGGCGTATACAGTTCTATGAGTTTTAACACGTCTGGATCACACAAGCATGATGATCAGAACAGACAGTGCCATCATTCCCCAAGTTCCCTCGTGCTACCTCTTATAATCATACCTTTCCCCAACCTTGTAAGCCCAGCAGCCACTGATCTGTTTCCATCACTATAGCTTTGCCTTTTCTAGAATATCATATAAAGCAATTGTACAGTGTGTACTTTTTTGAGACTAGCTTGTTTCACTTAGCAGAATACATGTGAAGTTCATCCATGGTGTCACAGGTATCAGTAGTTTGCTTCTGCTTAATGCTGAGTAATATTCCCTTGCATGAATTTATTATAGTTTGTTTAGTCTTTTACCTGTTGAAGAAAGTTTGGGTTGTTTCTAGTTTGGGGTGATCATAAGTAATGCTACCTAAATATTTTTGTAAAAGTTTTTTTGTGAATGTAAGTGTTCATTTCTCTCTGGTAAATACCCAGGAGTGAGACTGCTGATGATAATGGTGAGCATACATTCAACCTCACAAGAAACCACTAAACCATTTTCTAGAGTGGCTGTGCCCCAAGCAATGTAGGAAAGTCCCCAGAGCTCCTCACCCCTGCCAGACCTTGAGAGTGCCAATTTTGGAGTATTTTGTTACTATATGTTTTAAAATTAGACATTCTATAATAGGTGTGTATAGTATGGATAGTAATTAAGCACACAAAAAGATGCTGAACATCATTAATCATTAAGAAAACGCAAATCAAGCTCTTCTAACACTCTCATGAAAAGGGTATTAGGTTTCACACTAAAGAGACAAAAAATATTTCTTTCCAGGAGGTAAATAGTATAGCAATGTTGGCAGTATGACTCTCAACTTGATGGTCTGTGGATGCGAGAGGAAAACAAGGAGATTCAACAAAGATTCTGGAAGAATGCCTGGTCCAAAAATAAGAAAATACACTCCACGGTGTGCTGAAAGTCACTTGCTGGGTATCTCTAATCTGTTGTTGGAAATGGGGTGGAGAATTGATTTCCCAATAATGGATTTTTTTTCTTTTTTTTTTTTTTTTTTTGCAGCAGGCCTCTCACTGTTGTGGCCTCTCCCGTTACGGAGCACAGGCTGTGGGCGTGCAGGCTCAGCGGCCATGGCTCACAAGCTCAGCCGCTCCGCGGCATGTGGGATCCTCCCGGACCGGGGCACGAACCCGTGTCCCCTGCATCGGCAGGCGGACCCTCAACCACTGCGCCACCAGGGAAGCCCCCCAATAATAGATTTTTGACAGTTGTTAACAACAAAAAGAAAGGTATTACATTTGCAGTTGAAAAGTGTAACTTTTCTGTGCTGTCTGAAAATTCAATGGTCCCTTCACTACAGGAAACAATGTGTTACATACAGATAAATAGAGGGAAACTGAATTATTGGGCATCAGTCCCACCAAAGAGTTCCATAAAATTGAGAGAGGCCCTTCATGGTTTGTACTGATATAAGTGCCAGAAACTTGAGGTGGATTTATAGCCACAGACTTAAAATCCTGCCAGGAGACCTTGCCTCCTATCAGTTACCCTCCCGCAACAAGTTCCTCTGTTCCCCTGGCCTTTTCTAGTTTCCCCTCGGCACTTTGGAATTATGAACATTATTCTCTCCCTACTTGCTTCCTCCTGAGACTTGAAGGACTCTCAATTCCAGGTCTCCTGATCTCTCCTCTTCTTTTGTATCTCATCCCGCCTCCAACTCTCCCCAAACCTTAGCCTCAGGCTTTGAGTCAAGGACACTTCCCACTGTCAGCCAGGCAAGCCTTGCCAACGCTGAAGGGGCTATTTTTCTCTTTGTGGTCTCTGAAGGCCCTCACAGAGCTCCTCCAATTTTGCCTTCCTCCACTGATGATTTCATCTCAATTTGTTGTCAGCCCTAAAGACACGTTTCTCAACTTTGAGCCTTGGCAGCACTGTTAGCTAAACTCCACAGGTCACATTTGAGTCTCATTTGAGTTACTTTTCTTTTCCTCCAGATTACAGTAAGTTTTCTATTAGTTTCTTCCTAACTTATTTCATACCTTTCTCAGCTATCTTTGATCACTTCTGTGCCAATATACACTATGGATTATTTATTTAAAGTCATTTAATTCTAATCCTAAATTGAGGGCCCTACTGTTCAATAAATGATAAATGCAATAAGAATGCTTCCGTTTTCCATTTGCTTCATTATAGGGTCATTTCTATGGTACACTGCATTAGGAAGGTTCTTTGGAGTCAATTATTTTGATCTATTCTTTCTGGAAATAAGAGCTAACATTCTTTAAGAGGAAGGATGGCCTGAGAGAATTTATGATAAAAGGTTGGCACTCCAAGCACAGACACGTTCTAGTCCTAATTCTGTTGTTGACTCATGACAGGACCTCAAAAAAAAACATCTAGAAATACATTACCTGTTAAGTGAGGATGAACTGCCTCTCAGGTTTCAGTTGAGGAATAAACTGCTAAATCACTTCCCTAACATATTGTGTTTTGTAGCTCATCCATTGTCAGGAACCTGAGCTAAAAAACAGGGAAATGGCTCTCTGGATATGATCACACATCACTCATAGGTTGAGTCAATTGTTCTAGGCAACAGAACTCACGCATGGAACTTAGAAAAGAAATTTTAACTAAATCATAAATGAGTCAATTCTTTCAGGCAACAGAACTTACACATAGAAACTTTAAAAAGTTTTATCTAAAATATGTTAGCTAAATTTCAGTTTAGCATAACTTACGATGTTACAAAATTGGGTTAATCTAGCCTGCAGCCCATACGGCCAAAAGAATTTAAGGATATTTCTCCTTGTACCACTGAGTGACACTGTAATTAATGAACAGATGATTTAATACCTATCTTGCTAATAGACTGTAAGTGCCATCAAAGCAGAGTTGGTGTCCTGTTGTGTTCCACATATATCTGTTAAATGAATAAGTGAAAAAATGACTTTTTAATTAAACAACCAAAATATGCTTTAAAAGTAAAACTGATTATCAGGATTTTGCTTTGTCAGGGATTCCAAAATACTCAGGCGTTGAACATTCAATTCTACTTGTCAAGTGTTGTTGGCACAGCTGACAACTACCATTTGGTGTGTGCAGGCAGGCACAGATCTTTTTAGAGGCAGTTGGCCTTAACTTTAGTGAGATGGAAGGTTTCTGGGTTTTTTGTTTTTTAATTTTTTTTTTGGTGTTTAAGTGTTCTAAGTGGAATTTATATAGCCTACAAATGTTGAACCTGAGGTATAAAAATATAAATAAAAGACTCCATTTACATAGGCTAATTAGATTGGAGGTCTGAATTGGGTTAGGTTCACAGAATTGAATCATCAATAAAAATATACCCATGCCCCTCAATCTGGCCTCTAATCAGTCTTGTAGGTGGAAGCACCTAATTTTTTCCAATGTGCACTTAAGTATACACAACAGCAATAGTCTCTGCCTACCTCCAGAGTTTTGTTGTATTGTGCCACTGGAACTACACAGGAATCCAACTGTAGCTACTGAGTTCCCTCTGGACATAGCTGAGGTTCTGTTGCAAGTGGATCATTACACAAGGATCAGAGCTAGACTTGTTTCAATCTCATTGCTGTAGTAGTTGCTGACTTGGCAGCTCAGGAATAACCTCTTCTGTGGTAATCTGTAATGGCAATTCCATATCAAAACAGAATCTTCACTTTGTTGTATACTAATCTCCAAGACATTCTCTCATCTTCCTCAAATGCCTGTCAGGCAGGTGGCTCAGTTTTTCCCTCTGCCACCATCTTCCCTTTCATCTTCATAATAAGTTTTGATAACTCTTCCAACTCTGGCCTAAACCATCTAAATTGTAATCCCCAATTTAGAGATCAAAATTATTAAAAACTGCTTCAGATCCTGAACCTCAAACTCCAGTATGTGAAGTGTCATTCACGTTGAGATATAAAGAATGAATAAAATCAGAGAGCCCAAAGGAATAACAATTGAGGGAAAGGGATCTGCATCTCTAAAGAACCAATGAATGAAAGAGAGCCCTGCTCTTTTAAGAAGCTGAAAGACACTCAACATAACAGGGTAAAGATGAGGGAGTAGAATCAAGCATTTAAAGAGGAAGACAGTGCAGGGCATTGGGAGCCTTAGAAGTCACACTAAGGAGTTTGAACCTTATCTCAAAGCTATTGAGGGATTTCTCGCAGGGCTGTAGCAAGATAAAATTTATAATTTTGGAAAGATCAATCTGGCTCACATATAGAGTAGGGATTTAAGGGAAATTAAGACATGTGGCCAAGAGACCTATAGGAGGATGTTGTAGAAATCTGGGAAAGACATGTTTTCCTGAACATGGGCAGTAGGAATGGGGAGAAATGGATGAATGGATAAATCAGGAAGGATTCCAGGTAGGAGAAATGGCAAGCTTTAGTAATAAATAGAATCAAAGGGTAAGGGAGAGGGACTTGCTAAGACTGACTCTCAGGTATGTAGTTTAGGCAGTTGGATGGTGGAAGGTGGTTAATTTGACTTTAGAGAAGTTTGAAGTACCTGTCAGAAATCCACGCAGAAGTACTAGTAAGACATTTAAACAGCTGTATCTGGCTGTTAAAAATAGAAGGGTTTGCTGTAGCTTGGAAATATGTCTGTACATAGGCATATGTAACTTTAATGTTATATTAAAGTTACTTAAAGTTTGGGACTAAGTAAACTTTCTGTCCTTCCCATTATTTACCATCTGAGAATATCATGATTCCTTTCTGAAAATGATGATTTCTTTTATCTAAGACATCAGTCAAATGAGGGTAAAAGATGTTATTCCAGTTACTTTATCTGAGAATATTGGAGTCCATGAATAAGCTTTATCATGTCCATATGCATAAATGAATAAAATTTATTTATGCATATGGAGGGGGAGAGAAAGAGAGAGAAAGAGAGACAGAATATTTGTCTTAGCCTTAGTTCTCCAGAAAGTAGAACTCAGGCAGAAGTTTCTGTGCTACTACGTTTTCAGCAAGTACAATCGAATGAAAGCATGAGCTGAAAAAGGGAAATGAGTCAAGGAAGAAAGAAAGACGAATAGGAGTTTGCTTTACCCAGCTGGTTGTTGCTTAACATCAAATTGGACTATTTTTCAGGAGACTGGAGAGCAGCACTGTATGGGGGAGGAGTGAAAGGGAAGAAAAATATATCAACCTCAAATCATAGCTCCCACCTCCTATTGGTCAAAGGTTTGCCCCAGTGACTTTAACTTTCCACCTTTCTCACCCTCCAATACATACATCTCCTCCACTTCTGGGTTCCTCCTTGCATAGGTGACCACTAGGATTTTTGTGGTATCTGATGAGTCACTGGCCATAAGGAAGCCCCAGATTGGGAGGCAAGAGGCACAGAGTGGGCATGAGGCAAGGCACTGCAGGTCACATCCATGTGAAGTCAGTAGTGTAGCAGCTGGCAAAGCCCACCCAGAGTTGGTCACTACAGAGTGGCAGGGCTGAAAAAATTGGGCAAGGACTTCAGAGACAGGTGAAGTCAAGAAGGCTTAAGCTGGTTTATAAAAAGTGTCTGTACACTCTAGGACAGAATGTAGCAAACACCATAACTAGGGGGATGGGCAGAGGAAAATAAGTGGTAAAGGATATTAAAAAGGCTGACAAACTGCTAGAAAGGTGGGGGTGAGGGAGGGCTTGAAGGTGGGGAGTGGCAAGCAAATACAGCAAAATGAGTCATTCCACAAGTTTTTCCCCTTCTGCACTACTGCTAACGATGATCCCTCTTCTTAAAGTATCTTCCCCCTCAGTTTCACTGCTAACCTTGTAATTTTATCCACTTGGCAAATAATGAATTACTTCTGCACTGAAAAAGTCTTTTATTATCTTTCTCTAACCAAACCAGAGATCATTTCCCCTCTTCAGCCCACTTACAGTACTTGCAAGACCTTTCCCTTCGGGCTATTGCTACCTATGTATGTGTTGTAAACTCCTGGTTATCTCCTCCACTGCTGTGCCAGTCCTACAGGACCTAGGGATCCTTGTTGATTGTGGATTATTTGAAGGATGAAATCATCATTGAAAAGCTGCACTTAGAGGTTCTCTAGCTAATATGTCAAAGGACTGAATGTCATAAAGACAATTCCCTGAAGCTCAGACTCTTAAGTGAACAGTAAGTTGTCTGGGTCAGGAAGTTAGATGAACTGGGCTTCACTCCCTTCATCTTCCTGTCTCACTTTTTGTCTTTCTCCTTTTGCCACCTTCTTTTCTCTACTCTTTCCCCACATACATACTCATTCCCCATCATTTTCTTTCTTCCTTCTTCATAGCTATCTCTCATTCTCTCTTCACTTCCTTTTTAGCCCATCTGTCCCTTCTCCTTCCCCTTTTCCCTTCCCATTTTTAGACTGTTTATTAAGCACCTATTACGTGTAAGACACTCAAAAGGAATCAAATTACTGACCTCAAGGAAAAGAAAATCTAACTAAGCAAATGGAACACAGACATGTTATTATAGTCCTTCAGTAAGTGTCTGGAACATGCCTCCTACTATTTCTGCTGTCCCTTCTCCCTCGCCTGGCCACCGTTATTGGTCTCCAATTCCTAACAACAACAGCTCATTTTCAACTGGCCATTAAAATGCACTGTAGCTTTGGGTTTGCAACCTTGGGAATCAACTACAAGCAGGGCCAGCTCTACTACTTGCCAGCACAGTAACCACTGGCCAATTCAGCCTTGGCTTCCTCACTGGCAAAGCTGAAATAACAATAGTGTTTCTTTCTTAGGACTATTGTTAGATTTAGAGGTAATGTATATAAAGCACATAACAGAGTATCTGATACAGAAGTACTGCTCAATAAACAGAATGCTATGCTAATGATAACCATCATAATATATCGCATAGTACTGAGTCATATTTTACACTTTATGTTTGGAAACCATATTTGAGATTAATGCTTTATTGCTGTTAAAAGTAATGCACAACTAAATGAAGTTGCTTATATACCACACGGTTTTTGATAGGGGCTGGGGTGGGTAGGGGACTTACCCGTTCTATGGGAACCGGCATAGAAGCATTTTACCTGAATATGGATGAGTGAGAGGCAATATCCCATTCTTTATCCCCTTAACCTCCCACCCTTTCCCTTCCAATGACTAGGGAAAGTATGCCTTCTCAAATAAAAAGGGAGAGTCTGTTTTCCTTAGGTTTAAATTTAGTTCCATGCTATAAATTTCTAACTCTACCCTGGGACATGGGCTGCTTTCTGTTAAGAAGATCCCATGAAAGGGTCAGGCTAATGTTTTCTCCAGAACTGTGTTTTTGGTATGCTATTGGCACTAACAGTCCCTATGGTTACACACTCTGTTAGCCAGAGCACTTCCTATGAGCAAGCAGAAGAGTAGGAATCAGAGAGGAGGTGGTGGGCAAATGCCCAGCAAGCAGTCTTGTCAAGAGACAGTAATGGGGTAGGAATGAGAGATGAAAGAATGGCTTGTGAAACAGAGACAAGCAAAGGCGGGAGGAATAATGACCAGGCTTAAAAGGACTCTGGAAATAAAGGGAAAAAGAAAGAATTTACCATAAAAGAACATCAGGGTAAAAATACAATAATTATTAATACAAAGATGGATCACAATGAACTTTAAGCTCCTAAATTATTATGTGGAGAAGGAAGAATATTTATTTTGTGAATTTAAGGCATTTGGAGTTATTTCATAGCTCCAAATATTTTTTGCATTAAAATTTGGAATTCAAATCTGATGATACAGATTCCCCTACAACTCCTAGTCCAGAGAAATGGCTCTTCAGCTTTTTGGAGCCATGAGATGCTTTTAAAAATCTGACGAGAGTTGTGGGCCCTCCTCCTTAGAAGAAACCCACACTTATAAACAAAACATTACACACAGAATTTTATTCATTTATGCATATGGACATGATAAAGCTTATTCATGGACTCCAATATTCTCAGATAAAGTAACTGGAATAACATCTTTTACTCTCATTTGACTGATGTCTTAGATAAAAGAAATCATCATTTTCAGAAAGGAATCACGATATTCTCAGATGGTAAATAATGGGAAGGACAGAAAGTTTACTTAGTCCCAAACTTTAAGTAACTTTAATATAACATTAACAAGGCTTTCAGATTGACTTGGCAACCTCTGCTTAAGTGTTTTCTATAAGGGTCTGAATTGTGTCCAGTAAAGTGAAACCTGTACATTTCAGCTGACCTACTTTATGTACATTGCTTGCCTGGTCAGAGGCACAGGGTCTTCAGAGATAAGAGGCAGGGCAGAAAGAAAGGGGGACGGAGAGGGACTGTGCATTGGAGAAAGATTTACAAACCTATTGTATATGGTGAATAAATGATAAACACAAGAAATTCAGAGAATTAAAATCAGGAAATCTCCAAAACATACAATTGACTTGATATAAGGGCTCTGTAGAACATAAACCTTAAGACTCAAAAGTGAGATTATTTTTTAACATCTTTATTGGAGTATAATTGCTTTACAATGGTGTGTTAGTTTTTGCTTTATAACAAAATGAATTAGCTATACATATATATATATCCTCATATCTCTTCCCTCTTGCATCTCCCTCCCTCCCACTCTCCCTATCCCCCCCCTCTAGATGGTCACAAAGCACCGAGCTGATCTCCCTGTGCTATGCGGCTGCTTCCCACTAGCTATCTATTTTACATTTGGTAGGGTATATACGTACATGCCACTCTCTCACTTCGTCCCAGCTTACCCTTCCCCCTCGCCATGTCCTCAAGTCCATTTTCTAGTAGGTCTACATCTTTATTCCCGTTTTGCCCCTAGGTTCTTCATGACTTTTTTTTTTTTTTAGATTCCATATATATGTTATGTTACCATGCAGTATTTGCTTTGAAGAAACACGAATTACTAAATGAAATGTAGGATTCTAGGTTGGATCCTAGAACAAAAATAGTTAATCAATGGAAGAACTGGGGAAATCTGAATAAAGTCTATGGTTTAGTGAATAGTATTATGCCAAGGTTAATTTATCAATTTTCATAAATATGGTCCTATAAGATGTTGAGATTGGGGAAGTTGAGTACTATCTTTGCAACACTTCTGTAAAGCTAAAATCCAAACTGAGAGGTTAAAAAACTTTTTTAAAAAGAATCCTAAATGGAGGAACTAAAATAGATCTTGAAAAAAAATCATCAAATCTTCAAATATGATTTTAGAAAACTAAGTGCTGACCCATCCCACTTTGAAAGAAAGACTCCACCTGGTCCCTCAGTAAGTCTACTCTCCCATTTCATCTCCCTGGTTACCATAGTCCTCCTTTACATTTACCTTGGTATCCCTCTGACCAGGTTTCTTTTCTCTCATGGGGAAAGCAAAATGCTTGGATGACCATGATTTACCCTTTCATATTTTTGAGTTAGTGCTTCTATTTCCTGGAGCAAAAAAGATTCCTTTTTAACCTTTTTCAGAAATTAAGGTAACCTAGCAATTAATCGTTTCCGTGCTGTTCAAATTTGTTTCAAAATGACAGTTTGTCCTAAGATCCTATCTATGCACACTCAGTTTAATTAGGTGGGAAAATATCTAACATGTTATTAAATGGATGACTTGGAATGTGAGCAGTCGAGGAAGAAAATACTGCTTTTTCAATGTTTAAGCAATATATTGTCTGGCTTACTAAAAACAGATCCATTGAACATTTCTATGCAATCCAATATAACAAATGTTTATTGAGAGTCTTTTATGAGCCATGTGCTGAGCTGAGTGATGGGAAAACAAGGCTGACTAAAATGAAATCCCTGACTTCAAGGAGACTCCATTTGGGGGAGAACACAGAGAGGAAAAGAGTTAATTTCAATGAATTAAGTGCTATCAGAGAAGTACATATAGGGTCTCATGGGATTGTACGAGAAAGGTGTAGGGACTATGGTCAAATGCACGTTTAATCATTCTTTTGCCCAGTGTTAAAACACCTGTAAAACAGATTAAAATGGTGTCTTTCCCATGGCTTTTTTTAAAAAACAGACGCTTTTTCCCTACACACAAAGGATCTTTAAATTGTTCTACACTAGACACAATGCACCTATGATATGCCATTTTCTGTGAAACACATGGTTGCATTTTTGTCTAACACGTTATTTTCCCTATGACTATTTATCATCTGCTCTATGTTTGTCTAATGAACAAAAAGTGTGAGGCAATGAAATAAACCTCAGCAAAACAATGAAAAGGCAACCATGCATCATCGATTTAGCAGGGTAAAAAAGGAACAAATAAAAAGAACATAGAGACTCAGTTGCTTCTGAATACCAGGAAAAGGCATCTGTGTTTCTCAACAAGTTAATAGCACCAACTGTGCCAACTAGCTGGAACCACTGAGGAAAAAAAAAGTCAGCCAGAATTTAACACAAAAAAACTATTCAGCTGTATTCAGGTGCTCCAACAGTATGCAGTCAATCAAGAAGCCAACAAAGCAGCCATAATAAGATTTCCCATGTGTCCATACACAGTAATTTCTCCTACCACCACCACTAATTCAACCAAGGAAAATACATTAATATTTTAATATAATGGATAAAAATCTGGAACTACTATTCATGTATCTATGGGATTTTGTTATGGCCACTCTGGATGCCACAACAAAATACCACAGACTAGGCAGATTAAACAGAAATTTATTTCTCACAGTTTTGAAGGCTAAGTCCAAGATCAAGGTGCTGGGAAGGAAGGTTTCATTCTGAGGCCTCTTCTCTTGGTTTGTAGGCAGCTGCCATCTCACTGTGTGCTCACATGGCCTCTTCTTTGTGAACTGGGATAGCTCTCTGGTACCTCCTCTCATAAGAACACTAATCCTTTCAGATCAGGGCCCTACCCTTATAACCTCATTTAACCTTAATTATTTCCTTAAAGGCTTGTCTCCAAATATAGCCACACTGGAGGTTAGGGCTTCAACGTATGAATTTGAGGGGGACACAGTCAGTTCTTAACAACTTAAAAAGAAGAGGGAGTTGTGGGGGGGCTGAAGAATGCACATCAGTCGGAAGGAATAGAAGACTATAGGTTAGCAAGTTAGTTCTGGGTGCACATGTTCTAAAAGCAGTGTCAACTACAGCAACATCTCTGGAGATGTCAGTGCCTCAGGCATACATTCCTGAGTGTCAGAAAGAACAGTGTGTCCTGGGAAACCCACGTATCACACATGATAGGAAGCAATGTAGTGGTTGAATTAGGGCTAGAAAAAATGCAGTGGATGCAAAGAAGGTGCTAGTAGAAGAATAATATTCTCCAAGAGAGTATTTAAAAATCTGACAGGGCTTCCCTGGTGATGCAGTGGTTGAGAGTCTGCCTGCCGATGCAGGGGACACGGGTTCGTGCCCCGGTCCGGGAGGATCCCACATGCCACGGAGCAGCTGGGCCTGTGAGCCATGGCCGCTGAGCCTGTGCATCCGGAGCCTGTGCTCCGCAACGGGACAGGCCACAACAGTGAGAGGCCCGCGTACCACACACACAAAAAAAATCTGAGAAATAGTAACTTTCTCAACTTATATTTGAATTACAGTAATATGTTGATGAATTTCTGAAAGTAGCTTTGGAAGCATGTTTAAAGGTGTCTTATGAGGAGCTATGGGGCTGTGTGGTGTGTGTGTGTGTGTGTGTGTGTGTGTATTCCTCCAGCTATATCCTGAATGTGCAGAGTGCCCTAAGGGGGAATATTTTAACTTCTCTGTGTCTAGGCCTCCATATTCATTAAGTAGAATGGCACTGACAAAAATTTTCCCATAACTTATCACATTGAGACAGAGTAACATAATACATTAATAAAGAATGATTTTTTCCAACTAGGGAAAAAGGGACCCTAACACAAAAACAAATACAGCTCATACATTTGAACAATGAACTTATCATCACTAGGCATTAGATTCTTTGACTGTAAAACAAGGATGTTAAACTAAAATCTGATATCTAAGATTCCAATGAATTTTAAGACAATGTTTTTTATGTGATCAAAGTTCTAAGTGTAAAAAGACTTCAGGGAATCTTTATTATTAGATAAAACTTTAAACCTATTTTCTTACTGTTCTAACCTAAAAAACATTTCACTTTTGCGTATATCTTAGGCTTTTAAAAGAAATTTCTCTCATTTTATATTTTTTCTCACTACACTCTGTGAGAAGGATTTTAGTCTCCATTTTCAGACAAGGTAACTGAGTCCAGAGAGGTGAAATGACTTGCTCGAAGCTACATCACTAGTAAAGACTGAATCCATCCTTTCTACTCTACCTGTCTTAACAGTAAATTCTACTCTTCAGTCCACGTAAATACCATTTTCAAATGGAAAATGAAAGTATTATTCTTCAGCCAACCATATTATTTCATAAGCATTTACTGAATACTTATCATACACCTGGACTGGGCTTTGAGTTTATGTTAATCGTATCCAAGTCACCACAAGATCCTTCTCTACAAAGCAACTATGAATCCATAGACATGTTTCTAAAACTGAAGTTTCCACCAGTCGATAATATTTTACCCTCACTTACCCACCTTACTAATTTTTAGTCTTCCTAATTTCTACCCCTTCCATATGCTATGAGATAAAAAATGCCTTCTTTGACATTACGTAGAGTTTACTTATAGGTATGCACTGATTTAAAGATGTGGTAAAAGGTAAATATAAACAGGAAAGGTATAGTATTATGTATTTATTTTCTATGTGTGGCTGCTTGGCTCTTATACATGCGAACTGGCTGCTCTGTGCTATTAGGCTAATGTAAAATGATAGATGGTAAAGATAAAGTCTTGGTTGTGCTGGCACCTATCCAACGATGGTAGGCTTGAGAGAAGTTCTGATGAAATAGAGCAATTTCACAAATAAGAATAACTCACTAAAGGAGATTCCATAACATGTACTGTCTTGATGTGATAGAAAGATCACCTAATTTTTGCATGTTAGACCACTTGGAGTTGAAGATGTCGTGTACCAGTATAATTACTGTACAGCATTTCTGCTGTTAAGCTATCTGTAGCTGGGAAAAGTTGAGAAAGACAGTTCCTAAATGATATTTCTCTTCATTATTAATAGAGAACTGAAAATATAGGGACCTTGAGAAAAGAACAGCTTAGTAGTTAAGAGCACTGACTGGGGAGACATGATGATATCCGAAACCGTGGGATCAAAATAGAGTTGGATTTGGAAGTAGAGGACTGAATTCGAGACTTAAATTTAACAAGCTGAGAAGAGTGAAAGCTCTCTGGGCCTGGACCAGGCTGTGGCATAGGGCTGACAGGAAGGGATGGCCTGGATTTGAGATAAGGGTCACCAATGAGGCTATATAATTGAGAACTCTCATATAGCCTCAATTAATCACTTGTTAAAATTTACTGAGGAAGGCCACATTCTGTTCAAATACCTCCACATGTCTAAACCAAGCTTTCTAGCAGGGTTTATTCCCAAGTCCTTCAGGCAAAACAATTACATTCTTATGCTAATTTGGCAACTGAAGTCAGAGGAATGGCTCCATGGGAGTCTTGGGGTCAGGGAGTATTGCTAAATATATATCTCATTTCTGGCCCAAAGGACCCTTAGCATTAAAAAGAATTACTTGGTTTCACTTATATGAAAAAACACATTTTACATTGCTGAAACACAGGTGAGAGACATTTGTATCAAATAATTCTTAGGCGTAAGAGAGAATGTATGAAAAGTACCTTCATTAAAAATTAGGAGTTTGCCAATCCAATTAAAAAGTGGGCAGAAGACCTAAATAGACATTTCACCAAGGAAGACATACAGATGGCCAAGAAACACATGAAAAGATGCTCAACATCACTAATTGTTAGAGAAATGCAAATCAAAAACTACAGTAAGGTATCACCTCACACAGGTCAGAATGGCTATTATCAAAAAATCTAGAAACAATAAATGTTGCAAAGGGTGTGGTGAAAAGGGAACCCTCTTGCACTGTTGGTGGGAATGTAAATTGATACAACCACTATGGAAAACACTATGGAGGTTCCTTAAAAAACTAAAAACAGAACTACCACATGACCCAGCAATCCCACTACTGGGCATATAACCTGAGAAAACCATAATTCAAAAAGGGACATGTACCACAATGTTCACTGCAGCACTATTTACAATAGCCAGGACATGGAAGCAGCCTAAGTGTCCATTGACAGATGAATGGATAAAGAAGATGTGGCACATATATACAATGGAAGATTACTCAGTCATAAAAAGAAACGAAATTGAGTTATTTGTAGTGAGGTGGATGGACCTAGAGTCTGTCATATAGAGTGAAGTAAGTCAGAAAGAGAAAAACAAATACCGTATGCTAACTCATATGACGCATATATATGGTACTGATGAACCTAGTTGCAGGGCAGGAATAAAGCTGTAGACAAAAACAATGGACTTGAGGGCACGGGATGGGAGGGGGAAGCTGGGGCAAAGTGAGAGTAGCATTGACATATATACACTACCAAATGTAAAATAGTTAGCTAGTGGGAAGCAGCCGCATAGCCCAGGGATATCAGCTTGGGGCTTTGCGATGACCTAGAGGGGTGAGATAGGGAGGATGGGAGGGAGGCTCAAAAGGGAGGGAACATGGGGACATATGTATGCATATTCACTTCGGTGTACAACAGAAACTAACACAGTATTGTGAAGCAATTATACTCCAGTAAAGATAAAAAAAATTAGGAGTTTGCGATTTAACATATACACACTATCACATATAAAATAATCAACAAGGACCTACTGTATAGTACAGGAAACTCTACTCAATATTCTATAATAACTTAAGTGGGAAAAGAATTTGAAAAAGAATAGATATATGTATATGTGTAACTGAATCACTTTACTATACACCTGAAGCTAACACAAGATTATAAATCAACTATACTCCAAGGTAAAATAAAAATTAAATTAAAAAAAAAGGTACGGGTTATTTTACTAGTATTCACTCTTTGCAATCATTGGTTCATAGAAAAACTGGGAAGAAAAAAGTGAGGCAAGGAAAGAGAAAATGCTAATGGTTTTTATGTTTGTTTTGTGTTTTTACAACACTGTACACATGCTACACATCCCTAACTATGCTTACATAATATCAGGCTATATAAAATCTTACATGATCATTAGCCAGATTATGTAGTCTTATGTTTACCATGGAAAGATCTATATTCTGCTCCTTAGGCTACGAAATGCTATTTTATGCCTTGGAAAAAGCAAGTAATGAACAGGCTAGAAATACATTTTAATTTCCTTGGAATTCATAACTAATACTGATGACTTGTTGGATTCCTCCAACTCCTCTGATAACAGAAACAGTCTAATTAAAGCAACTTCACCCACATAAAAACATATGTTTCCTTTCTTAAACAACATTTAAATTTTGTTCTAGTATATTTAACATAAATATAAATGATCCTGTTTTAATTTCAGTATATCTGTATTTCAACTTTTTGATTTATTAATTGGATCTATCAGAACTTTAAGATTTCTTTGAGCTTATTTGGTTTTATTTACTTACATGTGAAAACATTAAAGCAATATGTATTTTGATTTTGCTTTTTACCAGATACACTTTGTTTTGTAACACAAATATTGAACTACTACTTTAAAAACTTGGTAAAATAACCATGAGTGATAATATTTAACTAAGCCATTCTTAGAGAAAGATCCTAGGAATAAGTTACTTAGGTAAATTCTGGAATAGCATTCTCTGGAGATAATCAACTAGACTGTTAATGCCATAACCTAGGGAATCTAGCTATATCAAATAATGATGCAAAATGGTGAACAGGAGCCATGCCCACAGCTTGGTCAGATCCTATCTCTGCAGAAAGATGAGCAGGCTCTGATTGCTATTTTGTAATCCCAAGGATATTTTCTAAACATGAAATGCAAAAATCATGGGTGACTCTCATGTGATTTTTTTGGTTCAACTAATGACACTTGTGGCTTTCAGTGTTAAAAATGAGAAAGTCCCAGGCAAAATGGGTTGAGTTGGTCACCCTACTAATTATCCTTGCCTCTTCTCCTATCCCAGAAATGAATGTAATGTCTAGGGATATAGCTTTCATCTTGAGACAATAAGGGCAAAAGCTTTATGCAGACAGAAGTAAAAACAGATAGGGGAAAACCTAGGTTCCTAATTCCCTATCTGAGCAGCCATATCAGCTTTGAATCAGCTACCTCTAAATTTCATATTACGTGAGGAAATCCAACCTGGTTTTGTTCAAGTCACTGTAGTATGATTTCCTATTAAATGAAGCCAAATGCATTTCAAACTCATGGACACATTCAGCTGGATCTAGAATTCAAAGAAACTTCTTGGAAAAGTTGATGATTAATCTGAGTATTGATCAATGAGTAAAAATTAGCAAGGCAAAGAAAAGCTTTTAGCTTGGGGTCAAGCCACAGTACGCACTTCATGGAGTGACTAAAACTCTGCAGAGAACCCATACTGTTTCTGGCACGAAGAACCAGAGGACAAAGTTGAGGACAACCACAGCCACTAGAAAGTAGCTATAAGTATCTGAGGTGGCGGTAGGAGGGTTGCAAAATCAGATGGAAGCTCAGAACTTGAGGAAGAAGTGAAAAAAAACTGAAACTGTAAATATATTGGTACATATAAAAGACTATACTCTCCTCTTATTTATTAAAATAAATGACTATTTAAAAAAATTATACCATTGTGTTATGGGGTTTAATTCTGTAGATGTAATAATGATGCCTACAGTATAAAGGATGGAGAGTTACAATAAATGGCCTACATAGGTACAAGATTACTACATTTTATACAAAATAATGTTAACTCTAAGCATATTGTAAAATGTTTACTGTCTATATTTAAAAATATAGCTAAAAAGTCAATAAATAAACTAAAATGGAATTCTAAAAAAATTTAAGTAATCTAAAAGAAGGTAGCAAAGGAGAAACAAAGGAAAACAAAACAGAAAGGAAAAGCAAAAATCAAATAATAAAATATGAGATCCAAATTCAATCATATCAATAATTACAATAAATGTCAATGAACTAAATGATCCAATTAAAAATTAGCAAAAAACCATAAAGGATTAACCAAAAAAGGCACAAATATACGCTCTCTACAAGAATGAACTTTAAAATACAGACACAAATAGGTTGAAAGTAAATGGATGGGAAAAATTTACTATGCAAACAGTAAGCATTAGAAAGCCGGAGGGACTCAATATCCAATAAAATAAGCTTTAAGACAGAATACAACCAGAGATAAAAAGGACATTTCATAATGATAAAGCTCATAAGAAATAATAATCATAAATATGTGTATACCTGATAATAGAGTTTCAAAATACAGTGGACCCTTGAATAATGCAGGAGCGCTGACCCAGAGCAGTCGAAAATCTGTGTATAGCTTTATAGTTGGTGCTTGGCACCTGCAGTTCCGCATCTGTGTATTCAACCAACCATAGATCATGTAGTACTGTACTATATATTTACTGGAAAAAAAATCTGCATATAAGTGGACCCACACAGTTCAAACCTGGGTTGTTCAAGGGTCAACTGTATATGAAGCAAAAATTGACAGAATTAAAGGGAGACATAAACAGACAATTTCATTATCATAGTAAGAGATATCAACACCCTTCTTTCGGCATTTGATAGATCTAGGCAAAATTCGATAAAGATATAAGTGATATGAATTACCTGGACTTACATGATACCCCCAATAACTACAGAATACACATTATTTTCAAGTGTACATGGTATGTACAATAATAAAGGAAATAAATTATACAAAGCATGTTTTCTGACCACAACAGAATTTAAAAAGAAATCAATATCTGTAAGGTATCTAAGAATTTACTGGGGGGAGACCAGATGGATATGAGAACTCAAGCTAGTACAGGATGGACTGAAAGATAGTAGTGTTGAAACATATTGTCACCTGGAATTATTATTTATCAAAATAATACAAAAGTATTATAAAATACCCAAACTCCAATTTTAGGTAATAATCAAAGCAAGGGATATCGAAATACGAAGATTCCCAAATTAAATGTCGAAGGAAGAGGAACTATCAAAAAGATTAATTAGAACTTATGATAAAAATGTACATTTCTAGGAAAGGACAAATGTGGCCATTTCATTCAGAAGCCCTTGTAGAGTGTCTATATTTAGAAAAAGGAGCTTCACAGCTGGTTCCTGTTCAATCTGGGGAAACTAGAGGGCATCAATTCAACTCTTTGTATTTTACTTTCCTGTTTATTCTTTTCAACCTTCGTCATGAGATCTTAGAAGAATTAATGAATTAACAAGCTGAAACCATTTCAGGTTATTTGAGAAGATGGTGTTCATTTGGGTTTTATGTCCTTAGAGTATAAGTACTACTGGATGTTCAGTGGTTATATTGTATGCTTTTCCTCTAGAGCTGAAGTCTGTGAATACAATTCTTATCTGATCACAGTCTCTTCTATCTGGTAGTGCATAAAGCTAACATTTACACCAAGAAGTCTAAAAAAAGGGATACCCTAGGGATTAGAGGCACAGACTTTAATCATCTCCTAGCTGACAGGCTATGAGTTGTACTTTCAGAGCTGAGCAAGTAAGTAGTGATTAAATTCTCATGACTAAAATGGGCTCCACCAGCCTCCACCTCCCCAAGCAACCTTGTTAGCTAGTTGTTGACTAAAGGTTACAAAGTATAGACTACTGATACAATAAATCACGGCATCAGAAGCACACAGTGCTATGCATGAACATATCTGCAGGGCAGGAATAGAAACACGGACACAGACGTGTGGACACGGTGGGGGGGGGAAGAGGAGGGTGAGATGAATTGGGAGATTAGGATTGACATAAATACAATATCATGTGTAAAACAGATAGCTAGTGGGAACCTGCTGTATAGCATAGGGAACTCAGCTCGGTGCTCTGTGATGACCCAGATGGGTGGGATGGTGGAGGGAGGGAGGACCAAGAAGGAGGGGACATATGTATGTATACACATAGGTGATTCACTTCTCTGTATAGCAGAAACTAACAGAACATTTTAAAGCAATTATACTCCAATTTTTAAAAATACTAAAAAAATAAAATAAAAAGAAATAAAGCAAAATTTTCATTTCTCCCTTGGAAAACTCGTTTAATTTAAAAAAGTAAGAGTGGTTTGAAAGTGGTTATTGATTACTTAATGTGCAACCACACCTGGGTGAAATATATTCATAAGACAGATTCGAGCAAGGTAAATGCAATGTGTTTGCCTTAAAAACCTGTCATCAGCATTATCTGACTGGATCAAACCTTTTTATTCTATGTTTCCATAGTACCATGTTCCTGGAATTGGTTGCAATTTTAGAGTTGTTTTTATGATTATTTGAATAATACCTTTTTCCTCTACTAGACTTTAAGTGTTAAGTGCAGAGAGCACGTTTATTTTCCTAACAATTATATTTCCAGCACTCAGCATAGTGACTGGCCCAAAGTATGCATTCAGTAAATATTTTTAGTGGAAAAAATTAATGATCAGTTGTATTCTTTCAACTCTATATTTCCTCATCTATATAATGTGGATAATAAAACATCATTAGCAAGTATTAAAAAGATTAACTTAGATAACATACATTAATGTTCTTTATAATGAGCAAATTGTTTTGCAAATCTTACGCCACTTTATTTTTATATTACCCCCACCACCACCTCTCTCACTCTTTACCGAGTGTTACCATTCCATTCCTTTCTCCACCTCTTCTCTTCCTTTGTTATGTCCCCTTCTCTGCATCCTTATCTTCTCTCTTTGGATTCATTATGTCCCACTTGGGTCCTCCTTCCTGAAATGGAGGATGATTATGGTGGTGATGGTGATGACGACAACAACCACCGCCTCTAAGAATATAACATTGTGTGGTGTTTCACCTGGATAATAAGGGTGGGAATACTAGAAATGAAAGTACACATGGTCATGGTTCCTTAAATACAGAGAACTGTATTTTTTTTGTCCTTGGAAATTTTTCTAAATCCTATGATATTATTTAATTACCCACAGCTTTCTCTTTTTGAGAAATAGAAGAAAAAAAGAAAACTGTACAGTGTTAATGTCCCACCATCTCAACACATCAGAAAGAGAAGGCTATTTTATAGCCATGTCTCTGTTCCTCTCAACTGTGTGCTATTGTGTAAGGCTTAAGATTAATCCAGATAGGGACCATCTCACTCACTCAAACCCAAAGAGTAAGTCCTTGCAGGGTGTCTTTGGATTCAGTGTTATGACTCTTTCCTCAAACTTCACATATCTGTAGCTAGTTAAATGGTGAAGCAAACCCTTATTGGTTCAATATGTAAACTATGTCCATTAGTTTATCAGCATTTTTTTGTGGGGTTTAAATCAGGCTTAAGTAAAGTTAAAGACTCACAGAGGCCAGTACATCTGGTTGTTTTATCATGTGTACATCAGGTTTTCTAATGCAATGTTACTGCATTGCAAACTACTCCCAAATTAGTAACTTAAAGAAAAGACCATTATATTTGCTCAAGAATTCAGATAGAGTTCAGTTGAGTACTTTTTCTTCACCTTGTAGCATCAGCTGGGGTCATTCCCTTGGTTGCATTCAGCTGATGGATCAGTTGTATGCTATGCTTAATTGCAATGCTGAAATAGCTGAGGTTTTATTGTCCAAGACAGCTTCACTGACATATGTGGTCACTCACTTGGGATGCCTGGAACAGTTTGGGTATGGATGGGCATCTCTCTAACTGATCTCTCCAGTAAGGTAGCTGGATCTCCTTAAATGGTAGTTCAGGGCTCTAAGAAGGATGAACCAACTCTCTTAGGGTCTAGAGTTGGAAGTTACACAGCCCTGCTTTCAACACATTCTGTTTACCAAAGCAAGTCACAAGGCCAGCTCAGAATCAAGCAGCAGAGAAACAGGCTTTGCTTCTCAATGGGTGACTGGAAAGGCCTCCTTGAAAAAGAGCACATGGAATGAGATATAGTTGTAACCATCTTTGGAAACAAAATCTACCACACTTGTATACATTTCCTGTTGGGTAGTTTTCTTCAAATAATTTTGGGATCAGTACCTTCCAAAGCAAAGGAATCGGAGACCTTCAAGATGGCAGAAGAGTAAGCATGGAGATCACCTTCCTCCCCACAAATACATCAGAAATACATATGCATGTGGAACAACTCCTACAGAACACCTACTGAACGCCGGCAGAAGACCTCAGACTTCCCACAAGGCAAGAAACTCCCCACGTACCTGGGTAACGCAAAAGAAAAAACAGAGACAAAAGAATAGGGACGGCACCTGCACCTCTGGGAGGGAGCTGTGAAGGAGGAAAAGTTTCCATACACTAGGAAGCCCCTTCACTGGCGGAGATGGGGGTAGCGCGGGTGAAGCTTTGGAGCCACAAGGAGAGTGCAGCAACAGGGGTGCGGAGGGCAAAGCGGAGAGACTCCTGCTCAGAGGACTGGTGCCGACCAGCACTCACCAACCCGAGAGGCTTGTCTGCTCACCACCGGCCAGGACGGGCGGGGGCTGGGAGCTGAGGCTCGGGCTTCGGAGGTCGGATGCCAGGGAGAGGACTGGGGCTGGCTGCGTGAACAAAGCCTGAAGGGGGCTAGTGCACCACGAGTAGCTAAGAGGGAGTCCGGGAAAAAGTCTGGAGCTGCCAAAGAGGCAAAAGAACATTGTTTCAGGGTGCGCGAGGAGAGGGGATTCAGAGCACTGCCTAAATGAGCTCCAGAGATGGGCGCGAGCCGTGGCTATCAGCGTGGACCCCAGAGATGGGCATAAGATGCTAATGCTGCTGCTGCCGCCACCAAGAAGCCTGTGTGCGAGCACAGGTCACTCTCCACACCTCCCCTCCCGGGAGCCTGTGCAGCCCGCCACTGCCAGGGTCCCGTGATCCAGGGACAGCTTCCCCGGGAGAACACACGGTGCACCTCAGGCTGGTGCAACGTCACGCTGGCCTCTGCCTCCGCAGGCTCGCCCCACACTCTGTACACCTCCCTCCCACGTGCCTGAGTGAGCAAGAGGCCCCTAATCAGCCATTCCCTCAAACCCCTTCTGTCTGAAAAAAGAACAGATGCCCTCAGGCAACCTACACAGAGAGGTGAGTCCAAATCCAAAGCTGAACCCCAGGAGCCGTGTGAAGAAAGAAGAGAAAGGGAAATCTCTCCCAGCAGCCTCAGGAGTAGCGGATTAAATCTCCACAATCAACTTGATGTGCCCTGCATCTGTGGAATACCTAAATAGAAAACGAATCATCCCAAAATTGAGGTGGTGGACTTTGGGAGCAATGATATATATATTTTTCTCATTTTTCTCTTTCTGTGAGTGTGTTTGTGTATGCTTCTTTGTGTGATTTTATCTGTAAAGCTTTGCTTTTACCATTTGTCCTAGGGTTCTGTCTGCCCGTTTTTTTGTTGGTTTGTTTTGGGTTTTTTTAGTATAGTGTTTAGTGCTTGTTATCACTGGTGGATTTGTTTTTTGGTTTGGTTGCTCTTTTCTTTCTTTCTTTTTTTAATTACTTTTAATTTTTTATTTTTAATAATTATTTTTTATCTTAACTGTTTAATTAATTCATTTATTTTCTTTCTTTCTTTTTTCCTCCCTTTTCTTCTAAGCCATTTGGCTGAAAGAGTCATGGTGCTCTGGTCAGGTGTCAGGCCTGTGCCTCTAAGGTGGGAGAGCCGAGGAGGCAAGAGACCAGGACATTGGTCCACCAGAGACATCCTGGCTCCATGTAATATCAAATGGCAAAAGATCTCCCAGAGATCACCATCTCAGCGCTAAGACGAAGCTCCACTCAATGACCAGCGAGCTACAGTGCTGGACGCCCTATGCCAAACAACTAGCAACACAGGAACACAACCACACCCACTACCAGAGAGGCTGCCTAAAATCATAATAAGCTCACAGACACCCCAAAACAGACCACCTGCCCAGCAGAAAGACGAGATCCAGCCTAATCCACCAGAACACAGGCACTAGTCCCCTCCACCAGAGAGCCTACAAAACTCACTGAACCAATCTTAGTCACTGGGGGCAAACACCAAAAATAACGGGAATTACAAACCTGTGGCCTGTGAAACGAGACCCCAAACACAGTAGTTAATCAAAATGAGAAGACAAACACACAGCGGATGAAGGAGCAAGGTAAAAACCCACCAGACCAAACAAATGAAGAGGAAATAGGCAGTCTACCTGAAAAAGAATTCAGAGTAATGATACTAAAGATGATCCAAAATCGTGGAAATAGAAGGAAGAAAATACAAGAAACATTTAACAAGGACCAAGAAGAACTAAAGAGCAAACAAACAATTATGAACAACACAATAAATGAAATTAAAAATTCTCTATAAGGAATCAACAGCAGAATAACTGAGGAAGAACGGATAAGTGACCTTGAAGATAAAATAGTGGAAATAACTACTGCAGAGCAGAATAAAGAGAAAAGAATTGAGGGCAGTCTCAGAGACCTCTGGGACAACATTAAACGCACCAACACTCGGATTACAGGGGTCCCAGAAGAAGAAGAGAAAAAGAAAGGGACTGAGAAAATATTTGAAGAGATTATAGTTGAAAACTTCCCTAATGTGGGAAAGGAAATAGTCAATCAAGTCCAAGAAGTACACAGAGTCCCAAACAGGATAAATCCAAGGAGAAACATGCCAAGACACATATTATCACACAAACTATCAAAAATTAAATACAAAGAAAAAATATTAAAAGCAGCAAGGGAAAAACAACAAATAACATACAAGGGAATCCCCAAAAGGTTAACAGCTGATTTTTCACCAGAAACTCTGCAAGCCAGAAGGGAGTGGCAGGACATATTTAAAGTGATGAAAGGGAAAAACCTGAAACTAATATTTAAACCAAGATTACTCTACTCAGCAAGGATCTCATTCAGATTCAATGGAGAAATTAAAAACTTTAGAGACAAGCAAAAGCCAAGAGAATTCACTACCACCAAACCAGCTTTACAACAAATGCTAAAGGAACTTCTCTAGGCAGGAAACACAAGACAAGGAAAAGACCTACAATAACAAACCAAAAACAATTAATAAAATGGTAATAGGAGCATACACATCAATAATTACCTTCAATGTAAATGGATTAAATGCTCCAACCAAAAGACACAGACTGGCTGAATGGATACAAAAACAAGACCCGTATATATGCTGTCTACTCTTGAGACACTCTAGACCTAGGGACACATACAGACTGAAAGTGAGGGGATGGAAAAAGATATTCCATGCAAATGGAAATCAAAAGAAAGCTGGGGTAGCAATTCTCATATGAGACAAAACAGACTTTAAAATAAAGATTATTACCAGAGACAAAGAAGGACACTATGTAATGATCAAGGGATCAATCCAAGAAGATATAACAATTGTAAATACTTATGCACTCAACATAGGAGCACCTCAGTACATAAGGCAATTGCTAAAAGCCATAAAACTGGAAATTGACAGTAACACAAATATAGTAGGGGACTTTAACACCCACTTTCACCCATGGACAGATCATCCAAAATGAAAATAAATAAGGAAACACAAGCTTTAAAAGACACACTAAAGAAGATGAACTTAATTGATATTTATAGGACATTCCATCCAAAAACAACAGAATACACTTTCTTCTCAAGTGCACATGGAACATTCTCCAGGATAGATCATATCTTGGGTCACAAATCAAGCCTTGGTAAATTTAAGAAAACTGAAATCGTATCAAGTGTCTTTTCCGAGCACAGCGCTATGAGACTAGACATCATTTACAGGAAGAAATCTGTAAAAAATACAAACACATGGAGGCTAAACAATACACTACTTAATAACCAAGAAATCACTAATGAAATCAAAGAGGATATAAAAAAAATCTAGAAACAAATGACAATGAAAAGACAATGACCAAAAACCTATGGGATGCAGCAAAAGCAGTTCTAAGAGGGAAGTTTATAACAATGAAATCCTACCTCAACAAACAGGAAACATCTCAAATAAACAACCTAAACTTACACCTAAAGCAATTAGAGAAAGAAGAACAAAAAAACCCCAAAGTGAGAAGAAGAAAAGAAACCATAAAGATCAAATCAGAAATAAATGAAAGAAATGAAGAAAACAATAGCAAAGATCAATAAAACTAAAAGCTGGCTGTTTGAGAAGATAAACAAAATTGATAAACCATTAACTAGACTCATCAAGAAAAAAAGGGAAGAGACTCAAATCAATAGAATTAGAAATGAAAAAGTAGAAGTAACAACTGACACTGCAGAAATACAAAGGATCATGAGATTACTACAAGCAACTATATGCCAATAAAATGGACAACCTGGAAGAAATGGACACATTCTTAGAAAAGCACAACCTTCCAAGACTGAACCAAGAACGAATAGAAAATATAAAAAGAACCATCACAAGCACTGAAATTGAGACTGTGATTAAAAATCTTCCAACAAACAACAGCCCAGAAATAGATGGCTTCACAGGCGAATTCTATCAAACATTTAGAGAGGAACTAACACCTATCCTTCTCAAACTCTTAAAAATATAGCAGAGGGAGGAACAATTCCAAACTCATTCTATGAGGCCACCATCACTCTGATACCAAAACCAGACAAAGGTGTCACAAAGAAGGAAAACTATAGGTCAATATCACTGATGAACAAAGATGCAAAAATCCTCAACAAAATACTAGCAAACAGAATCCAACAGCACATTGAAAGGATCATACACCATGACCAAGTGGGGTTTATCCCAGGAATGCAAGGATTCTTCAATATACGCAAATCTATCAATGTGATACACCATATTAACAAACTGAAGGAGAAAAACCATATGATCTTCTCAATAAATGCAGAAAAAGCTTGGACAAAATTCAACACCCCTTTATGATAAAAAAAAAAACCTCCAGAAAGTAGGCATAGAGGGAACTTTGCTCAACATAATAAAGGTCATATATGACAAATCCACACCCAACATTGTTCCCAATGATAAAAAAAAATGAAACCATTTCCACTAAGATCAGGAACAAGACAAGGTTGCCTACTCTCACCACTATTATTCAACACAGTTTTGGATGTTTTAGCCATAGCAATCAGAGAAGAAAAAGAAATAAAAGGAATCCAAATTGGAAAATAAAAAGTAAAGCTGTCACTGTTTCCACATGACATGATACTATACATAGAGAATCCTAAACACACTACCAGAAAACTACTAGAGCTAAGCAATGAATTTGGTAAAGTAGCAGGAAACAAAATTAATGCACAGAAATCTCTTGCCTTCACCTAAACACTAATGATGAAAAATCTGAAAGAGAAATTAAGGAAACACTCCCATTCACCACTGCAACAAAAAGAATAAAATACCTAGGAATAAACCTACCTAAGGAGACAAAACACCTGTATGCATAAAACTATAAGACACTGATGAAAGAAATTAAAGATGACACAAACAGATGGAGAGATATACTATGTTCTTGGATTGGAAGAATCAACATTGTGAAAATGACTCTACTACCGAAAGCAATCTACAGTTTCAGTGCAATCCCTATCAAACTACCACTGGCATTTTTCACAAAACTAGAACAAAAAAGTTCACAATTTGTATGGAAACATAAAAGACCCCGAATAGCCAAAGGAATCTTGAGAAAGAAAAACGGAGCTGGAGGAGTAAGGTTCCCAGACTTCAGACTATACTACAAAGTTACAGTAATCAAGAGAGTGTTACTGGCACAAAAACAGAAATATAGATCAATGGAACAAGATAGAAAGCCCAGATATAAACCCAAGCACATATGGTCACCTTATCTTTGATAAAGGAGGTAAGAATATACAATGGAGAAAAGACAGCCTCTTCAATAAGTGGTGCTGGGAAAACTGGACAGCTACATGTTAAAGAATGAAAGTCGAACACTTCCTAACACCATACAAAAAAATAAACTGAAAATGGATTAAAGACCTAAATGTAACACCAGACACTATAAAACTGTTAGAGGAAAACATAGGCAGAACACTCTATGATATAAATCACAGCAAGACCCTTTTTGACCCACCTCCTAGACACATGGAAATAAAAACAAAAATAAACAAATGGGACCTAATGAAACTTAAAAGCTTTTGCACAGCAAAGGAAACCATAAACAAGATGAAAAGACAACCCTCAGAATGGGAGAAAATATTTGCAAATGAAGCAACTGACAAAGGATTAACCTCCAAAATTTACAAGCAGCTCATGCAGCTCAGTATCAAAAAGATAAACAACCCAATCCAAAAATGGGCAGAAGATCTAAATAGACATTTCTCCAAAGAAGATATACAGATTGACAACAAACACATGAAAGGATCCTCAACATCACTAATCATTAGAGAAATGCAAATCAAAACTACAATATGGTATCACCTCACCCCAGTCAGAATGGCCATTATCAAAAAAATCTACAAACAATAAATGCTGGAGAGGGTGTGGAGAAAAGGGAACCCTCTTGCACTGTTGGTGGGAATGTAAATAGATACAGCCACTATGGAGAACAGTATGGAGGTTCCTTAAAAAGTAAGAATAGAACTACCATACGACCCAGCAATCCCACTACTGTGCACATACCCAGAGAAAACCGTAATCCAAAAAGTCATGTACCACAATGTTCATTTCAGCATTATTTACTATAGCCAGGACATGGAAGCAACTTAAGTGTCCAGATGACACTTAAGATGAATGGATAAAGGAACTTATCCATTATAAGTTGGATAAAGGAACTTATGGAACAAAAGGAACTTATGGAACAAAAAACTTAAAGGAACAAATGGATAAAGGAACTTATCCATTATATCCATCATAACTTATCCACTTAAGATGAATGGATAAAGGAAGCAACTTAAGTGTCCAGATGACACAGATGAATAGATAAAGAAGATATGGCACATATATACAATGGAATATTACTCAGCCATAAAAAGAAACGAAATTGAGTTATTTTTAGTGAGGTGGATGGACCTAGAGTCTGTCATACAGAGTGAAGTAAGTCAGAAAGAGAACAACAAATACCGTATACTAACACATATATATGGAATCTAAAAAGAAAAAAAAAGAAAAGCATGGTTCTGAAGAACCTACGGGTAGGACAGGAATAATGATGCAGACATAGAGAATGGAATTCAGGACGCGGGGAGGGGGAAGGGTACGCTGGAATGAAGTGAGAGAGTGGCATGGACTTATATATACCACCAAATGTAAAATATATAGCTAGTGGGAAGCAACCACATAGCACAGGGAGATCAGCTCAGTGCTTTGTGACCACCTAGAGGGGTAGGATAGGGAGGGTAGGAGGGAGATGCAAGAGGGAGGAGATATGGGGTTATATGTATATGTATAGCTGATTCACTTTGTTATACAGCAGAAACTAACACACCATTGTAAAGCAAATATACTCTAATAAAGATGTTAAAAAAAAATCCAAAGAACCCTAAGTTAAAATTAAAAACAAAAAACAAAAAACAAAAAAAACCCAGAGGAATCTTAGAAGTTGCCTAGCCTAACACGTAAACCTATCAATAATACTATATATAACGTCTCTGGCAGATTGTTAACCTCTCCATGCTCAACAGTTACTGTGATAGAGCAAGAAACATTTCAAGAAGCAGTTCGTATTCGGACTATTGTAATTTCCTCAGAATTTAAACAAGATCTACAAATTGCATTTAGTTAGGAAATTCACCTTTTAATCAATAACAGAAAATTTTTTACCCTCTTTATTACTTGTCATTTATTTGATAAAGAAACTGGCTCATTTATCTTATAGAAATTCCCCCATTCTGAACTTGGCTTATTGCTTCCTTGGGATTGTTGTTTCACATGTTCCTCTATCCTTTATATTTCCTGCAAAATGGTAATTCATGCCTAATTAAATTTCCTGGCACGAATACATCATTGGTGATGTTGGATGCTTATGATCAAATCACTTCAGGAGGCACATAATCACTGGCTGTCTCTCTTTGTGTGATTTAAAATTTATCAGTGGGTTCAGGTGCAATCAGCCTAATCTCCCAAGTATTGATATAAAGTTCCCCATGAATCTTTCTTGTAGTTGTTTTAGCATTCAAAATGCATTACTTCATTAGGTGTTGCAAGCTGATTACTTCCTAATTCTATAATTCTGCGTTTATTAGCTGAAATTATTCTCTTAATATTATTGATTACACAGTTTGTATAGCAAGAGAAAAATAAATGCTTCATTTTTTTCCTTTTATTTTCCAGTTTTTAGAATAATGATTTGGTGACCTAGCAACCTTTGAAGGTGATCAGCAGGTTTTGTTTTAAACTCATGCATTTTAACGCATTTGCTTCAATCCATTGGAGTCATTATTCTTTTGATGCATAAATACCCATCTTTGGCCTGTAACAACACTTTCAAAGTGGTATACTGACTTCTCCTGACACAACCACAGTCGTCTTGGATCATGTTCATGCTTTCCAGCATAATAAGATGTCCCAAGGTAATCTTGTACGTTTCTTGCCAGTATGTGGCATTAGCCATTTCTCCTAAGTTTCTCCTAGTCTTAGTAAGAACAGGTATTTACAGATATCACTCCAGGGTCAGTGATTTATTTCTACCGTGTTGATATTACTTCCAGGAACTTTTCCATGGATAGTGCAAGCAACTAAATATTTTTTAAAAGGAAAAATGCATCATGAATCCATAGTGGTATTAACAATCCAATTTAAGATTAAGGATTTTTCCTTAACTAATTTAGTATCAGTATTTGTAACTCTTTTCACTTACTCTGAAATAATAATTCCAAAAGATATGAACATAACTATTTATGGATAAAGAAAATAAGTAATGAAATTAATGAATTATATGAGAACCTAATACATATACATATTCATTATAAAGTAGCAATACCAATATGATTATTAAGTATGTTTTAATTTTCTTTTTTATCTTTTTGTCATGAGGATATATCTCCTAGGAATGTACATTCAAATTACTGAGTTTTGTAGATACTTGAAAGATTTCTTCTATGTGTGACTAAGCTACCAATATGACATAGAGTTAGTTTTACTTATTTCATTTTGTTATTGAGTTTTTAAAGGTATTTCTTTGTCTTTCAGGTTACTTTGACTTACGATGACTATACATATTTTGTTTATACAATTATCTTTTCAAAACAATTTTAAGATATAACTCATATAACAAAATTCATCCATTTAAAGTACACAATAAAATGTTGCTTAGTGTATTCACAGTGTCCAACCACAACCATAACCTAAGTTTAAATCATTTTTGTTCACCCAAAAAGAAAGCCTGTATTCATCAGCAGTCACTCCCCGTTCCCCACCACTTCCATGCCCTTACGCCCTACGTAATCACCAATTTACTTTCCATCTCTATAGATCTGCCTATTCTGGACATTCCATGTGAATGGACTCATCGAATATCATTGGTGACTGGCTTCTTTCACTTATCATAGTGTTTGCAAGGTTCATCCATGTTGTAGCGTCTATCAGTACTTCATTCCTTTTTATTGATGGATAATATTCCTTTATGGAGGAAAGGATCAAGATGGAAGAGTAAGAAGACACTGAAGTCACACCCTCCCACAGGCATATACGAAAATTACAACGACTTACAGAGTAACTGTTTATGAGAATGACCTGAAGACTAACAGAAAGGATTGTCCACAACTAAAGATATAAACAAAAAGCCAAAACAGACATGTAGGAGGGGCACAGATGTGGTCTAGTCAGGACCCACACTCCCACGCTGGCAACCCAGAAACAGGAGGGCTAGCACAACCACAGAGGTCCTCCCAGAGAGGGGTCCAAGCCCTGAATCAGGTTCCCTAGCTCAGTGGTCCTGCACCCAGTAAGTCAGGCTTTGAAAACCAGTAAGGCTTATGTTTGGGAGAGCCCTAGGGCTATAAGAGACTCTGTTTTTAAAGGGCACACACAATCTCACATATATTGACTCCCAGAGCAAAGGCAGTAATTTGAAAGGCGCCTAGGTCAAACCCATGTGCTGACCCTGAAAAGCCTCCCAGAGACACAAGTGGTAGCCGGGACTCTGCCTGGGGACTGAGACAATGATGGCACAGCCATTTTGGGGAATCTCACTCTACCATGCTGACAAAATGCTGGAAAGTGTCATTTTGGGATCTCCCCTCTAGCCTTTTAGCACTGGGGGCCTGTCCCACCCACCCACAGGCCCACAGCAGTCACACACAACCAGACTGCATGGCCAGATGAACAAGGAGCTAGCCCCACCCTTCAGCATGCCTGTAGCCACTGAACAAGGCAGGGCCTCAGAGCCAGCTGGGCTAGGGGACAACACCACCTACCAGCAGGCCCATAATAGTTGGCACCATAACAACAGAAGCACACACACAGCTCACAAAGGGGACACTCTGGGAGCATCTAGCTCAGGTGGCCAGAGGGGAGTGTGATTTGGGCCCCATAGGACAATTCCTACATAAGGCCAATTCTCCAAGATTGGGAGATGTGATGGACATAGAAATACAAATACACAGGAAAAAAAACACAGAAAATTAGGCAAAATGAAGACACAGAGGAATGTGTTCCAAAGAAGGAATAAGACAAAAACCTCAGAAAATGTACTAAAGGAAATGGAGATGAGCAACCTACTTGATAAAGAATCAAAATAATGATCATTAAAAACGATCACTGATCTTGGGAGAATGGATGACCACAGTGAGAACTTCAACAAAGAATTAGAAAATATAAAAAAGAACCAATCAGAGCTGAAGAATACAATAACTAAATGAAAAATACACTAGAGGAAATCAATAGTAGATTAGATGATATGGAAGAATGGAACAGTGATCCGGAAGACAGGGTAGTGGAAATCTCTCAAGCTGAAAAGAAAAAAAAGAATTAAAAAAAATGAGAACAGCTTAAGGGACTTCTGGGACAACAGCAAGTGTACTAACATTTGCATTATAGGAGTCCCAGAGGAAAAAAGAGAGAGAGAAAGGCAGAAAACTTATTTGAAGAAATAACAGCTGAAAACTTCCCTAACTTGGGAAGAAAACAGACATCCAAGACCAGGAAGTACCGAGAATCCCAAACAAGATGAAGCCAAAGAGGTCCACACCAATACATTGTAATTAAAATATCAAGAATTAAAGATAAAGAGAGAATCTTAAAAGCAGTGAGAGAAAAGCAACTAGATATGTAAAAAGGAACTCCCATAAGACTATCAGCTACCTTTTCAGTGGGAACTTTTCATGCCAGAAGAAAGTGGCATGATAAAGTCAAGGTGCTAAAAGAAAATTTAAAAAACCTACAACCAAGAATGCTTTACCCAGCAAGGTTATCATTCAGAATTGAAGAAGAGATAAAGGGTTTTACAGTCAAGCGAACACTAGCACAGTTCATCACCACGAAACCAGCCTTATGGAAATGTTAAAGGGACTCCTCTAAGTGGAAAAGAAAAGGCCACAATGAGAAATTAAAAAATTATGAAAGGAAAAATCTCACTGGTAAAGGCTAATATATAGTATAGGTAGTGGATAAGCCATTTATAAAGCTAGCAGGAAGCTTAAAAGACAAAAGTAATAAAATAATCTATATCTATAAGTAAAGAATACAAAATTAAAAGACATAAAATATGACATCAAAAACATAAAATGTGGGGAGTGGTAAAAATATAGGGCTTTTAGAATGTGTTCAAGCTTAAGAAATCATTAACTTAAGATAGGTACTTATATATAGGTTGTTATATATGAACCTCATGGTGACCAAAATCCAAAAATCTGTAATAGATACACAAAAAATAAAGAGACACAAAGCCAAACATAACACTAAAGATACTCATCAAATCACAAGGGAAGAGAGCAAGAAGAGAGGAAGAGAGAAGAACTACAAAAATAACCAGAAAAAACTAATAAAATGGCAAAAATTACATACCTATTAATAATTACTTTAAATGAAAATGGATTAAATGTTCCAATAAAAAACATACAGTGTCTGAATGGATTAAAAAGAGGAAGACCCATGTATATGCTGCTATAAGAGACTTACATCAGATCTTAAGACACACACAAACTGAAAGGGAGGGGATGGGAAAAGATATTCCATGCAAATGGAAATGAAAAGAAAGCTGGGATACCAGTACTCACATTAGAAAAAAGACTTTAAAACAAAGACTGTAACAAGAGACAAAGAATGGAATTAAATAATAATAAAGGGATCAATCCCACAAAAAATATAATACTTGCAAATATCTATGCACCCAACATACGTGTACTCAAATTTATAAAGCAAATATTAACAGACATAAAGGGAAAAATGAATAGAATAATAGTAGAGAACTTTAACGCCCGACTTACATCTGGAAAGATCATCCAGACAGAAAATCAATAAAGAAATATTGTCCTTAAATGACACATTAGACTAGATAAATTTTATAGATATATACAGAACATTCCATCCAAAAACAGCACAATACACATTCTTTTTAAGTGGACATGGAACATTCTCCAGGATAGATCACATGCTAGGCCATGAAACAACTCTCAGTAAACTTGAGAAGACTGAAATCCTATCAAGCATCTTTTCTGACCAAAATGGTATGAGACTAGAAATTAAGTATAAGAAAAAAAATGAAAAAAACCCCCAACATATAGAGTCTAAATGATATGCTACTAAACAATGAATGCGTTACTGAAGAAATAAAAAATGAAATAAAAAACTGAACAAATGAAAATGGAAACACAACATACCAAAATCTATGGGACACAGCAAAAGCAATTCTAAGTGGGAAGTTTACAGTCAGTCGTACAGGCCCACCTCAGGAAATAAAAAAAATCTCAAATAACAATCTAACCTCACACATGAAGGAAGTAGAAAAAGAAGAACAAACAAAACCCAAATTTAGTAGAAGAAAGGAAATAATATATACTCAAGTAGAAATAAATGAAATAGAGACTAAAAAAATAAAAAATAAACTGGTTGATTGGTTCTTTGAAAAGATAAACAAAGTTGATCAACCTTTAGTCAGACTCATCAAGAAAGAGAAGGCCCAAATAAAAATGAAAGAGAAGTTACAACCAATACCACAGAAATAAAAAAGATCATATGAGATTACTACAATTAAATGCCAACAAACTGGATAACTTAGAAGAAATGGGTACATCCTTAGATATGTACAATCTCCTAAGACTGAATAAGGAAGAAACAGAAAATCTGAACAGACCAATCACCAGTAATGAAATTGAATCAGTAATCAAAAAATTCCCAACAGACAAAATTCCAGAAACAGTTTCACAGGTGAATCCGACCAAACATTTACAGAAGAGTAAACACCTATCCTTTTCAAACTACTCCAAAAAACTTTTAAGGAATGCTTCCAAATTCATTCTACAAGGCCAGCCCTGATTCAAAAATCAGATAAAGCCACCACACACAAAAAAATTACAGGCCAATATCACTGATGAATATAGATGCAGAAATCCTCAACATCATATTAGAAAGCCAAGTTTAACAATATATTAAAAGGATCATACATCATGATGAAATGGGATTTATCCCAGGGATGCAAGGATGATTCAATAACTTCAAATGAATCAATGTGATATACTACATTAACAAAAGGAAAGATAAAAATCATCATTTCACTAGATGCAAAAAAAGATTTTGAAAAAATTCATCATCCATTCAAGATAAAAACTCTCAAAAAAGTGGGTATACAGGGATCACACCTCAACATAATAAAGGCCATATATGACAAACCCAAAGCATATATCATATGCAACAGTGACAAGCTGAAAGCATTTCCTCTAAGATTAAAAACAAGGGAATGATGCCCACTCTCACATTTTTATTCAACAAACTATTGGAAGTCCTAGCCACAGCAATCAGACAAGGAAAAGAAATAAAACACATCTAAGTTGGAATAGAACAAGTACAACAGTCACTATTTGCAGATGACATGATATTATATATAGAAAAATGCTAAGGACTCTACCAAAAAACTATTTATATGGATTCAGTAAATTTGCAGGATATAAAATTAATATACATAAATCTGTTGCATTTCTATACACTAATAACACACTAACAAACATAAATTAGGAAAACAATCCCTTTTACAATTACATGAAAAAGAATAAAATACCTGCTAATAAATCTAACCAAGGGAAAAAAAGAAAAAAAATCATGAAAGTATCTTTTAGCAAACAGTGGTCTGTGAATTTAAAATATTGACATCTAGTGTTGAAATATACTGACATAAACTTACTTAAATTAAAAATGTAACAGATATTTAACTGTAAAAACATAAATCTAACCAAGGAAGTAAAAGACCTATAACTGAAAATTATAAGATACTGATGAGAGAAACTGAAGATGACACAAGCAAATGGAAAGACATACTGTGCTCATGGATTGGAAGAATTAATACTGTTAAAGATAGTTACTGGACTTATTGTAGTGATTTCACAGTGCATTTAAATGACAAATCACTAGGCTGTACATCTGAAATTAATGTAATATTGCATACCAATTATATTTCAATAAAAAAGAATTAGTAAAACATTTCCAGTTCAACATATATTTACTAAATGCCTTCTCATTCTAAATAAAAGTTATTAATTAAAAATATTCTGCTATATGAATATTCCATTATATAGATATTCTGTATGTATCGTATCCATTTATCATGGATATTTTGATGGATGATGGGTATTTTGGTTGTTTCCACATTTTGCTATTATGAATACTACTACTATGAACAGAACATTTATGTACAAACTTTTGGGTAGACATATGTTTTCACTTCTCTTGGGTGTTTAAAAGGTATGTTTCTTTCTTAGTGTAGAAAACAGTAGTGACTCTATTGTTTGTCATGTTATACTAGACCCAGTACTAAGAACTTACATACCACCTTATGCAATAATACAGAAAAAAATATCTTAGGTAGTTGTCCCCACTTTTTCTTACTTAGCAGATGTCCAAAGAAGTTGCCCCCACAAAAGAGCAAAGGAAAGTAAAATCAAATTTCGGTTATATCAGCCATGCCTCCTTTGATTTCTTGCCAACACTTCACAACTACCTCAATTCAGGTTTTTGACGATTTTAGCTTTCTACCCACAGCTCAAAAATATCTTTTATGGATATTCATTTGTATATCTCTTCCTGACTGACCCAAACAATCAAAGGGTACTTACTGATAGAGGTAGAGGAAAAGGAGAATTATGTAATGGGAAAAGCAAGTAGTTGAAAGTCAGAGATCTGCACTCATATCATGACTTTAACTCAGTAGCAGTCTAACCCAGAACAAATTACTACTTAGTTTCTCTGTGCCCAGGTTCATTCTCTGTAAAAAGAAGGCAAACAGAATGGAAACTACCAGAGGGTTTCTACAGGCGTGCTCTCCATTAGCAATGTTTCTGTTTGACTGAAAGCTTCCCTAAGAAACAAATTCATAGAGAGACGGGTTCAAGATGGTGGAGTAGAAGGATGTGCTCTTACTCCCTCTTGCGAGAGCAGTGGAATCACAACTAACTGCTGAAGAGTCATTGACAGGATGACACTGGAGCTCACAAAAAAAGATAACCCACATGCAAAGACAAAGGAGAAGCCGCAATGAAATGGACTTCGACAGGACTGGGGGAAACAGAGATTCCACTCTTGGAGGGAACACACAAAGTAGTGCACACATCAGGACCCAGGGGAAAGGATCAGTGACCCCACAGGAGACTGAACCAGACCTACCTGCTAGTGTCGGAGGGTCTCCTGCAGAGGCGGGGGGTGGCTGTGGCTCAGTGTGGGGACAAAGACACTAGCAGCAGAAGTTCTGGGAAGTATTCCTTGCCATGAGCCCTCCCGGAGTCCACAGTTAGCCCCACCAAAGGGCCTGGAGTCTCCAGTGCTGGGTCACCTCAGGCCAAACACCCAACAGGGAGGGAACTCAGCCCCACCCCTCAGCACACAAGCAGATTAAAGTTTTACTGAGCTCTACCCACCAGAGCAACACCCAGCTCTACCCACTACCAGTCCCTCCCATCAGGAAGCTTGCACAAGCCTCTTAGATAGCCTCATCCACCAGAGGGCAGACAGCAGAAGAAAGAACTACAATCCTGCAGCCTGTGGAATGAAAAGCACATTCACAGAAAAATAGACAAAATGAAAAGGCAGAGGACTATGTACGAGATAAAGGAACAAGATAAATCCCCAGAAAAACAATTAAATGAAGTGGAGATAGGCAACCTTACAGAAAAAGAATTCAGAATAATGATAATGAAGATGATACAGGACCTCGGAAAAAGAATGGAGGCAAAGATCCAGAAGATGCAAGAAATGTTTAACAAAGACCTAGAAGAATTAAAGAACACAGATGAACAATACAATAATTGAAATAAAAATAGACTAGAAGGAATAAATAGCAGAATAACCGAGGCAGAAGAATGGCTAAGTGACCTGGAAGACAGAATGGTGGAATTAACGGCCACGGAAAGGAATAAAGAAAAAAGAATGAGAAGAAATGAAGACAGCCTAAGAGACCTCTGGGACAACATTAAATGCACCAACATTCGAATTATAGGGGTCTCAGAAGGTGAAGAGAGAGAAAGGACCAGAGAAAATATTGGAAGAGATTACAGTCGAAAGCTTCCCTAACATGGGAAAGGAAATAGCCACCCAAGTCCAGGAAGTGCAGTGAGTCCCATACAGGATAAATCCAAGGAGAAACACGCCAAGACACACAGTAATCAAATTGGCAAAAATTAAAGACAAAGAAAAATTATTAAAAGCAACAAGGGGAAAACAACAAATAACATATAACAAATAACAAATATTTGAAAATAGCAAATAACAGGGAACTCCCATATGGTTAACACCAATTTCTCAGCAGAAACTCTACAAGCCAGAAGGGAGTGGCATGATATACTTAAAGTGATGAAAGGGAAGAATGTACAACCAATAACGCTACCCAGCAAGGAGCTCATTCAGATTCAATAGAGAAATCAAAAGCTTTACAGACAAAGCAAATGCTAAGAGAATTCAGCACCAACAAACCAGCTCTACAACAAATGCTAAAGGAACTTCTCTATGTGGGAAACACAAGAGAAGAAAAGCACATACAAAAACAAACCAAAAACAATTAAGAAAATGGTAATAGGAACATACATATCGATGATTACCTTAAATGTGAATGGATTAATTGCTCCAACCAAAAGACACAGGCTCCCTGAATGGATACAAAAACAAGACCAATCTACATGCTGTCTACAAGAGACCCACTTCAGACCTAGGGACACATAAAGACTGAAAGTGAGGGGATGGAAAAAGATTTTACATGCAAATGGAAATCAAAAGAAAACTGGAGTAGCAATACTCATATCAGATAAAATAGACTTTAAAATACAGAATGTTACAAGAGACAAGGAAGAACACTACGTAATGATCAAGTAAGAACACTACATCAATCCAAGAAAATATAACAATTATAAATATATATGCACCCAACATAGGAGTACCTCAATACATAAGACAAATGCTAACAGCTATAAAAGAGGAAATTGACAGTAACACAGTAATAGTGGGGGACTTTAACACCTCACTTACACCAATGGAAAGATCATCCAAACAGAAAATTAATAAGGAAACACAAGCTTTAAATGACACAATAGACCAGATTTAATTGATATTTATAGGACATTTCATCCAAAAATAGCAGATTACAATTTCTTCTCAAGGGCACATGGAATATTCTCCAGGATACATCACATCTTGGGTCACAAAACAAGCCTTGGTAAATTTAAGAAAACTGAAACCATATCAAGCATCTTTTCTGACTACAACATTTTGAGATTAGAAATCAATTATAGGGAAAAAAATGTAAAAAACACAAATACATGGAGGCTAAACGATATGTTACTAAATAACCAAGAGAACACTGAAGAAATCAGAGAGAAAATCAAAATATACCTAGAGACAAATGACAACAAAAACACCATGATCCAAAACCTATGGGATGCAGCAAAAGCAGTTCTAAGAGGGAAGTTTATAGCAATACAATCCTACCTCAAGAAATAAAAAAAATATCAAATAAACAATCTAACCTTACACCTAAGGAACTAGAGAAAGAAGAAAAACAAAACCCAAAATTAGTAGCAGGAAATAAATGACAAAGATCAGAGCAGAAATAAATGAAATAGAAACAAAGAAAACAGCAGCAAAGATCAATAAAAGTAAAAGTTGGGTCTTTGAGAAGATAAACAAAACTGATAAATCTTTAGCCAGTCTCATCAAGAAACAGAGGGAGAGGCCTCAGATCAATAAAATTAGAAATTAAAAAGAAGTTACAGCAGACACCACAGAAATACAAAGCATCATAAGAAACTAGTACAAGCAACTCTATGCCAATAAAATGGACAATCTGGAAGAAATGGACACATTCTTAGAAAAGCACAACCTTCCAAGACTGAACCAGGAAGAAATAAAAAATATGAACAGACCAATCACAAGCACTAAAATTGAAACTGTGATTAAAAATCTTCCAACAAACAAAAGTCCAGGACCAGATAGCTCCACAGGTGAATTCTATCAAACATTTAGAGAAGAGCTAACACCCATCCTTCTCAAACTCTTCCAAAAATTGCAGAGGAAGGAACACTCCCAAATTCATTCTATAAGGCAACCATCACCCTGATACCAAAACCAGACAAAGATACCACAAAAAAAAATGAAAATTACACACCAATATCGTTCATGAATATAGATGCAAAAATCCTCAACAAAATACTAGCAAATAGAATGCAACAACAATTAAAAGGAACATACACCATGATCAAGTGGGGTTTATTACAGGGATGCAAGGATTCTTCAATATATGCAAATCAATCAATGTGATACACCATAGTAACAAAATGAAGAATAAAAACCATATGATCATATGAATAGATGCAGAAAAAGCTTTTGAGAAAATTCAACACTGATTTAGGATAAAAACTCTAGAAAGTGGGCACAGAGGGAACCTACCTCAACATAATAAAGGCCACATATGACAGACCCAAACCCAACATCATTCTCAACGGTGAAAAACTGAAAGAATTCCCTCTAAGATCAGTAACAAGACAAGGATGTCCAACCTCGTCACTCTTATTCAACATAGTTTTGGAAGTCCTAGCCATGGCAATCAGAGAAGAAAAAGAAATAAAAGGAATACAAATTGGAATAGAAGTAAAACTGTCATTGTTTGCAGATGACATGATACTATACATAGAAAACCCTAAAGATACCACCAGAAAATTACTACAGCTAATCAGTGAATTTGGTTAAGTTGCAGGATACAAAATTAATGCACAGAAATGTCTTGCATTCCTATACACTAACAACAAAAGATCAGAAAGGGAAATTAAGGAAAAAATCCCATTCACCAATGCAACAAAAAGAATAAATTACCTAGGAATAAACCTACCTAAGGAGGTAAAAAACCTGTACTCAGAAAACTATAAGACACTGATGAAAGAAATCAAAGATGACACAAAAAGATGGAGAGATATACCATGTTCTTGGATTGGAAGAATCAACATTGTGAAAATAACTATACTACCCAAAGCAATCTACAGGTTCAATGAAATCCCTATCAAATTACCAACGGCACTTTTTACAGAACTAGAACAAAAAACATCTTAAAATCTGTATGGAGACACAAAAGACCCTGAATAGCCAAAGAAATCTTGAGGGAAAAAAACGGTGCTGGAAGAATCAGACTTCCTGACTTCAGACTATACTATAAAGCTACAGTAATCAAGACAATATGGTACTGGCACACAAACAGAAATATAGATCAATGGAACAGGATAGAAAGTCCAGAGATAAACCAACACACCTACGGTCAACTAATCTATGACAAAGGAGGCAAGTATATACAACAGAGAAAAGACAGTCTCTTCAATAAGTGGTGCTGGGAAAACTGGACAGCTACATGGAAAAGAATGAAATTAGAACACTCCCTAATAACATACACAAAAATAAACTCAAAGGATTAAAGACCTAAATGTAAGGCCAGACACCATCAAACTCTTAGTGGAAAACACAGGAAGAACACTCTATGATATAAGTCACAGCAAGATCCTTTTTGACCCACCTCCTAGACACATGGAAATAAAAAGAAAACTAAACAAATGGGACCTAATGAAACTTCAAAGCTTTTGCACAGCAAAGGAAACCATAAACAAGACGAAAGGACAACACTTCAGAATGGGAGAAAATATTTGCAAACAAAGCAACTGACAAAGGATTAATCTCCAAAATATATAAACAGCTCATGCAGCTCAATATTAAAAAAACAAACAACCCAGTCCAAAAATGGCAGAAGACCTAAGTAGACCTTTCTCCAAAGAAGGCACACAGATCGCCAAGGGGCACATGAAAAGCTGCTCGACATCACTTAATTGTTAGAGAAATGCAAATCAAAGCTACAATGAGGTATCACCTCACACCGGTTAGAATGGCCATCATCAGAAAAGCTACAAACAATAAATGCTGGAGAGGGTGTGGAGAAAAGGGAACCCTCTTGCACTGTTGGTGGGAATGTAAATTGATACAGCCACTATGGAGAAGAGTATGGAGGTTCTTGAAAAAACTAAAAATAGAATTAACATACGACCCAGCAATCCCACTACTGGGCAAATACCCAGAGAAAACCATAATTCAAAAGGACACACGCACCCCAATGTTCATTGCAGCACTATTTATAATAGCCAGGTCATGGAAGCAATCTAAATGCCCATCGACAGATGAATGGATAAAGAAGATGTGGTATATATATACACTGGAATATTACTCAGCCATAAAAAGGAATGAAATTGGGTCATTTGTAGACATGGATTGACCTAGAGACTGTCACACAAAGTGAAGTAAGTCAGAAAAACAAATTTCATATATTAATGAACATATGTGGAATATAGAAAAATGGTACAGATGAATCGGTTTGCAAGGCAAAAATAGAGACACAGATGTAGAGAACAAACATATGAACACCAAGGGGGGAAAGCAGGGTGGTGGATGAATTGGGAGATTGGGATTGACATATATACACCAATATTTATAAAACTGCTAACTAATAAGAACCTGCTGTATAAAAAAATTAAATAAAATTCAAATTTAAAAAAAATAGAAGGCAAACAACACAGAGCTCCCTAATCTTGTAAAGATTAAATTTAAATATCAGGAAGTCCATAGCAGGATGCATTGCTTTGTCTAGGTACCTAACAAATACTGGTCATAGTTATTTTTTTTTTGCATAATTTCAGTTTAAGAGTAAATGATAATAAGATTTAGTGAAAAGAGTTTAGTAACTGCATTGAATTCTTATTCTACAGGCTATATAATTTATTATCACCAACTCAACGGAGGTTTAGAACTGTCATAGTACTGAGTTGTACACTGAGTTGCCTTGACAAATTATTGTGGGAAAGTTGTAAATGTTCTTTTTCCAGCAATTTGGCTTTTTTCCCCTTCCTTTCACGTACCATAATAAAACACTTGGAACATGACTCAACAGGACAGATGAGAAGGTGTCCTTAAAAGTGACTACAGATAAGACTCCCGAAGCTTGGCCCCTGCCCAGAGTTTCTTCATTAGTTAAATGTATGTACCCGCATTTGGCTTTCTCCATTGAGACTTAAACCTCTCCTAGTAATAGCATCTCCTATGCCTGTTATCCTTAGGAGAAATAAAATTAATTTCTCTAGGTTGAGTTCCTATTAATATCATCATAATGGGTTTCTCTCTTCAATCACTGAACCTAAATCAGTTGGTCATGACCCAGCCCCATTTTTTTCAAATTATATTTGCTAAGTTAAGTTTATTCATCAATTTTCCCAGGTGTCCAAGGGTCTATATTATGCTCATAAATTTGTTAGGATTGCAATGCAAATGTAAGCATAGCAACGTTTTAGATTATATTTGCATTTATTCCATTTAACATTGTGAATTGCAGGGCTAGCCAAAACATCTTTCATAATTCCGACAAAATCACTGTGTTTTACAAAATTGCTCTCTAGTTGACATTCCTTATTTGCTAATGGGAAATAAATATTCTAAAATAACAACTATTCTTTAGCAATAAACTTTTCAGAGACTTTATTCAGCGCTACTGTTTTCGTAACTACAAACGTAAACAAATCTGTAATGCCCTATAGCTGGGGTCCATTTAAAGAATCATTGTTTATCTCCTACAAATAAAGTATCTGTTGTAAAAAATAACATTCGCAAGAACAAAATGCATAATTTAGTAGCTTTTTGAGGTATAGTCAACATACAATAAATGTACAAACTTGAGGGCTTCCCTGGTGGCGCAGTGGTTGGGAGTCCACCTGCCGATGCAGGGGACGCGGGTCCATGCCCCGGTCCGGGAGGATCCCGCGTGCCGCGGAGCGGCTGGGCCCGTGGGCCATGGGCACTGGGCTTGCGCGTCCAGAGCCTGTGCTCCGCAACGGGAGAGGCCGCAGCAGTGAGAGGCCCGCATACCGCAAAAAAAAGAAAGAGAAAACAAAATTCGCAAGATCAAAATGCATAATTTAGTAGCTTTTTTGAGGTATAGTCAACATACAATAAATGTACAAACTTGAAACATACAACTTCACACATTTTGACATATGTATATACTCCCCATGAAACCATCAACATAATAAAAAGTCATTCCCAATGGTTTTCTCATGCCCCTTTGTAATCCCTCTCTTCCACTCCTCTCCCCACTTGATGAGGTATTTGAATATACCTCAAATATACCTATAAAGAAATAATTACAGAACCCAACAGGTGAAACATATTAATTTAATTCTTATTATCTGCTAAATGCTGGTACCGGTGGAAAAGACTCTATGTAAATAACATAACTAACCCTTACCTAAGTCATCCACATGAGTCAATATCTGTACTTATAAATTCTGCCCTAAACTAATTGATTTGTGTGGGGGTTTTTTCTTATCTATGGTTTTCATCATGTAAGGTACTTTTGCTCCTTACCACAAAAAGCTGAGGGGAGGGGGTCAGAACTTTAAAATCTTGCATTATCATTAGAAATCAATAATGATAATGAGTTGGCCTACTTTTTTTTTTTTTTTTTTTTTTACCCAATACGTGGGCCTCTGACTGTTGTGGCCTCTTCTGTTGCGGAGAATAGGCTCTGGACGCGCAGGCTCAGCGGCCATGGCTCACGGGCCCAGCCGCTCCGCGGCACGTGGGATCCTCCCGGACCGGGGCATGAACCCGTGTCCCCTGCATCGGCAGGCGGACTCTCAACCATTGCGCCACCAGGGAAGCTCTGGCCTACTATTTTTATATGTAAACTTAAGTGATAGTTATATCATCAGAATAACAATGCATGAGGTTCATATTTGATACAACTTAGTGAGCAAATGTCCATAATTTTCCTCCTATGGAAACACATCACCTAGGACGCTACATACACTCAAGCCATACTAATAATCATACTTGCTAAATAAGAGAATAAAAACAGATTATAGTCGCAGCCAACGGGTTTCTCAATAGCCTAGAGCAAAAGTAAACAGTACACTGCAATTATCAGTATTTTATAAAACACAACTAAATTGTCCTTTGCTTTATACAGTTTTTTATGTTTTCAAACCTTGGTTACATCTAAAACCTCAAATCAAATTATTCTCACCCATAATTACTTCTGAGTCACTAGGTAAAGAGACATGTAAAAAATTAGGGACAACTCCATTGGGATCCTGTATATTTAATTATACAATAAAAGACTCAATAGTTCTTTAATCGTATTTTAAAAATATAAGCACCATACACCTTAGGGCAAGGTGCCCTTTTGGGTTTTGATCCCAACTAGGTCATCCCAAGGGCTTTGGCCAAACAGCCACCTGCTCGCACAGGACATCATTTAGTTGGCTCTCTTAATGATCCAAATAGGTCACTGCACAATTGATTTGTATGAGACACATTCAAATAGGTTGAATAAATTCCCCAGTTCCATTATGTTTGGTCATTTTTCAACTGCCAAAAGCTCGTGCAATGTGTGCATAATTAAAAATTGAGGAATAATAGTTTGGGACACACTTGCCCCAAAGTTTAAATTTTTCTGAAGAACAAAAATATAAGCTACTTTAAATATTATTAACTAAACAAAGTCTTGACTGAAAATGTGTAAATGACAGACCCACCTTTCTGTTGCTTTGGGGAAGAAAACCCCTATCTTTTGTTACAAAGAGGGAATAGCTACAAATATTTACATAATACCTACCATGTACCAGGTAGTTTTCTACACATTTTACATTCATTACATTCATTATTGCACAACAACTATATGAAATGGATCCAATTATTATCCCATTTTATAGAGGTGGAAACCAAGGCACAAAGAGGTTAAATAACTTGCTCAAAGTCTCACAGTAGTAACTGGCAGAGCTGGAATTTGGATCTTAACAGTTTGACTTCTGAGCCTGCGCCCTCAACCATTAGGCAACACTGTCTCTCTTTCCTTTTGCCTCCTTCTTCTAATTTCCCTCTTTCTAAGTTTAAGCGTCACTCTGATTTCCAAAGAGACTTTTCACCACTGCTATCCGTTTATCAACGTGCCCTCTTGCATACAGGATGGGGTGGGGATGGGCCAGAAAATAGTTGGGTTGAGAAGAAATGAGCTCAACGATCAAAAACGGTTTTTATTAATTAATATAAGGAGCTAATAGATAGTGAAATTTCAAAGAGTAGCAATGGCAAAAGTTTTAGGAAGTCAAAAAAGTTGGAGATTAGTTTCTCCAAACAAGAGGATACACAACATGGGCAATTTAATGATCTATCTGAGATCCCTGGGATGGCACAGAAATCCTCATTAAGCAATGTGAATCTCTAAAAACACCAACCACTGGCAAATCATGTTTTAAATACATTTCTGAAATCCTACAATTGGTAGTTCAAGTGCCAGCACTAGGGTGCAGGATTAGCAGTGGCATAGAGCAACAGCCGATTAGCTTTGCAGTGGTGTGTTGATAAAGGTTTTAACAACTAGCTGGGAGGGAGTAGGAGGATTCCTGACTTGTAGCATTAGTTAACTGACTTCTGTGGAATAAATGCTCCCACTATGGCTAGTTTCAAGCTACTAACTTGACATCACTGAACAGAGTTTAGAAGAGACGTGCAACACCACACTGTTTTACGGTGCTTCCTCCATACAGATAAAATCTGTATTTTACAGCTAAAAATACGGTGCTTCCTCCATACAGATAAAATAGATGTCAATAAACTCAAAAACAAAGATAATAGTAAAATGTAGCAAAATAATGTTTTTTGAGTATTTATAACCTTTGTGTATACTTTATTTGTATGTTTATATAATTTAATTTTTAATAATGGCTTGTTTAGCAACCAGCTTGCAAAATTCCTAAAAATTTACTAATCAGCTCTTGGGAGCTGATACGAACTGACTACAACACTCTACTGCCACCAAAAAGTGTAGAGATGACTTTACAGGGCATAATGTCAAAAAATAAAAGTCCACTAAATTTCATGGGCCTGATATCAAGTACCTAATTATAGGTAGGACACATCTCCTAGTTGTCTTACTCTGGAATCCAAAAACAAATTCTGTATTATAATCAATCCCTGAGAAGGCAAAAATGTTTATTAAGAATGTTCTCCTAGCCAAGAATATTTAATGTAGAAGATGCTGTTTGGTAGAAAACTATTTTCCAGAATTGTCTTAACTGAAACAACTCAGTGTTTAGAAATTCTATAATCACTAGAAAAGGAATATAGATTTGCTATCACAGACTATATAACTGGCTGATAACACAACACTGATTCTAAAAGAGACAAAGTGTAGCATAGTATTGAAAACCACAAACACCAGAGTTAGATAACCTGGCTTCAAATCCTGTTTCTTGCACTCATTATCTGTGTGGAGTTGAGCAAATAACTGTGTCTATTTTTTTCACCTGTCAGGTGGGAATCAACATAGTATTGTATCTACTGCAAAAGACTGTCGTCAGAATTAAATAATACATGTAAGTTCTGAAAACAGTACCTGGCACATAGTAAGCACTCATTTAGTGATCACCTACTGTTAAGAAAATATATTCTTGTACTATTTTTTAACATTTTTTCTGATCTTTTCCTTCATTTAGTGTCATTCAGCAGTAGTAACAGCCACCACTGACTGAGAACCTATTTTTGCTAAGCCTTTCATGTATATATGTGTGTGTCACGAGTGTATTCATGCATGGTTGCTCATAATTTACAACCAAACTTAAGAAAAACATATATTACCTCTTCTTTATAGGTGAGAAAAAATGAGCTTTAGCGAGGTAACATGACTTTCACAGCTGCCACAGCTAGTAGGTAGTGACGATAATTTAAACTCAGTTCTCTCTGCCTCCAAAGACTGAATGTACCTTTTCCCTATTTAACACTGCCTGTCTATGATATCCCATAATTTGATGCTCTTGATCACAACCTAATTCTTGAAATATTCTTTCCATGGTTGCTGTGACACAATTTTTCCTGATTCTCCTGACTCTATTTCTACCTAATCATCCCTATCTCAGTGAGTCACAGCCACACATTATAAACCATGTTCACATGGTGTTTACTCTGTGTGCATGTCTATCTCTGTGTCCAAATTTGTCCTTTTTTATAAGGACAACATTCATATCAGACTAGGGCTCATTCTAATAATCTTAACTTGACTAGATCTACAGAGACCCTATTTTCAAATAAGGTCACATTTTGAGGTACTGGGGGTTATGACTTCAACATATGAATTTTTTAGGGGAGATACCATTCAACCTATAGCAATGCTTACCCCTATACTTATTTTCTCACAATCACAATTTTCTCTTTGGGATTTTATTGTCTACCCATGCTTTTTTTTTTTTTTTTTTTTTTTTTTTTTTGCGGTAGCGGGCCTCTCACTGTTGTGGCCTCTCCCATTGCAGAGCACAGGCTCCGGATGCACAGGCTCAGCGGCCATGGCTCTTGGGCCTAGCCGCTCCGCGGCATGTGGGATCTTCCTGGACTGGGGCACGAACCCGTGTCCCCTGCATCGGCAGGCAGACTATCAACCACTGCGCCACCAGGGAAGCCCCCACCCATGCTTTTGATCTGGGCTTTCATTTAAAAATATATAGATTTGCAAAAAAAGTAAACTTCTCAATTGTTTATTTACATCCTACCTCTTCCAAACTGAATTAGCAATTATTTAAAATACAGAAAAATGGATAGATATATAAAATAATAAATGTGAAGATAAAATGAGTATAGAAGTATAAATACAGAAGTTTCTTTTTTACTTTTTGTAATTTTCAAGTGTACAACATTATAATTTGACATCTGTATACACTACAAAGTGATCATCACAAGTCTAATGACCATTCATCACCATATGGTTGACCCCCTTCACCAATTTTGTCCACCTCCCAATCCCCTTCCCCTCTGGTAACCACTAATCAACTCCCTGTATCTATGAGTTTATTTTTTAAAGTTCTGTTTGTTTGTTTTGTTTTTTTAGACTACACATGAGTAAAAAATATGGTATTTATCTTTCTTGTCTGACTTATTTCGCTTAGCTAATACCTTCAAGGTCAATCCATGTTGTTGGTGGTCAATGAAAAAGATTTCATTCTTTTTTATGGCTGCATAATATTCCATTGTATATAAATACCACATCTTCTTTATCCATTCATCAGTTGATGAGCAACTAGGCTTTTCTACTTCTTGGCTATTGTAAGTAATGCTGTGATGAACATAGGGATTAATATATCTCTTCAAATTACAATTTTAATGTTCTTCAGATAAATACCCAGAAGTGGAATAGCTGGGCCATATGGTACTTCTTAATTTTTTGAGCAATCTCCATACTGTTTTCCATGCTGGTTGCACAAATTTACAGTCCCACCCATGGTGTATGAGGGTTCTCTTTTCTTCACATCCTCTCCAACATTTATTATTTCTTGTCTTTTCAATAATAACTATTCTTCCAGGTGTGAGGTGATACTTCATTGTGGTTTTGATTTGCATTTCCCTAATAGTTAGTGATGTTGAACATCTTTTAATGCATCTGTTGGCCATCTATATTATGTCTTCTTTGGCAAAATGCCTATTCAGATCCTTTGCCCATTTTTTAATTGTTTTTGTTGTTGTTGTTGAGTTGTGTGAGTTCCTTATATATTTTGGATATTAACCCCTGGAAGTTTCTTTTTCCTTTACACGCCATATATTATACTCAAAAACTAGAGATGAGTTTCAAGTATGGATTATATTGATTCAATATTTTAAAGAACTTTCATGATTATAAAGTAACACATTAATTGTAGAAATTTGAAAAATGCAAAGAAAGCATTAAACCCATACTCAATCCCACCACTATGAACATTTTGATATGTATCATCCCAAGCTATACTATAACAATAAATAGACATATATCTGTAATTTGGAAGTTAATGCTGTATATAATTCTATAGGCTTTTTAATTTATATTGTGAGCATCATTCTATAGTTTATTACCACCATAATTTATTTAACTTATGTGATTTAATTTTATTATAAATGAGCTACTAAGGGCATTGTACTTTTTTTAAGAGTTTGACTAAAGTTTATAAAATCAAGAACTAGATGTTAAAGTTCAATTTTATCCAAACAGAAAAGGCAAATATAATTGCTGAATATAATTTAGCAATACTCCACTGAAAAACATAAATTACCAAAGATAGCATTTCAGTTGAATCTCATACAGCAAAAGGGCACCAATAATTTTTGAAAGATCCTCACTCCATCTAATACATCGATAGCTTTCAGGACATAAATTGAGCAAAATTACTCATGTTCAGTAACTTCTTTTTGACACACACTGTTCCATTCTATTAGAACTGCTTCTTGTGGAGAGATATGTGCTATTACTGTCAAAAAGTACAAAAGCGCTGAGATTTTACCCTGCTTACAAGCTAATAATCTGATACTGTTTCACGGATGCTAGCAGAAGACACAAGATTCCTAGATCAGAGAGAAAGGACTTTATTACTCATGACAAAGCAGTAGCCAGAACTTCCTGTTAGTTTGCTTTCACTCCCCATGCCCTTCCAAATCCCACAGGGATAATGCAAGTGGGCCTAAATGGATGCCTTCATAAACAGGTGCTGCATTTCTGGAGAGGAACACTGAGCTTGGGGAATTTACAACTTTCATAGTAGGTAAAAGTAAACTTGTTCTTTGTGTGAAGAAAGACATCACCTCATCCCTCAAGGTTGTTCACTGCAAACACAAAGCTGAGGAATGGCCTGAGCAAAATGCAGTCAGGGTCTTGCATTCTTTGCATACCAAGTCAGAAAGTACAGGAACCTTAATGGCCTATGGCAGATGGCTCTCCTAACAATCTCCATTTTCTAGTTATAAACTCAATCTCACCAAATCTTGTTATTTATGAGACTGTGTTTCTCCCCTTAGTTTAAATGTTTTGATTTGCTTTTGTATAGGCCTTTAAAAATAGGCTTTATTGATATTTTTAAAGTTTTTTGAAGCTCTATATACACATTTACATTAATAACTATAGTTATTGAGCACCTATTATGTCAGGAAACGTGGGACATTTGAACTAGCCTTGCTCCTGATTTTCATCTCTATTATTTTCTCTCAAGAATTACTAGACATGCAATATGTTTGTTTTTCCTTGATATTTATCAAAGTATCAGATTTTATAGTGTTTTCCTTCATATATTTTCTTCCTCAAATTTGATCTTTCCTAATCAGATTAAATTTTTTTTCATGTATGCTCTTTCCAGTCTTTCACTGCCTACTATCCTACACCAAATCAGGAATCCATCATAATACCATAACAAATCATCACAAAGAAAATAAAACCCTATTTTTCAATAGCATCTGCATAAGCAGTATATGACTTTTGCATTCTGCTTTTTGTGCCAAAGTGACAACCTTCAACTTGATATCTAAATCCATCTGTGCTCCCCTTAGTCTTCCAGATTCCCTCCGCAAATCTCCAAGTCACTACAACTACGTTCCAGGTTCCTTCTGGCTCCCTCAATACTTGTGTAAACTTGTCTCCATGAAGAGCAGTTGGCAGGTTTCATGTATCCTGGCAAGCTTTCTCATACATCTTAGGTGCTTACTCCAGGAAGGGGGCACACATTCCAAATGACAATTCAATTTCAGGCCTATATATGCCTACCTCACTCCACTTTCCATTAAAGAGCTACATACTACAGTATTTTTCTCTTCCTCCAAGAAGTGGTAACTTGATTCCAAACACCTGTTATTGCCCATGGCCCTCCTTTTCTTGGTCTGTGAAGCAAGGAACGTCAAGTCATCTTCAGAATGTACAAATTCACAATTAACGTACTGCACTTCTACCCCTCCTTCTAGTCTGTGGCAGGTTCTACTCCATGTTACCCTCTTGGCACTGAGTTTGATTGCTTTTTATCTCCTTGAATCTTCCTTCTTTCTGACTTGCTTTCTGATTTTCTTCCCATCTTATCTAAGAAGACTTTGTCCTAACATGTAAATCAGGTGTTTACAGGCATCCCTCAATTCCCTCAATTTCACCCTTAGCAAGAAAGCTAGCTTGCATAAATATGCTAGATAGAAAGGCAAAAATTTGTATCTCTGCTAGTAATTTAAACAGATCCCCTAAATTTACACTTATGGATCCCAAGTTGAAATTCTCTCCTTAGAAACTGTTAGAGTAACGATTTGGGGGGCCTGTTTTCTGGAGATCAAAGGGACTCTACAAACATTGCTTTAACCTTGCTTGGCCACTCTGCTCCCCTTCCAGATAATCTCTGCTAACACTTAAAAATAACTATTATAACTAATTTTACCAAAACATCAACTTCACTTTTCCTTAGTAAACAAATAGCTATGTTACATGATTCTGACATTTAATGAATACCTACTGTGTCCCAGGTACTTTATTTATCAAATTCTAGTTTACATAGCTCTTACAATGTTTGCTGTAAGTGAAAACTACATAATTCTAAGTGCTTTCAAGTATTAAAATGGTGGAGCTGGAAATCAACACCAGTCAGTCAGATTCCAGATCTGTGCTATTAATCAATGATATATATTTAATTTTCACAATAACCCTGCAAGGCTAGTTATCCACAATTTAAAAATGAGAAAACTTAAGCAGAGAGAGGTTGAATAAATTTCTCAGGGTCATCCACCTATAAGTGGTAGATCTCAGATTCAAACCTAGGTTTCACTGATCTCTTTCCACAAGCATATTGCCTCTTGTATAAATTATTTTATTCCTAATTAAAACTGGACAACTAAGAGCATCATTGTATCAGTTATCTATTAACAAAATATTGCTACATAACAAAAAACCACAAAACCTCAGTGAATACATTAAAAATGTATTTATCTCCTATGTCCCTACGGCTCCACGTAATTGGGCTGGGCTTGTTCATGCATCTGTACTCATCAGTAGGTCAGGTAAACAGATTTGTGATTCTGGCTGGACTCACTCACATGTCTTGGGATTGGCTGACTGTCAACTGACTTAGGATGATATCAGTTTCAATGCAGGAAAATTTGGCTTTTGCTAGACTAAATATGTTCTAATGGCAATAGCAGAAGTTCAAGAGAAAGAGTGGAAATATGGTCTTTTTCAAGCTTCCACTTGTATGATGATTGATAACATCCCATTGGTCAAAGCAAATCACTTGGCTGGTTCAAGAATATCAGTGGGAGCACATTACAAAGGCCACACGGCAAAGGATGTGGATACGCAAGGGGTGAAGCACTGGGGCCATAACATAATCAGTCTACTGCAGTTATATCATTGGGACTAAGTAACCAAGTCATATAATTATATATTAGTTGTATGAGAGAGCTGAGTACTAAATTTTCATAAATTTTGCAAGGCAGTTGCTAAACCATTAGTAGCTTGAAATCAACCCATGATAAGAGTATTTATACCACAAAACTAGTCAAATGTTACAAATCAAGGCTTTGTATAGCCAATTTACCAGCACACTTCTGTATGCATCTCAAAACTTTAAGTCTAATGCTTCTCCTATGTATAGAAAAATTCAAGTGATTATGTGATCAAGTTACATTTCTATTTTGTGTCAGAAAATTATATATGTATTATTATCAGGTTGCTGTTATGTTTTCTTTTCCTTAGTTACCTTTTATGTATGCAGATAGGTTAAGACAGTTCTAAAGATAGATGGCTCATCATTCCTTGAAAAGGTAGGGTAACAACAGTAATTAAGTAAACATCATCAAAGAAATCACTTATGAGTCTAAAGATTCCAATTTGCTATTTTTAAGGGTATTTTAATTCTCATTCATTCTGTGTTTTCAGCAAATCTGCTGTAGATAATCCCAGGGGCAGCATTAGGTTACAGAATCTATTAATTTTGTCTGAAGACAGTTGAAATAGTAATTTAGACTGACTTAGAATCACAGATCATATGTGGAGTTCCTTCTATCACTCAAGGCTTTGCACATAGGTGTGTCTTTCTTCATAAACAAAACAAAAATTCATTCTATTTCAAATACAAGTAAAACTGTTTCACAAAACTGTGCCTGATGAGGCTGGGGAGGCAGGAAACGAAAACTTTTCTAGCCTTTTAGCCATTCCCCAAGTTTCTAGTATACCATCACTGTCATCATCAAGGAAGGAAGGAAGGAAGAGGGGGAAGGGAGAAAGAGAAGGGGAAAGAAAAGAGAAGAAAATTGCCAACAGGCCACAATTCAAAACATTAAATAATACTGAAAAGAGTTGAAAATGACTATTATTAGTGTTTTTCTTTCCTCAGTGGGTAAGGAAAGTGTGACGTGAATCTTCTTTCTCTATGAAAATTTTAACTATGGTAGGAAGTTATGAAACTGTACCCAGTATTTCTTTCTTATTAAGAAATGAAAACACTGAGTTTGAGCACATATACATATTCTCTCTTCCTCCCTTTCTTTCTCTTTCTCTGCCTGTATGTGTGTGTATCTTTTCTTCTCTTCCCTTTTTTGAATATAAAGATAAAAATTATGCCTGATATACCCAGAGAAAATCATAATTCAAAAAGACACATGCACCCCAATGTTCACTGCAGCACTATTTACAATAGCCAAGACATGGAAGCAACCTAAATGTCCATCAACAGAGGAATGGATAAAGAAGATGTGGTACATATATACAATGGAATATTTTGGGTCATTTGTAGAGACATGGATGGACCTAGAGACTGTCATACAGAGTAAAGTAAGTCAGAAAGAGAAAAACAAATATCGTATATTAACGCACATATGTGGAATCTGAAAAAATTGGTATAGACAATCTTATTTACAAAGCAGAAACAGAGACATAGAGCACAAATGTATGAATACCAAGGGGAAAGGCAGGGGGTGGGATGAATTGAGAGATTGGGATTGACATACATACACTATTGATACTATGTATAAAATAGACAGTATCTAATGAGAACTAATGAGAACCTATTGTATAGCACAGGGAACTCTACTCAGTGCTCTGTGGTGACCTGAATGAGAAGGAAATCCAAAAAAGAGAGGATATATGTATACGTATAGCTGATTCACTTCGCTGTACAGTATAAACTAACACAATACTGTAAAGCAACTATACCCCAATAAAAATTTTTTTTTAAATTATGCCTGAAGCCAAACTATCTCAGTTCAGATTCAAGCTTTGGGACTCTGAGCAAGTATTTAACCTCTGTGTTCATTTTCTTCATCTGTAAAATGAGGATAAAAATAGTATTCACTTCAAGGGTTGTTATGAGTATTAAAAGAATAAATACATATAAAGTATTTAGAATAGTGCCTATAAATTCTGAAAAAATGTTGTGTGCATTATGATACCCAAACAATTTTCATTCAAGTCAGTTTTAAAAAACGACTCAAACTAGAACATTCTCTAACACCACACACAAAAATAACCTCAGAATGGATTAAAGACCTAAATGTAAGACCAGATACTATAAAACTCCTAGAGGAAAACACAGGCAGAACACTCTTCGACATAAATCACAGCAATATCTTTTTTGATCCAACTCCTAGAGTAATGAAAATAAAAATAAACAAATGGGACTTAATTAAACTTAAAAGCTTTTGCACAGCAAAGGAAACCATAAACAAAACGTAAAGACAACCCACAGAATGGGAGAAAATATTTGCAAATGAAGCGACTGACAAGGGATTAATCTCCAAAATATACAAGCATCTCAATATCAAAAAAAAAAAACAACAACCCAATCAAAACATGGGCAGAAGACCTAAATAAACATTTCTCCAGGGAAGACATACAGATGGCCAAAAGACACATGAAAAGATGTTCAACATCGCTGATTATCAGAGAATTGCAAACCAAAACTACAATGAGGTATCACCTCACACTGGTCAGAATGGCCATCATCAAAAAGTCTATGAACAACAAATGCTGGAGAGGGTGCGGAGAAAAGGGAACCCTCCTACACTGTTGGAGGGAATGTAAATTGGTACAGCCACTATGGAGAACCATATAGAGGTTCCTTAAAAAACTAAAAATAGAACTACCATGTGATCCAGCAATCCCACTTCTAGGCATATATCCAGAGAAAACCTTACTTAGAAAAGATACATGCACCCCAACTTTCACTGCAGCATTATTTACAATAGCCAGGATATGGAAGCAACCTAAATGTCCATTGACAGAGGAATGGATAAAGAAGATGTACATATACAATGGGATATTACTCAGCCATAAACAAAGAATGAAATAATGCCATTTGCAGCAACATGGATGAGATTATCATACTAAGTGAAGTATGTCAGATAAAGCCAAATATCACATAACTCATATGTGGAATCTAAAAATATGATACAAATACAAATGAACTTATTTACAAAACAGAAACAGACTCACAGACTTTGAAAAAACTTATGGTTACCAGAAGGGAAAGGTGGGGGGTAGGGATAAATTAGTAGTTTAGGATTAACATATACACACTACTGTATACAAAATAAACAACGAGGACCTACTGTATAACGCAGTGAACTCAATGTTCTGTAATAACCTATACGGGAAAAGAATCTGAAAAAGAATGGATATATGTATATTTATAACTGAATCACTTTGCTGTACACCTGAAACTAATACATTGCAAATCAACTATACCCCAATATAAAATAAAATTAAATTTAAAAAAACAATCAATTAACTCTGAAACTTTAATCATATTAGTTGTCATTTTTTAAGATATTTCTTTATTCCTCAATATTTCTTTAGTTCTCAATATTTCTTTAGTTCTCTGTGTTACACCACCATAGTTTAGGAATGTGTAGACACAGTCTGAGGAGGGCATCAGCAGCTCAGACTCAGGGTAAAGACAAGGACCTCCCACTTCAGCTTTGATGGTCATGTATATTAATATATACAGAAGTATATATAATAAAGACTTTATGAAAACATGTGATATCTGTGTCACTTTATAATCTTATAACCCTGAAATTATAGTATACAGAATAGATCTATGTGTGCTTATTATTTATTCTTACTTTAGATATATTTTAACTAGGAAAAAAATCTTAGACGTATTAGAAATATTTCCATGTATTTTTATCTTTTCATAAATGTAACTTCACACTGGGGTCAAAGAGAAAGTGTGAACTGTTACCTCTTGATGGTATATGCTTGGCAAAAGCCCAGAAGACATAATGGGAAAAGAGAAGAATGAATGGTCCTGGTAACAGAATATGAATTATTATAAAAGATGATTTTATAATGTACTGAGCTGAGATAAAAAAGACTTTTACATTTTGTAAGTGTGGAGCTTAAATATATAGAATAGATAGTTGGAAATTTCACACGTAAGACAAAGACATGCATATCTCAATGAAAAACTCACTGAGGTAAAAATTGGCAGTTGAAAATTTATATCCTCTAAAATTATTTTATTAAACACTGCTTGTAGTTAGAGCAAAATATAGACTAGTGATGCTATTTATAAATCTGTTTGGAAGTCATGTGCTGTGGCACTATTAGGTAGCGTCTATAAAACAGGTCCTATTTGTTTCTCTAGGCTTTATTTGAAGACATGGGCAGAGAACAGAATTATTGAGGTTATAAACATGGAAACTGCTATGGTTTTAATTAATATAAATATATACTCTTATGTGGTATATAGAATTATATATAGATATATGTTTATCTAAATTATAGAATATACATTTATTCTTATATTTTAGTTAAGAGAAATATAAATCATATATTTATAGGAGATTAAATTGCCTCAGACACTTTTATTATAATAGTCACAAAATATATCGTAAGAAAACAATATTTGATAATTTTAATTTAAAAATTAAAACTTATGGTATCATAGGTGATCACTCAGAATCAACCAGAGTCAATATTCAGAAGCCCAGATTTTCAAAGAATAGCACTGCCAGACCAATCTTATAATGTAATGTAATGTAATCCTTATAGGTGAAACAAGAAAATAAAGACTTTAAATATAAGCCTTTATAATAGTATGGAGGTATTTTATGTTATATACAAGTACTTTCATTACATTAAATGAGATTAAAGTTGTCTGTATAACTGCCTGCATTATTCATCATTGTTAAATGGCCTCTGCACATAGAGCGCTCATCCTCCCTACTCATTAGAAGGACCCAACCTGAAATAACATATCAGGTATGTCGACAATGGGCCATTTAATCAAACTGTTTTTTCCTGATATATCTATAAAAAATAAAAAAATGTTTTGGGGATAAGATGAATGCTTCTGTGGATACCTCTACAGATTAAACGGTTGACTCAGCAGCACTCTTTGAGTACAACACAGAGCCTAGAGAAGCAACCTGATGGCACTTTAGTTTATTGTACTTAATGGCACTCAGGACAAGCATTTTATTCACATAGATTTCCCCTAGCTGAAATTAATTTCTTCCTTCTTTCTGCTTCCACAGCACACAATTTCTTCCCCTCCTACAGCATTTGCCACATTTTGCCTTATTCTAAGCTCTACTTTTTTGTGTAAAAAGGTGAAACATCAATACTTACAAATATCTTGATAAAAATTTTAAGGTTTTTCTGTATCTTCTCTCCTTCTCCATATGCCCTTCTCCTCTAAATCAGTATTATAAAGCACATGCTTGCTACACAGAATTCAAGTACAGATCAATTATTACCACTATAAAACAAACCAACAGTATGGAAAATGAAAGAAGAGTGAATTAGGATGAAGTGTCATATTTTATATATATTTTAGGCTATACACTGGCATACCAGAAAACTATTAATGTCTTTCTTTCTGACCAAAAATTGGTTAGAGCATATACTATATCATGAAAAGCAAATTATTTGTGTGAATTTGAGGTCTCTTCAATAGCAGGAGACTGTTACCTTCTCATGAGTAAATTCAATCTCAGAAGAAAGTCTTATACTCTGTGTCCTAGTTCTTAGTACCCTACATAGGAAGTACTAAAAATCTTTGTTAATTGCATTAATCAAACCAATGGAATTTACTTTTGTTGATTCTAGTCTATAAGTCAATGACCTGGCAAACATTCTCCTTCTACTCAGTATCCACAGGCCACTACCATCCAAAACAAAAAACAAAAACAAACAAAAAAAGTGTTTAACTGATTTAGCTTTAGCTGTCTTCTTTGTAGTCTGAGAAACTAAAGGATAAAGAACAGATAGATATAGTCAAGGGGTCAAGGATGAAACCTGAAAGCTAAATTATCTTATAACTCAGCTATAAAAACAATTCCACAAGTTTACCCTTTCAAATCATTCAGAGGCCATTATCTTGATAAAGGCACTGAAGCCTTAGTAGTGAGAAAGAAGAGTGCCTTGAAATAGAAACTTAATATATCCAAATTAAGTCTTCCTGTGAGGTGGCAGAAGAAAAAAATCAATCATAGGTTTTGACCCATAAGGGTTTTTCTGCTCATCCATAAGGTGAATGAGACCAGTAAAAATATCATTTGTACCATTTACTACTAGAGATTCTCAGCCTCTTATGAAGACATGAGACAAAGTCATTATGAGCTGTCTTAAGAAACTCTAGCACAGTTTCAAAAAGATGTTCAAAAAAGTATTTTAAAGCTATAAAACAAATTAGATACGTGATTTGTTCATATGACACCATACAAATTAGTTTGACTGAATACATATTAATATATTTCCTGAAGTAAACAGTTGTTTGGGCCACCTATAAAGACATCCTTAAGAAAGAGAAATAGAGGAGCTGACTACTGAGGGCCTACCATGGTCCTATTAAGTATCATATCTGTTTTGTTTTGTCTTCTTTTCCTCCCCCTGCCCCCATACCACTAGGGATATTTAGTTTCTATGATATAAAAGAAAGAAAGAAAGAAAAAGATCTAGAAAGAGTGATTGATGCATGGGTGTAAAACAGTGAAATAATATGGAATAGAAACCAGGGCAACAAAATGTAGTGGGTGGCAAGAATAAAACTAAATGCGCCTAGTCTCTTAAAAGCTCAATTTTGCCAGGTGATGGCTTAGACTTTAACTTTGTATTTGTATCAGTCTGGTTCCTGGGAGTATTAAGACCTTTTCAGTAGGCTTACTATCTATGTAGTGTCTCTGTAGACTTAGTCTCTCTCTCGGCTATGTTTGATTATTCCCTTTATTCCCTTTATTCCTCAGTTTTGTGATATCTTAAACAGTCAAACTACTAGTTTAGTTGAGCAACATTTTTGTGGAGGAAAAAGTAAATGCACTGTCAGACTACACTGTAATAAATAAGCATCACATAAGAGACCAAAGAAATATTCTCCCTTATCATTATAACATTATCCACTAAATCTTTATAAGGCTGTCAGGTTTTTCCTGTGAATATCTGAAATAAGGCTTCTTTATCGCATTTCAAGAACTGTCAATACCTTCCGCACCATGGAAGATTAGCCCATGATCTGTCCCACAAAATGTGTGAATCCACAGATACTGTGTGGTTATACGACACTTATCATAAACAGAAAATCTTATTATCAAATTTCATGACATACTGTGTCATTTAAAGGTCTTAAGGACCACAGAGTAATCAAGAGACTACATAGAATACAACCATATTGCAGTAGTTATCCCATTTTTATATGTTATGCATAATTAGCTTTAATATCGTCTGTGATTTGTAAAAATGACAGTAGGCATTTCTTTCAGCTTTAAAAACAAAAGTTCAAGAAAGTTGCTGTGAGGAATAATAAATGAAAGTTACTGTGAAGGACTTTCCAAATATGAATAGACATACACTGTTAAATAATAATCAAATAACATTTTTAATGTGAATGCACTGGAAATTTATGTTCAGATAAGTTGCTCTATTGTAATCAGACCTCCTCCATTATATGTGTTTAGTCCTGGACATTGTATTTTCAGAATGAAATATATAACTTTAGAGCATATTCAGAGGAAATCAAGGACTCAATATGCTTTGAGTCAAGCTGCAATATGAGAAGATTCAGACTGGAGAAAAGACGAATCAGAAGAGACAACCATGTTTTGCATTATACACATACGGCTGTCATGTGAAGAAGAATTAACTGTTCTCTGTGTCTTCAAGATAAGTGGGGAAACACTGAGAGTGGAGGAAGTTTTGGATTCCATACAATGCTGACTCTGGAGCTCTCTCTAGATACAACAGACTACTTCAAAAGGAAATAGTTTTCTAGCTGCAAGGCATAATCACATACAATTTGGCTTAGCTATTGTGGAGAAGTTTCAAACAAGGAAATGGTAAAACAAATATTCCAATCTTTGAAGCATTTAACACCTTTATGAATATTATACAATGAATATGAACACATATTGGGACAATAAATAGTCTCATTTATGTGTCTGAATGATGGGGATTTATTAGGAAGAGCAGAAGGTGATAGCTATCTGTCTCCATGGCCTCACTATTGCCACTTTCTAGTTGAAGCCCCTCCTGTGAATAGCTGCTACGCTAATTTTTATGATGCCACCTACTCTTGCTAAAATTAGCTAGAAGCAACTCCATTTATCTGTATTATAGGATAACAGCAATAACACGGTGTAAGGGGAAATGTTGACATGGGCAGTGTCTTTGTATCATCCCAGAAAATCTAACGGCGCTCAATAATGTGCACTGACTTGGGTTTACAGATGGAAGAAGTATGTTCAATACATTTTTCTTGCTTCATTTGCTATAGGATGCTGTACTATAATATTAATATTTATAGTATATAGCCATCAATAATATGAGTGAACAATTTAATCTTCTAAAGTGTCAAAATATTGAAGGACCTCTCCTTTTGTGATTTTTAAAAATAACCTCAGAAAACAACAGTATAACACCACTCTCTCAAATCCATTGCTTCCTTTACATTCCCATTTCTAATGTCTTAGTCTATAATACATTATGTTTTTTGCCTGGACTATAATAATCTCCTAAACGCCTGTCTTCCTCCATTACGTTTATCCCACGAAACATGGACAGATTAATCTTCTTACAACATTGCTTTGCAATTGTCATATAACTGCCTAGAAAACTTCAGTAACTGCAGAACAAAAATAAGTAGCCACTGTAATTTATCAAGCAAGTTCTGATCAATAAAGTGCTTTAGCGGGCCAATCTTAGTAGCAGCATGATTGAAGAAGGGAGGTAGTAAGACTATTCACAAGGTAATTTCAAAAAATCTGGTCAAAATGATGAGAACTTAATGTGTTAGCAGTATTTATAATTCAGAAAAAAATCACACATCCAAGAACTATTGCAAAATTTTAATTATTTTCCGGATAGTTTCATTTAAAGAGGAAAAGAGAAAATCAGAAAATTGGGTAACACTGCGTGACTAAAAGGATACTGTTGCCAGTGATTATAATGGAAGAAATCAGAAAAGGTAATCAGTTTTTGGGATGAACAGATCAATTAGAAATGGTTATGGGAATGTAAATAAAAATGCTCATTAACTGGAAATAGGCCAATGGCTTTCGTTTATAGTTGGGAACTTGAGATACAGATCTGACGTTAAAGGTGAGAATTTAAACATTAAGAAGACATTAAAATTCATGGGAATGCATGCATTCTCAGAGGAAATGGCTTTAAACAGGGAAGAACATAATGTCAGAGGCTGAACTTTAACAAACACCTACACTCAAGAGGGTAGCTTAGAAGCTAGATAAACATTAAGCACATGTGAAGGAAGAGATCCAATAGAGTTCAGTGCTAAAGAAGTTCAGAAGTAAACTGCTGAAATATCAAAGAGGATGCAGATGATAAAAGGCCTTTATACTTGGTGATGTGAAAAATCTTGCAGAAAAAAAAAAAAAAAGAAAAATCTCACGAAATCCAAAGATGATTTTGAAGAGTAAGAATCAGAGTGGTAGAGATGGGTGTTAAACTGTATGAGGATTAAAAGGAAATAAAAGCAATGAATAACACTTTTATGATACTTCACAATTTATAATGGGATCCTTATTTACCTAAGAAAATTTAAAACTTGTATAGTAACTGGTTGGTTCAAGTAAGATAATTTTTTAAATCCAGGAGATTTGGAACAAATACTGTTAGTAAACACATACCCAGAGCTAGGCTTTATTTGTTTGAGAAAAATAAAGCAAGGTGACATTAGATGACATTAGATAGTGGAGCAAATTTTTGTGTGTGTGTGTGTGTATTTATAAATGTGCATATATTTATGCACACATATCTATGAGATGCTGGCAGAACACACATTGAAATATTAACTGAGTTCTAAAAAGAAACCCTGCCTTCGTTACTTTCCATCTGAGGAAGAAGCTTTTGGAACTGAAACCTTGGGAAAGAGCAGCTCCCCTAGATGAGTTTGATGTTCTTCCACGTTTATCTTGGGATTTATAAGATCTGATGAGCATTAGGGCCAGCGCTGAAGATGAAACATTTCCATCCTTTCCACTGACCCTTGTGTGGTATGTCCCCTTCCATTCAGCCCTGGAGAGCAATGCAGAGTGAACTGACCTGAAGTGTGTTGTGGGAATCAAAATTCAGTTATAATCCAGCATACTGTGTCAGTGCTTCATGGTACCTAGTTTTAAACGTTGAAGTGTTTCTGGCAAGGGTGTATTTTATGTTTATGTATAATGCTAACATACTAGCAAGGGATTTAGTTGTGACCATTCAGAAATAATTTATCTGTTAAACCTTAATTTAAAATAAAATGATGTTTAATCAAGAAAAAAAATCAAGGAGATTTGGTAATGTTTAAAAACAAAAAAGAGAATCAGAGGAAAGAAAAAGACCAAAACAGCTGGAGGGGGTAAAAATAGGGAGTTAACTATATTCTGGAATACACAGGCACTGATTGGAGAGCACAGATGAAGGAAGGCAAAGTAGCAAATTTTACCAGGACCTACTGAGCTAAAGGTAAGAACAAAAGAGAAACTTCACTCTGCCTTCCTTTTTTTTCCAGGAAAGACAGACAGAGACATCATCCTTTGAAAGTGAGAGTAGAGCTGGGGGATTTCAAAGAGAAGTGGTCTGCAATAGCCATTGAATTGTTAAGCAAGCTGAATTTTGACAGCATGGATTTATAATGGATCAAGTCATTATAGTTCTCTACCTTCTCCCATTGGTGTTTGGTGATACAGAATTAGGAGTGTAGAAATCAAATACTGGGCAGAGATTCAATGTTGAATATTTGCTTATGGGTTTGGCAAAAATCTATCATTGAGATAAAACCCAAAGCAAACAAAATGAGGCATAATTTTTAAGGGCCCCAACACACTGAATCATAAAGATATTCTAAATATGGAAGTTCTTAATGTTTTGAAATAGCTATTAAAATATATCCAGAAATTTGTACTGTAAAATTGACAAGAAATCTTTTCTTTTCTTTTTTTTTTTTTTTTTTTGCGGTACATGGGCCTCTCACTGTTGTGGCCTCTCCCATTGCGAAGCACAGGCTCCAGACGCGCAGTCTCAGCGGCCATAGCTCACGGGCCCAGCCGCTCCGCGGCATGTGGGATCTTCCCGGATCGGGGCACGAACCCGCGTCCCCTGCATCGGCAGGCAGACTCTCAACCACTGCGCCACCAGGGAAGCCCAGAAATCTTTCTTAATGGCATTCTTAGTGCCCAGTAATAACAACATCCTAACTTTCTGAAGTGCCTCACAGCTCACACAACACTTTCATATGCATTATCTCATTTGATCTTCACAAGTCCAGACTCTACTCAACTTGAATCAAATTAAAGAATTTAGAGTATCTGAGTTGCTTTCAAGTTTGTCTCTATCAATCATGAGTTTTCTTTCATGCTACCATTTATAATAAGAGCTTACGAAAAGTTATGGTAATGTTATGAGATAAAGAAAAAACACTCCATTTACTATGCATTTTTTGGAGTTTGCTTCTACCTATGGTTTTGGTTCTCACGCTTTGCCTTCTGCCTAATAATAAAAAAACTGGGTTGTGCCTACAGCTGTGGGTCCTATAAGCATGATCTCTGCACTTAAAAACTTACCTAAAGGACTTCTTCTTTGGGTTTGAGAAAATCCTAGGCTAGTTGCAACAATATAATTAAACACATTAAAAGTACTGAATGAACTTCAATCAAATAATTTAGCAAACTGTACTGAGTATCTTCTCTCTGCAAATACTATAATATGTACTCAAAACTTACAACGTCAAGGGGGGAATTAAGAAATGTTCAGGGAAGAAGGATAGGTTTTATGTGACTGTAAGCTCAGGACGTGTCAGCAGAGTGATAACACTGTCAGAAAAGCTAATGTGTTCCTGGGCTGTGTTACAAGACATCTGACATATAGAGCAAAGACAGTGATAGACTACTGTGTATTCCCCTACATATATTTGTAATATAATTTATAATATTTGTATTATATATTATTATATTTCTACCCCTAGTGTGTTCACCTATGAACTCTTACAAAAATTAGAGCTATCCAGAGGACAGTGTCCAGAGTGAGAGAGGGACTCAAAGCAATGTGACATCAGAAATGTTTGAAAGAACTAGCAGCATTTACCCAGAGAATTGAATATATGTGTGCAGAAGGAAGCAGGATTATCATTATTGTGTATGACCGACAGAGGGGAAAATTAAGGCCTTTGTACTGACCTTACAGTAGGCATGTTTGGGCTCAGAATGAGTAAGACTTTAGATTACTTCATTAGGATTTTAATTTACCATTTATTCAAAGGTAAACAACTTCTTGTCAAGGGCTTTAAATAAAACAAAAAGATTTTTGGCAATGGGAATAATCTTTACAGAGAATGTACCATTTGAGGTCGAGCGTGAATGATTGGTAGGATCTTGACTGTAATAGTGGGCACCTCAAGCTAACAATTAAATGATGTAAGTGTATGGGGATTACAATTCCTCCCACTGCAACTTAGGTATGAGAAGAAAAGAGTTTTCATTTTCTTATGTAATAATCTAAATCCTCAGCAGAAAGGTGCTTGGGATTGAAGAGGTCTTATGCCCAGAAAATCACATTACCATTTCTCAAAACATTACACAAATTTTCTGTGTAATGGTAAAAAAATCTGATCATGGTAATTTCCTTTTTAAAGCCTTTCACACATTTCCCGTTCCTTTAACATAAAATCCTTTTAGAGGCTTTCCTAACTAACCAAACTATGGTGGGGTCCCTGTGTGCACTTCCCCAAGTTCCCATACTTCCTCTTCCCCATTACACTCATCATTTTACTTTTTCAATGTCTATCTTTGCTCATAGATATGAACTCAAAATTTCCAACATCTAGTGTATTGTCCTTGGACACAGCAGGTGCTTCCTAAATATCTGTATAAGTTATAATTTTAATTATATGCATGAATTATATGTCTCATCTGTACATCAATAAATTGGTAATCTATCTTACACAGTTCCTTTTAAGATTTGTAAATTTACCACCACTCTGAAAGATGAACCCACTGTGGTTGGGCTGACAACATCAATTTCTAGTTGAAACTGTGTTCGTCTTTGGAACACAGGAAATTCACTAATAAGCCCCATCTTGCCATATTTCTTGACAAGTAAAAATTTATCGTCTCCTTGGGGACATTCCTCACTTGACACAAAAGTTCTCTCAAACTACACGAAGGAGATCCATCTTCATTAATACCTAAGTTCATAATGAGGACGTTTCCCTTTAAGAGACCCAGTTATCTTCCACAGATTTTTAACAACTTGCAGTCGTGCCAAATTGTCTCACAGGCTTGTTTTACCCTAAGCTGGTTCATCTGTTTTATTAGGCTTCAATTAACTAGATTTAGTTCTGTCATGGCTAAATGGATGTGACTAGAAAGGGTAGCATACAGCAATCTTTATGTAAATTGTTACTCTACTAGTTAACATTTAGGTTTGAAGTTGGGAAATCAGTGAAAAGAAACTTTAATTTCAAATGGGAATCCACACTCAAAAGGGGAGAGGGCACTACTTTTGATCCCCAGATAGCTAAGAAATTAAAAACTATTCCAAAGATGCAAATGGCAACAGAGATCAACAGGCTGTGACCTCTGTTTTCTTTTTAAAAATCATTTGCACCTCCACTGAGTGATTTATTGCTAAATCTTAAGTGACATTTTTAAAAAAATGGGCAGACAAGTTTAGGGTAACTTAAGGAAGCACATTTTCCACGTGGAAAAGGTTCCTTCCATATCCTTGAGGGCACCGTCTCCCACCTTCACTGGCGCCCAGAACAAAGCCTGGCACAGAGTAAGCGCTTATTACTTATTTGTTGGGTGAATAAATGGATGAATGAATGAAGCTAGACTGAGAAGTTTGGGGTGGGGAGCTGGGGCCCCCGAAGCACGTCTGCTGCCTTTCCAGCAGGCTGGCGGGCATCTCCTCATTCCCTCACTTTCCTGGCAGGTCTGAATTCCCCTGTTTGCCCCTCCTTCGGGACGACCAAAATCCTGTCCCTAAACCACGCCACTCCTCAGTTAAGCCGCTCATTTCTCACACAGACGCAGCTGTTTCTGAGGACTGGCTGGCGGAACACGTTAAGTCTGGGCTGCAAGTAGCCCGGGACCTTGAGGGGGCGAAGGCAGCCCGCTGGCTCCAAAACCCTATATAAAAGGGTCTGGACCCTCATTCTTCCAATCCTTGATAAACAAACAAACTGCTCACTCTCACCTCGTGCAGACGCCGCAGTGCCAACCTGGTTCCGACTAACACTGTGAGGAGGGAAGGAACGCCGAACCGCCCTCACCAGCAAAGAGGGACAAGCGGGCGCCTCCGCCACGCCCCGCGACGCCCGCCGTTCCGGCGCGCTCAGCCGTCCGACGCCTCACGCGCCGGGTTGCTGGCGCCGAGGCGCGAGGGCCCCCCGGGCCGCGTACGCACGGAAGGCCGAGGGGTTGGGGGGCAGGGAGCGCCGCGCGCCAGCAGGTGGGCGCGTCCTCTCGCGCGCGTGCGCGCCCCGTGCCTTCTCCCTCACGTTCCCCGCGCGCTTCCCGCCGGGAGCGCGCCGCCTCCCGCTCTCGCGCCGGGACTGTCTCGGCTTCTCAGAGCCGCACGCTCAGTGGAGCTCCCGCCACTGCCGTCGCCTCGGCCCCTCGGTGCCGCGTCCCAGGCCTCCTCCCTTCCTCCGCCACTCCCTTTCCCTTTCCCGCCCTTCTCTCTCACACGGTCCGCGGAGAGAGCCTGGATACGAAGCAGGCGGACGTGAGAAGGGGGTTGGAAAAATGGAGGTGCCGCGCCTGGATCATGCCCTTAGCAGCCCCACCAGCCCCTGTGAGGAGGTGATCAAAAACCTCAGCCTGGAGGCCATTCAGCTGTGCGACCGGGACGGTAAGAGTGGCCGGGACGGTGAGGAGGGGGGGTCGAGCCCACGGCCAGGCACCGCGGCCGCTCTGGCTCAGCCGCCCCTGCGCGGGCGGCAGGGTCTTTTGTTGTCCCACCTGTGCATATGAATGTCGGTGGGGGCTCCCCTTCGTCCACCCCTCCCGCCCCTCAGACCCCAAAAACAAAAGCACCCCGGGGCTCGCGCGTTGGCGGGGAGAGTCGCCGTCGTCCCCGGCCTCGGCGCCCCTCGCCGGCCTCGCCCGCCTGGCCCCGGCCGAGGGCTGCCCTCGCGAGGGCGCCGTTCCCGCCCGCGGCTCCCGCCCGGGACGCGGCGCTTTTGATCTTTGCCGCAGTCCCGCAGTCCTGGGTCTCCCGGCGTCGAAAGGGAGATGCCCTCAGGGGTTTCCAGCCTGCTCGCCCCGCCGCCTCTCCCCGCACACACACTAGTTAGCGGTCTCTGACCAGAAACTTAACAGTTCCTTTTTCGAACATCTACATTTAGAAGTCTTTTTATCCTCTCAAAATGGGATGGGGGTGACAGTTTTTTCAGTGAGGGGGCAGAAAAAGAGTGCGTTTCAGCACCACGGACAGCCACCAGCTTCGCCGTTTGGGGCTGTGATTCAGAAACTGTCAAAAATCTGTGAAGGAAGTGGCCTCGTACATCTGCCGTGATTCAGAATACGGGGCGAGTACTCGCCATTGTGTCTTGATATCATACCGCTTATTCTGTTGTTAAAGTTGGCAGTCTCCTGAAGGAGGACATTGATTAAACGTCGGTCTGAGCGTTAAAGAGAGAAACCGGTACTACGTGCAGCACGGGTAGTCACACTGCTTCTGTATTAGTTCGAGAGTCAGTGCTATTTCAGTAATGCGGAAAAAAACTTCATTTGTAAAGAACTCATCTGATTCGTACTGATTGGCCTAATAATTGTAAAAATTATACATGTGACAAAGGAAAAACAATTTATGTGTTGTCAAGATGATCCTGAACAGTTTTGGCTATACATGAAATTAATGTTTAACTGTATATAGAGACGATGATTTTACAATGGTTTTTTAGCCAAGGTTATGTAGATATATACTCACAATAAGGTCATAAAATTGATCAGTATGTAATCCAAGTAGAGAGCAGAGGTTTTGTTTCCAGTCCATTTAAATAGTAATAACTTGGTTAGGCGTTGCTATACAGTACGGTTTAGGTCAACCGAACACCGAGTTTCCGTTTAATAACAAATTTAGGACAGTAGGTCTTTGATTAATTGCTCTTTGAAGCCAGAGTCTCTTTAAATAATTCTGAAACAGGTGTAGTATGGATAATAAATATTCTTGCAAAAGCTGCTTATATTTTCTTTATCCTTAAATTGTTTTGGTCACCATAGTATTAAGTGCACATATTTATGGCATTAAAAAGATTCATTGTTTTGGTATTCCATATATAAGGTTACATTATTAGACTATACAGATTATTTTTAACATAGCACATAGGAAGTCCTGTAGTCCTATGGGTTTGTTTATACTTTTGTGAAATGACTTTCTGTAATGTTATCACTGTAAATATTTTTATTTTCCTAGACTGGTTTGACAGAAAACCAGAATCTAATAAAATAAAGGCAGATTTTATTTTCATTTACTTCAGTGATTTATCAAAAGCTCATTACTGTAGTTATTGGAAATGGGCAATTCATGGTTGCTCCTCAGAAGCCAGTAATCAATACTTAAAATTGCATTTACCACCTGTTTCAAAGATACTAAGAAAAATAAAGTTTTAAAAATGACCTTTACAGAGTTAATAATGCAGAGTACAAAAATTAATGTGCTGCATTTACCATGGTCTCTCCTCCTAGAGTAGAAGTTATTTTATTTTGGTAATATTTTTTAGTTGTTTTAGTTCACATTACTAATCCTTGCAAAATGAGCAAATTACGTAACATTTAATGGCGGGGGTATTGGCACTAGGCAGTATCTATGAAAATTAATACTTATTTGCAGAGTTCTGAGTCAACACAGATTAATTAAATAGGGTTTCATTTTATAAAATAGCTTATGCCAACAAATACAGAGGGCTAACTCTTCTATTAAAAGATGTGTAAAATTTGAAAATAGCTAGTGTAAAGATGTTGTTAAATGCCTAACTTTTCATTTTGTGACTCTATGTCAAATCCAAAAACGTTAAGTTGGTGTCATAGGAATAATTTAGAGAAGGTGATATGGTTATTTTTACAGAACAATTTTTAAATGCTGCATTAAGTTTTTCAACCAGATCTTATTTATCATAATTTTATATTGAGAAATTTTCAGCTAGATGCATTTGCTTCCTTCACTCCCTTACTTTCACTCCCTCTCAGGTCTCATTATTTTACTGTTGAAAATATATAACATAGAAAAATTAGTATGTGGTAGATCTATTATGTGCTTAAGTACATAATAAGTGCTATACTTTCATAATTTTATTATAGAAATAGATTTGTTTGCTCTTTATTTTACCCTAATATTAATCCGATGATGGGAAAAATTAGAGCAATATTAATTCCTTAGAAGTGGAATAAAGTAGAATAAGAGAAAGTATCATATGATTGTTTAATAAACATTTCCTTTTACCTTCTCCACTGATAGACATTTTTAATTTTATAATGTTTTGCATATTGCATCAACTAAGATCTGTAGCTGCTGGTAAACATAACTGTATGTCTTATGCTTCCCTGGATCTCCTCTTTTATTGCCTTTTTTCTTACAATCTATTTACATTATTAGCAACAATTCACAATGCTTCTTTTTCTCATCGTTCCTCAAAATATTTAATAGTCTCTGAAGAATATGGAATAGAGTCCAAGTGGTTATATAATTGGATTTTTTAATTAAGCAAGAGGGTCCTTATACACACACATTATCTCATGTGTGCTTTTATCCTAGGCATGTGTGCTTTGGTTGCTAATACATGGCCCTGCCTAGATGTTACTTGTAGTTCAACATGAGGATTCTGGATCAACTTCTATTAGGAAACCTCTGAAGATCTGCTGTAAATCTAGTAGTTTCTATAATCTTTGTTGTAAGTAAAAGAGTGTTTCTGTTATTCGCCTCTGCTGTGCTGAAGTAGCCTCAAGTTGCGTATATGATGTACTTTAATTGTGGCTTTTCAAAAAAAATCCAAGAAAAAAGCATTAATTTGTCATTGGGAAGCATTAGTAATATGGGAACTTATTTCCAGTTTGTTTCTTCACATAGCTACTTCAGACCCTCACTGACCTGTGACACGACAAAACAGCTCTGACCCCACACATAGAATTCTACGTTACTTCTCTTCATCTTTTCTCATCATGCATATACATATTGAAGCTTTATTTCTGTGCCGAGAAGGAAAGATTTATCTTTATGTTGCTTTATATGCATCCAAGCTCCCTGAACTCTTGTTATAATAGTAAAGAAGAAAATACAAAGTTAATTTGCTGTATAGCATTGAATCCACCCCCAATGCTTTCTAGCTTTAATAAGTATTATTTCCATGATTTGGGCATTTTATGACTGCCTAGATACGGTTTGTGGAGTGTATGATGCTAGTCAGCAAGGGAACACATTTTAAAGGAATTGCACAGGCAGAAGCTGACATTTCCCTGTCTTTGTCTACCAGTAGTTTGCGGAAGAAAAGGGAAAAGGTCTTCTCTTTTTTAACATATTTTAAAAGATAAATTCCTTTGAATTTGGACTCTATCATATTTGTTTAAATTATAAATCAGTTGAGACGTTCTTCTTTATGCTTATTGATGTGTGAATTAAACAAATTTTAATTTTGGAAACATGGTAATACAGGAGTGCTTAGTAACAACACTATATTAGATAATTCTTGGAGATATTTTCTAAAGCAGACATCTAGGACAAATAGCCTTAATTATTACCTTTCATAGTACAAAAATGTAAGGTAGGCATTACTCAGTCTCACTGACATGCAAATAGCATGGTGGTAATACCATTTTAGAATCAGACCTCTCATACAATATTTACTCTTGATAGATATGTTATCTTAGGCAAATTACTTAACCATTTTTTAGCCTCAAGCTTTCTCATGTAATATGGGTATAATAATGTCAGTCCTGTAGGATTGCTGAGATATTCAGTAAAGTATTATATACCATTTCTCACAGTTCTTGAAACAAAATAAAGAATAATAATTATTTTTAATGGACTGTTATTCTTCACATATCTTCTTGAGTTGAACTGCTTTTTAATTCTTATTTTTTGGCCAATGTTTAGATCTTCTTTAAAATTTCAGTTGTGTTTTGTTTAGATAGTAAATCCTTCTTATGTCACTTCAACTTCATGAGTAGTCAATGGAAACTGTAAATTCTGAATTTGAAAAGAACAGTAAAATCACAGTTACAGTACTCTATCCTTTGCTTATATTTTTCTATCACATCAGTAATATCCTTCTCAGCATTAATCCTAAAAGCTATTTTCAGCTTCTATTTTGAACCTACTGTTTGCTGTTTTTCATGTACCTTGTGACCTTGATACCTGCTTTGGTAGGTATTTGCATCAGAGCCCTTCTCTGTTCTTGATTTATCAATTGTTTTCTTTATGATTTTTTTCTAAGTATAGATCTATACCAACACATGTGACCTCCGGGTTCATTTCTTTGACCCTGATTTGACTATAGAGATGCTGTAAATTTTCATTAGTGAGTATGAAACAAAACAAAAAGAAAAGAAAAACTAAAAGAAACAAGCAAAAAGCTTGAAAACCATCACATTATGTTAAACGAATTTATATTCTTGGTAGAGGTTCTGATTCATTCCCAGAGGAGACCAGGAAGTTTTTAGAGTAAAAGTCACATCAAAGGATATGTGACCAGGCTCCCTCCAGTGGTAGAATGACCAATACGTTGTAAGTGGTAACATTCTTGCCTAGGTAAGTAAGCCAGTTAGAAATTCACTCTATAGAACACTATCTAGGCAACTTCCAAGTCACTTTAAAAAAAAAAAAAAAATTGCTGCTGATGTTTCCCTCTCTTTAGGCCTAAGCTTGATTTTTCCCTTAACTTATGTGAGTAGAGTTTCATGATGACGTTTATGTTTTATCCTGGGCTACGGTAATAACAGCGGCTGCATCAGTTACTGCAGTAAGCATGATCCTTCTAGTTTTTGGTTTTCCTTCTCTGCCCTTAAATGTATAATTTAAGTTCTCCTTATAGGATTTGCCTCTTTCTTGGATTTGTTTTACATTTCTTTTAACTTTCTCTGTAAAGAATCTTTTTATTATTTATAAATTATTGAAATTCTATCTTTACTACTGTAAAGCATTTGCCCATTTTTAACTGTTTAAAGTATTTTATTATTACTAGACAATAGTTAAACTGTCTTATTAAGAAGACTGTATTTTATACACATACATTTGAGAAGTAAAATTAGTATTGGGGGAGGACTTCTAGCAGAAATGTATTAGAAGATTTGAAGAGTCTCAACAAGGAAAAGTAGGCAGCCTCAGCCTGTTATCTATGGGAGGATAGTGAGTGGCAATGGTATAAGAAAAATCTAAAAATAATTACCAGTAATTTGTGACTGATTGAATTTTCAAGCAAAATGAAAAGTGACGGGGCTTTCCTGGTGGCGCACTGGTTGAGAGTCCGCCTGCCGATGCAGGGGACGTGGGTTCGTGCCCCGGTCTGGGAAGATCCCACATGCCGCGGAGCGGCTGGGCCCGTGAGCCATGGCCGCTGAGCCTGCGCGTCCAGAGCCCGTGCTCCGCAACAGGAGAGGCCACAACAGTGAGAGGCCCGCATACCGGGAAAAAAAAAAAAAAAAGTGACAGGGGGTAACTTTAGGATTTTAAGTCTAGGAAATCTGAAGAATCATTGACAAGAATGAAAAAAAGGAGAAAGGAAAGAGTATTTAGACATTCTGATGACAGTATTTTACATCTCAAATTTTAGGTCTCAGTGGACATCTAAATGTGTCCCTAGCCCTTTTCTAGGGGTGCTTCCCTCTCAGAAAAATCATTCCCAGAACAGTATTATATACTGCCTTCTCATTATTGTTTCAATGTGGATCCCCACAAGAGAACCCATTTACATTCTTCTTAGACTCTCCTTTTTCTTGATTCCCACTATTCCCACTCTTTAGGGCTACTTACCATCCAGTGATAATATTTTGAGAATCAGTACTAAACCACTTGATACCTTATAGAGGATTATGAAATAGAGATTTTTGAGTCATCTGCATAAAGGTAGTTTTGGAGTCTTCGGAGACTTTTCACAGGGATTTAGTATAAAGTGAAAAGAACATGTACATTAAGACATTTGAAATCTAACGTAAGAGACTTCCTTGGAAACTTATATTACACCTTTAGCAGTTCCTCTTATGTTCTGGGGAAAAGAGTTCTAGAATGAGCAAGAGAATTGTTCCGAGAACTATATATTTCACTGGGGAGGCTAGAACTTAGGTGAAAAAGAAAGTCTAGAATTTGACTTCCGTTTTAGAGCTCTGATGAGCTTTGTGTCTCACCCCTTGAAGGTAAGGAATTATCACATCCTGGGGAAGGCCAATTTTAAACCCCAAAGATGAAATAAATCTATGATCCAGGCTTGTTAATGCAAACAAGTGCTCTACATTTTGAAGTCCCTCACTAGATGTGAGTTGAACAAAAAGCATCATACTGTGAATCGTGGTTAGTTTTGTTTGTGATATTATGACTATCTGGGCCAAGTTTGTGGTTCATTTTAAAGGGGTTGTGGGAGTTTTGCATATACACCACTAGTTGCAGTGGTAGTGGCAACTACTGGAAATAAATCTGTCTTTTTGTTTTCTATAGCCTATATGAGTGTTGCTATCTAATAATGGTATGAAAGGCTTATAACTTTCCTAGACATATGCCATTAAAGACAAGCCACAAAATATTTTTCAATATACTTACTGTGATTTTTCTTGAAAAATAGTGTCTTACCTTCTCTAAGAGTGAATGTTGGTAAATCTCTCAGTCTTTGAAGTTTTTAAAGCTGTTGATAAATGCAAAGAAAAATGACAGTTTTTGAGCATCGGGTATGTGATATGTTCTTTATGATTGCATTTTAGAGTTACATCTATGATGTAGAACAGGGATCAGCAAGTTACAGTCCTTGGGCCAAATCCAAAAACCTGCTGCCAGGTTTTAAAGTAAAATTTTACTGGAATAAAGCCATGCTCATATGTTTATATATTGTCTATGGCTGCTTTCTTACTAAAACATCATTTAGAAAGAAATACTAGTTATACATTAGTATTTCCAGGTATGCTCACAATTCCATTAACAAATATGTTTTAAAGTATCAAAGATGATAACATGAACTTTAAGAAATACTGATAGTTATATTGATACACATTATAAAATTTTATGTATATATCATATTCTTCCTTCTAAACTAAATTCCCATTGAAAAAGAGTCAAGATCGTACTCATCTTTCTATTTCCATAGTTTCATACACTGCTTCCCAAGCTATCTGTATTTTGTTGGGTTTTTTTCAATATTCAATCTATCACTTAGACATAAAAATACAATAAAAATGAATTATTAGAAAAATGAAATTTAAAAGATCCAAAAAGATTCAGCAGACATAAAACTTACTGTCAGATTCCTATAAAAGTTTCTAAATGCTCAATCTTAATTTTTATATTTATCTCATCACAGACTGGTAAATAGTTTGCAGACCTCACTTAGAGTACAATAGCTAGAGGACAGTGCCATTCTGTTCTTTTTCAAAGGTTAATTTTTAGGTACTAAACTTAACCAGTTAATATTCGCACTTTGTTTCCTTCTTTTTTTTTTACTTGCCTGGTATTTTTACTGTTTATACATGTATCGCAACTTTAGGGTCTATATTAAGAACAGGGGGGGAAAGGACCCAAGAATGAATGTAACTTGGATCCTGCATTCAAAGGATTTGCTGACAATTAGGGAGATGATATATTTAAATAGATGAATATAATATGTGATAAGGATATAATAAGAGTAGATGCAGCTCAGTATCAAAAAACAAGAAACCCAATCCAAAAATGGGCAGAAGACCTCAATAGACATTTCTCCAAAGAAGATATACAGATTGCCAACAAACACATGAAAGAATACTCAACATCATTAATCATTAGAGAAATGCATATCAAAACTACAATGGGGCTTCCCTGGTGGTGCAGTGGTTGAGGGTCCACCTGCTGATGCAGGGGACGTGGGTTCATGCCCCGGTCTGGGAGGATCCCACATGCCGCGGAGTGGCTGGGCCCGTGAGCCATGGCCGCTGAGCCTGCGTGTCCAGAGCCTGTGCTCTGCAATGGGAGAGACCACAACAGTGAGAGGCCTGAGTACTGCAAAAAAAAAAAAAAAAAAAACTACAATGAGATAACACACCAGTCAGAATGGCCATCATAAAAAAATCTACAAACAATAAATGCTGGAGAGGGTGTGGAGAAAAGGGAACCCTCTTGCACTGTTGGTGGGAATGTAAATTGATACAGCCACTATGGAGAACAGTATGGAGGTTCCTTAAAAAACTAAAAATAGAACTACCATACGACCCAGCAATCCCACTACTGGGCATATACCCTGAGAAAACCATAATTCAAAAAGAATCATGTACCACAATGTTCATTGCAGCTCTATTTACAATAGCCAGGACATGGAAGCAACCTAAGTGTCCATCAACAGATGAATGGATAAAGAAGGTGTGGCACATATATACAATGGAATATTACTCAGCCATAAAAAGGAACGAAACTGAGTTATTTGTAGTGAGGTGGATGGACCTTGAGACTGTCATACAGAGTGAAGTAAGTCAGAAAGAGAAAAACAAATACTGTATGCTAACACATATATATGGAATCTAAAAAGAAAAAAAAATTGGTCAGAAGGACCTAGGGGCAAGATGGGAATAAAGATGCTTACCTATAGAGAATGGACTTGAGGATACGGGGAGAGGGAAGGGTAAGCTGGGAGAAAGTGAGAGAGTGGCATGGACATATATACACTACCAAACCTAAAATAGATAGCTAGTAGGAAGCAGCCGCATAGCACAGGGAGATAAGCTCTGTGCTTTGTGACCACCTAGAGGGGTGGGATAGGGAGGGTGGGAGGGAGGGAGATGCAAGAGGGAAGAGATATGGGGACACATGTAGATGTATAAGTGATTCACTTTGTTATAAAGCAGAAACTAACACCCCACTGTAAAGCAATTATACTCCAATAAAGATGTTAAAAAATAAATAAGAGTAGAGAAGAAAAAGTGGGTAATTCTGTCCTGAGTCTCTCAGATGGCTTCACAGAGAGAAGTAACATTTTTTCTGGGTATTAAAAGTAAAGTAAAAAATTTCTAGAAGCAAGATAAGGGCATTTCCGGCAGGGTAAGTGCGTATATAAAGGTATAACACCATGTATGTCCTAGGAATACACAGCATTTAGTATTGCTGAAGGAAAGAAGTGTTACTTGTGAGAAAATAAACTAAACGCTAGTTAGGGCTAGCTAGATTATGCCATGATCTATAGTTTGGATTTATCTAGTTTGAAATCTTATTAGTAGATTTCAAATTTTCTAATTTGTAGAAAACCTTTTAAAACAAAAATACCACATTTTACAAAACTCTAACAAGTAAAAGTAGCATTTTATAAGTATACATTTATCCTGGAATTTCAAACATGCATCATTTTTCAAATTAAGTCGATTAAGTGAGAAATTAAAATTAGCGGTTATACTTGAAAATTGTTATTTAATATCAGCCTCAGCATCCACTTTATTTCTGAATTTTATTTTTATTGCATTGTCCCTAGGAAATTCTGGTTCATACAGATAAGTAGTGGCAAATGGTAATGTTTTTTTTAAAACTTATTTTGCCTTCTCAGGATACTCTTAAAATAAATTGATTCAGACTTTAGAGAAATAGTAAGATTTTTTTCCCCCCAAATGAATCAAATTAAGTCCCAATTGAATAAATCCTTTTGGAGGGAAGTGATAGAATTGATTCATCCATCAGTTCATTTTTTCATTGTTCAGTGCAAAAATAATGTATCTTATAATATTCTAAGATATTCATTGACAACATTTTTAAATGCTCATATTTTTGCACTGATCTCTTAAAATTTCAGAACAGCTTAATTTAATTTACTTGGATGATGACTCTTAACTGTAAGGATCAGTTTCATTACTGATACTTTATCTGCATTTATAAGCTTGGTAACGTTTGTGACTGTTTTGTCAGTTTGAGTTTTTCAACTTGTTACAAAGCTATATAATCATATTAGTGTGCCTATAATTTACATTTGAAAGATTTATAAAAGGGATTTTTAATGAATAAATAAAGTATTTCTTTTGAAATATTTATACCTTGCTTCAGGACACCTACCTAAGTTTGGTGTGAAAAAAATGAATTTTGAAATTTTCTATCTGTAACATTACAGCTAACTTCAGAAAAAAAAAAGGAGAAAAATCCTTCAATTTAAATGATAGTCTGTATGTGATGAGGCAAAGTTATTTTGAAGTATCTTAATATCCAGTCCTTATTAGTGACAACAGCTTTTATAGGAGCTACCACTCCTGAGATTTTAAAAATTTTACCTGCTTCCCTTAATAGAGTTGTCTCAACAATTCTGACAGTTTAGTTGATGATGTGTAAAAACCTGATGTAGACATTAAAATTGTCTTGTCCATTGTGTGTTGTTTTAGCATCCTTGAATTGACCTATTTGAGAAACTTCTACAAAAGTAAATGGAGAGATCTGCCACATTCATTCTAATGCCGTTAAATTGGAAAGATTTTATATAATTTCAGTATTTGAATTAATCAAGCATATGTGATGAATATATTGTATTCTCTGCATTTTTAGACACGTACAAATATTTATTTCAGTTTTTTGATAAGTTTACTAATTTAACATATTTGTTACACTGTCATGCAGGATTTAATAAGATTTTTCTCCAATCATATATGCTGTTGTTCATGGGTAATATGGTGACTTTGTTCTGAGCACATTTTATTTTAATTCCTAGATTTACAATAACTTCAGGCACACTTTTTTCAAAATTATGGAACTTGTCAAAGACTGTATCATTACAGGTTCCTCTCGATATCCAAAAGTAGAGCTTTCTTCTGAAAGCTTTAGTAAGCCAAAATGGTGTAAAGTGAAGAAGCAGTTACCTTAGGACACATCTTGCTAATGATGCACAAAATAAATCCAGATAAAGCACAGATGCTCACAGACACAGTTCAGAGCTCTGGAGGCTTGATGCTGAGATTCAGAGTGTAGTTCCCAGGGAGGGAACTTGGCGGTGCAGCTCTCCTGGTTTGGGGTGCACACTGCCTCAATAATGGCTCCCTGCAAAACAAACGCTGAAAGCTATTCTTTGCTTTTTGCCTCTTTTTGTAGAAGGGAAAAATCCTCTTTGGGTTTTTTTTGGTTGGCAAAAACAGGTACTAGTGTAGATATTTCGTAAAAGTGAAGTGACATAAAGCAAACTTTTGGAAAGCAGATGGTATCTTTGTTTGCAAACCTTGACGTATGAAACCCAATGAAAATTTATCATTTAAAATTTATCACTACAATGTAAATTCTACTGACCAGATGACTGTCATTGAAATTTGGCATCATGTTTTAGCTTTGGTGAGAGCTCCCAAATGTTAGCTGAAAGATCAGCTGTTACTAATTAGTAGTAAGACTTTGAGACGTCTTGAGCCAAATCAGTCTCAATACATCCATGTTAACATTTATTCAACATTCCTGCTTTTAACTAGGGATCCATTTCTAGTTTTATAGGTAATTATTTCATAACCTATACTGGAAAAAAGTGTAACTCTAACCCAAACTTAGAATAACTTTATCACAGACATCAAGAAGTACACAAAATTCATAATAAGCCCTTCTATTTAATTTGTCCTGTTGAGCTGAAGGGACAAAGAGATGCACCTGAGCCTTGCCTGCAACTAATTGAATACTGCATGCAAACACATAATGTTTGCAAAATTTTACTTGAGTATATACTTGCTGATTTCAATTAAAAAAACAAACATGAAACATGATCAGAGCCGTAACCTTTTTATACATTGTGCCATTTCGTGCACTGAAGTAGCAGGCAAATTTTATTTTGATCTTTAACCCAAATCACATGATACAGCACAATTTAATATATGCTATTTGTATTCAGTTTTCAAAATAGTTCTAAAATTAAGAAGAAAGTTAAATGATAATGCTTGCTGAACATCTTAATCACCTTTGTGTTAAAAATAAATAATTTGTCAGAACCAACTTAAACAATGGGATCTCAACATTTATCACCAAGAGCGCTTCTTAAAACATTGCTCCGCCCCACCCCCTAGAGTTTCTGATCCTTTAGTTCTGGGGTGGAGCCCAAGAATTTGCATTTCTAACAAGTTTCCAGGTGATGCTGATGTTGGTGATTCGGAGACCACACTTGGAGAACCACTGCAGTAGGTAGCACGACCAAAGAAGTTCTTAGGTAAGGAAGAGATATTGCATATTTTGTTTTAATAAATATACTCATTTGAGTAATGAACTGGGATACTGAGCTCAGGAGTCTAACTACTTACAGGGCAGTTACAGATAATAGGATTGTTAAGAAAAAGAAGATAAAAATTGGGGGTGGAATTGAATAACATTTTTGAAGTAAAAATCTGTTGACTTTGTGATTAAATTGGAAGTGTGAGACGTGAAAAAGGAGTTGTTGTTGAGGGCTAAATTTTCTAGATTGGGAGATTGGGTACATTTTGATGCCAGTAAATAAAGTAGTAATTGTTGGTTGGAGTGAATGTGAAGGCGAAGCCTTGTTAACAAGCTATTAAAGTCTTTTCTGGACAAGCTAGGTTTCAGATATTTGTGGAATACCTAGATGGAGACATCCAGGAGGCTGTTAGAAGTATCTATCTATGTCTCATAGGGAGTGCGTTTGAGGATAAAGATGGAATTTGGTAGTCCTTTTCCAGCTGTTTTCTATTGCTCCTTTATCAAGTGTTTTTTCCTTCATCTTCTAGTCAGTCTTTTGGACTCATGCCAAATTGTTGAACTGCTCATTAGAATGAATAAATTCAAATGTTGGTGTCCTTTTTTGTGGTGTCTAAAAGGAGCGTTTGAAAATTAATTACTTTTATATAATTAAATTTGGCTTGGGAGTAGTTATTTGGGGCAGTTAACATGGAGGAAATACAATTGACCTAAGCTCTATACTTGATAGATTTCTCTCCCTTATATCCACTGGAAAGAGAGTTAAGTATATGATTTTCTGTGCTTACTGTGGAAATACACTGGACTCATTTTTCCCTCCTTGACAACAGTCTACAGTGCTTAAAGTAAACACTTGAGCCTGCAGAAACTAAAATCTTCACCAAAGCTATTTCTAAAACTTTCATACTGAACCTGTATTTCCAAGATTTTCTTTTGACTTCGAACCTACTAAATTTAATGTTTGCTGTGGTATGTATTGAATGCTGGCCTGAATAAGACATTGTCTTTTTTCACTTAATTTTTGTTCTTTGCAGATTTTTTGGTATGAGTTTAGGTAAACCTACCATTTTAATACATATAGTTTTTGTATAACTGTGCTAAGGTTGCGTATTTGAGCCTATTTTTACATATTTTAGTACAGTTCAGTATGTCCAATATTAATTTCCCTGGAGATTGCTATGCTTTTTTGGTTGTTATTTTTAGTGATTAAAGAAAAATAAAAACAGGAAAGCCTAATGACTAAAAAGGCAGTGATTCTGGAATTTGCTGTTTGCACTATTTGTTTTGCTAAAAGCTTTATTCATTCAAGTCGTAATCATAAAATTTATAGTAATAAAATTTGAGGTTGAAATAATGAAAAATGTTCCAAATACAATCTAGCCACTTCTACCAGAATTTTTATTCTGCACTATGTATTATAGAAGTATATCTTCATTTATATAAATATTTTTAAGAGCGTCACAAATATTTCTAAAAGCTTCATATAGGTCAGTAGTCACTGAACTTTTTCTTCACTGATTTCACAGTAATTTGGAAAATATTTTTACCAGTTTTTTTGCTTTTAGTATTAATATATTACTATTTAAACTTTTTGACATACAAAGACCACTTAGTTTCATTATGATGTATTAATATTTTAATGAAAAAAATTAAATGTATTTTCCTGGATACATGCATGATGATATTTAGCACAAACAAAATGTATGTGTGTGTACTTACTTATATTCATTACACTTTAAAATGCAGATATGCTGTCCTTTAAGAAAATCCAAAATATGAAATCTAAACTTACAAAACACATTTATCAACCACAATAGTGCTTGCTGCCGTTTCTCTAGTGTTCTGTTTCGTTCTGAAAAATTTGACAGAAGGGCAAAATGGCAGTGAGATGTAATACCAACTAAATTGTCTTAAACTATGCTTTCTTAAATTATTTCTGAAATTTTTATGAGGGAAAGTAAATAGTAGACATTGGAAATACAAAGATATAACATTTTTATCTTCATCTATTTATAGACCATGTCAAAGGTAGCTAAATTGTTACTGTGCTGATAGTTAAATTTCAAAAACACTCTAGAATGCTGCATTTGTATCATTTACCTATGAGTTTGCAAAGTTTTTTGCCCAGCATTTCTATCAACATTTCCTTAATTTTTTTCTTTGAGCACACAGAACTCTTGTGAAATGTCAAAAACATTGTTTTTAACTAAAAAATGACTCCTAAGAAAGCGAAGTGTGATGATGTAAGAAAGCAGAAAGGAGAAGAGGGATTTTTACCCAGAATAGTTTTTGTTAAATTGAAAAGTAGTTTTGTAAAATTTTTGCATTGACTAATGTTATTATACTAACAGTATAAGGTATCATAATTTATTATGGTGTCAAAATTTACTTTAGTTGCTTTTAAAATGACTTTCACAGTCCTGTATTATCATTAAGAGTCTGCAAATGGCTTACTTCCATTTTTCTGTTATACTCTGCTACTTTTTATGGGAAAGTTATATGGTTTGTTTCTACAATGTAAGGACTTTCAAGAGTGTTGTGTAAATGCTATGGGTATATTGTGTATGAACGCTAGAGGTCATATAATTAATTGGGCCATGGAAGAAAGTAATAGAAGTTCTAGTAATATTTATTTTTATCTTATCTAATATAAGAAAAAATAAGTTCGATTAATTTTACTTATATAGATTAGTACTTGGTATATCCAACTGTCATCTATACTGTATGTGCCTGGCGTGGCTTTATATGATTGGTGTATGGAATTGAGAAATAAAAAAAATATTAATATTTAGTAAGGCACCTACTGATGCACTTTCTCCATTCTGATGTACCCATTCTTGTGTGATATCTTTTGCAAATGTGACAGCCCTCAAAACAGGTAAAAAATAAGTCAAGTTTAGAGGTTGTCATTTGAATTGCTATGTCACAAAATATTAAAACAGATTATCAAAATAACACAATACTCATATACTTTAGTAATAAAAATTTTTAAATATGTATTTTATTATTTTAAATTTCTATTTTGTCCTTAATCTTTAATGTTTGTAATACGGTTGACCCTTGAACAACTCAGGTTTGAACTACACAGGTCCACTTATACACAGATTTTTTTCAATGAATACTACAGTTCTATACCATCCACAGTTGGTTGAATCCCAGATGTGAAACCTCGGATACAGAGGGCTGACTCTGGGACTTAAGCATCTGTGGATTTTGATATCTGCAGTGGGTCCTGGAATGAGTCTCCTTCAGATACCAAGGGATGACTGTATATTTCGTACAGTAGTATTTGTGTATAATTTATGAAGAAATACCTGCACTTATGAGTACACTCTCAGCGCTTTTTTGTATAGGAGTACAGGATCAAAAAAAGTTTTAAGAGTGAATTTTTATTATATTCTGTTTTTACACATCTTGCTTTATATAGCAAGGTATATCTGTATAAATCCACTCAATGTTCAAAGGTGGATATTAAGATTACGTAACATAATTAAGTATTCTTTACCATCAAAAACATTCCTTAAATGTATTTTATAGAGGTATAGTTGACATAACATTATATTAGTTTCAGGAATACAATGTAATGATTTCATATTTGTATATATTGGAAAATGATCACAAAATAAGTCCAGTTAACATCCATCACCATACTTAGTTATAATTTTTTTCTCGTGATGAGAACTTTCAAGATCTAGCTACTTTCTTTTGCTTTTTAGATTTTATCATATTATTTATTATATTTATTTTTTACTGCATCTGGTCTTAGTTGCAGCATGTGGGATCTTCACTGAGGCATGCGGGATCTTTCATTGCGGCGTGGGCTCTTTGTTGCGGTGCATGGGCTTCTCTCTAGTTATGGCCTACGGGTTGTTTTTTTTTTTCTTTTCTCTCTCTCTAGTTGTGGCCTGTGGGCTCCAGGGTGCGTGGGCTCTGTAGTTGTGTCGCCCGGGTTCCAGAGTGCGTGGGCTCTGTAGTTTGTGGCATGCAGTCTCTCTAGTTGAGGAGCACAAGCTCAGTAGTTGTGGCACACAGGCTTAGTTGCCTGGCAGCATGTGGGATCTTAGTTCCCTGACCAGGGATTGAACCTGCATCCCTGCATTGTAAGACGGATTCTTTACCACTGGCCCACCTTGGAAGTCCTGATCTAGCTACTTTCAAATATGCAATAGAGTATTAACTACAGTCAGTTTTTTGTTTGTTTGCTTTTTGTTTTTGTATTTTTAGATTCCACATAAAAGTGAGATGTAGTATTTGTTGTTTTCTATCAGATCTACTTCACTAAGCATAATGCCCTCATAATCCATCTATGTTGATGCAAATGGCAAGATTTCATTTTTTATGGCTGAATAATATTCTACCATGTGTCTGTGTGTACACACATTTTCTTTATCCACTCATCCATTGATGGACATTTAGGTTGTTTCCATGTGTTGAATATTGTAAATAATGCTGCAGTGAACATGGTGATGCATTATCTCTTTGAATTAGTGGTTTTGTTTTCTTCAGATAAATTCTCAGAAATGGAATTGCTGGATCATATGGTACTTCTATTTTTAATTTTTGAGGAGTCTCAGTACTGTTTCCATAGTGGTTACACCAATTTGCATTCCTACAAACAGTGCCCAAGAGCTCCCTTTTCTCCACATCCTCACAAACCCGTGTTATTTCTTGTCTTTTTGATAATAACCATTCTGACAGATGTGAGGCAATATCTCATTATGGTTTTGATTTGCATTTCCCTGATGAATTGTAATATTGAGTATCTTTTCATGTATCTCTTGGTTATTTGTATGTCTTTAGAAAAATGCCTATTGAGACTCTCTGCCCATTTTTAATTGGTATTGTTTATTCTGCTATTGAACTTTGTGAGTTTTTTATATATTTTATCAGATACCTTATCAAATATATGATTTGCAGGTTTTATCTCCCATTCAGTACAGGTGTGTTTTTCATTTTGTTGATAGTTTTCTTTGCTGTGAAGAAGCTTTTGTTTATTTATTTATTTATTTATTTATTTATTTTTGGATGCTCTGCATGGCTTGTGGGATCTTAGCTCCCCGACCAGGGATTGAACCCAGGCCCTTGGCAGTGAAAGCGTGGAGTCCTAACCACTGGACCACCAAGGAATTCCCAGAAGCTTTTTAGTTTGATGTAGTCCTGCTTATTTATTTTTGCCTCCATTACCAAATCAAAATATCCTTGTCAAGATGGCTCTCAAGGTGCTTACAGCCTATGTTTTCTTGTAAAGTGTTAGGGTTTCAGGTCTTACATTCAAGTCATTAATCCATTCTGAGTTAATTTTTATGTATGGTTAAAGATAGTAGTTTAGGCTGTCCATTTTGCCAACAGCATTTATGGAAGACACTGTCTTTTTCTGATTGTATATTGTTGGCCCCTTTGTCATAAATTAATTGACAGTATATGCATGCGTTTATTTCTGGGCTCTGTATGCTGTTCGATTGATCTGTGTCTTATTATGCTCAATATCATACTGTTTTGATCTCTATAGCTTTGTTATATGGTTTGAAATCAGGGAGCATTATGCTTCCAGCTTTGTTGTTCTTTCTCAAGATTGCTTTGGGTACTCAAATTCTTTTGTGGTTCCATGTAAATTTTAGGACTGTTTTTTTTCTATTTCTGTGAAAAATGCCATTGATATTTTCATAGGGAATGCATTGAATCTGCAGATTGCTTTGGGTAGTGTGAACCTTTTAACAAAGTTAATTATTTCAATCTATGAATATAGATTACCTTTCCTTTATTTTTATTGTCTTAGATTTCTTTTTTGTTTTAATTTATTTTATTGAAGTATAGTTGATTTACAGTGTTGTGTTAGTTTCTGGTATACCGCAAAGTGCTTCAGTTTTATATATATATGTATATGTATATACATATATTCTTTCTAATATTCTTTATCATTGTTTTATTGAATATAGTTCCCTGTGCTATACAGTAGGACCTTGTTGTTTATCCATTCTGTATATAATATTTTGCATCTGCTAATCCCAAATGCCCAATCCATCATTCCCCCCACCCACTCTCCCCCTTGGCAACCACAAGTCTGTTCTCTATATGTGTGAGTCTGTTTCTGTTTCACAGATAAGTTTATTTGTGTCATATTTTAGATTCCACATATAAGTGATACCATATGGTATTTGTAAGGAACGGCACCAAGAAACGGGGGAGAGCTTAAACAAGCTTTATTTGGGAATGCTCCCAGGCGAGGTTCACTGGTCCGAGAGAAAGGGGCCAGAGAAGTCGCGCCCGGGCGAGGGTTTGGGCAGAATTTATAGGGGAAGAAGGGAAAGGGCAAGAAGGGAAAGGGGTGTGGTGAATCCAGGAGGGCGCAGGTTATTCCTTATTTGGTGGTCTCTTCGGGTATCGTGGCAATATCCGGTGCCGGTTGCATCAGTCTTGGGACTGTTAGTCCCGCCCCTCGAAAGGTGGGAAGGCTGGGCCGGGTGGAAAGTCCCCAGGTCAGTTCCTGGAACTGGGTGGTCTGGAAAGTTTCGGTCTGATGCAACCTGTGAGTCTGATTGCATTCCCCTGCCTCGGGCCAGTTGGCCTTACATCCCGACATCTTTGGTGTAATGGGGCGGCGTTCTGATATATGGCTACTTCTTAATGAATGGGGGCGTTGAAAGGGGAGTCGGGCGACCAGAGGTCCGAGGCTTAAGGGAGACCAGTGGGGGGTTCTGTAGGAAGCAAGGTGTAAGGGCCGAGGAGCATTTAGTTTGTGGCCACCTGAAAGACTTCCTCCATGCGCCTGCGAAGGAACCTAAGAAAGCAGGGAGCAAGCATGAACAAGATACAGATGAGAATTAAGGGGCCTAAGATTGGTGTTAGCCAGGTATAGAGGGTGGATCGCCACCAATCGGGAATTGGGGAGGCGGACTGTTGGTGTTTGCGTTGGAGTTCTGCTCTTAAGCGATGGAGGGCGTTTACATTGTCTTAAACGAGTCCTGTTTCATTGATGTAATAGCAGCATTCCTCCCGTAGGAAGAGGCAGGTACCTCCTTTGTCGGCCGTCAGGAGATCCAGGGCTCGTCGATTTTGGAGGGCAACTCGCCTACTGAGGTGATCTGGCGCTGGAGAGAGGTGATGGAGGTGGCAGAAGCCTCAATGGCTAGCTGGAGTTTCTGTTCTAGGTACACTGTGTGTTAGGGCTCCTCCCCCGATGCCCGCAGCAACGAGAGAGGAGGCGAGGGAAATGCCTGCGACCATAGGGAGAAAGATGGCCCTTTGGCCCTTAGAGAGGTCGAGGGCCCGTGTTAGTGCTATCAGTTCAGCCCTTTGAGAGGTTGTCCCTTCTGGGAGGCTGTTAGCCTCGATAATAGGTGAGGTAGTTACCACTGCATAGGCTGCCCGTCAGCGTCTGTCAGCACCGAGTATTGAGCTGCCATCTACGAGGAGGGTGCGGTCCGGGTTTGAAAGAGGGGTGTCAAAGAGTCCCTCTCTCGGTGATTTGAAGGCTTCTATGACATGAGGGCAGGAATGGGATGGAAAACCCCTGGTGCCAGAGATAGGCAGGAGGGAAGCCGGGTTCAGTCAGGTGAGGGGAGAGATCAAGAGAAACAGCTGGGTTTTCAATGAATAGTAGGTGGAACTCCTGGATGCGGGAGGGGCCCAGGAGGGAGAGAGACTTGTGGCCTAGGAGGTCAACCAGCCGGTGGGAGGAAAACACGGTTCGTGGGTGGGCCAAAGTCAGTTTGAGTGTTTGTTTGGTCAGTTTGGCTGCTGCTGCTAGGGCCCGAAGGCATGGTTGCCATCCCCGAATGGTTGGGTCTAGCTGTTTGGAGAGGTTAGCCACAGGGCGGTAGGAAGGCCCTACAGGCTGGGCAAGGAGTCCAGTGGCTATTCCGGCCCATTCATCCACAAAAAGGTGAAAAGGTTGGTTTGGGTTGGGCAGAGAAAGGGGAGGAGAAGATATCAGAACGTTACGGAGGGTGAGAAAGGCCTGTCGAACGGCGGAAGGAGAGGTGAGGGGTCCTTGAGGGGTTTCTTTAGCGGCTAGATATCAGGGTTTAGCGAGGAGAGCAAAGTTAGGGAAAAATCCTATACGGCCCAAAAAGGAGAGAATTTGTTCTGCTGTTTCTGGAGGCTGGAGTTCACGGATAATCCGGGTGCGATCGGCTGTTAGCCCTTTTGTGGTAGGGGTAAGGTGGAGCCCCAGGTAGGTTACAGAAGATACAGATAACAGCCTTGGTTGGGGAGACCCGATAACCGCGAGAGCCAAGGTAATTAAGGAGATCTGCAGTGTGTTGTCTTGAGAGGCTGAGAGACGGGCTACAAAGGAGGAGGTCATCTACATATTGAAGGAGTGTGCTGGGGGTAAGGGAGCAGGAAGTGAGGTCCCGTGCCAGCGCCTGACCGAAGAGGTGAGGACTGTCACGGAAGCCCTGGGGAAGAACTGTCCAGGTGAGCTGACTGGAAGTATGAGTATCCGGATCCGTCTGGGTAAAGGCGAAGAGGAAATAGGAGTCGGGATGTAGGGGGATAGTGAAAAAGGCATCTTTGAGATCCAGAACCGTAAAGTTGGTTGTGGATGGGGGGATATGGGAGAGCAAGGTGTATGGGTTTGGTATTACTGGGTGGAGAGGAATTATGGCCTCATTGATTAGTCGGAGGTCCTGGACCAGGCGATAATCTCCAGAGGCCTTGCGGACAGGCAGGATGGGGGTGTTGCAGGGAGAGTCAGTGGGGATAAGGAGTCCCTGGTTTAGGAGTCTGGTGATAATAGGTTGTAGGCCTCTAAGGTGAGTCTCAGAGCTGGGAAATTGGGGTCTTGATGGAAATTTGGAGGGGTCCTTTAGGCGGATGAGGACGGGGGAATGGTGTGTTGCTATTATGGGCTTAGAAGTATCCCAGACTTGGGGATTGATTGGGTTCGGTGTGGCTGGAAGAGGGGAATAGGAGGGGGAGGGTTCTAGAGACAGACCAAGAAGAAGCAGGAGTTGGGAGGAGGGGACCTTAGGGTCAAGTCTAACCAGCTGGAGGGAGGCCCCTAAGTGGAAAAGGACATCTCGGCCTAGCAAGGGAACTGGGCAGGATGGTATGACTAAGAAGGAATGAGTAAAAGGGAGTCCTTCGATATGACATGGGAGTGGGCCAGTCTGGAGTGAGAAGGATGGTTTGCCATCAATACCCATGACCGAGATCTGGGAAGGAGAAACTGGCCCAGAATAGGTAGGCAAGACCGAATAGGTAGCCCCCGTGCCCACCAGAAATGAGATGGACTTACCCGCTACCTGTAGCGTTACCCTGGGCTCGGCGAGGGTGATGGGGGTCTTCGAGTCCGGGCGCCGTCAGTCGTCAGCCAATCCCAGCAGTTCGAGTGGTAATGCCGTTTGGTCGGCCTGCCCCCCGCGTGGAGACGCTGAGGGAGGGCCAGTCGTAGGGCAGTCACTCTTCCAGTGGCCCGTTAGCCCGCAGCTGGGACAGGGCTTAGAAGGAGGTCGGGGATTGGGACATTGGCGAGCCCAGTGGCCTTCTTTTACGCATTTGAAGCAGGCCCCTGGCGGGGTTGCCTTTTGCGGACCCCGTGGATGCTGTGATCCATGGGAGATGGCCGGCCTTAGGGCGGCTACAAGAGCTTGGGTTTGGAGGGCCACCTTTTGATGCATCCGAGCCTGTCGGCTGGATTCTGCCAAATCCTCACGGCCATTATAGACTTTAAAGGCCATCTTTACCAGATCTCGAATAGGGGTTTGAGGGCCGTCTTCTGCCCGTTTTAATTTCTTTTGGATGTCCGGGGCTGACTGGGTAATAAAATGGGTGGCTAGGACCGTTGCCCCTGCCAGGGTGTCGGGATCCAGCTGGGTGTAGAGAGTTACGGCCTCTGTAAGGCGATTGAGAAAGATAGCTGGATTTTCGTTAGGTTCTTGGGTTATCTCTTTTAGTTTTTCAAAATGGACTACCTTATGAGCGGCAGCCTGCATGCCAGCCAGGAGGCATTGGATCATGAGGTCGCGTTTACGACGGCCATCTTGGCCATCCTGATAAGTCCAGCCTGGATCGGTGCCAGGTACGGCAGTCGCTCCGACAGGCATGGAGTTGTCGGTAAGGTGAATCTGATCTGCATGGTTTCGGGCAGCAGTTTGAATTCTTTCCCTCTCTTCAGGGGTCAGAGTAGCTGATAGGATCACAAAGATATCGTGCCAGGTTAGATCGTAAGCTTGAGAGAGGTAGCGAAATTCTTTGATGTAGCGGGAGGAGTTAGCAGAAAAGGAGCCTAGTCGCTTTTCTATTTGAGAGAGATCTTGGAGGGAAAAGGGAATATGAACTCTAACTAATCCTTCCGCTCCTGCTACCTCCCTCAGAGGGCAGAGGAGATTTGGATCTTGGGAATCGTGAGAGCGTGTATGGGCACTAATTGGCGAAGCAAGGGGCGTGGGAGGAGAAACCATTGAGGGAGGCGGGGGAGCGGTTGGAGGGGCCGGAGCGGGTTCGGGAAGAGGAGGGACCGCTTCAGGGTAGGGTGGAGGTTGGAGAGGAGCTCTGGAGCGGGGGGAGGCGAGAGATTCGGGTGGGTCGGCTAGTGGAGAGGGGTCATCGTCAAAGGAAATTAGGGGCTTGGATGTAGGAGATGTATGTTTGGCAAGAAGGATCTGGGAAGTGGAACAATCGACGCAGAGGGAAGGACGGGAGCGTAAATACCAGAAGGCCTGGACATAGGGGACCTCAGACCATTTGCCCGTCCTGCGGCAGTAATTATCTAGATCACTGAGGATGTTAAAATCGAAAGTCCCTTCAGAAGGCCATTTGGATTGATTGTCTAGAGGATATTGTGGCCAGGCCACAGTGGAATAGAAAATAAGCCATCGGCGACGGAGATCTTGGGAGAACCCGAGGGCTGTAAAATTGGCTAGGAGACACCCCAGGGGCGTCTTAGGATCTGGTTTCGATTGTGAGGTTCCCATGACCCCAGTCTGTCCCTGAGTGAATGGAGAGGGAGAGAGGCGTCCCTGGTCTCAGTCTTCAATTCACGGCAGGTCGGAGGGCGGTCAGGCGATTGGGACGTCTCCACAGTTGCCCGAGGCCCGGAGAGAGGATGGAGGAGTCCCTGACGCGGCCGCGATTAAGGACAGGGAGTCCGGTGGGCAGGGACTCTGAGGGTCGGAGGGAACAATGGAGGGGGACTTAACCCGTTTTCTGCCGGATCGGGTGGATGAGTAGAGGTCCCCTGGTTGTCTCCCGGGGGAGGGGAGGAGCAGCCCGCACGGTAACCCGCGGGGCTTGGTACCCTTCCCGGGTTTCGGCACCAAATGTAAGGAATGGCACCAAGAAACGGGGGAGAGCTTTTAAACAAGCTTTATTTGGGAACGCTCCCGGGCGAGGTTCACTGGTCCGAGAGAAAGGGGCCAGAGAAGTCACGCCCGGGCGAGGGTTTGGGCAGAATTTATAGGGGAAGAAGGGAAAGGGGTATGGTGAATCCGGGAGGGTGCAGGTTATTCTTTATTTGGTGGTCTCTTCGGGTATCGTGGCAATATCCGGTGCCGGTTGCATCAGTCTTGGGACCGTTAGTCCCGCCCCTCGAAAGGCGGGAAGGCTGGGCCGGTGGAAAGTCCCCAGGTCAGTTCCTGGAACTGGGTGGTCCGGAAAGTCTCCGGGTCAGTTTCTGTAACTGGGTGGTCCGGAAAGTTTCGGTCTGATGCAACCTGTTAGTCTAATTGCGTTCCCCTGCCTCGGGCCAGTTGGCCTTACAGTATTTGTCTTTCCTTTTCTGACTTACTTCACTTAGTGTGATAATCTCTAGGTCCATCCATGTTGCTGCTAATGGCATTATTTCATTCTTTTTTTATGTCTGAGTAATATTCCATAGTGTAAATATACCATATTTTCTTTATCCACTTACCTTTTGATGGACATTTAGGTGGTTTCCATGTCGCGGCTATTTTAAGTAGTGCTGCTATGAACGTAGGGGTGCATATATCTTTTCAGATAAGAGTTTTGTCCAGATACATGCCCAGGAGTGTGATTACTGGATCATATGGCAACTGTATTTTTAGTTTTTTGAGGAACCTCCATGTTGTTTTCCCTAGTGGCTGCACCACTACATTCCCACCAACAGTGTGAGAAGAGTTCCTTTTTCTCTGCACAGTCTCCAGCATTTATTGTGTGTGGACTTTTTCATGACGGCCATTCTGACTGGTGTGAGTGATACCTCGTTGTAGTTTTGATTTGCATTTCTCTAATAATTAGTGATGTCTTGCCTCCTTTGTTGAAGATTAATTGACCATAGGCGTATGAGTTTATTTCTGGGCTCTCTGTTCTGTTCCACTGATCCATATGTCTGTTTTTGTGTCAATATCACACTGTTTTGTTTACTGTAGCTTTGTAGTATTGTCTGATGTGTGGGAGAGTTATGCCTCCAGCTTTGTTCTTTTTCCTCAGGATTGCTTTAGCAATTCTTGGGGGGGGGGGGGGGTTGTGGCTTCACTGGGGAATTCTACCAAACATACAAAGAAGAACTTAAACCGATTCTTCCCAAACTCTTCCAAAATATTGAAGAGGAGGGAACACTCCCAAATTCATTCTATGAAGCCACCATTACCCTGATACCAAAACCAAAGACACCTCCAAAAAAGAAAATTACAGGTCAATATCTTTGAATATGGATGCAAAAATTCTCAACAAAATATTAGCAAACTGAGTCCAACAACATGTAACAAAGATCATACATCACATCAAGTTGGATTCATCCCAGAGTCACATGGATGGTTCAACATATGTAAATCAATCAATGTGATACACCGTATCAACAAAAGACAAAAAACACATGATCATCTCAAGAGATGTAGAAAAAGCATTTGATAAAATTCAACATCCATTCATGATAGAAACTCTTACCCAAGTGGGTATAGGAGTAACATATCTCAACATAATAAAAGTTATTTATGACAAACTCACAGCCAACATAATACTAAAAGGTGAAAAGCTGAAAGCCTTCCTGCTAAAATCTGGAAGAAGAGGATTTCCACTTGTATACAACATAGTATTGGAAGTCCTAGCCATGGCAATCAGACCAGAGAAAGAAAAGGTGTCTTAAATTTCTTTCATTAACATTTTATAGCTTTCAGTGTACAGATCTTTCACTTCCTTGGTTAGATTTATTTCTAGGCATTTTATTCTTTTTGATGCAGTTGTAAAGGGGATTGTTTTCTTAATTCCTCTTTCTGATAGTGTGTTATTAATGTATAGAAATGCAACAGGTTTCTGTATATTGACTTCGCATCCTGCAACTTTAGTGAATTCGTTTATTCTAACAGTTTTTTGGTGTTTTCTATATATAATATCATGTCATCTGCAAATAGTGATAGCTTTCCTTGTTCCATTACAATTTAGATGCCTTTTATTTCTTTTTCTTGCCTAATTTCTCAGGCAAGGATTTCCAATACTATGTTGAATAAAAGTGGCAAGAGTGGGCATCCTTGTCTTATTCCTGACCTTAGAGGTAAAGCTTTCAGGATTTCACCATTGAGTATGATGCTAGCTGTGGACTTATTATATATGGCTTTATTATTTTTGAGGTGCATTTCCTCTATATGCACTTTGTGGAGAGTTTTTGTCATAAATGGATGTTGAATTTTGTCAAACACTTTTGGTACATCTATTAATATGATCATACGATTTTTATCCTTAATTTTGTTAATGTGGTATGTTATATTGATTTGTGAATGTTGATACATCCTTGAATGGTACATGATTCTTTTAATGTATTGTTGAATTTGGTTTAAAATTATTTTGCTGATGATTTTTGTATCTATGTTCATCAGTGATACTGGTCTGTAATTATCTTTTCTTGTGGCCTGTAATTATCTTTTCTTGTGGCATCCTTGTCTGGTTTTGGTATCAGGGTAATGCTGGCTTTGTAAAATGAGTTTGGAAGTGTTCTCTCCTATTCTTTGGAGAAATTTGAGAAGGACTGTTATTAATTCTTTGAATGTTTGGTAGAATCCACCAGTGAACCCATCTGGTCCTGGACTTTTGTTTGCTGAGAGGTTTTTTATTACTTATTCAATCTCCTTACTAGTAATCAGTCTGTTCAGATTTCCTATCTCTCATGATTCAGTCTTGGTAGATTGTATGTTCCTAGGAATTTACCCATTTTTTCTAAGTTTTCAAATTTATTGGCATATAATTGTTTACAGTAGTCACTTACTATCCTTTGTATTTTTGTGGGATCCACTGTAATGTCACCTCTTTCATTTCGATTTTATTTATTTGTGTTCTCTTTTTTTCTTGGTGAGTCTAGCTAAAGTTTTGTCAGTTCTGTTTATCTTTTCAAATAACCAGCTTAGTTTCATTAATCTTTTCTGTCTTTTTAGTCTCTACTTCATTTCTGCTCTGATCTTTATTTCCTTTCATCATAACTTTTGACTTCATTTATTGTTCCTTTTCTAGTTCCTTGAGATGTGAAGTTAGGATGTTTATTTGAAATGTTTCTTGTTTATTGATATAGGTAGTTATTGCTATGAACTTCCATCTTAGAATTGCTTTTGCTGAATCTGTAAGTTTTGGCATCCTGTATTTCCATATTCATTACTCTCAAGGTACTTTTGACTTCCTCTTTTTTTTAATAAATTTATTTATTTTATTTATTTATTTTTGACTATGTTGGGTCTTTATTGCTGAGCAGGGACTTTCACTAATTGCGGCGAGCAGGGGCTACTCTTCATTGTGGTGCACAGGCTTCTCATTGTGGTGGCTTCTCTTGTTGTGGAGCATGGGCTGTAGGCACACGGGCTTCAGTAGTCGTGGCATGCAGGCTTCAGTAGTTGCAGCACGCGGGCTCAGTAGTTGTGACTCATGGGCTCTAGAGCACAGGCTCAGTAGGAGTGGTGCATGGGCTTACTTGCTCCGCAGCATGTGGGATCTTCCTGGACCAGGGCTTGAACCCATGTCCTCTGCATTGGAAGGTGGATTCTCAACCACTGCGCCACCAGGGAAGCCCTACTTTCTCTTTTGATTTCTTCTTTGACCCATTAGCTATTCAGTAGCATGTTGTTTTATCTCCACATATTTGAATTTTTCATTTTTCTTCTTCTAATTGTTTTCTCATTTCATACCATTGTGGTAGGAGACGCTTGATTATGATTTCAGTCTTTTTAAATTTATGAAGATTTGTTTTATGGGCTAACATATATTCTGTCCTAGAGAATGTTACATGTACACTTGAGAAGAATGTGTATTCTGTTGCTTTTGGTTTGGTTGGAATGTTCTGTGTATATCTGTTACATCTATCTGGTAGAAGGTGTCATTTAAGGCTGATGCTTCCTTATTACTTTTCTGTTTGGATGATCTATTCATTGATATAAGTGGGGTATTAAAGTCCCCTACAATTATTGTATTGCAATCTATTTCTCCCTTTAGGTCTGTTAATATTTGCTTTATATATCTAGATGTTCCTATGTTGGGTGCATAAATATTTACAAATGTTATATCTTTTTGTTGAGTTGACCCTTCTATCATTTTGTAACACTCTTCTTTGTCTCTTAATATAGTCTTTGTTTTAAAGTTTATTTTGTCTGACATAACTGTAACTACTTCAGCTTTTTTTGTTTCCATTTGCATGGAACATCTTTTTTCCATTCCTTAACTTTCAGTCTGTGTGTGTCCTTACATCTGAAGTGAGTCTCTAGTAGGCAGCATATAGATGGGTTTTTAAGCTAGCTTCACTTTTTTTTCATTCTTTTTTTTCTGCCCTGATTGGGTGAGTTCCACTGTCCTGTCCTTGAGTTCACTGATCCTTTCTTTGTTTCATCTGGTCTGCTTTTGAATCCCTCTAGTGTATTTTTCAGTTCAGCCATTGTATGCTTCACCTCTATGACTTCTATTTGGTACTATCTTACATTATCTCTCTTTGTTGAAGTTCTCACTACATTTATCTATTCTTTTTCCACGTTTATTTCGCATTTTGATGATTATTACTTTGAACTCTTTATCAGATAAATTACTTATCTTTGTTTCATTAAGGTTTTTTAACGTTTTATCTAGTTACTTTATTTCGAGCATATCCCTGTGTTTCTTCAATTTGCTTGACTGTCTGTGTTGGCTTTTAAGCATTAGATTAAACAGCTGCCTCTTCCAGTCTCGTGGGAGTGGTCTCATGCGGGAGATGAACGCTGTCATCCAACCATGCCCTAGCTCTTGGTTGTTTCTCAAATCTTTGTGATTGTTCAAGTAGACTAATTTATTTTTAACGGCTCCCAGTAGTTGAGGGTGTGCCAAGACCTGTCAGTGTCCCAAAGGGGAGGATTTCAGTCAGCACCTAGATTCAGGCTGATTTGGAAGCCAGACCCTCAAAAAGCAGCTTTTAGAGTATGCAAATATATACAGTCCTGTGGGACCACTAGTGTAAACCCCACTGGCCCCCAGAACCAGGTGATCTGGATGTGTGACCTCAGTGGCAGTCACAAAAGTTGGGGCTCCAGATGAGTGTATAACCTCCTTTCTAGGACATATTGGTGATGTGTACGAAGGTAGAGGGAGACTGCAAAGATGGCATCCATTGGCTTTTGTTCCCTGTGAACACCTCCGTAGGTCCCTGTTGTGTGCCAGTCCTGAAGCCTGCCCCTTAGGTCAAAGCCCTAGGACAAATAAGCATCTTTCACAGAAAGACTGGAGTGTGTTTCAGTCAACTGTCTGCGCAGTACCCTGGGAGTAGTGGCCTGCCAAGAACTGTCTCTCTTATTGGAACAATCCCATAGGACCCAAGAACACAAAGCCCCTTGGCCACCAGAGCCAGATCATCAAGGAGCATCCACTGGGTGGCAGCTGCAAAAACTGGGGCACCAGAATTGTGTAAAAGCTCACCTCAGGGAGATACTCATGGTCTGGAGCACCACAGAGGGAGGGTGTGAAGATGGCACCCACTGACTGGAATGAGGCAGAGGGAGGGTATATAGATGTCACCCACCAGGAAAGAGGGTACCTGCTGGCTAGACAGAGCACAAAGATAACACTTGCTGCCTGGAATGAGACAAAAGGAGAGCATATAGATGGTGCCAACAGGAAAAAAAAAAGAAAAAAAGCATAGCTTAAGAAAAAAAAGATGGCGCCCAGAGAGCAAAGCTGAGGTAGAGTGTGAAGATGGTGACCCCCAGCCGGCAGGCCCCTAGACGTGTGGTAAATTAGATGCCTGCATCTATAGCTCAGGCCAGAGCTTTATGACTAGCAAATTGGTGTCATTCACGTGAAGTCTGGGTGCTTCTCTAGTGGCTGCCACTTGCTCTGAGCCCTGGGGTGGATGAGTCTGAACACTTGAGCCCTTTAAGAGCCATTTCTCAAGTCATTACAGTCTTTTGGATGCAAGCCCTGTTGGTTTTCAAAGCTAGATGCTTTGGGGCTCATCTCTCAGGTGCAGGATTTATAAGTTGGGGTGCTCAGTTAGGGTTCAAACCCTTTACTGCTCAGGGAGAAGCTCTGGGTTCTAAGTTCCCTCCTGATTGTTGGTCACTGCAACAGGGATGGATTTCATGGCAAAATTGTGTCCCAGACTCTCCTACCAACTTTGATGAGAGACTTCCTTCATTCATACAATGCACAGGAGTCACTCAGACAGCTTTTAGGTTTTTTCCAGAGGAAGTTGTTCTGTATTACCTGCAAGTTTGGTCTGTTTATGGGTGGAGGTGAGCCTAGGATCCTCCTATATCACCATCTTGAACTGGAACTTTAAATGTGTTTTTTTAACATGATGCTGTATGATGAATTCCCTGGGTTTAAAAAAAAAAAAAAAACATTAGTTATGTGTTTGAAATCAAAGTTTAGGTGCTCATCAAGGAACTAAAACACCACAACAAATTTAGAAACATCTTGCTATCCACTACTCCCATTAATAGTTCTCTTTTCCAGATGTTCTCATTATCCTCCCCAACTACCAAGGCATTGATATTTAGAGACATTTTTAATATAAAATCTTAAGATAATATCCCTTGCGTTATTTCTCTTCATTGGCCTAATCTGATTTTATCTTTCATAACTTTATAACTGAATAACTTTGAAAGCCTCCTTGATGATCTAATATCACTAGTCTTTCTTCCAATCACATCTTATTCTTGGTCTAAAAGTAATCTTTTTTTTGGCAAGAGGTTTTCAGTATCTGTCTTCCCCATTAACAAACTTTAATTGAACTGCAAAACACTTGCAGAGTTTCATGAAGGCTATTTCAACCTTCCCTCTTTTAGGGTTATTGGGTTTGGGCACATGTCACCCCATTTTTCACCAAGCTCACCTAGCTGACTAGTCACCTGTACTGTTTTTCCCCCTACATTCCATGTGTTTTCTTCCAAAATTTTGCCAAGTTCGAAGTGAGCTGCTTTACCATGTACAAGTCATTGTACCACACTGCCAGGCCAGCATTCCCTACTTTCACTCTTGTCCCACAATTTACCAATGTCATCTTCTATTCTGGCTGTGCTACCAGATTTATTGTCTTTTGCTTAAGGCTTTACTTCCTACTTCTGTGGGATTGTACATGTTGGATCCCCTCCATAATTCAAGAGGCTGCTTTCCTTTAAATTCAGTCTTAAAACACAGTTACCCCTATTTTAATTATCATTTATTCTATTGCCAGAATTATTTTGTGCTCCTCTTACTTGTATTCATTACTTTTTATTTTATCTTATAAGGTCAAATACAGTTGCATTTGTGTGTTTTTGTTGCTAAGTACTCAGGGTTGTACCTGAGGCTTGATTTGCATTTGTGCCCTCTTGTGGGATGAAACACTAAGGAAGAGTGAGCATAGGAAGAAGAGTTGGAATTGGATCTGTATGATACTTGCCTTCTCATTTTTGTAGATGCCAGATCTCCCTTGAACTAATCTGGCTATGATAAAATGATTTTGAGGAATCAGAATGTCATAAAGCCTTTCCCATTCCAGTTTTAGCCTTTGAATAATGAAAGTTGAAATTAAACTGAAAAACTTAATAATTTATGAAAATTATAAATTGAAAATATTGGAGATAAATCTGGGCCTTTGGTTTTTACTTAAAAATGTATGTGAAATCTTATTTGAAGATTAAAGGTTTATCATTCTTTATTCATCTAACAGAGAAATAGGTAGGAAGGTCTCCTAGGTGACTTGTTGGGTGAGGGTCAGGAGAGTAAAGTAACTTGAAGGATGAGTAGAGATTAGGAAGGCAAAAAATTCGTGGAGATGTTGATAGGGAGAGAGAGAAATAAGATAGGCAGTACTAGGCCAGGTATGAGAAATCACTCCAACAGAGGCTTAATAGTGACTATTGAGGGTGAGAATGGGAGTTAGCAGAGCTTAGGCCAGAGAGGACAATATACCAGATCCTGAAGGGCCAATTGAGATAGTTATCCCATATTAATAACTATATCACAAGGTTATCCAAGGAAGGATTTAAAGAATGAGAGTAACATTATCTTCAAATGAATGGTTAAGAGAAGAATTTAAACAATTGTTCAGATAATTAAAACTAAGTTATTGCTAAATGACTTAGCTAATTTAGGGGTGTGTGTGTGTGTGTGTGTGTGTGTGTGTGTGTGTGTGTGTGTGTGTGTGTGTGTGTGTGTGTGTATGTTTCCCTGTTCTGAATGATATTACTTCACTTTTATACCATTTTGGTGCATTGAATGCTTAAGTAGTATTAAATTTATAACTAGAATTAATGAAACAGAATTTTAGAGCTTAGAGAATACCTTAAAAATTATCTAATTCAAACTTCCATTTTTTAGATGTGAAAATCAAGGACTACTAAAGTTAAGCAACCTTTCTAATGTTGTGTAGCTAGTAAATAGCAGAGTCAGGATTTGTATCGGTTTCATCTAATTCCTATGCTCTTAACCAATATATCATCCCACAAAATAAAATCAATAATAGGTATACTTCAGACATTTTTTTCAAACTGTTTTATTAATATGATTTTATTTTGCAATTTACACCACTATGTACATATTGTAGTTCACAGATTAGAAGTCACTAACATAAACTGCAGTACGCATCTCAACTTTGACAGACTAGTGATTACTTAAGAGACCATAGATTATGATAAATTGATCAGTTGGCTGCATGGAGAAGAATTCCTTTCCCGTGACTGGAAAGGGAGCAAAAGAGGGCTAAACGGTTTCATTGTTATAGAAATCTACATCAAGGTCAAATTCCATGAGAAGTCTTTATATAGCTATAGAATGTGTAGTGTTTATAGAATGTTGATAGGGTTTATGCAAATAAACCAAGTTTCTGATCTACTTTATAAAAAGACCTATCAAAAGAAGGTAAAACAAGTCACAAAATATGCTTTCAGTATATCCAAATATTAAATTTTAAAAGTTCTAACTTGCTGGGAGACCAGACCTTAAGTTAAACCTGAAATATGAAAATTCATAACTAACTGCTGCTATTTAAATTGTATGTAACTATTAGGGTACATGGTATTTTTTGACAGGCCAGTTCATAACCATTCTAAATAGTCTAAGTAGTTATAATGTTAAAAGTTATATTTTATTATATAGTGAGTCTAGGTATGATGACTTTTAACAGATCCCTTTTTTATGAGGCTTTATATTTCCCCTGTCAGTCAAATGAGAATTCATTTATTTAAAAAAGAAGGAGAAGGATGAAGAGTTTCATTAATTTTAAAGTCCCTGGGTTAGTACAAATTTAATTTGGTTCCGTTCCCATGTCATCTGGGGGAACTGGAGGCCCAGCTTCTCACTTAATGTAGATTTCTTTCCCTTTTGAGTAAATATCTTCCGTGTGACTTTTTATTGGTTTTTAATCTGAAATCTTTTTCTTAACATATTAAGTACTGCCAGCCTTGGTAGGGAGTGCCATCTCCAGTATGCTTTAGTCGTATATTCATGTTTTCATATTCCTCATTCATGCATTTATTTTTATTTATTTATTTATTTATGGCTGCGTTGGGTCTTCATTGCTGCGTGTGGGCTTTCTCTAGTTGTGGCGAGCAGGGGCTCCTCTTCATTGAGGTGCACGGGCTTCTCATTGCAGTGGCTTCTGTTTGTTGCGGAGCACGGGCTCAGTAGTTGTGGTTTGCAGGCTCTAGAACACAGGCTTAGTAGTTGTGGTACATGGGCTTAGTTGCTCTGCAGCATGTGAGATCTTCCTGAACCAGGGCTCGAACCCATGTCCCCTTCATTGGTAGGCGGATTCTTAACCACTGTGCCACCAGGGAAGTCCTCATGCATTTATTAGTCACTCAACAAATATTTATTAGTGCCAGGCACTCAGGATCAGTAGAAAGGAGTCTCATAAAGTTGTTAAAAGAATATAGTCATTGTACTTAAAGTTAGACTATGAGATGTCCCAGTTCCTTGTGGACATTTTACTCATGTTATCTTGGTGCAGCAGCTCTATTTTGTCCATGTGACATGCTAGATGGATGTTTCTCATGAATGTGAGATTATGCAAGTGTTGGCCGTGGGACCAAAAGGGAAGTAGTTGATCCATCTATTTTCCACAGAGTAATTTTCCCTGATTTTTTGTAATTATGACATTGCTCTCTTCTCACCAAACGTAAGATATCTCAGTTGCTCACATTATTAATATTGTTTTCATTTTATTTTTTAAAGTCTTTAATATAGTCACCTATTTTGTCATCTCACCAGAGAGAGCATATTTATGAATGTTCTTATCATGTATTTATCATCATATCCCCTGCCAGAAGAATGACCTGACATTCTAGTTGCCAGTATGCTGGAGAATTGCAGAGTTCCATGGGCAGCCTGTGTCCTTGATTCTGCTTCAGCTAATTTTTTTCAGGCAGAGGAAGCAGTCATGTTTAAGGCTTGATTTCTGGAGTGACAGCTACAACAATGGGATTTGAATTATTAGTATTAAACTATAGGCTTTAGCCTGATAATTCTTCTGGATTTCACAACTTGAGTTCCTTAATACCACATTTAAGTTTAGCCCTTCCCCAGTTACTGGTAACAGTTCTATATTTAAGAACAGATACGGTGAGGAGCTCATGGTCAGGATTTTATGAACTTAGTATCCACTCGTTCTTCACATTACTTTGTCTTGGTACGTTGGTTGCAGTCGTTAAGCTCTTGCTTTGACCTCTCTCGAGCCCTTCTTATGTCTGTCTCTAGCAGTTGAATCCCTGTGTTTTCATCTATAAATGAATCTATGCTTTGTTTTCTTGCACATTATCCTAGTTCCAGCCTAAAGTGCTGTTTTGAATACCAAGGTTTCATGATTCCTTAAAGGTCGAATTTGGCAACTTTCTGTTAAACCTCCCTGGTGCAACAGCCTCATCACCTGTACTCTTCCTGTTGCCTACTATTAGATTACTTCCTCTTATTCTGTGTCATGCTTTGCTTATTGAATGGGACTTTGACCATTTGTAGACTGCCAAATTTCTCTGATAGTCTGGATTACCTCTCCCTTCCTGCTGCTTAGAATCTCCCAATGATTGCCATCTCCACTTCAAAGATCTGTCTAATCTCTGGGTCTCTGCGTACTTACTGTCAACAGTGTGATCCATTCTTAATCTGAGTCTCTGTTTTTACAGTAGATACATGAAAATTCTGCATAAAAATTGCCTAATTCTGAAAATCCAGTGGACCAACCAAGCCTGTTGAATGTAACTCCACATTATGTTTAGGTTTAGAAACATTCAGAAACACATTTATCTGAGTCAAACTTGTATACTGCATAAGGGGATAGAAAATTGTAAAAGCTACTAGTAAGTAACTATAAGCTGCTCTGGATTTCTGTTTTATTTATTTTTTAGTAGTTTTTGGAGAACTAAATTCAAAGTGGAAAGAAAAGGATAAAAGCACCTGTTAGTTCATGGTAAGTTCTTACATTTTAAGTGACTAACCGTAAGTGTAGTTTGTCTCCTGTGTGAGTCATGTTTTACAATTTGTCAAAATTTTGGGAAGTATGACATAATTCATTAACATAGTAGTTAACATTTCAAATAGATAAAGATGGGCTTCTTTAGTAAAACAGTACAGCAAAAGAGTCGTTTTCTCTGGGAACCATAGGCTAACACAGTAGAGACAGTTTACTTAAAGAATAGGGCATAGCGTAAATGTACCTTAAGAATATCACAAATAGGTTTTTTATTTAGCTTATTAAATATAAATTTATCCACCTTACAGCACAGCATCTGAATAAACCAAAGTACTTTTTAAGGTCAACTGATTTTGTTTATAGTTTGTCTTTAAATAAAAGCTGATCCCTTTCTTAAAGTGAAACTTGTATTTCTGATTTCATATTTTCCTTTTTCAAAGAAAGGTCTTATATTATTGTTTCCATAATAGTAAACCCAAACTGTGAGTGTATCCCTAAGTAGCTATGGACCCTGTAGTTTATGGGCTCTCATATAATTAATTAGTCATCTCAACGTAACACTTAAGATTATTTGATACATAACCTGTATGTACTCCAAATAGTGTAATAATTTTCTAAATGCAGATTTTATCTGCTTATCAAGTTGTGCATCATAGTAAAAAATTAATGATAAATGATAATTCCATTAATGATTTTATTTGATTAGAGACCATATTTGTTGTCTATCATTTTCAAGATGACACTTGGTAAACAATCTTGTAATTCATATTATCTGTCAACTCAAATAATTTTATAAATTAATTGGAATCCATACTTGTGTATATGGTTCTAAATTATAGCTTTTGGTTAATAATTTGTAGAAGACTATTTAGAATGTGTAGTAAGGCCCTAAATCTATTTGGATAAAAGGGCTTTGTTAAGAAAAGAAAAAGAAGGAAAAAAAAAGTAATCTCGTATCTTGTGCACTTCCTTCCGTGCTGCCAGAGGGATTTTTCTAACAGAAATCTAATCATTTCGTTTACTACTCAAAATTATTCACTAGTTGCTTATTGTCTATATTTTTAAATATTAACTCTGTAACATTAAAAATACTCTGTGATTTTACCCTTGTCTCCTAAACCAGCCTTATTTCCTGCCATTTCTTCTTTTTCTAACCGTATCATAATGCTTGCTTTGCCTTCAACACCCCATGCTATCATTTTTTTTCTTTTTTAATTTATTTATTTTTGGCTGTGTTGGGTCTTCGTTTCTGTGGGAGGGCTTTCTCTAGTTGTGGCAAGCGGGGGCCACTCTTCATCGCGGTGCGCAGGCCTCTCACTATCGCGGCCTCTGTTGTTGCGGAGCACAGGCTCCAGACGCGCAGGCTTAGCAGTTGTGGCTCACGGGCCCAGTTGCTCCGCGGCATGTGGGATCTTCCCAGACCAGGGCTCGAACCCATGTCCCCTGCATTGGCAGGCAGATTCTCAACCACTGCACCACCAGGGAAGCCCCCCATGCTATCTTTTAAAGCTTCAGAATATTTCTAGAAAAATAATATTTAAAAGGTAGTTTCAAATGTTAAGATAACCAACTGTAGGTATATTTACCCTCTGAAATGAATATATATATATATATATATATATATAAAATGAGGTGATATGAGCTTATGGTTAGTGATACATGTTAAGAGTCAATTACTAAAGATAGTAGTGAAAATTCTGGTAATTATAATTACGGACATGAGTTTCAGCTACAGAATGTAGAGCAGAGACCCATAGGCTAGAGTTTTGGGAATATTCACCATTGACCTATGGGAGAAAAATCATATTGCGTAAGTTAGGCTTCTTGGCTGCATACAGCCAAAACTACTTCGATTAAAAAACAAAACACACAGGGCTTCCCTGGTGGCGCAGTGGTTGAGAGTCTGCCTGCCGATGCAGGGGACGCGGGTTCGTGCCCCAGTCCGGCAAGATGCCGCGGAGCAGCTAGGCCCGTGAGCCATGGCCGCTGGGCCTGCGTGTCCGCAGCCTGTGCTCCGCAATGGGAGAGGCCACAGCAGTGAGAGCCCCGCGTACCGCAAAAAAAAAAAAATAAACAAAACAAAAAACCCCCACAATATATTAGACAAAATTCAAGTGGCTCTTAATCAGTGTTAAATCCAGAGGATCTAGGTTGGGCAGAAAACAAAGGATGCAACACAGCTAAGATTCTGCCACAGCAATAGTCTACTTTAGGTACTACTACTAGTGCCATTGCCAATAGATACTCTCAGCCATTGTCACTAACTGTCCTGCCACTAGAAACTCTTGCTGTGAGTCTGGACTCCTAATAAATGGTGATATCTCTAATCTATGAGGAAAAATATGGATTATTCAAAATAAACTAGATAGCCATTTGGACAAAAAAATAAATAAAATGGATTCCTCCTCTACCGTAATTCCATACAGATCAAAGTTTTAAACGTGTAGAGAATAAAATCATAAAAGTACAAGGAAAAAAGCATGAATGAATATTTTTAAATATATACTCTTGGAATGAAGAAGATACTCAGGGATGACACAAAGCCAAGAAATCGTAAGAAAGATACCTTTTACTACAGTAAAAACAAAAACAAAAAGAGCCCTAAAATTTAAAATAAAGTAAATCAATTTGAACCTCAAAATGTATCCAATTGGTGGCATAATCACACAGAGAGGAAGTATTCCAAGTGATTTAAAAACACAGCTGTTAGAATGCACCTCCCTAAGTGACATATACCCTACAGAAAAAAGAACTGAAAAAAGAAACTTTAACAATTATTTACAGAAATCATATAGTTGATAGTAGTGTTAGTATTGTTATTCTCAGACTGTTATGTGTGGATTGTGGGATTTTTAAAAAATGAGTAAATAAGCAGTATTCTAATTTTATCATCCTGGTCCCCTTGAGAACCAGGCATGGGAGAAAGGAAATATGAATATAAGATGGAAGGGTTAAATTAAAACCCTGTAGTACTGAACTTGAATTAGAAGTATTAGTAGAACTCATAATAACTTTTCTCTTTAAGAATAAAACAATTATTTTCTAGCTCTGTCAAATGAAAAATCCTAGAAACAAAAATCAATCCAATAGGAATGAACATCCTGAGTGCCCAGATTATGCTCTTAAAGTGTCATTTTCCATGAAAAACCTCTAGGGATCCTAGAAAAAATGGTTGATTCCAGACCTGGAAAGGGCAGATAACAAGGCTATGTGTGTAGAATATTCTGGAAGAGTACACAGAAAAACTGTTAATAACGGTTGTTGCTGGGGAGGGGAATTGAGGGCTATCTTTTTTTGCATATTGTGCATTCTTTGTTTTCAGCATGATAAAATCATTAAAAATCATTTGGAGAGATAAATTCTTACTCATTGTTATTGTCTGCCTGAAAGAGCATGTTACTTGGGGTTGAGGTTGGCAGGATTTACCCATATAATGTGATAGAAAAACATTGTAGTGTCATATGTGTGTTTTAAAGTATACTTATTAACTTCTTTATTGGATCTACAGAAGTGAGCATTACCTTCTAATAGGTTACCACATGAGTAGTACAAGAAAAAATTTGGATAATTTATTATGAACGTTTGGGAATCAAATGATTAATAATTAAAATTTCCTATGTCAATTAATAAAGTGGTATTTTAGAACCATAAAAATAATGTCCTATTTCTGAATTTGAGGAGTGGATGGATTCCTTTACTTAAGTAGTCATGTATTCAATAAATATTTATTTTAACACTGTGAAAATATTGGTAACAAGATGGACATGATCCCTGCATTCATATCTTATGATCAAGTTGGAAAAACAGATTAAAGATAAAAATAGACAAATACAAATTATGGAAGTGCCGTGAAGAAAATAAATAAAGAGCTTATGGAGAGTATCAGTACTATGGGGACAAACTTAGTTTAGATAAGAGACCTGAAGAATGAGAAGTAGCTTTTAAATAACTGGAGGTAAAGCATTATAAGACAGGAGAATCGGCCTTCAGGGAGAAAGGAGCTTAGATTTTTAAAGAATTGAAAAAAGATTAGTTAACCTTTATTAGTTGTTGAAGTATAAAATTTCTAGATAGAGTATCTGGATAGATGCTGATGCCGTTTACTAAAATGGGAGAATACTGGGTTGGAGCGTAAGTCTGAGAAGGAAAATCAAGAGTTCTGTTTCAGATATTTTAAATTTTAGATGTCTGTGTGATATCCAAGTGGAGGTTTAAATACACTTTAGATTTTGAGATATAAATTTGGAAATTATAAGCAAACAGATGATAGATCGGTTTTAAGGAGAGGAAAGAAAAGCAGGCATTCTTTAGAGCTGTGTTGTCCAGTGTAGTAGCCATTAGGGTCAAATGGCTCTTCAAATTTAAATTAATTAAAATTACATCAAACTTAGTGTATTTCTTCATCAACTGTAGCCACATTCCAAGTGCTCAACGGTCACATGTAGTTGGTAGCAACCATACTAAACAGCACATAAAAAAACATTTTCATCATTGCAGAAAGTTCTGTTGGACAGCACTAGTGTAGATCCCTGAGAAACACTAACTTCTGGTTAGGCACAAAGGTCTGGAGAATATGAAGGAGTAGTGAAAAAGGAGAAAAACTAAGAGCATGTTTTAAGAAGCAGCAAAGGGTCAACTGTGTTAAATGCTGTTGAGAGGAAAAGTCCGGGGGAGTCTCCATTGGATTTGCTACCATGTAGTTTATTGGCAACATGACAAGAGGACTTGTCTGAGCTGGTAGAGGCAGAAACTAGATCTAACTGGGTTTAAAAGTGAATAGATGGTGCAGAAATGGAGATAGCATATTTTGGCAGTTCAGAGAAGTTTGGTTATGAAGGGAAACAATGAAATAGATCACTATCTGAAAGGGTATATAGGAGTAAGAGCTTTAAAAATTGACATATATATTTATAAATAAACACACAAACACTTATGTACATACATATGCATACATATGTGTCTACTAGATTGTAATGTAAGCTCCTTGAAAGAATGAACTCTAGTGTCTCATTGAATCATGGTTTTTTTTGTTTGGTTGGTTGGTTTTTTTTTGCGGTACGCGGGCCTCTCACTGTTGTGGCCTCTCCCGTTGCGGAGCACAGGCTCCGGACGCGCAGGCTCAGCGGCCATGGCTCACGGGCCTAGCTGCTCCGTGGCATGTGGGATTTTCCCGGACCAGGGCATGAACCTGTGTCCCCTAGCATCGGCAGGCGGACTCTCAACCACTGCGCCACCAGGGAAGCCCTGAATCATGTTTTTTTAAATTTTATTTTATATTGGAGTATATTTGATTTACAATGTTGTGTCAGTTTCAGGTGTACAGCCATGTGATTTAGTTATATCTATTCTTTTTCAGATTGTTTTCCCATAGAGGATATTGCTGAGTATTGAGTAGAGTTCCCTGTGCTATACAGTACATCCTTGTTGATTATTTTATTTATAGTAATGTGTATATGTTAATCCCAAGCTCCTAATTTATCCCTCCCCATCCCCATCTTTCCCCTTTGGTAAGCATAAGTTTGTTTTCTAAGTCTGTGAGTCTGTTTCTGCTTTGTAAATAAATGCACTTGTATCATTTTTTTGATTCCACATATAAGCGATATGATATTTGTCTTTCTCTGTCTGACTTCACTTAGTATGATAATCTCTAGATCCATCCATGTTGCTGCAGATGGCATTATTTCATTCTTTTTTATGGCTGAGTAATACTCCATTGTGTATATGTACCACATCTTTATCCATTCCTCTGTCAATGGACATTTTGGTTGCTTCCATGTCTTGGCTATTTTAAATAGTGCTGCAGTGAACATTCAGGTGAATATATCTTTTCGAAGTATGGTTTTCTCTAGATATATGCCCAGGAGTGGGATTGCTGGGTCATACGGTAGTTCTATGTTTAGTTTTGTAAGGACCTGCATACTGTTCTCCATAGTGGTTGTACCAATTTATGTTCCCACCAACAGTGTAGGAAGGTTCCCTTTTCTCCACACCTTCTCCAACATTTATTGTTTGTAGACTTTTTGATGATGGCCGTTCTGACTGGTGTGAGGCGATATCTCATTGTAGTTTTGATTTGCATTGCTCTAATAATTAGTGATGTTGAGCATCTTGCCGTGTGCCTCTTGGCCATCTTTGGCCTGCTCTGTCTTCTTTGGAGAAATGTCTATTTAGGACTTCTGCCCATTTTTCAATTGGTTTGTTTCTTTGATATTGAGCTGCATGAGCTGTTTGTATATTTTGGAGATTAATCCCATGTTGGTGGCTCCGTTTGCAAATATTTTCTCCCATTCTGAGGGTTGTCTTCGTTTTGTTTATGGTTTCCTTTGCTGTGCAAAAGCTTTTCAGTTTAATTAAGTCCATTTGTTTATTTTTGTTTTTATTTTCATTACTCTAGGAGGTGGATTGAAAAAGATAATGCTGCAATTTATGTCAAAAACTGTTCTGCCTATGTTTTTCTCTACGAGTTTTATAGTATCCAGCCTTAGATTTATTGATAGGTCTTTAATCCAGTATGTATTTATTTTTTGTGTCTGGTGTTACGGAGTGTTCTAATTTCATTCTTTAAATGTAGCTGTCCAGTTTTCCCAGCACCACTTACTGAATAAACTGTCTTTTCTCCATTGTATAGTCTTGCCTCCTTTGTTGTAGATTAATTGACCATAGGTGCGTAGGTTTATTTCTGGGCTTTCTTTCCTGGTCCATTGATCTGTATTTCTGTTTTTGTGCCAGTACCATACTGTTTTGATGACTATAGCTTTGTAATATAGTCTGAAGTCAAGGAGCCTGACTTTCAGAGTACAAGTCTTTGGCCTCCTTAGGTAGGTTTATTCCTAGGTATTTTATTATTTTTTTGATGTGATCGTAAATGGATTGTTTCCTTAATTTCTCTTTCTTATCTTTCATTGTTAGTGTATAGGAATGCCAGAAATTTCTGTGTATTAATTTTGTGTCCTGCAACTTTACCAGATTCATTGATAAGCTCTAGTTGTTTTCTGGTGGCATCTTTAGGATTTTCTATGTATAGTATGTCATCTGCAAAGAGTGACATTTTTACTTCTTCTTTTCCCATTTGTATGCCTTTTATTTCTTTTTCTTCTCTGATTGCCGTGGCTAGGACTTCCAAAACTATATTGAATAAAAGTGGCAAGAGTGGACATCCTTGTCTCATTCCTGATCTTAGAGGAAATGCTTTCAGCTTTTCACCATTGGGTATAATTTTAGCTGTGGGTTTGTCATATATGGCCTTTATTATGTTGAGGTAGGTTCCCTCTATGCAGACTTTCTGGAGAGTTTTTATCATAAATGGATATTGGGTTTTCTCAAAAGCTTTTTCTGCATCTACTGAGATGATCATATCACTTTTATTCTTCAGTTTGTTACTCTGGTATATCACACTGATTGATTTGTGGATACTGAAGAATCCTTGCATCCCTGGGATAAATCCGACTTGATCATGGTGTATGATCCTTTTAATGTATTGTTGGATTCTGTTTGCTAGTATTTTGTTGAGGATTTTGTGTCTGTGTTCATCAGTGATATTGGTCTGTAATTTTCTTTTTTTGTGTTATCTTTGTCTGGTTTTGGTATCAGGGTTATGGTGGCCTCATAGAATTACTTAGGGAATATTCCTTCCTCTGCAGTTTTTTGGAAGAGTTTGTGAAGGATAGGTGTTAACTCTTCTCTAAATGTTTGATAGAACTTGCCTGTGAAGTCATCTGGTCCTGGACTTTTGTTTGTTGGGATTTTTTTAATCCCAGTTTCAATTTCAGTACTTGTAATTGGTCTGTTCATATTTTCTATTTCTTCCTGTTTCAGTCTTGGAAGTTTGTACCTTTCTCAGAATTTGTTTATTTCTTCTAGGTTGTCTATTTTATTGGCATATAGTTGCTTGTAGTAGTCTCTTATGATCCTTTGTATTTCTGTGGTGTCCGTTGTAACTTCTCCTTTTTCATTTCTAATTTTATTGATTTGAGCCCTCTCCCTTTTTTTCCTTGATGAGTCTGGCTAAAGGTTTGTCATTTTTGTTTATCTTTTCAAAGAACCAACTTTTAGTTTCATTGATCTTTTCCATTGTTTTCTTTGTCTCTATTTCACTTATTTCTACTCTGATGTTTATGATTTCTTTCCTTCTGCTAACTTTGGATTTTCTTTGTTCTTCTTTCTCTAGTTGGTTTACGTTTAAGTTTAGGCTGTTTATTGGGGATTTTTCTTGTTTCCTGAGGTAAGACTGTATTGCTATAAACTTCCCTGTTATGGTGCATCCCATAGGTTTTGGATTATTGTGTTTTTGTTGTCATTTGTCTCTAGATATTTTTTGATTTCCTCTTTGATTTCTTCATTGATCCTTTGGTGGTTTGTTTAGTAGCATATTGTTTAGCCTCCATATGTTTCTGTTCTTTACAGCTTTCTTCTTGTAATTGATTTCTAATCTCATAGCGTTGTGGTCAGAAAAGATGCTTGATATAATTTCAATTTTCTTAAATTTATCAAGGCTCGCTTTATGGCCCAGCATGTGATCTATCCTGGAGGATGTCCCATATGCAGTTGAGAAAAAAGTGTATCCTGTTGCTTTCATATGGAATGCTCTATAAATATCACTTAAGTTCATTTGGTCTAATGTGTCATTTAAGGCCTGTGTTTCCTTTTTGATTTTCTATCTGGATGATCTGTCCACTAATGAAAGTGGGGTGTTAAATCCCCCACTATTATTGTGTTACTGTTGATTTTTCCTTTAATGGCTGTTAGTATTTGCCTTACATATTGAGGTGCTCCTATATTAGTTGCATATATATTTACAATTGTTACATCTGCTTCTTGGATTGATTCCGTGATCATTATGGAGTGTCCTTCTTTGTCTCTTGTAACACTCTTTGTTTTAAGGTCTATTTTGTCTGATATGACTATTGCTACTCTAGCTTTTAATTTCCATTTGCATGGAATACTTTTTTCCATCCCTTCACTTTCAGTCTGTATGTGTCCCTAGATCTCAAGTGGGTCTCTTTAGACAGCATATATATGGGTCCTGTTTTTTTTTTTTTTTTTGGTACGCGAGCCTCTCCCTGTTGTGGCCTCCCGCTATTGTGGCCTCTCGCGTTGCGGCGCACAGGCTCCGGACGCGCAGACCCAGCGGCCATGGCCCACGGGCCCAACCGCTCCGCGGCATGTGGGATCTTCCCAGACCGGGGCACGAACCTGTGTCCCCTGCATCGGCAGGCGGACTCTCAATCACTGCGCCACCAGGGAAGCCCCGGGTCCTGTTTTTATATCCATTCAGCCAGTCTATCTGTTGGTTGGAGCATTTAATCCATTTACATTTAAAGTAATTATTGATATGTATTTTCTTATTGCCATTTTGTTAATTGTTTTGGGATTGTTTTCGTAGGTCTTTTTCTTCCTTCCTCTTTTGTTTTCTGCTCTTGTGATTTGATGACTATCTTCAGTGTTGTGTTTGGATTCCTTTCTATTTTTGTGTATCTATTGTAGATTTTTGGTTTGCTGTTACCATGAGGTTTGGATATTGCAGTCTATATATATACAGGATTGTTTAAATTTGCTAATCTCCTAATTTCAAATGCATTTCCAATATCCTGCATTTGTACTCTCCTCATCACTGCTGGTTTTGATATCATATTTGTGTGTGGATTATTTCCTACCTTTACTGTATGTTTGCCTTTACTGGTGAGCTTTCCCATTCTTAATATTCTTGTTTCTAGTTGCGGCCTTTTCTTTTCAGCCTAGAGAAGTTCCTTTAGCCTTGGTTGTAAAGCTGGTTTGGTAGTGCCGAATTCTCTTAAATTTTTCTTGTCAGTAAAGCTTTTGATTTCTACATCAAATCTGAATGAGAGCCTTGCTGAGTAGAGTAGTGTTGGTTGTAGGTTTTTACCTTTCATCACTTTAAATATATCGTGCCACGCACTTCTGGCCTGTCATTGATTCATCTTTTAATCCTTTTACCCTTAGAACTGCCTTTTCATATTCTTGAGATGACAAGTAATAGTATACTAGACCACCTTTTACAAAAACACATTTTCTCCAATATTTATTTTGCAACCAAATACTTTTTAGCCTTCAAGTATAAAGGGAATTTGAAGTGAGAAGGGAAAATGGTCCATTTTTGGTTTTTTTTAGGAAGATAAATTTCATTGTGCTGATCAGTTTTATAACAGTGCTCTGAATACAGATAGAGGCTCAGTTTTAAAAGAAAACACTTTATGATGCAGTAGCTTCTCTAGTGTTTACAAGCATACTTACTGGTGAAAACTGGAGTAAAAGAAAATGAATAAGTAATTTGCCAATCACTATTATGTATATTTTTTTCAATTTTTCAATTATGGAATTTCTAATGCTGAAAAAAAATACATCTTTTTTCCTCATAAATTTTCTTTATAAAATTTCCTCATCTATCTTCTCTATAAAACACAGTTGTGGTATTTGTAGTTAAAAGAAATATTTGCTTTGGAAATGTTTTAGCTGTTTCTGTGCATAGTGATACCTGTGATATTTGTCGTTTCTTAATGTATTTTGCATTTTTAAATATTTTTGCATAAAGTTATTTTGCATCGCAATGAAGGGGCAGTTGTGGAGAAAATATCTAAAAATATGGTGCATAACAAATTACATCTTATAAATCATTATTCACTTTTAAAAATGAAATTTGGATAATTTTAATGTACAACGATTCATAACCAAAAATGTTAGGAAAACTGAATGTATAACACTTCCTACTAAATGGATGTAATAGCATTCCATCATTCTTACCTTTATTTGAGAAACAGTTCTTTTTAAGGATATTTACCAGAAGAAAGAGATTCAGGTATGGTGCCAGCATAATCCTTTATGACCTTGATTTAGATCAGACATTTATTTTATCTTCACTCAGTGTTACATTCTAGTTGGCTGTGTAAAGAATAATTTTCTGAGAAGCAAGAAGACCTACAGTCCTGCAGCCTGTGGAACAAAAAACACATTCACAGAAAAATAAGACACGATGAAAAGGCAGAGGGCTATGTACCATATGAAGGAACAAGATAAAGCCCCAGAAAAACAACTAAATGAAGTGGAGATAGGCAACCTTCCAGAAAAATAATTCAGAATAGTGATAGTGAAGATGATCCAGGACCTCGAAAAAAGAATGGAGGCAAAGATCGAGAAGACACAAGAAATGTTTAACAAAGACCTAGAAGAATTAAAGAACAAACAAACAGAGATGAACAATACAATAACTGAAATGAAAACTACACTAGAAGGAATCAATAGCAGAATAACTTAGGCAGAAGAACAGATAAGTGACCTGCAAGACAGAATGGTGGAATTCACTGCTGCAGAACAGAATAAAGAAAAAAGAATGAAAAGAAATGAAGACAGCCTAAGAGACCTCTGGGACAACATTAAACACAACAACATTCACATTATAGAGGTCCCAGAAGGAGAAGAGAGAGAGAAAGGACCCGAGAAAATGTTTGAACAGATTATAGTCGAAAACTTCCCTAACATGGAAAATAGCCACCCAAGTCCAGGAAGCGCAGTGAGACCCATACAGGATAAACCCAAGGAGAAACATGCCGAGACACATAGTAATCAAATTGGCAAAAATTAAAGACAAAGAAAAATTATTGAAAGCAGCAAGGGAAAAACAACAAATAATATATAAGGGAACTCCCATAAGGTTAACAGCTGATTTCTGAGCAGAAACTCTACAAGCCAGAAGGGTTTGGCAATGATATACTTAAAATGGTGAAACGGAAGAACCTACAACCAAGATTACTCTACCTGGCAAGTATCTCATTCAGATTCGATGGAGAAATCAAAAACTTTACAGAGAAGCAAAAGCTAAGAGAATTCAGCACCAACAAACCAGCTCTACAACAAATGCTAAAGGAATTTTTCTAAGTGAGGAACACAAGAGAAGAAAAGGACCTACAAAAACAAACCCAGAACAATTAAGAAAATGGTCATAGGAACATACATATCGATAATTGCCTTAAATGTGAATGGATTAAATGCTCCAACCAAAAGACACAGGCTTGCTGAATGGATACAAAACAAGACCCATATATATACCGTCTACAAGAGACCCACTTCAGACCTAGGGACACATACAGACTGAAAGTGAGGGGATGGAAAAAGATATTCCATGCAAATGGAAATCAAAAGAAATCTGGAGTAGCAATACTCATATCAGATAAAGTAGACTTAAAGAATGTTACAAGAGAAAAGGAAGGATACTACATAATGATCAAGGGATCAATCTAAGAAGAAGATATAACAATTATAAATATATATGCACCCAACAAAGGAGCACCTCAATACATAAGGCAACTGCTAACAGCTGTAAAAGAGGAAATCAACAGTAACACAATAATAGTGGGGAACTTTAACACCTCACTTACACCAATGGACAGGTTATCCAAAATGAAAATAAGTAAGAAAACAGAAGCTTTAAATGATGCAATAGACCAGATAGATTTAATTGATATTTATGGGACATTCCATCCAAAAACAACAGATTACACTTTCCTCTCAAGTGTCCACAGATCATTCTCCAGGATAGATCACATCCTGGGTCAAAAATCAAGCCTCAGTAAATTTAAGAAAATTGAAATCATATCAAGCATCATTTCTGACCACAACGCTATGAGATTAGAAATGAATTACAGAGGAAAAAACGTAAAAAACACAAACACATGGAAGCTAAACACTACGTTACTAAGTAACCAAGAGATCACTGAAGAAATCAAAGTCAAAAAATACCTAGAGGCAAAGTCAAAAAATACCTAGAGACAAATGACAATGAAAACACGAAAATCCAAAGCCTATGGGATGCAGCAAAAGCAGTTCTAAGAGGGAACTTTATAGCTATACAAGCCTACCTCAAGAAACAAGAAAAATCTCAAATAAATAATCTAACCTTACACCTAAAGGAACTAGAGAAAGAAGAAAAAAAAAACCCAAAGTTAGCAGAAGGAAAGAAATCATAAAGATCAGAGCAGAAATAAGTGAAATAGAAACAAAGAAAACAATAGCAAAGATCAATAAAACTAAAACCAGGTGTTTGAGAAGATAAACAAAATTGATAAACCATTAGCCACACTCATGAAGAAAAAGCAGGAGAGGACTCAAATCAATAAAATTAGCAATGAAAAAGAAGTTACAAGAGACACCGCAGAAATACAAAGCATCCTAAGAGACTATTACAAGAAACTCTATGCCAGTAAAATGGACAACCTGGAAGAAATGGACAAATTCTTAGAAAGGTATAACCTTCCAAGACTGAATCAAGAAGAAATAGAAAATATGAACAGAGCAATCACAAGTAATGAAATTGAAACTGTGATTAAAAATCTTCCAACAAACAAATGTCCAGGACCAGATATCTTCACAGGTGAATTCTATCAAACATTTAGAGAAGAGCTAACATCCTTCTCAAACTCTTCCAAAAAACTGCAGAGGAAGGAACACTCCCATACTCATTGTATGAGGCCACCATCACCCTGATACCAAAACCAGACAAAGGTAACACAAAAAAAGAAAATTACAGACCAATATCACCTATGAATATAGATGCAAGAATCCTCAACAAAATACTAGCAAACAGAATCCAACAACACATTAAAAGGATCATACACCATGATTAAGTGGGATTTATCCCAGGGATGCAAGGATTCTTCAGTATACACAAATCAATCAATGTGATACACCATATTAACAAATTGAAGAATAAAAACCATATGATCATATCAATAGATGCAGAAAAAGCTTTTGACAAAATTCAACACCGATTTATGATAAAAACTCTCCAGAAAGTGGGCATAGAGGGAACCTACCTTAACATAATAAAGGCCATATACAACAAACCCACAGCAAACATCATTCTCCATGGTGTAAAACTGAAAGAGTTTCCTCTAAGATCAGGAACAAGACAAGGATGTCCACTCTTACCACTATTATTCAACATAGTTTTGGAAGTCCTAGCCACGGCAATCAGAGAAGAAGAAGAAATAAAAGGAATACAAATTGGAAAAGAAGAAGTAAAACTGTCACTGTTTGCAGATGACATGATACTATATATAGAGAATCCTAAAGATGCCACCAGAAAACTACTAGAGGTAATCAATGAATTTGGTAAAGTTGCAGGATACAAAATTAATACACAGAAATATCTTGCATTCCTATACACTAATGATGAAAATTCTGAAAGAGAAATTAAGGAATCACTCCCATTTACCATTGCAACAAAAAAAATAAACTACCTAGCAATAAACCTACCTAGGGAGACAAAAGACCTGTATGCAGAAAACTGTAAGACACTGATGAAAGAAATTAAAGATGATACCAACAGTTGCAGACATATACCATTTTCTTGGATTGGAAGAATCAGTATTGTGAAAATGACTATACTACCCAAAGCAATCTACAGATTAAATGCAATCCCTATCAAATTACCCACGGTGTTTTTTACAGAACTGGAACAAAAAATCTTAAAATTTGTATAGAGACACAAAAGACCCAGAATAGCCAAAGCAGTCTTGAGGGGAAAAAACAGAGCTGGAGGAATCAGACTCCCTGACTTCAGACTATACTACAAAGCTACAGTGATCAAGACAATATGGTACTGGCACAAAAACAGAAATATAGATCAGTGGAACAAGATAGAAAAACCAGAGGTAAACCCACACACCTATGGGTAACTAATCTATGACAAAGGAGGCAAGGATATACAATGGAGAAAAGACAGTCTATTCAATAAGTGGTGCTGAGAAAACTGGACAGCTACACTTAAAATAATGAAATTAGAACACTCCCTAACACCATACACAAAAATAAACTCAAAATGGATTCGAGACCTGAATGTAAGACCAGACACTCTAAAACTCTTAGAGGAAAACATAGGAAGAACACTCTTTGACATAAATCACAGCAAGATCTTTTTTGATCCACCTCCTAGAGTAATGGAAATAAAAACAAAAATAAACAAATGGGACCTAGTGAAACTGCAAAGCTTTTGCACAGCAAAGGAAACCATAAACAAGACGAAAAGACAACCCTCAGAATGGGAGAAAATATTTGCAAATGAATCCGTGAACAAAGGATTAATATCCATAGTATATAAACAGCTCATGCAGCTCAATATTAAAGAAACAAACAACCCAATCCAAAAATGGGCGGAAGACCTAAATAGACATTTCTCCAAAGAAGACATACAGATGGCCAAGAGGCACATGAAAAGCTGATCAACATAACTAATTACTAGAGAAATGCAAATCAAAACTACAATGAGGTATCACCTCACATGAGTTAGAATGGGCATCATCAGAAAATCTACAAACAACAAATGCTGGAGACGGTGTGGAGAAAAGGGAACCCTCTTGCACTGTTGGTGGGAATGTAAATCGACACAGCCACTATAGAGAACAGTATGGAGGTTCCTTAAAAAACTAAAAATAGAATTACCATATGATCCAGCAATCCCACTACTGGGCATATACCCTGAGAAAACCATAATTCAAAAAGACACAGGCACCCTAGTGTTCATTGCAGCACTATTTACAATAGCCAGGTCATGGAATCAACCTAAATGCCCATCGACAGAAGAATGGATAAAGAAGGTGTGGTACATATATACAATGGAATATTACTCAGCCATAAAATCGAACGAAATTGGGTCGTTTGTTGAGACGTGGGTGGATCTAGAGACTGTCATACAGAGTGAAGTAAGTCAGAAAGAGAAAAACAAATATCGTATATTAACGCATATATGTGGAACCTAGAGAAATGGTACAGATGAACCACTTTGCAGGGCAGAAATTGAGACACAGTTGTAGAGAACAAACGTATGGACACCAAGGGGGGAAAGGTGTGGGGTGGTGGGTGTGGTGGTGTGATGCATGGGGCGATTGGGATTGACATGTATACACTGATGTGTATTAAATTCATGACTAATAAGGACCTGGTGTATAAAAATTGAGAGTAATTTTCTAACATTAACATAAGTTTTATTGAAATCTAAACCAAGAGTGCCACTCCACTGCCAATGCTCTGAGTCATCCAAGTCCCTGAGCTAAGAATTTTTGCTCAACCAGCTATCCTTGTTTTTGAACATGTTGGGTTTGCATATTTATATATATATATATTTTCTTTTTTTTAATTAATTTATTTTCTTTTTGCGGTATGCGTGTGTCTCACTGTTGTGGCCTCTCCCGTTGTGGAGCACATGCTCCGGATGCGCAGGCTCAGCAGCCATGGCTCACGGGCCCAGCCGCTCCGCGGCATGTGGGATCTTCCCAGACCGGGACACGAACGCGTGTCCCCTGCATCGGCAGGAGGATTCTCAACCACTGCACCACCAGGGAAGCCCTATATATATATATATATATTTTTTTTTTTTTTTTACTCTAGACAGGAATGGATCCAGATTTCATGGTGATTGAAGTTCATACAAGTTTAGGTGTCTTATTTGAGAAAAAGCAATATGAAATTATGGGTGTAAAATGAAGTACCAGAAACAAGAACAAGTAGAGGGCCCTAGAAGCTTAAGTTTCATTAGTTTCCTGGTAAATTCCTCTCATGATGTAGTATTATTCTCCCCATTTTCAAGGTGAATCACTTGAGGACAAATAATTTAATATCCCCAAAATCACAGAACTAGAAGTGACAGAGATATCAAAGTCTTGTCTGATTTCAAAGCCCATATAATAGAGAAATAGAGTAGCCTAGAAAAATCTGTGGACTACACAGTTACAACAGAAAGTTCTATAAGAGTTCTGAGAGAAGCTTTTTGTAGATCCTGGAGTCATCAGGATAGACTTTCAGAGATGTGGTGTAAGATCAACTTTGAAGAATAGGTTATATTTTTTGAGGAACCTTCATACTGTTTTCCATAATGGCTGTACCAATTTATATTCCCACCAACAGTTTAGAAGGATTCCCTTTTCTTTATATCCTAACACTTATCTTTTTACTTTTTCATAGTAACCGTCCTAACAGGTGTGAGATAATATCTCATTGTGGTTTTGATTTCCATTTCCCTGATGATTAGTGATAATTGAGCACCTTTTCCTCTACCTGTCCATTAAGTGTGTCTTCTTTGGAAAAATGTCTATTCAGGTCCTTTGCTCATTTTTAATGGAATTACTTAGATTTTTTTATTTGTTTGTTTTTGGGATTTTGTTTGTTTTGCTATTATGAGTTCCTTATGTGTTTTGAATATTAACCCCTTATCAGATACATGGTTTGCAAATATTTCCTCCCTATCTGTAGGTTGCCTTTTCATTTTGAGTTTTCTTTGTTGTTCAGAAGCTTTTTCATTGAATATAGTTCCACTTGTTTATTTTTGCTTTTGTTACCTGAGCGTTTGGTGTCATATTCAAAAATAATTGCCAAGGCCAGTGTCAAGGAGCTTTTTCCCTGTGTTTCCTTCTAAGAGTTTTATGGCTTCAGGTCTTATGTGTAAGTCTTTAATCCATTTTGAGTTGATTTTTTTGTATGATTTAACATAAGGGTCCAGTTTCTTTCTTTTGCATGTGGACATTCAGTTTTCCCAGCACCATTTGTTAAAGAGACTACCCTTTCCTCATTGTGTATTCTTCATGCCCTTGTGGAAAATTAGTTGGCTGTATATGCTTGGGTTTATTCCTGGGCTCTCTGTTCTGCTCTGTTGGTCTATGTGTCTGTTTTTTTGCTTGTTTGTTTTGTGGTACGTGGGCCTCTCACTGTTGTGGCCTCTCCCGTTGCGGAGCACAGGCTCCGGACGCGCAGGCTCAGCGGCCATGGCTCACGGGCCTGGCCGCTCCATGGCATGTGGGATCTTCCCGGACCGGGGCACGAACCCATGTCCCCTGCATCAGCAGGCTGACCCTCAACCACTGCGCCCCCAGGGAAGCTTGTGTGTCTGTTTTGATGCCATTACCATACTGTTTTGATTGCTCAAGCTTTGTGATATAACTTGAAATCAGGAAGTGTGATTCCTCCAACCCTGTTCTTTTTTCTCAGGATTGTTTTGGCTATTTGGGGTCTTTTGTTGTTCCGGACGAATTTTAGGATTGCTTTTTCTTTACTGTGAAAACTACCAATGGAAATTTGATAGGGATTATTTTGAATCTGTGTATTGTTTTTGGTAGTGTGTACATTTTAGCAATATTAGTTCTTTTAATTCTTGAATACAGTATATCTTTCTATTTGTGTCTTCTTCAGTTTCTTTCGTCAGTGTTTTATAGTCTTCAGCGTACAGATATTTCACTTCCTTGGTTAAGATTATTCCTAAGTATTTTATTCTTTTCGATGGTATTATAAATGAGATTATTTTTTTGCTTTTCTTTTCAGATAGGTCATTATTGGTGTAAAGAAATGCATCTGATTTTTGTATGTTGATTTTTATGTGCTATAACTATACTAAATTCATTTATTAGTTTGAACCATTTTTTTGTTGATCCTTTAGGATTTTCTCCATATAGGATTTTGTCATTTGTAAACAGAGGTAACTTTACTTCTTTCTTTCTGTTTGGATGCATTTTATTTTTTCTTGTCTGATTGCTCTTGATACTGTATGATCCAGCAATTCTTCTCTTGGATATATACCCAGAGGAAATGAAATCAGTGCCTCAAAGAGGTATCCATATTCTCATATTTATTGCAGCCTTACTCACAGTAGCTATGTTATGGACACAACCTAAGTGTCTGTCAATGGATAAAATAATTGTGCTATACATATAAACAATGGAATGTTAGCGTTAAAGGAGGAGATCTTGTCATTTGCAACAACATTGATGAACTTGAAGGACATTATGCTAAGTGAAATAAGCCAGACACATAAAGAAAATAACTACAGATTGTCTCCAACTTTCAGTGGTTCAATTTAGGATTTTTTTTCTTTTTTTTTACATTATGATGGTGCAAAAGCAATATGCATTCAGTAGAAGCTGTACTTCAAATTTTGAATTTCAGTCATTTCCTGGGCTACCAATATGCAGTACTATACACTCTTACGATGTTGGGCAGTAGTAGTGAGGCACAGCTCCCTACACTTAAAACCATTCTGTTTTTCACTTTCAGTATAGTATTCAGTAAGTTACATGAGATATTCAACACTTTATTATAAAATTGGCCTTCTGTTAGGTGATTTTTTCCCAGCTGTAGGCTAATTGTTCTGAGCATGTTTAAGGTGGCTAAGCTATGATGTCCAATAGGTTAGGCATATTAAATGCGTTTTCAGTTTACAACATTTTCAGTTTACAATGGATTTATCAGTACATAATCCCATTGTAAGTTGAGAAATATTTGTATATGATCTCACTTATATGTGGAATCTAAACAAGTTGAATACATAGAAGCAGAGAGTAGAAGGAATGATGGTTACCAGGGGCAGGAAGGTAAGGGAAATGGAGAGATACTGGTCAAAGAGTAACAAGTTACTGTTATGTAGGATGAAAGAATCTAGAGATCTAATGTAGAGCATGATGACTATAGTTAACAATACTATATCAAGTACTGGAAATTTGCTAAGAGAAGATTTCAGGTGTTTCACCATTAAAAAAAAAGGTAACTATGAGATTTTATGTTAATTAGCTTGACTGTAATTATCATTTCACTATGTATATGTGTATCAAATAATCATGTTGTATACCTTATATAAAAGTGTATTAAAGTATACACCTTGTATACAGTTGTATAAAGGTGTATTTTTATTTTAAAATGAAAAAAAGAATAGGTTAAAAATTGGCTAGATTCATTCAAAAAACATTTAATCCTACTCTGGAGGAGTGGATCTAAATATTGTGTCACTTCAATGTTATATTTATAATTTGGAAGACCCTCTTTAGAAAAAATATATAATTATAAATAAAATATTATGTATTGGGCCATGTAAGAGGACCATGTGAATGAGGGGCCCTGAATATTAAGCTTCATTAACCTTATGATAAAGCATCTCATTACAATGTAGAAGTACAGATTTTGTATGCAGTATTTTGGTGGGAGGGGGCAGGGAAGCTGTGGAATTATCATACTATGTAAGCTTGCTTGAAACTAGCTGGTGTTGACCACATGCAGAAAAATTATATTCTAAGTATTTTAAGAGACTTTTTGATATCCCTTTATCATGTTGGGACTGTTTCCTGCATGTATTCATAAATAAATAAGAAAGTACTATTTAAAAAATTATAAAAAGTAGAAAGCCAAATAGAGTTATGAATAAATTATAGTGTTAATAGCTTAATGCCTTGCATATGTAGGTATTTTTTAGATAGTTTTATATTTATATTCTGAAGTGTGATATGTAAAACTGAAGTATCCATGTATAGGTTTCCTACAATAAAAGTGCTTTTAGTTACCTAGGTGGGAATAAGTAAATTAAAATTTGGCTCACTAACTAGTCTCTCCACATAGTTTCATGCAGCAGGCTTATTTTATACCCCAAACTGTTCTATTCATAATTGCTTTTATAAGTCACAACATAATGCTAATTGGATCCATTTATATGTAAAGTTATTAATTTATTTTCACTTTGATATGAATTGTGACCACTATTTTGCTGGAAGTTTTAGACTTGATCATTGATGCTCATTATTTTACTACATGGAAGTACCTTCATGTATGTCAATTAAATGAATTTGCTTACAGGTTGATAATTTTTCAAGATTATTAATACACTGGGGAAACAAGGGTCATTGTTAGAGAAAGGGAAGGAGGGAAGAACTCTTAGTTGGCATCCATAATGGACAGTATCTATTTCCCTAAGAAAGGATTATTTCATGCAATAATTCCACTTCAAATGCATATCTTCCTCTGAGTTTCTAGTATACTACATGATATTAAGCACAAAACACAGGCCTTACTGAATTCATATAAAAATAACAAAGGGCCAGGTAAATTGAAAAAAGCAGAGAATAGGATTATGCAAACAAGTTGTGTTTGTTCTGTAGTCTAGGCAAAAGGAGCAGCAAAAGCAGTTCAGATCTTAAGTTTAATGTAGATTCTGCCTCTTTTCACACCATTTTTATGCCGAATTGCTAATAACTAACAAAATAAATTGATATGCCTCTTGCCTATTTTATCAGCCCCTGGTTGTCCTTGTAGAGTATTTAATACTATAAAATGGCAAAAAGTTAGGCAGAAATGGTCAACTTTTAAGTAAATTAAAGTTGATCAGTTCTGGTTTTTGTCATTTAAGATTTTTAAAATCAAGAACAACCATATAATACCTCTAAAAATAATGGAACACACTGACAAGTCCCCTCAAGTTAAAGAGGAACTTGAGTTCGAGAGAAGTTAAGTGACTTAGCTAACAAAGATCGTTGTCAGTAAGAGAGCTTTGACTAGATACTAAGCTTCTCTATTCCTACTGCACTACACCATGGTGTCCCAATTAGTTGCCCTATGGCAAGGAAATATCAGAAAAGAATTAAGTTCCTGGATATAAAGATATTTAATTTGGTCATGAGGTAATGGAAAATACTATTAACTAATAATACATACAAGAAGCTTAAAATTGCACTTGAGAAACATTGTGATAGCTAAGTGTGGAGTTGTAAGTGACTTTAGAGAGAGTCTATTGCAGATCAGTTCTCTTATTTTACAAATGAGGAAACAATGAAGGTTAGGTGATTTACCCAAAACAATACAGATAATTCTAGAGCAACTATCAGAAGGCAGCTGTAGTTACAGTGGTTCAGAGACTACAATTTAATGCCTGCCTCCTGGGTTGAAATTTTGGCTTCTACATCAGTTATTTGACCTTGTGCAAATCCTGTAAACTCTTTTTATCTCAGTTTCCTCATCTGTTAAAATGGGATGATGATAATAATAATAATTACTAATTCATAAATTTTATGAGGATTAAAAAATATATTCAGAACACTGCATAGCAGGTATGTGTTCAGTAAATGTTTCTATTACTAAAAGATTTTGATTGAATGCTCTATTTAAATATAGTCTATTTTAGTTAACCAAAAATCCTTTTATACCTTGATTTGCCTAGTTATTGGGAGAACCTAGGCTAGACCCTTGATGTCTACAGTTGTCATCTAGTGTTTTTCTTTTCAATCATATAAAATTGTTTCTTTTGTTACAGATTTGTTTTATCACGTAATCATTTGCCAAGGTTTATTTCAGTTTTACTCTCTGAATACGTTTGAGTAGTAAAAAACAAATTTATCTTTAAAACTTGTTTAACAAAGTGCACTCATTTTCTCATTGCCATTTTGGCTTTTATAAGAAATGACAAAAGAAATCATTGGTATTTTATTTACTATTTTTAGACCATGTATATATATTTTGAGTAATTTAACTGTACAATAGATACCGAATTAGTTTCACTTTTTCATTTACTACTCATTTACTAGTGTTACAGTTCAACTTTAGTGGCAGGGATCACATCCATTATAAAACTGATTAGACAATTTAATTTGGAATTTAACACTGGATATGGCCAAAAGAGATAAGCCCACAAATAGTGTGAAACATTAATCTTGTGCTGCTTCTTATGTCAGTGAAAGCCAGCATCTTGTGTTTCTGCTGTGAACTGGAGTATCCAGTGCTATCTGTGAAGGGTCAGCACCACAGAGATCAACCGGTTTTCTTGGTTTTACACAAAAGATCAAAACTTTGTAAAGTCCATGAGCATTGTAATTAAACTACATTCAGATTCTTTTGAATATTGGTGACTTGGACTTCAGAGTCTGAGGTTCCAGGGTGGTCATATTCCCCTGCTTTTGACCACATAGATTGCCTTTACAAAGAGGAAAAGTTTTCATTAATATTCAGGTGCCAGTGTTCCCTGTACAATAGTTTTCCTAATATTGTGACAGTTGAATTTTTGTGTCCTCCATTTGTAACTCCTAACCTCTAGAGTAATGAGAAGCTGTGAAAAAGTATTGGTATCAAGAGGTTTCAATAGCCCTGCAGCTGGTTCAGCAAATGCATTTTCATTATTGGTGAAGAATAAAATAGTACCTCATAAAAGTTTCTTGAAAAGTGAACTGGAATTCCCTTAATAAAGAAGTGCTGTTACATGGATTTAAAACAACCCCAGGAACGATAATCACAGAAAAGAGATTTAAGATCCAAAATTGGGGTGAAATGCTATTTGGATACTATGGTTATTGGGAAATATGCTTTCAAAAAATCTTTATTAATGATTTGGATATGAAATAATGAAAATTGTACAGATAATTAAGATGTGCTATAAGCATGAATCTAAGAGAAATAATTCAGAAAGAGAGGTTTAAGGATTAAGTGCATAGAAAAGAAGTTAATAAAAAGTGATATACTGTGAAAAAATAAAAACTAGAGGCCTGTGGAAAGAAAGAATACTGCAAGCAGGGTGGCAAGCTATAAGATTAAATAACACTTTAAAAACAGGAAATTAGATGTGATCTACAGTGATTTGGTTTTAAAAAATGGTTAAGAGTATATTTGAGCAGGAAGCATGAGGTAATTTAGAGATTATTTATACTCAAATATCACATCAAGATTAGGAAATTATAGCCTTTTTCAGCATATATGTATTTATTCAAAAATACTTGCATATATCTGGACACTAATGAATGTCGGCATATTTAAAGGATTTCGAAAGAAAATAATCATTCAAGACTTGAAGGGATAATCATTCAAGACTGACATTCTGGAGTGAATTAGAAAAGTTATGCATTAATTAGACTAAAGGATAGAGTCAATTAGTATTGCTTTTTCTATCAAAGTAATGTTCAGTTAGCCAACATTTATTGTCTACTACATGCTAGATACTATATTAAATGTTTTGTATGTCTACATTGCCTCATTTAATACTCATTGACCCTCTGAGAAAATGGAGGCTTAGCAAGTTATAATATTTACACAAGATCAGACAATTCCTTGTGGCATAGCTAGAACTCAAACCCTTGTCTGTCTAACTAGTATAAACGATCTTAACCAATCTGTAATTAATAGTTGTATACTTATTTATGTGAGATATACCCATCAACATAGGAAATTAATTTGAGTATTAGCAAAATGGAGGTGCGTAATTTGTGATAAATATTCAGAGATATACAAACAAATGCAGTTTACCTTATTGAAAATGAGACTTAAAAAAATTGAATTGCTTTTGGCCCACCTCTGAGATTGCTCATGGGTTCTATTTCTTTTCTTAACTGTGTCCTGTTTCACATTTCCCTTCCTGGATCAGTCCTGAAATTCATTCTTGGCTCTTCCCCTTTGTCCTCTTTTGAATGCTGCCTCAATATGCAAGTCTATTCTTACCTCTCTTGTGTAGTGTAGTATAATCCTTGCCTTCTGTCCTGCATCTTATCTTCTGTCTATTTTAATAACTAAGGAACATTTATCCTCAGTTTCTAGATTCCTTTAATTCTGGAAGTTGGATATCCAGAATTGTAATTTATCTTAAATCTGAAAAACACATATTCAGGTAGATGGGCTACCACTAAATAATTTATAGTAAAACAATAATATATTAAAAAATAATAATGAGTTCAGTGATATCAAAAACATCAGTTAAATTGTTAACTGTTTAGTATATTTTCCAAAGGATATATACATTAACATTAAGCAATTGACTTATTTGAGGTTTCTAACTTAACTGACTGAATTGATTAGATATTTTATGTCATAGACTGCTGAAGCTTCACAATGTAAACTCACCAGATGCCAACAGCACCCTCCCCATGTTGTACTGATCAAAAATACCTCCAGACATTGCCAAATATCCCCTGGGTGGGGGCTGAGGGGTCAAAATTAGTAAAGGTATAGACTAATATACATTTTTATTATAAACTCATTCAATTTAATTCCAGACTTAAATTAATGAATTCAGTGAAAGAGTCAGAGAAACAGTACCATGTGAAATTAGACGAGTTCAGTATGAATTACCATTAAGCTGTTCAGTTAGATTGCAAGGATGTTAAGGGCTGTGACCATCGTTTAGGCTTCATGCAAAACAGCTTCTAGAGTACCCAAATAATTTAGTTGATCTTACCACTGGCCTCTTTGCCCACACTTCCCTGATCACATATATAACACACAATGTTCAAAATAGAAAACCAGCAAGAAACTAAACTGGGAAAGACAACATAATGTAATGAAAAAAGTCCATCGACTTGGATTAAAAAAAAAAAGCAAAAAACATGGATTTACATTTTTTTGTTCATTTAATTACCCAGTCTTTAACTGTAGCCACATCATTTAGTTTCCCTAAGCCCTAGTTTATTTATCTACAAAGAAGGGAAATTGAACTATGTATCAAATGGTTTTCAAATATCAGTCCTTAGAACTAGTACCAAGCCATAGAGAAGTTTTCATTAGTCTTCTGTTAAATGAGAAAATATAGAAAATTTAGTCAGTTCTTCATAAAGTTAACTTATTCAATTTTAGAAGACTTTTTATTCTGAGATCAGGTATTTTGACATTTGATGTTAAAATGTAATTTTATTATAATTGTGATTGTAATAAACTACAGTTTTGTTTTTACTCTTCACAAAATAAAAACAATTCTCTTAGTTTTGTATGAAATTTTGCTAATCTGTTGAATGAAAAGATTTGAGAACTATTGACTGGATCTCCAAGGCCAGTCTCAGAAAGAGGAGTGTATAATTCTACAAACATGTAAATATAGCTCTACTGTTTACTTTTATCTGATAATATTATAATAAATTGCATAAGGGTAGTCTGGAGAATGCTGCCACAAAGAATTTAAGTTAAAAAGACAAAAAGAATGAGAAGTTACTACTTTTTAAGTGAATTAAAGAATCTCAGTAAGATGGTCATTTTGAGCATAAATATCAAAGTAATCTTGTCTACAAGATCTTGGCCAAAATGAATAAGGAAAAATTAAAATAGAGGAAAAATGTCTTTAATACTAAACATTATGGGAAACTTCCATCGGCATTCCACTCACTGGGGTGTCTCTGTTATATAATTTACACATGAAATCCCCATTGTAGAAAGGAGCTTATAATTTTGACTCCTTTTCCTCAGAAAACCATGTGGTATTGCAGGAAAAATAGTGGAGAAGCTCTTAGAAGGGACCTGTTCTAGAACCCTCTGATTTGGTGGATAGAGGGATGGATAGGGAGCACAACTCCACTTGAATTTTCTCTTGTTGCTGTGGATCAGTAGTTCTTGAAAGCAGGTGTGCCAGGGGCCACAGAAAGTGAAGTTATCCACCAGTACCACCTGGTGGGTAATGAGGCATATCCCTAAAGTAGTAAGACACTTTTCTAATGTGAGAACCAGCAATTTAATAAAAAGAATCCAAAATCCAAATAGCTACATATTGTAACTGGAGGAAACAGACCACACAGAATGCTAGAGGTGGCAAACCTGCCCCTGCTCATTGGTTAGCCAAAACCAAGAAAATAATCTAAGATGAAGTTTCTGTCCTCGAATTATCCATGTCTCTGGTTCTTTTCCCCTTCACACAGACTTCAGAATTACTTAACCAGAAAAATAAACATACAATTGCCCCTTCAGATTAAGATCTAAGAGCAAAATTTTGATAGTGTTCTCTTACAGCAAGTGAGGAGATCTGTCCTATGCCAAACCTAAAGATGTGTTCTTTTTCAAGGATAAATACACAGAAAAGTTAAAATGAGACCTCGCTATGAAAAGATTCTACAAAGAAATAGGTGGAGAAAATTTTAGCAATAAGAAGCAGAATATCATTTATGAGAAAGATTTTCTGTAGTAAAACCATGTAACTTTTATAGATTCTGATTTATATATTCTCAGTAAAATTCAAAATTAGATTTAATAAAAAAACGAAAGATTAGATAATAAACCAATATATAAAGAGACCTAATTGTGAACAGGAGAGAATATAAGAAAATTAATAATGCTATACCAACTAAAATTCCATTAGCAAAGAATGGAAGGCACACTGAAGAAAATAAATCAGAGATATGGAGGAAACACTTAGAATTTTTTGCTGAGAATGTAAAGGGAAGGTCAAAAATGAAAGTAGAAGATAGTATATATATGGAGGTCAGAAACAGATACACCTAAACAAAAGATACACCTAAAACAAATTTAGCCAAAAAGATTGAAAGTGAAAAATAAAATGCAGGAAAGAGCAAAAATTTTCATACACATGCAAATTGAAATAAAACAGGATATAAATTATTTCAGAGTATAATTAATGTATTACACTTATTAAGATGAAAATGGTCATTTTTAATTAAAAAGGCTGTCATGCCCAATGAAGCTATAATTACACGCAAACACATACACACACACACACACACAATGTGACATCAAGATATAGAAAGTAAAAAGGAGAAATTAGCTAAAACAATGGTAGAAGGGCACTTCTGTGGTTTTTATGTTTTACATTTAAGTTTTTTAATCAATTTGAGCTAATTTTTGTGTAAGGTGTACAGGTTAAGTAAAGTCTCATTTTTTGTTTTTTTAAGATAAAGATTCCAATTTTTGCCCATCAAACACATGGACATTGTAAATAGTAGTAAATGGAATTGATAAAGGTGCAAAAAATAGGCACTGAAAAACTGTAGTTGCGAATACAAATTGATGAAACCTAATGTGATTCAACATTTGAAGTTTGTGGGCTTTATCCAAAAATAAATAATCATAGATAGGCACAAAAATTTACATAGAATAGTGTTAACTGAGTGTTATTACAGGAAAACACTGGAAACAATCAATCTACATGTCCAGTGTTAGGATGACTGATTGGTAGAATAGAATACACAAGATTAGAATGGTATGTAGCCATAGGAAATTGTTCATAATATAGTAAGTGAAAAACAAGTTACAAAACAATATTCTATAGTATGTTAATAATATAGAGAATTACAAATGATTTTTATTTTCTTCTTTGTGTTTTTTCCTAAGAGTTCCAACAATATTCAATGTTACCACTAAGTATTTTTATTTTGGGAGTTTATTGTGAATAAAGCAGAGAACAGTTTCAGGTTTTGTTGTGGTTACTATTTTGAGTTTTATTACTATCTTAATGAGTTTTTCTTTCATGACTTTAAAAGTATTGCAACATTTTAAAGTTGTTTTTATGAATAGAAATGTATTTTTACCCTAGCAGACTGTATCTCTTATTTTTATAATGAAAATTATTAACATATAGAATTATTTAAACATATATACATATATAATTTTAATTATAAAATGTCTTCCTTTTTGTACTATGTTAGCTGATTTTTCATCACTAAAACTTTAGGAAGGAAAAAAAGATAAGGTATGAGGAAATTGCTCCTAATTGCTGTTTTTAAGGGAAGTGAACCTAACACCTGCAATTTTTTTCTTAGAAGAACAGCCCAACACTTATTTTTAAAAGTAACTACATTTATTAACTTTTTAAAACACTCTTACTTTATTCAAACTGAGTCACTTATGCCCTTTTATCTACTGTAACTAAAATTTTAGATTGGCTTCTATTATAGCACTCTAGAGAAGATAATATGAGGAAGAAAAATTACTCATTTTTACAAAACTAGGGCGGCCACGGGACAATGGTGTAAAATTCTTGCTAAAAACATAGAGGTCTTCAATAAATAGAAACATGTTCTGTTGCAATGTTTGTCCGAGTACATCTGTTTATTAGGTGGGTGAAATTTTTAATCTTTATTCAAGGTAAAACTGCATTTTTGGATTAATCAAATTGGCGATATACTTCACGAGGTAATCTTGATAACCAAGTAACTTTTTTCTTTTATATATCTTTCAAAAAGATAAAGACATCTCAGGTTGTAAGGAATTTAGCTAAGGACTTTGATAGGTAAATAATTTAAATCTCTGTCCAAAGCTATCAAAAAGAAAAAGTATTACGTATGTGTGTATTATATATTCAAACAAATGAATGTGCATACATGTATATAATGAAACAAAAAGATTATGTTGCAAGATTTCTATTCTGAACATGACCCTAAAATGAAGGAGTAAGGATTATAATGCATAATGTTTGTTTAGAGTAACTTTTCTAATTCTTGAGAGGGAAAAGGAAAAATATGCAAACTTGAAGAATCTCTTTCTTATAAAATGGATAATTTATGGAATATATTGAATATATAGTATTCTAGCGATATATATAAATTCATAATGCTGCACTAACACTGGTTTTATATGCATAGATTGTAGTATGTGATACTAAAGGTAGATGCAAAGTGGGTTTATTATCCTTTTGTACACTTAAAAGGTTTTAGTGAGTCTAGATCCTTTTAAGTTCCTTTAGATACAGAGTTTGTGTGTGCACTTCACAGATGTCTTCTTAAATACATGGAATTACACTGGATATTCAGGATATTTAAAAATTGCTTTCTTGGTATATTTGAAGGGCACATTTGAACCAACTATGAGTCTGAGGATACATTTTAGTGAAATTTTATCTTTTGTGCTGTACCTATTGAACTCCATGTTAAAGCAACCATTAGTTTTTTCTCTTAGAAATAATTCCTCAACTTTGATGACAACATTTCTAGTCTCTTTTAGAATTCTAACTCAGTATTTTCTTCATATACAATATGCTGAATTAACTAAAATGAAAATATACTTTTTCTTAATGCCTTTTCTGTTGCCTCCATTTAGAATGCCATGTCCTCAGTTTTTTCACTACTGTCTTCACCTGTTGAAATTCTGCTTCTCCCACAGCATTGTTATTATAGCTAATAATACTGTTATATACTTAAGAGTTGCTGAGAGGCTAGATCTTAATTGTTCTCACCACAGAAAGGAAATGATAATTATGGGACATGATGGAGTATTAGCTGACTCTGCAGTGGTAATCATATTGCAATATATAAATTATATTAACATATGTATCAAATCAACACAGTTATATACCTGAAACAATGCTATATGTCAATTATATATTGATATTAATAAATTGTTTTTACTTCTCCTACAAGGAAGAGTGTCACATATTTTCTGAAACACTTCTTGATTCCCTTAATGTTGTCTTTCAGTTAGATTATGTGATAACTTTTAATATTGCATTTTCCACATTCTTCCCCATTTTATATTCTTGAGACAGTAGCTAGTTTATACATCTTTGCACCTCTTCTATTGCATGCTCTTGATATGTAAATAATTGGTACTTAATAAAAGTTGTAATAAGTAAAAAAAAAATATGAAGGGACACACATTTAAGTAGCAGAATGATACGCATCCTCAACCAGTTTTACAAATCTGAATGATTTGTCAAAGTCAATGTGAGAAGCCACTTACTTAGTTCAACCACCTGCTAAAAATATAGCTAAAAATCATCCAAGGTAGAGATTTCACTGCAAAATCTTCCTTTCAGGAAGTTTTACTAAAATTAAAAATTCTTTCCAACAATGATTTAACTTAACACAAGGTAAAAATAAGTGAATGAATCTGATTTCTAAATAGCTGAATCTGAATCTCCCAACCCAGATATTAGGTAGAGATTAACAGCAACAACAACAAAAAATACATATCATGACCTAAATCCCACACCTTCAGAATAACTTTAAACTGAGAATGTATAACCTTCAAATTACCTCTAAGTTAAAAAAAAAAAATCAGTGCAACTATTTCTCAAACTCCTTTCCAAAGTCCATCCCTAGAGCAACTGGAAAGAGAAGGGGAGATCCAGCGAAACTTGAGGAATGAGAAAAGAGGAGAATGGAGGGTCTAAGATGGAATAATTGGAGAATCTTTAGGAAAGATACGGGAGCACTTAGTACTATTCTTGCAACTTTTCTGTAAGTCTGAAATTATATTTTAAAATACCATCAAAAAATTAAAAGCGGGGCTTCCCTGGTGGCACAGTAGTTGAGAGTCTGCCTGCCGATGCAGGGGACACGGGTTCGTGCCCCGGTCCGGGAAGATCCCACATGCCGCGGAGTGGCTGGGCCCGTGAGCCATGGCCGCTGAGCCTGCGCGTCCGGAGCCTGTGCCCCGCAGCGGGAGAGGCCACAACAGTGAGAGGCCGCGTACCACAAAAAAAAAAAAAAAAAAAAATTAAAAGGTGAATATAAGTAGGTGGTAAATAGATGAAACAAAACTGGCAAAATGTTAATAATTGTTGAAGCTGGGTGATATGTACATGGGGATTCATTATATTCGTTTCTAAACTTGGTGTATGCTTGTTAACTTCCATAAAAGACTTTTAACAAGGAATGAACTTACAGTGATCTTTTCATTGATAATGTAAATTTACTTCCTCATTAAATACTTCTAAGGCATTTATATCTGGTCATGTTGAAATTAAACTAAAGACCTAAATAAATGGGAGTCATCTTTATGGATTAGAAGATAATATCATTAAGATGACAGTATCACTCAAATTGATCTATAGGTTCAACTCAATTTCTATCAAAGTTTCACCTAACTTCTTTGCAGAAATTGAAAAGTTGATCCTAAAATTCACATAGAAAGTCAAGAGGCCCAGAATAGCCAAAATAATCTTGAAAAAGAAGAAAATTAGAGGACTCACACTACTCAATTTCAAGATATACTACAATGCTACTACAGTATTCAAGACAATGTGGTAATGGAATAGAATTGAGAGTCTAGAAATAAATCATACAATAGCCAAGTGATTTTTGACAATAGTGCCAAAGCAATTAAATGAGGAAAAAATAATCTTTTAAAATAAACGGTGCTGAGATCACTGCATATCCACATGAAAAAGAATGAACTTGGACCCCTACTGTACACCATGTATAAAAATTAACTGAGTATGGATCCAAAACTTAAATGTAAGTGTTACAACTGTAAAACTCTTAGAAGAAAATTTAGGTGAAGAAAATTTAGGTGTAAATCTTTGTGACCTTGAATTAGGCAATGGTCTCTTAGATATGACACCAAAAGTACAAGTTAGATAGTAAGAAGTGTGGATGAGGATGTGGAGAAATTGGAACCCACGTACACTGCTGGTGGGATTGTAAAATGGCGTAGCCATTTTGAAAAACAGTTTGGCCGTTGCTTACCGAGTTAAACAAAGTTACCATTATGAACCAACAGTTCAACTCCTAGGCATACACTCAGGAGAAGAGAAAATATACGTTCACACAAAAACTTGTACATGAGGACTTCCCTGGTTGCACAGTGGTTAAGCAATGCAGGGGACATGGGTTTGAGCCCTGGTTGGGAAGATCCCACATGCCGCAGAGCAACTAAGCCCATGTGCCACAACTACTGAGCCCGTGTACCACAACTACTGAAGCCTGCATGCCTAGAGCCCGTGCTCTGCAACAAGAGGAGCCACCGCAATGAGAAGCCCTTGCACTGCAATGAAGAGTAGTCCCTGCATGCCACAACTAGGGAAAGTCCACACAGCAACGAAGACCCAATGCAGCCAAAAATAGATAGATAGATAGATAAATAGATAAATTTATTAAAAAAAAAACTTGTACATGAATGTTCATAGTAACACTATATATGATAGCCAAAAAGTAGTAACAAATCAAATGTCCATCAGCTGACAAGTAAATAAACAAAAGCTGGTATATCCATACAATGAGATATTATTCAGCAATAAAAAGGAATAAAGTCTTTTTACAACATGGATGAACCTTGAAAATATTATGCTAAGTGAAAGAAGCCAATCACAAAGGACTACTTACTACATGATACCATTTAAATGAAATACCCAGTATAGGCAAATCCAGAGACAGGAAACTGATTAGTAGTTGAGGGAAGAGGGGACATGGAGAGGTTGGGCTTGGAGAGTGATAACTAAGGTGTGTAGGGTTTATTCTGCTATTAAAAAAAAAAAGATGTTCTGTGATTGATTGTGGGGCGGATGCACAATTCTGAATCTACTAAAAGCCATTGACTTGTACACTTAAAACGAATGGCTGTATGGTATGTGAATTATATTTCAATAAATCTTTTTTTTAATATCTGATCATTTTTTGCAAGACAACTTAAGTTCATTGAGAGAAGAGCCGAACATATAAAATATATCAGTATAATTTGGCTATGTTTTCAGTTTACATTTTAATAATTGCTGTTGTTGAAAAAGTGCTTTTGAAATGTTTGTTCTGAAAAAGCAGTTTTCATCTTTTGGATGGATAGAAAGTGCCACTTATTTGTTCTCCATTCAGTATTACCAGTGAGCAGCACAGCCAGAGTTATTAGAATTATTTGGTGTGTAAAGTAGAGAAATGTAGCTAGAATTACCTTTAAGATGAAGTCTTACTAAAAAAGGGAAGCTGCATTTGGAAGTACACTTGATCGTATAGATCTAAGATAGTATTGGCTGGTTATTGAATATTAACAACATGTGGATCACTGTTGTTTCACCGGTTTTAAAGACAGAATCATTGTCTTCTGTCACTTATCTCAAAATCTCAGTTAAAAATTGATTCACACAGCATGAGTAGGAAGCAAGTTACATGTAAACTGGTAGGAATTATTAAATTAAATTCTTATCTTTTTCTTCCTAAGTAAGAAAGCTGCATAGAGGCTAAGTAGGTTTGTAAAGAACTGGGATTATGATAAGTAGCTTGAAAATGAGGGTTCTTGATATAGCATATCCTTTATAGGTTTGAGCTTTATATTGTTCTGAATAGCAAAATATGAGCAGAAGTTTCCTCCTTTCAATAAAGGTAACAAAATTTTAATCAAGTTTTAATAAGTAGAAGAGAAACCATGTAAAACAAAGTATTCTAGAAAATAATTGTTTATAACTTTAAGGTTGAAAAGATAACATGCTGGAAGTTTAAATGGCAAAATATAGTATTTTAGTTACTGTCAGTATATTGAAGTATTGTCATTAAATTGGGTCAAATGCTAAATAGCTTTATTTTTTTCTTAAAAAACAATTTTTTCACATTGTTTGAAATTATGTAGACAGTCATAATGCATACGATTCCTTTTTTAAATTTAATTTTTATTTTATATTGGAGTATAGTTGATTTACAATGTTATGTTAGTTTCAGGAATAGAGCTAAGTGAGTCAGTTATACATATACATATATCGATTCTTTTTCAGATTCTTTTCCCATATAGGCTATTTCAGAATATTTGAGTAGAGTTCCCTGTGCTATGCAGTAGGTCCTTGTTCATTATCTGTTTTATCCATAGTAGTGTGTAAATGTTAATCACAACCTCCATACATATGCCTCCCTACCACCTTTCCCCTTTGGTAACCATAAGTTTGTTTTCTAAGTCTGTGAGTCTCTATTTTGTAAATAAGTTCATTTGTATCATTTTTTGAATTAGTTTCCATGTATAAGTGATATCATATGATATTTGTCTTTCTCTGACTTACTTCACATAGTATGGTAATCTCTAGGTTCATCCATGTTGCTGCAAATGGAATTATTTCATTCTTTTTTATTTCTGAGTAATATTCCGTTGAATGTATGTACCATATCTTCTTTAGTCATTCCTCTGTCAGTGGACATTTAGGTTGCTTCCATGTCTTGGCTATTGTAAATAGTGTTGCAATGAACATTGGGGTGCATTTATCTTTTCGAAGCATGATTTTCTCCAGATATATGCCCAGGAGTGGGATTGCTAGATCATATGGTAGCCCTATTTTTAGGTTTTGTTTTTGTTTTTGTTTTGGCTGTGTTGGGTCTTCACTTATGTGCTAGGGCTTTCTCTAGTTGTGGCAAGCAGGGGCCACTCTTCATCGCGGCGTGCGGGCCTCTCACTATCGCGGCCTCTCTTGTTGCGGAGCACAGGCTCCAGATGCGCAGGCTCAGTAGTTGTGGCTTACGGGCCTAGTTGCTCCGCAGCATGTGGGATCCTCCCAGACCAGGGCTCGAACCCGTGTCCCCTGCATTAGCAGGCATATTCTCAACCACTGCGCCACCAGGGAAGCCTTAGGGTTTTTTAAAAATCTTTATTTTATTTATTTATTTGGCTGCATGGGGTCTTAGTTGCAGCACACGGGATATTTGTTGCAATGTGCAGGATCTTTGTTGTGCATGCGGGATCTTTTTTGGGTTTTTTTTCTTTGTTTTTTTAATTGCGGCATGCAGAATCTTTAGTTGCGGCATGTGAACTCTTAGCTGCGGCATGTGGGATCTAGTTCCCTGACCAGAGATTGAACCTGGGCCCCCTGCGTTGGGAGTGCGGAGTCTTACCACAGGACCACCAGGGAAGTCCCTCTATTTTTAGTTTCTTAAGGAACCTCCATACTGTTCTCCATAGTGGCTGTACCAATTTACATTCTCACCCAAAGTGTAGAAGGTTTCCCTTTTCTTCACACCCTCTCCAGCATTTATTGTTTATATACTTTTTGATGATGGCCATTCTGACTGGTGTGAGGTGATACAACATTATAGTTTTGATTTGCATTCCTCTGATAATTAGTGTTGTTGAGCATCTTTTTATGTGCCTCTTGGCCATCTGTATGTCTTTTTTTGGTTGTTGTTTTGATTGGGTTGTTTGTTTTTTTGATATTGAGCTGCATAAGCTGTTTGTATAATTTGGAAATTAATCCCTTGTCAGTTGCTTCATTTGCAAATATTTTCTTCCATCTGAGGGTTGTCTTTTCATTTTGCTTATGGTTTCCTTTGCTGTGTAAAAGATTTTCAGTTTAATTAGGTTGCATTTGTTTATCTTTGTTTTTACTTTCATTACCCTAGGAGGTGGGTCAAAAAAGATATTGCTGCAATTTATGTCATAGAGTGTTCTGCCTATGTTTTCCTCTAAGGGTTTTATAGTACCCAGCCTTACATTTGGGTCTTTAATCCATTTTGAGTTTATGCTTGTGTAAGGTGTCAGGGAGTGTTCTAATTTCATTCATTTACATGTAGCTGTCCAGTTTTCCCAGCACCACTTATTGAAGAGGTTGTCTTTTCTTCATTGTATATTCTTGCCTCCTTTGTCATAAATTAGGTGACGATAGGTGCGTGGGTTTACCTCTGGGCTTCCTATCCTGTTCCATTGATCTGTATTTCTGTGTTTGTACCATACTGTTTTGATGACTGTAGCTTTGTAGTATAGTTTCAAATCAGGGAGCCTGATTCCTCCAGCTCCGTTTTTCTTTCTCAAGATTGCTTTGGCTATTTGGGGTCTTTTATGTTTCCATACAAATTAAAAAATTTTTTTGTTCTAGTTCTGTGAAAAATGCCATTGTTAATCTGATAGGGATTGCATTGAATCTGTAGATTGCTTTGGGTAGTATAGTCATTTTCACAATATTGATTCTTCCAATCCAAGAACATGGTATATCTCTCCATCTATTTGTGTCATCTTCAGTTTCTTTCATCAATATCTTATAGTTTTCTGAGTACAGGTCTTTTGCCTCCTTGGATAGCTTTATTCCTAGGTATTTTATTCTTTTTGATGTGATGGTAAATGGGATTGTTTCCTTGATTTCCCTTTCTGATCTTTCATTGTTAGTGTATAGGAATGCAAGAGATTTCTGTGTATTAATTTTGTATCCTGCAACTTTACCAAATTCATTGATAAGCTCTAGTAGTTTTCTGGTAGCATCTTTAGGATTTTCTATGCATAGTATCAGTTCATCTGCAAACAGTGACAGTTTTACTTCTTCCTTTCCCATTTGGATTCCTTTTATTTCTTTTTCTTCTCTCATTGCCATGGCTAGGATTTCCAAACTATGTTGAATAATAGTGACAAGAGTGGACATCCTTGTCTCATTCCTGATCTTAAAGGAAATGCTTTCAGTTTTTCACCATTGACAGTGATGTTTGCTGTGGGTTTGTCATATATGGCCTTTATTATGTTGAGGTATGTTCCCTCTGTGCCCACGTTCTGGGGAGCTTTTATCATAATCGGGTGTTGAATTTTGTCAAAGTATTTTCTGCATCTATTGAGATAATTATATGATTTTTATTCTTCAGTTTGTTGATGTGATATATCATACTGATTTTTGTGGATATTGAAAAATCCTTGCATCCCTGGGATAAATCCCACTTGATAATGGTGTATGATCCTTTTAATGCATTGTTGGATTCAGTTTGCTAGTATTTTGTTGAGGATTTTTGCATCTGTGTTCATCTGTGATATTGGCCTGTAATTTTCTTTTTTTGTGGTATCTTTGTCTGGTTTTGGTATCAGGGTGATGGTGGCCTCGTAGAATGAGGTTGGGAGTGTTCCTTTCTCTGCAATTTTTTGGAAGAGTTTCAGAAGAGTAGGTGTTAACTCTTCTGTAATGGTTGATAGAATTTGCCTGTGAAGTTATCTGGTCCTGGACTTTTGTTTGTTGGATTTTTAATCACAGTTTCAATTTCAGAACTTGTGATTGGTCCGTTCATATTTTCTATTTCTTCCTGGTTCAGTCTTGGAAGGTTGTACGTTTCTAAGAATGTGTCCATTTCTTCTAGGTTGTCCATTTTATTGGCGTATAGTTGTAGTAGTCTCTTATGATCCTTTGTATTTCTGTGGTGTCCGTTGTAACTTATCCTTTTTCTATTCTAATTTTGTTGATTTGATCCCTCTCCCTTTTTTTCTTGATGAGTCTGGCTAAAGGCTTATCAATTTTTTTTATCTTCTCAAAGAACCAGCTTTTAGTTTCAATGATATGAGATTTTTCTTGTTTCTTGAGGTAAGATTGTATTGCTATAAACTTCCCTTTTAGTACTGCTTTTGGTGTGTCACATAGGTTTTGGATCATCGTGTTTTCATTGTCATTTGTCTCTAGGTTTTTTTTTTTTTTTTGATTTCTTTGATTTCTTCAGTGATCCATTGGTTGTTTAGTAACATATTGTTTAGTCTCCAGATGTTTGTGTTTTTTACATTTTATTTTCTGTAATTGATTTCTACTCTCATAGTGTTGTGGTCAGAAAACATGCTTGAAATGATTTCAATTTTCTTAAATTTATCGAGCCTTGATTTGGGACCCAAGATGTGATCTATCCTGGAGAATATTCCATGTGCATTTGAGAAGAAAGTGTAATCTGCTGCTTTTGGATGGAATATCCTATAAATATCAATTAACTCTGTCTGGTCTAATGTGTCATTTAAGGCTTGTGTTTCCTTATTAATTTTCTGTTTGGATGATCTGTCCACTGTTGTAAGTGGGGTGTTAAAGTCCCCCAGTATTATTGTGTTACTGTCGATTTCCCCTTTTATGGCCATTAGCATTTGCCTTACATATAGAGGTGCTCCTGTGTTGGGTGCATATATATTTACAATTGTATCATTTTCTTTCTAGATTGATCCCTTGATCATTATGTAGTGTGCTTCCTTGTCTCTTGTAACAGTCTTTATTTTAAAGTCTATTTTGTCTGATACGAGTATTGCTACTCCAGCTTTCTTTGATTTCCATTTTCATAGAATACCTTTTTCCATCCCCTCACTTTCAGTCTGTATGTGTCCCTAGGTCTGAAGTGGGTCTCTTGTAGACAGTATATATACAAGTCTTGTTTTTTTAAAATCTATTCAGCCAGTCTGTGTCTTTTGGTTGGAGCCTAATAATCCATTTACCTTTAAGGCAGTTATCGATTTGTATGATCTTATTGCCATTTTGTTAATTGTTTTGGGATTGTTTTTGTAGGTCTTTTTTCTTCTCTTCCTCTCAGCCTATCACAGGTATGACTCACTTAACAGCAGTGTGGTTTTTTGTAAATCCATTAATATCCAAAGATATTTTGATCATTTGATTCTCAATAATTCAGGGCCCACACTTATGGGTGAACTTCAGCTTCCTCATCACAGAGCTAAAATCTCTAAAGCAGTATGTATGTAATAGTGTACCTGGCTTCTTGAAGATACCCCAGGGCTAAATGTGAATCTGTATCTCCTAGCAGTGGCTCTCAAGCTTTTTATTGAGCCAAAGAATTACCAGGGAAGCTATTTAAAATGCAGATTTCTAATCTAGACCTACAGAATATACGTTTTTTTAAGATGTATCCCAGGTAATTCCTCGAGTCCATCTTAGACAAGTCATTTAAGCTCCCTAGCTTTGGTATCAGTACCTGTAATATAGGTACAATATCACTGTCTTACAGAGGTGTAAGAATTAAATGATATGTATTATTAAGTATCCAGGAATAGTTCTGGCACTTTGTAGATGCTAATATGATAGCTCTACCTTCTCCTTAACGTGTTAATTTTGGATTTACCGATACTAGGTTTCTTAAGACTAAAGGATAGTTTCCCAGTAGACTTACAGAGTCCCTATTTGTTCTTTTAACTAATAAAAGAATATGGCACCTTAGGAGAAGCTTTTCTCTTTCTCTTTCTTTTCCACTGCAAAGAAGGTAGTTATTTGTGGTTTTCTTCTGTCTTTTCTCACACAAAAAAAGACTGGCCTTCAAACTTGGATCAAACAAGCAACAGAGAGAAAGTAAGCCAAAATGAGTGAGAGAAGATGAACTATTAAGCCCATCCACTTCCAGAACTCTTCCCTAAAACTTTTCTCCTCTTTTTGCCAGTTTCTTGGCAAATTGGACAAGGCTGTGATGGTTAAGAGTTGAGGCTAGACACAGGGGTGCTGTAGGTGCTATCACCCTTCCAGAGTGTGCTTAACCTCCTGGTTCACAGAGGGCAATGGCATGTATTCACTTGGATGCTAAAGACAAGCCCGTTTCTTGGCCAGGGGGGTCTGACTACATGGGGCAGGACACTGTACAAGAGGCCTCACATCTGACTCCCATTTAGAGTACAGAAGGCCCACTCTTGCAGCCATATCCTACATCCTGGCCCTTTAGTTACTTCTAGGAGGTCTTGTTGGTATATCAAGGAAGGAAAATAGGGTCAAATCCTAGCTTCACCACTGACTTAGCTGTGTAACACTGAACAAGTTATTTAACCCCAAATTCAATTTTCTCAAGTAAATTTGAAGCTGTTCTGTAGGCAGTGGGGACCTGATGGTTTTTGAGGAGGAAAGTAACTATCAAAATTAGCTCCCTTGGGCTTCCCTGGTGGCGCAGTGGTTGAGAATCTGCCTGCTAATGCAGGGGACATGGGTTCGAGCCCTGGTCTGGGAAGATCCCACATGCCGCGGAGCAACTAGGCCCATGAGCCACAACTACTGAGCCTGCGCATCTGGAGCCTGTGCTCCGCAACAAGAGGGGCCGCGATAGTGAGAGGCCTGCGCACCGCGATGAAGAGTGGCCCCCGCTTGCCATAACTAGAGAAAGCCCTCGCACAGAAACGAAGACCCAACACAGCCAAAAATAAATTAAATAAAAATAAATAAATAAGACCCCAAGATCACTATTTAAAAAAAAATAAAAAAATTAGCTCCCTTAACCTGCTATATAGCACAGGGAGCTCAGCTCAGCACTCTGTGATGGCCCAGTTGGGAGGAATGGGGGGTGGGAGGGAGGGAGGCCCAAGAGGGAGGGGATGTGTGTATGATTATGGCAGGTTCACTTCACTGTGCAGCAGAAACTAACACAACATTGCAAAGTAACCATACTCCAACAAAAAATTTTTTAATTAAAAAATTAAAGAAAAAATGAGCTCCCTTCCCCCAAAACAGTGGCCCTCCAAAAAAAAAAACAAACACAGACTAATTTTTTAATTTACATTTTTTCTGTTAAAAAAAAAACTAGAGTTAAATTCTCAAAGTCTAAATTAGACTAAATATAAAACTGCTATACAACCCACTGAATAGATTTATAGTGTCCCTCAAAAGTATCTAGTCATCTTCCACCTTTTTCCTTTTTTCTAAATTCATCCTGCTCCAGTCTTCACTATCATCACATGCACTTTATTCCATCAAACATCATTTTTCAGGATCAACCTACCTGAATAATCATTAAGCCTCTTTAGAGCTTTCCCAAACTTAAATATTGTCATTTTGATTATATACCCCAAAGCATTACTTTCCTCACTTTTTTTGTTTAGTACCAGAATGTTCTAAAAAGAAACAATAAATGTTGTTTATTTCCCTAAAAAGAAAGATCAGTATATCCAATGGCTATTAAGTTATCCACTTAATAAAACACATCAAAAACTACTCATCCTTATATTAATTATCTGAAATTAGAACATAATGAATTAGTTAACCTAATACTTTGCTATTTACTTCATGCTTACAAGATTATGCAAGAAACCAAAATGGCTTCTCATAACTTGTTTGCTTTCCAAATACTTCACATTTCAACCCCATATCTATACAGAAAGAGAAAATCCAAACATACTCTCCTTACCTAAAATCAGTAGAGAGGGCTAAAAAGCATTATTTAGGACTTTTTTAGACCTTGAAAAACAGTTACACTTCCAATGTGTATTTAAATTACAAATCAGTTTTTATCCTGTGACATTGCTTCAACTTAAGTTCATCGTAGTAAAATTGACTGGGCTACTGCTTCATCTTTCAAGTCAGATGGAGATTCTTTTGCATCAAGACTCTTATTCAAGATTCCTTCTTCAGCAAAATTGACTGTTAAATTAGGTAGAAGTTCTCCAAGACTACATGGTATTGTGGTTCTCAATCTTTGTTCCACTGGAGAAAACCTAATTAGTGGTGAAAGAGACTGTTTTCTTTCACCAAGGGACATGCATGAAGATGGTTTTGTATAGTCAATGTGCAAATCATGAGTGCCCAAAAAGTTAAGCATATCATCAGTTTGCATGTATTGGGAAGTAAGGCTCAATTCTGGTTTGTGTCTTTCAAGTGTTTCAGGATTAGAGAGGCAAATTTCTTCCCTTTGCTTGGACAGAGATTTCTTCAGAGCTTCATATCCACTGCAAGTAGCCTGTAAATTAAAGTCTGATTCTGGAGTATTCTGTCTTCCTCCCACAACACCTTCTGGGAAAATGCCACTGTGCATAGGACTATTTGGTTCCAGTTTAAAATTGGCCTCTGTACTACTGGAGCTATTAAGACTTAAGTGACCAACTTCTTTTGGAAGAGTTTCATGTAATATGCCAAAATCACTACCTTTAAAACTGGAACTAATTCCACTTGATATCTGAAAAGAATTCCATAACATACTTTTATGCATGGAAAGATCTTTGTAAGAAGCTTTCGAGTGGTCTGATATTTTAATATACTCTTCTTCACTGCTACCTATGACATTTCTCCTATTGCCTACAGCAGGGGAGAATGTCTCTATTTGGCTAGTTTCTAAAAGCTTGTTCTGTAAAGCTGTACATTCGAAATCTTGCTTACAAATTATGTCCTTATTTAACAAATCTGACAGATTTTGTTTTGTTGGTTCACCTATGCAACTGGTCAGCACAGGTTTCTGAAGCACACACTTGAGGCAATCTGAAACAACTTTCTCTTCAGGCAAATGAGTCTTTCTCTCTGAAATTTGGTCTCTTTTTCAAGGAAGTGAAGGTCTATTGCCAGTCTTGCTTGGTTAGCCTGACAATGTTCATATTTCACTACTTTCAAGATTTCATTTAATAACTGAATAACTGTTAAGAGATTCAATTTTCCAGCCTCTTAAACATTTCCTATGTGCAGCTGACACATTTGTTTCTCAATTTTGTCAAGTAAGAGCCTTGGAATATTGATAGCAACATTAGTTCCATCTAAAGTATATTGGTTGTAAGGACTGAACTAACAACTTCTCTTTTTCCAAAGCCGTGAGTGTTTCATTCACTGAAGCCCACAAAGACCGAACCTTTTGAATTTTCTCTTGTATATTAATTTGGTCATCATAGGGTTCCATTTTTTTTTTTTTTTTTTTTTTTTTTTTTTGCTGTACGCGGGCCTTACTATTGTGGCCTCTGCCATTGCAGAGCACAGGCTCCGGACGCGCGGGCTCAGCGGCCATGGCTCACAGGCCCAGCCGCTCCGCGGCATGTGGGATCTTCCTGGACCGGGGCACGAACCCGTGTCCCCTATATCGGCAGGCAAACTCTCAACCACTGCGCCACCAGGGAAGCCCCATTTTTTTAATTTGGTTTTGCTGTCCTATACATTCTGATCTCGTATTTCGTATTTGTTTAACTGACAGTTGTGCATTTTCGGGTAACACTCTTCTCTTTGCAAAATTTGTAAAACTCCGTTATGTGCTACATGGCATCTGGCAATGCACTTGCACAAATCTTGTGGCTTTACGTTAAATATCTCTAAAAATGTATAGAAGAATTTTTAGAATGGGTTTTTATATAATTTATTGCAACAAAACTTGCAAAGTGATACATCAGATGAATAAACTTAGGACCACCAGGAGAAAGAAATAGTGAACCAACAACCTGAAGAAAGCTACTTCCACGTTCAGCAGAAATCTTTTTTAACCATTCACAGCAATGTTTTCGGAATTCAGTATCACATTTTTGGTCAAATGGAGGCCAACAAAGTTTGAAAACTTCTTTAGTGAGAGACTGGTCAAGGGTTTGAAACAAAAAATAAGAAGCTATCTGAAAGGCATCACTGTTCAATTTGTCAAACGTGTTCACTCCGAGGTGCGTGTGCGACACGATCTTTCCACCGGCTATACTCACCGAGCCCGGCTCGAAGCTGAGTGCCTGCAAATACATCCAGATATGCTCCTTCTCGAAAGAAGTGACCCAGGCCGAACTCATCTTCGCGGTAGGCAGGGCCCGGCAAAGGAAGAAAGCGCAGTCTCCAACGACTGAGAGGGCCCCTCAGGCTTTTTCCCTACAGGTATCCTGAGATGGCGGTGGCCCCTCCATTGCCACCACCTGATCCTCTTGCCCAGAACCATTTTGCCTCACATGCCTCAAGTGGCCTGAGACTCTAAAGTCTCAGGGAATTAGAGCCTCTAACGGTAGTACTGCACAGCAAAGCGAAGTCACCACCCCTTGTATGTTATTTGTGCTTTCTCGTTGCTTTTAATATTTTTTCTTTGTCTTTAATTTTTGTCAATTTGATTAACATGTGTCTTGGCCTGTTGCTACTTGGGTTTATCCTGCATGGGACTCTATGCGTTCGAGACTGAATGTTTCCTCTCCCACATTAGGGAAGTTTTTGGCTATAATCTCTTCAAATAATTTCTTGGACCTTTCTCTTTCTCTTTTCCTTCTGGGACCCATATAATGTGAATTTATTGCATTTAATGCTGCCCAAGAGGTCTCTGATACTGCTCACTTACCCATTCTTCTGCCTCATTTATTCCACTATAGATTCCTTCTAGTGTATTTTTCATTCCAGTTATTGTATTGTTCATCAGTGTTCTTTAAATCTTCTACGACTTGTTAAACATTTCTTGTGTCTTCTCGATCTGTGCCTCCATTCTTTTTCTAAGATCTTGGATCATCTTTACGCTGAATTATTTTGGGGGAAGATTGCCTAACTCCACTTCACTTACTTGTTCTTCTGGGTTTTTATCTTGTTCCTTCATCTGGAATATACTCCTCTGCCGTCTCGTTTTGTCTGACTTTTCTGTGTTTGCGGTCTCCTTTCCGCAGGCTGCAGGATCGTAGTTTCTCTTACTTCTGGTGTTTGCACCCTTGTGGGTGAGTTTGGGTCAGGGGCTTGTGCAGGTTTCCTGGAGGGAGGGACTGCTGCCTGCCCACTGGTGTGTGGAACTGTGTGTTGTCCCTCTGGTTGACAGGGCCATGTCAAGGGGTGTGTTTAAAGTGGGTGTGAGCTCAGTACAACTTTAGGCAGCCTGTCCGCTGATGGTTTGGCCTAAGGCATCCCAGCACTGGAGCCTGCAGGCTGTTGGGTGGAGCCAGGTCTCAGTGCCCAAATGGCCACCTCTCGGAGAGCTCGTGCCAATCAGTATTTTATGGGGCCTCCACCTCCAGTCTCCTTGCTCCTCCTCTGCACCACAGCCAACCCACACCTCCCCAGGAGACCCTCCACAACACACAGGGTGGTCTAGCCCAGGCTCCTGTGGAGTCACTGCTTTGTTCTGGGTCCCAGTGTATGTGAAATCTTGTGTGCACCCTCCAAGAGTGCAGTTTCTATTTCCCCCAGTCCTGTGGAGCTCCTGCGCTCAAGCCCTGCTGGCCTTCAAAGCCAAATGCTCTCGAGGCTCCTCCTTCTGATGCCAGACCCTCAGGCTATGAAGCCTGACCTGGGGCTCAGAACTATCACTACTGTGGGAGAACCTTTGGGATATAATTATTTTCCGATTTGTGGGTCTCTCACCCAAAGGGTGGGATTTGATTATATGACGGAAGCGCCCCTTCTACCGACTCGTTGTGGCTTCTTTGTCTTTGGGTGTAAAATTTTTTTTTTGGTAGGTTCGTCTTTTTTGTTGATGGTCGTTCAGCAGCTAGTTGTGATTTTGGTGTTTTTGTAAGAGGAAGTGAGCTCAAGTTCTTCTACTCCACCATCTTGTCCAGAATTGAGGGGCTACTTTTAGTTTGGATGCTTTCTGCCTCTTTCGTCAGTGTGTACTGGCCATTATCCCCTTGATATGGGGTGCATAGGTGCAGCGGCCCTTGCATGCTCTCCTGGTATGGCAGGGGCAGTGGTCCGCCCCCAACCATGGGTCTCTCAGTGGCAGCACTGGCTATGTGCCCCCAGGACAGCAGGGGCATCAGTGGGCACCTGCTCCTGGGTCTCCCAGTGGTGGCTATGGCCCACGCATTCCCAGGACAGCAGGGGCAGTGATTGGTGCCTGCTCACCGTGCGTGCTCCCCATACGGCAGGGGCAGCAACTAGCTTCTGTTCCCAGGTCTCCTAGCTGCGGCAGGGCCCACTCACCCCCAGGACAGTGGGGACAGCAATTGGCGCCTGCGCACAGGTCCCCTAGTTTTGGTAGCAGCCCATGCCCACTTCTGGAGCCCACGATGACGGTAGCAGCTCATGCCCACCCCAAGAGCTCATATAGTTGGTGTTCTGTTGCCTGAGAGCATGCACACAGGGAAAGAAGCTCCTATGGCAGTCCCACCCTGTCCTCGTGCACCCCCCAGTAATGGTGACTTGCCCCTCTGGCATGCCCAGGTTCTTCCAAATACACCCTCAGTTGCCACAGTCCAGCCTCTTCAGGCTGTCTCCCCACAGGCAACGCTGTTCCTCTCCCTGGGTTTGACCTCTGAAGCCCAAGCTTCAGCACGCAGCCCCCACCCATACCAGTGGATGAGCATCTCAGGCTAGGGAGCACAGGGTGGCAGTAGGTCACTCCATTTTGCCTTCCGCAAACTGGTTGCTGCACTCTCCTCAGAGGCTCTGACGCTCCCCCTCGTCCAGGCTGATCTCCCTGCCGGTGAGGGGACTTCCTAGGGTGTGAGAACCTTTCCTCCTTCACAACTCCCTCCCTGGGGCACAGGTCCCATCCCAGCTCCTTTTTCTTTTTTTTTTCTTTTGTCCTTATGTGGAGGTTTTCTTGCCCTTTCGGAAGTCTGAGGTCTTCTGCCAGTGTTCAGTAGATGTTCTGTGCAAATTGTTCCACTTGAAGATGTGTTTCGGATGTGTTTGTGGAAGGAGGTGAGCTCCACATCCTACTCCTCAGGCATCTTGATTCCTCCTCATAATGCATATAATTTTTACAGAAATTTCTGCTATTAGTCCAGAAAGTTTTTCATTTAACGTTGCTTAGATTTTAAAGATAACTGCAGTCAGAATAATAGATTAAAATGTGAGCTTTTATAAATAGAACAAAAATTACTGTTTGTATATTTATTGCCTTTCCCTTTCCCAAGGCCACTAAAGAGATTCCACTTTGTTTCTTCCCTACACTTGACTTCTGAAAGGCTTTAGCAGGAAGCAATTTTGAGATTCTACAAGGGCAGATGGGGAGGGAAAAAAGGGTGAGGGAGTAATTTTTCTGGGAGTTTTATGGAGTGGGAATCTGGGAAAGCCTGGGTGTGAGGGAGTACATGAGAGAAGAAAGAAGGATTTTTAAAAGTATTGTTCAAGAAATGACAATAAAGAACTTCAGTTATTTCGAAATTAGTCTTTGACTGTCATCGGGTTCCTCTGGCCACAACACAGCTTGGGATGAGAGAACATAGGTGAATGATTTAATAAGACTGGGAATATCAAAAGATTTATATCAGTAATTGAGATGGGAGTATGGGGGCAGAGAGCACAAGCTAATATGGAAGCGGAAGGTGTTGCTACATTGATTGTTGTTCCTTTCAGTTATTGTCGATCAAGATTTGTTTATTCTTTTTTTTTAATTTATTTATTTTTGGCTCTGTTGAGTCTTCGTTGCTGCACGCGGGCTTTCTCTAGTTGTGGCGATCAGGGGCTACTGTTCACTGCGGTGTGCGGGCTTCTCACTGCGGTGGCTTCTCTTGTTGCGGAGTATGGGCTCTAGGTGCGTGGGCTTCAGTAGTTATGGCACGCAGGCTCAGTAGTTGTGGCTCAGGGGCTCTAGAGTGCAAGTTCAGTAGTTGTGGCACACAGGCTTAGTTGCTCCGCAGCATGTGGGGTCTTCCCGAACCAGGGATCGAACCCATGTCCCCTGCATTGGCAGGCGGATTCTTAACTACTGTGCCACCAGGGAAGTCCCTGTTTATTCTTTTAAGGAACAAATTATGTAGCTGATTTATGACCTACAACTTTTATAACATAAATAACAATTACACTTTTTTTTCTTGGGCACTGAATTTTATGTTGGCTTGGGGGAAGGGAACATAGGAAGGAGAAGTGGAGTAAAATTTCACTCAGTATGTCTTTCCTACATATGAAACAAACTTGGCAAGTCTATATTTTCTCTTTTTGTCCTGTCATCCATCATATTCTGCTCTATAATATTAGCCAAAGTGATAACATTTTCTCTAATTGGAAATGTAGGACATAGTCTGTAAAGTAACTAGACGTCAGATGCGTTCTTCAAAATTTTAATGATATCCATCAACATGGCAGTCATTTTCTTTCTTTTAACCTTATCTATTGTTTCAGCATTCAAAATTAAATTTAGGAAGATACAACAGGTAAAAAGATTCCTAGAGTAATCCTTCACATAGTAACTGTTAAGAGAATGGTCTTTGATATTATTTATGTACGTAGCATAAACATTACATGCTATTTCTATATATAAATTTCCAAAAGGGGGAAGGGAGAGTAATTTTTATTGACTCACTGATACCTCAGATTTTTTTTAAAAGAAACATTGCATTTGACTGGATTGTTTCATTTCATTATCAACATTTCTGATTTCATCTGGCTTAAAACACCTAGTATTATTACTTTAGAGCAGAATCGATTGGTCATGTAAGAAAAATGGTCGCTTGGGGCCTTTCAGCAGAACCTACCATGTAAGGCTAATCTTTCATAGATTAGAAAGATGGATCACCAGTGTTATTGTTTTTATTTCTGTGAACGCAGAAATTGGAAAAGGAATTGAAAACGTAGAGGTGGTAAGGACTAATTCATTTATGCATTTTGTTGGTAATATGATCTTGTAATGATAAGTTTTACTATCATTAACACTCAAATTACTTCATGAACAAAATGAAATCTCAAATTTAGTAATTAGGTGAGTTCAGAAACAGGTACACAGCTAATGGTCTTGCAAACTAGAAAAAATCCATTAGTTAGAAATTATCTGTGCATTGTTTTCTTGCAGGAAACAAATCACAAGACAGTGGCATAGCAGAGATGGAAGAACTTCCCGTGCCACATAACATCAAAATAAGCAACATTACGTGTGACTCATTCAAGATTTCATGGGAAATGGATTCAAAATCAAAAGACCGTATTACACACTATTTCATTGACCTCAATAAGAAAGAGAACAAGAACTCCAATAAATTTAAACACAAGGTAAAATTCTAAACATCCTTGTATTCATTTGTATCTTAAAGCTTTCTAAGTATGAGGACATTTTGAAAGAAGGAATAAGGTTCTATTAATTACTAATATGATATATTTGACATTGGGAAGAATAAAAATTATATGTCATTTAAAAGCCCTATTCCTTCAAGAAATTGTGTAAGAAAATGAAATGCCAAATATATGGGTAAAATACATTTTTTTCTGGGAAAGCTGAAATCTTGACTCTCATACAGACATAAAAATTAACATGTGTTAAAGATTTTCTTTAACACATTAATGAGGTAACTGATGAGGTATTACAGCCAATTCAAAGGATGATCCAGAAGAAGACATTTTTATGGATCAGGATATTGAAATAAATGTTTAAGTGGAGGCAAAACTGGTATGGGGTGGGTGAAGAGCAAGGGCAGGCAAGGAGGATTTTACTTCCACTGGGCAAAATTCACTTACATGTACTTAGACAAGAATAACTGAATTGTTATCAGTAGTCTACAAATTAGAGAGTTGTAAAATAGATTCCACAAAATCAGAAGATAGCCAGAAGAGTGTGCTGTAGTCAATTCACAGTTTTCCACTGAAGCACACGTTTTTCCCTATAACTGCCAAATGAAGAATGTCATGGCAGCTTATAGACTGTAGGATATTTGTTAAAATACCTAAGGGCCGAAAATTGCTTTATGTGGTCAATTTTCTTTTATGGTTTGAGAATAAAAATTAACCTTTAGGTGTTTTAGACATGTAACAATTCTCTGATATTTATTCTCTTACCTGTCTGCTTATGACATATCTTTTCTGATACATACATTCCTTCAGATGTAGCTGTAAAGAGGATAACAGTAATCTGGCTTAAGAATTCTTTCTTATGTTTCAGTATTTTCACTGATGTGAAACTGATCTTATTTTAATACTGATAATAAATTTTAACTTGGCAAATCTTTTGGAAGAATTGTCTTATCTTATCTGGAAATTATGCATTTTACTAGATGTGTAATTACACATACTAATGGTAAGTGAGGCTTATACACACAGATAAGTGTGACAGAGAGAACAAGATTGATGTCATTATTTTCCCATGTTCCAATTTTAATTATTCCTTCTAGTGTTGGATATCCTCTTTGCTGACATTTGCTTTCTTAAATTAGCTTTGAAATATTTAGTATTAAATGGTGAGGAGTCAAGATTTGACCCCCTTTCTTCATTCCATACTTAATCTTTGGAAATATAATGAATACTCAACTAGCAGGTTTATTCACCTTATTAATCATTGTTTAAAAATACCTAAACTTTTCTGTGACACATAGGCTCCATACTTGAATACAAGTAAAGCAAATGTTACCTCATTTGTATGTAAAACAGAATCATTTAAAAATATTTATTTAAAAAACATTCTGTCCCTTGACATATAAAATATTTAGTAATGGGCTACTCTGATAAAATTATTGCATAGTATATATTAAACAAATATAATATTTTAAAATGCTAAATCTGTTGAATTTTTATTTCATGTTTCTGTTTTTTGTATTGTTTTATCATTTAGTATTAGAATATTGCATTTTAAGGAGCATATTAAGGAGTGTACAGAGAATAACATTATACTAGAAATCAAGAAAACAAATCCAAGTACATTTATGTCATTAGCTTAGCTGTATGATCTTGGCATGTCTCTTGATCAAATTGGGCCTTAATTTTTATATCTGAAGAATAAGAGATTTGAACATAGTAATTGCTAAATATCTTTAAAAAGGAAGCTTGTGTCATCAGCCAGGAATTTAATAAGTTACTCCACATTGTTTACAACTGATTCAAGTTATACTACTAAATTAATTCATTTCCTTCCTCCCTCCCTTCCTTTCTTTCTACTTTTCTTTCTTCCTTGCTTAGGATGTTCCAACAAAACTGGTGGCAAAAGCTGTTCCCTTGCCGATGACTGTCCGTGGACACTGGTTTTTGAGCCCAAGAACTGAGTATACAGTAGCAGTGCAGACCGCCTCAAAACAAGTTGATGGTGATTATGTTGTGTCTGAATGGAGTGAAATTATAGAATTCTGCACAGCAGGTAAGAGAACTGGGTATAAATACAGAAAAAAAAAACACCTTATTTAATAGTTCCTGGAAAAGTAATTATAGAAAATACATTCTTTTTTATAATTATGAAGTGATATGTATTGCATTGGTCATTTTTGCATTGCCAGTAGCATCATGTGACAGAACAAATTGATTAGAAGGAGTGGAGGTTCTCAGCAAAAACTGGGTAATGGCATTAAATTACTTCTGTGCTACATGCACAGTCTGATTTTTCAAAGTAAAGGCTTTGCAAATAAAAATTGATGCAGTATAAAAATATACTCAGCATATTTTGCGATTCATTTTGAGAGAGAGAGAGCTTTTTCCTTCCTCTTTTTTTTTTCATTTCTTACTTTCACAGTCTTCAAAGAAAAAAACCAGGAACATCATTCTCTAATTTAAGGAAATGGAGGCAGATTGCAATGACTTTACCTAGCAGATATGTTACTGGATTTTTGACTTGAATGCTGATAATCTGCCTCTAAACTAGTGTCGTGTGTGTGTGTGTGTGTGTGTGTGTGTGTGTGAGAGAGAGAGAGAGAGAGAGAGAGAGAGTGTGTGTGTGTGTCTTTGCTTCATTAGAAAGTACTGCATAGGTTCCTTAAAAAACTAAAAATAGAACTACCATATGACCCAGCAATCCCACTACTGGGCATATACCCTGAGAAAGCCATAATTCAAAAAGAGTCATGTACCACAGTGTTCATTGCAGCTCTGTTTACAGTAGCCAGGACATGGAATCAACCTAAGTGTCCAGCGACAGATGAATGGATAAAGAAGATGTGGCACATATATACAATGGAGTATTACTCAGCCATAAAAAGAAACAAAATTGAATTATTTGTAGGGAGGTGGATGGACCTAGAGTCTGTCATACAGAGTTAAGTAAGTCAGAAAGAGAAAAACAAATACTGTATGCTGACACATATATATATGGAATCTAAAAAAAAAAAATGCTTCTGAAGAACCTAGGGGCAGATCAGGAATAAAGATGCAGACGTAGAGAATAGACTTGAGGACACGGTGAGGGGGAAGGGTAAGCTGGGATGAAGTGAGAGAGTGGCATGGACATATATACACTAACAAAAGTAAAACAGATAGCTAGTGGGAAGCAGCCGCATAGCACAGGGAGATCAGCTCGGTGCTTTGTGACCACCTAGAGGGGTGGGATAGGGAGGGTGGGAAGGAGGGAGACACAAGAGGGAAGAGATATGGGAACATATGTATAACTGATTCACTTTGTTATACAGCAGAAACTAACACACCATTGCAAAGCAGTTATACTCCAATAAAGATGTTAAAAAAAAAGAAAGGACCTCATAGCCATTTGGGATTGGGATATCTGATGTAGAAAGCCCATCCCCTTTGATCTTGAACTGTACCTTAATAGCCCACTGGGTTGTAAATGTTACCATTCATCTTATGCATTTATCTATTTTTTAAATTCATTCAATCAAGAAACAAATATTTATCGAGCACTTAAATAGGTGGTGAAGGGACACAAAAATATCTCTACCTGAACACATCTGTCACCCACTCTTTTTGTCTCTTAGAGAGGCTGTTTCAACACACAGAAGCTTGTAGAAAAAGTCATAAAAACAGTTTGCCTCACCTATTGCAGGTTGCCTAGCAACTTTCCCCAGCTGAGGCATCCTTCAGATAAATCAGCTATTTTTTTCCCCATAGCCTCACACTAGATTTATTTCAGACTCAGGATGTGCTTAGCTACTGCTTTATCTCAATATCTTCTGTTTTCTTCTTAATTTCAAACTCAGTATAAAACTTCTCATGTGGATATGTAGAACGGATGAGAGTTTAATTTTAAGTTAACTTCAAATTTATCTTCAAACCCCTTTTGTTTATTCTATGAGGAAGTTGCTGAGGATTGCAACATTCTTTATTGCTAAGGATCTCAGTGTATTAGAGCAAGTAAAATAGTATCTCTCTGGTACTATATTTCTTCCTAAGATGTCATTGATTATAAGATCCACCATTTTATGTATTGCTAAGAAAACATTAATTTATCTTCAAACCCCTTTTGTTTATTCTATGAGGAAGTTGCTAAGGATTGCAACATTCTTTATTGCTAAGGATCTCAGGGTATTAGAGCAAGGAAAATAGTGTCTCTCTGATACTATATTTCTTCCTAAGATGTCATTGATTATAAGATCCACCATTTTAGGTACTGCTAAGAAAACATTAAACTGCCAATTAAACTGAAACTGTTTTCTTATCACATTTATTGTCACACTCATGCCAGAGATGCTAAAATGTGAAAAAATACATTTTATAATAGATGAAATATGGTATATATCATAGTCCAGTAATCAAATAAAGATTTCAATGCTGTATTAATAGTGTGTAAAGAATTCTCATGTTTACCTGTATTTGGTGTGTCACATTAGAATTAATATATCCCCTCAACTTTTTTCCTGAATTAAAATTCCTCCTTGGAATCTACCTTATGTTTCACATCTTTCTATTTACTTTTATTGCATCCTACCAGAGAGGTAGACACAGTAAAATACATGGTATCTTTTGACATTATTTTAATACATGCTATTTTCCATAGAACAGCACCAAACAGCATCATAGTATTTGTTCATTTTTTAAAAAAAGAGCTACTATTTACCTGCTAAAACCCCATTTGACATTAGGGAAAGGCATGAAATAGTATTTTTTCTTTAGCTTAAGGAAGACCTTTGGCATTTTCAGTTCAGAAATATCCATCTATCTAGATGCACACATTCACTCTTTTCTATAATCTATATAACTACATGAGTACATGTTTTATTTCTATGTATATAAAGAAAAACCTTTTTGTCTTCTTTCCTTTAGATTGATCCCCTATTGCTCTTTTATTCAAATACATCCCATAATTCTTCTAAGGAATTTATGGGGTAAATAATAAGGAAAATGCCAGCTTATTTTAAATGTTCCACAATATTTTTCTATAAATTATATTGCATTTTTATTTTTATGAGTAAAATCTAAGGGGAACTTAGGCTGTTCAAAGCTTGTTGTTTCAGTTTATTAAAATAATTCAGAGCCCTGTTTCACCTAAGCTTTATCAATAACATTGACTGCGTAAACTTTGAGAAAGCTATTTTATATATATTGTCTTTTAATCTAGACATCTAATTCACTCAAAATTTATTGAGCACATATTGTATGCTGTGCACTGTGCAAAGTATTGGAGATAAAACAGAATGCCACTGACTACTTCTAGGCTAATCCATGACAGAGATGAAACCCCATAATAAGTCATAGTTGTCTATATATTTACTTCTTCCCTTAGACTGTGAATTCTTTGAGAGAAAGAAGAATAATTTTTTTATCTTTTAACCTGATCATTTAATTTTGCATGATGCCTTGTACATCATGTTCTGATCTAAATAAATATTTGCTGAGCCACTGAAGCAGTGAGTAAACAAACTATCCTGCCATGAGTAGTTCAACTAGGTTGCTTTTGTTTGAAAAGTCTTAAAATCTTTATAGACCAAAATTTTTGCTTAGATTCTAGTACAGGAGTTTGGCAACAGTCCTCAGTTTTCAAAACAAAAAGTTGGGAAAAGATCAGATTACTTTGAGAGATGCTTTAAACTTTCATGAGTCTTATGTACCCAGAAACTACCAACTAGGAGCCAGAGACCTAGTCTCTAAGTTACTAGCTTTATGAACATTTGGCAAATCATTAAACTGTGACAAGCCTCAATCTCTGCATCAATAAAATGGTCATACTTAATCTACCTTGCCAACCTCACAGATTTAGGGAGTAAATTAAATGAACATTATTATTATTACTCCTTTAAATTCTATTTGCTATTGCTTGCAGGTTACAAGTTTCTTTTATTTGATTCATCAGCTGATTGAAGAAAGGCTACTATGGTGCTGATAGACATTACTCGGGTTATGCAGAGTCTGTATTCCTTATTTAACATTTTGGTTTCAGGATCTTTAATTTCAACGAGTTAAAAAAATGCAAGGGTATTCATAAAAGCAACCATAAACTATAACAAAAATATTTTTGTAGAAAGAAAAAATGTGCCAAAGACAATGAATGTTTTCTTTTTTAAGTGCAGTTTCCTATTCACTAAGATGAATTTCCTAAAAGTAAATTTTAATAATCTACAATTTATTAAGCATGTAGTTGATACTTTTGATAATGTATTTTTAATAACAGTTTTTTTGTTTTTTTCAGACTATTCAAAAGTTCATCTAACACAACTGTTGGAGAAGGCCGAAGTGATTGCAGGACGGATGCTTAAATTTTCTGTTTTTTATCGTAACCAGCACAAAGAATATTTTGACTATATTCGGTAAGAATCCAAACATATATATACTGATTTGCTTTACTAAGTGCCATTCCAAATTCTAGGCTCAGGTTTCTCTTGAGTCTGCTTCTGTGAAATAGCAATTTTTAATTTTCTTCTCAAAATAATTATACTATGACTTTATTTCCCAGAAAAATTAAGTAGAAAAAATCAGATCATGGGATTTTTTTCCACTTCACTTAGATTCCTTTCCATGATCACTTGTAATACCAGTTCCTGTCTATTTGAGTGGAAGATCATAAACCTCCAGGGTTAAGATTGGTGAGCATGTCTTGTACAGATACACACTCCTCCAATTCCCAATAACTCAGTGCCTTCTGTCTCATACCAACTACTGAATTTTCTCCTCTTCCTGTGGGTCACTGAAAATGAGAGAATAAAAGGGTGACTGGTTCATGAAACACGGTGAATCAGGTGGGATTTTCGGGCTTCTGCCTACGTAGAAATCTCTCAGCCATTATCTTGGGTTAATTATTCATGAGGAAAATCTCCTTTGTTTACCTTTGAATTCTAGTGTTCAGTAGTATTTCTAAGATATCCTATGTTTGTCCCTGAAAGCAGTTTCCAAGAATTCAAAAGAATTCCATGTCACAAGTAGTTTTAATACTTACAGCCCTTTCATATTTGTAGAAGAAATTTCAATAGAGTAAATAGGCAGGTGTGTGTTTTAAAGTGAGACTGAAGCTTTTAAATGGATACAGGTTCTAAAACTTTTACACAGAAATCCCTACAATTTGTCATTTTAAAAGCCTTGATCTCACTTTGTAAACTCTAAAGTATTCTTTACAGGATTTTATGTGAAAAAAAATTAGGAAGTTCTGTTGTGGTTTTTTTGTTTCATAACTCTCCAGTTTTTCTTAAATCAAGATCATGGTTACAGATCTAAATAAACTCCAAGCTGTGGAACATGCAAAGAGAATCAAAGAGAGAAAGGTGAATTTAGGCATGTGTGTTCTTCAAATTAAGTACTTTGCAATATCATGTATTTTGATATATTTTGATCGTGAAAACTATTCCTGCCTTATGTCTGAATATCCTATAAAGTTCAGTCCATAATTCTCTTTGCTGGCAAATTATTTACCCTTCAATCTATATAATTCATAGTAGATGCCATTCACTAAATTAAGTGAATATGAGCTGAGAGATAGAACACAAATTATTATACTTGTCAACTGTTGAATGGGAATGACCATATAAGACTTAACAAAAAAGGTACTTCTTTATATTTGTTAAGCATAAAATTAGAAATAAAAAAGATCCACAGTTGCTATTTTGTTTAACAGTAAATAATATATCAATAGAATAAATAAATACATGTTTGGTACTAGGTTTAGATTCCCAGAACATTGCCAGTGTCTATTTTAGGTGGCCACTGGAGGACACTATTTCTCTGATTTTTCTCTGTCCTTTGGGTGGGAATTGACCTGTTTTCAGGACCTTAGATACTCTAGAATTTGCTCCATCTGTCTTCAAAAATTCTTCCAAGAAGAAAAAAGATAAAGACGGGGAGCATGGAAAATGGAAAAAAATTATTGTATGATTGATTCCAATATACTAGTATAAAAGATGTATTTACTAACAAGGAAATTTACCTTTGTTGGATTTTCTATGATAGTTGTAAAATTCATGTAAGTTATATTTTGATGCAGTATATATACATATATATAAAATATATACTTGCCAAGGCATGGGTACAGTTTTTCAACATTGCTTTTTTAAAAAGCTCTATTAACTGAAGCCATATTAGCATCAGTGGATCTTGATTTTCTTTAAATCTTCTAGGACTTGTTAAACATTTCTTGTGTCTTCTCGATCTGTGCCTCCATTCTTTTTCTAAGATCTTGGATCATCTTTACGCTGAATTATTTTGGGGGAAGATTGCCTAACTCCACTTCACTTACTTGTTCTTCTGGGTTTTTATCTTGTTCCTTCATCTGGAATATACTCCTCTGCCGTCTCGTTTTGTCTGACTTTTCTGTGTTTGCGGTCTCCTTTCCGCAGGCTGCAGGATCGTAGTTTCTCTTACTTCTGGTGTTTGCACCCTTGTGGGTGAGTTTGGGTCAGGGGCTTGTGCAGGTTTCCTGGAGGGAGGGACTGCTGCCTGCCCACTGGTGTGTGGAACTGTGTGTTGTCCCTCTGGTTGACAGGGCCATGTCAAGGGGTGTGTTTAAAGTGGGTGTGAGCTCAGTACAACTTTAGGCAGCCTGTCTGCTGATGGTTGGGGCTGTGTTCTCCCTTTGCTGGTTGTTTGGCCTGAGGCATCCCAGCACTGGAGCCTGCAGGCTGTTGGGTGGAGCCAGGTCTCAGTGCCCAAATGGTCACCTCTCGGAGAGCTCGTGCCAATCAATATTTTATGGGGCCTCCACCTCCAGTCTCCTTGCCCCTCCTCTGCACCACAGCCAACCCACACCTCCCCAGGAGACCCTCCACAACACACAGGGTGGTCTAGCCCAGGCTCCTGTGGAGTCACTGCTTTGTTCTGGGTCCCAGTTTACGTGAAATCTTGTGTGCACCCTCCAAGAGTGCAATTTTCTATTTCCCCCAGTCCTGTGGAGCTCCTGCGCTCAAGCCCTGCTGGCCTTCAAAGCCAAATGCTCTCGAGGCTCCTCCTTCTGATGCCAGACCCTCAGGCTATGAAGCCTGACCTGGGGCTCAGAACTATCACTACTGTGGGAGAACCTTTGGGATATAATTATTTTCCAATTTGTGGGTCTCTCACCCAAAGGGTATGGGATTTGATTATACCACGGAAGCGCCCCTCCTACCGACTCATTTTCGCTTCTTGTCTTCGGGTGTAAAATATTTTTTTCATCTTTTCCAGTTATATGCCCAGAAGTGGGATTGCTGGATCATATGCTAACTCTATTTTTAGTTTTTTAAGGAACCTCCATACTGTTCTCCATAGTGGCTGTACCAATTTACATTCCCACCAACAGAGTAGAAGGGTTCCCTTTTCTCCACACCCTCACCACCATTTATTGTTTGTAGACATTTTGATGATGGCCATTCTGACTGGTGTGAGGTGATATCTCATTGTAGTATTGATTTGCATTTCTCTGATAATTAGTGACATTGAGCATATGTTCATGTGCCTATTGGCCATCTGTATGCTGCTTTGGAGAAATGTCTATTTAGATCTTCTGCCTATTTTTTTTATTGGGTTGTTTGTTCTTTATTGTTGAGTTGTATGAGATGTTTGTATATTTTGGAAATTAAGCCCTTGTCAGTCACATTGTTTGCAGATATTTGTTTCCCAGTCTGTAGGTTGTCTTTTCATTTTGTTTTTGATTTCCTTTGCTGTGCAAAACCTTTTAAGTTTGATTAGGTCCCATTTGTTTATCTTTGCTTTTATTTCTATTGCCTTGGGAGACTGACATAGGAAAGCATTGGTACAATTTACATCACAAAACGTTTTGCCTATGATCTCTTCTAGGAGTTTTATGGTGTCCTGTCTTATATTTAAGTCTTTAAGCCAGTTTGCATTTATTTTTGTGTATGGTGTGAGGCAGTGTTCTAACTTCATTGATTCACATGAGCCTGTCAAGCTTTCCCAATGCCACTTGCTGAAGAGACTCTTTTCTCCATTATGTATTCTTGCTTCCTGTGTCAAAGATTAATTGACTGTAGGTGTGTGGGTTTATTTCTGGGATCTCTGTTCTCTTCCATTGATCCATATGTCTGTTTTTGTGCCAATACCATGCTGTTCTGATTACTGTAGCTTTGTAGTATTGTCTGAAGTGTGGGAGGGTTATGCCTCCAGCTTTGTTCTTTTTCCTCAGGATTGCTTTGGCAATTCTGGGTCTTTTATGGTTCCATATAAATTTTAGGATTATTTGTTCCAGTTCTGTGAAAAATGTCATGGGTAATTTGATAGGGATCACATTAAATCTGTAGATGGCTTTGAATAGTATGGCCATTTTAACAATATTAATTCTTCCAATCCAAGAGCATGGGATACCCTTCTGTTTTTCTTACTGTGCCTCCCATTGGTATAACTGGAACAGGAAGAACTGGATGATACAGTCCTAGCCCACAGTGGAAGGTGAAAAGGGTAGAGAATAGATCTGAGAGTGGGGTAAAGGGAGATAACCAGCTCTGTTGTAAGGAAAATGTAGGCAAGAGGGCCTGATTAGTAAACTGTGTCTGGGTAAAAAAAAAAAACTAAAGCAAAAAAAGAAACAAGATGCTTTTGTACCAATGTACATAGACAACATTCATTTTAGATCTAAATTCTGGCATCCTTTAAAGAAACATTCAACATATTTAACCAGTATTGTTAATCCAGTTTTCTCTTCACCAAGCCACTTCTAAAATCCAGTAGGCATATAATGGATGTGGTTTCAGCCATAAGATGTCTAATTTCACTTTGGTTTTCCTGGTCAGGAAATTTATTATGTAAAAGACCTCTGAGGTTTGTAGCAGAGCATCCTTACCTTAGAGTCAAGGGTAAAATTTAGCCTTCTATAGGAAATGTTAAACGATGCATTCTCCTTGATCTGATGGTAGGATGGATGAGCACTCAGGCTTTTAATAGTAGACAGTAGACCTTTAGGCCTATCACCATTAAACTCTGTAAATCAGTAGCTTTACCACTGTCATACCAAGCAGTGACCATTCATTTTCTCTTGCAGAGAACACCATGGGAATGCTATGCAGCCCTCTGTCAAGGATAACAGTGGTAGCCATGGCTCTCCCATCAGTGGAAAATTAGAAGGCATCTTCTTCAGCTGCAGCACTGAATTCAATACTGGGAAGCCACCCCAGGATTCACCTTATGGAAGATACAGGTTTGAGATTACAGCAGAAAAACTTTTTAACCCCAATACTAACTTATACTTTGGGGACTTCTACTGTATGTACACTGCTTATCATTATGTGATTCTTGTCATTGCCCCTGTGGGATCACCAGGAGATGAATTTTGTAAGCAGCGCCTTCCTCAACTAAATTCCAAGGATAATAAATTTTTGACCTGCAGAGAAGAAGATGGGATGCTGGTTTACCACCATGCCCAGGATGTCATTTTAGAAGTCATTTACACTGACCCTGTGGATCTTTCTCTAGGCACTGTGGCAGAAATCACTGGTCATCAGCTTATGAGTTTATCTACTGCAAATGCAAAGAAAGATCCCAGCTGCAAAACCTGTAATATTAGTGTTGGACGTTAATGCCCACTTTTCTTAGTCCCCTTTCTTCCCTTAGGAGCACTGATCCTCTGTTGTCCATTTTCATCACCAGATGTCTTCCACTGAAGCATGCACATGCCGCTCTCACCAAAAGCAAACTGCCACTTATCAAATTTCATTCAGAGTTGTTTTAGTGTTTCCTATTCCCTACCCTTCCCCCTCCTTTCAATGCTGAAATATCCTAAGTTGTCCTTCTGACACTGTTGCCTAGATGCTGCAATGTTTTAATTTTTCCTTTATGCCAAACATAACCAATTATATAAACTGCTTTAGCAAAATACAAAGTAATGGAAAATAATGGCTTATAAATGGTGTTTAAATATGCACTCATTTTAATCTACTGAGCAAATATTGGGATTATTCCAAACCGCATGAAAGGGTGTAATTGCAGCATGAATTAAATCTTGAAGCCTAGAATTGTCAGCACTTCCAACTTGTTGTTTGACAGTGTTATTTATGTTATTTATATTAGCTAACAGGAAACAACTACTGTGTTTCAACATAATAAATATAATAGAAAAATATTTTATTTGTATTGTATAAAATATTTACAATCTTATAGAATATATAGAGTTACATTTTAATAGCAATTGTATACATGTCACGAAACCATTTCCCTTATCAAAGATGTAGTTTGTAAACCTCAAATAGTTGTGTATCTGTTCTGTTACAAGTAGATGACTTTAATTAAACGAATTTATGAAGGACATTATTCTGATTTATAAAATATCAGGTAAATACAGAGAAAACAATAAGCCTCTGAAATAGTCTGCTTCAGAAATAGTCAATATTCTTCCCATCCAAACTATGTGAAAGTGTGAATGTGTTCAACACCATGCTTAAACATTACAGAAAAGAGAAATATAAACATGGTTGGTACAAGAGAAAATGTGGACCTCTTATTTTTACAAAAGCAAAAGTAATAAACAGGTGATTGGCTTAGTACAAAACTGCACACGCTAAAGTGGATAAAGCAAATAAAATATCCTGGCTTCTTTCCCAAGGTGTCATAGCAACAATTTCTAAACCTTTCATTTTATACAGAATGGAGAACAACTATATAGTTCATGGGAAAGTTTTTTGACTTCACAAAGTATAGACCTTGGAACATTAAAAAAAAAAATTTCCAATGGAAAAATAGTTATATAATCTTATAGTAAACAAAGATTAGCAATCATAACTATGATCACATTAGATTATATACTACAGACACATCTATCCAAAATACCTATTTTCAAATTTTAATATAATATTTTATTTTAATATAAACATCTGTTATATAGACAAAGATAATTCACAAAGTACATGCTATCAGAATGAACTTTGGTAATCAGAAATGTAAAATTTTAAGTAACAGATAAAATAATGTGCTATTTTTATATAGAAATAAAAAATTATCAGTGACACATTCTCGTATATTTTAGGGTGCTGAAAGCCTAGCAGATTTAAGGAACAAGGTAGTAGATTTTTTTTATCACTTAAAAATCTATTAGAAGTTTCAAATAAATTACATTCTTACTAGCTGTATTCCTTCCTACATAAAATAAAGTTTCTTTTCTTCCTCTTACTGATTTTTTAAAATTATGCTCTTTTCCATATGTCAATATAAGCAATCTTTGGACACTAAGTAGACTTTCTTAACCAGTAGCCCATTTAACAGGTGGATGCTTTGTGTTATTTAGATTTGATAAAATAGATGTTTTCTGAAATAATTATATTGACTGTGCATTTTCTCCCTGGCCTGGAGAAGACTGAATTTTATTTTCCAATTATACTGTTCCTTGTTGTATCTCCTCCCTTTTTAATCCCTTCTACATTTATAATTACACTTGCCATCCATTCTTAAAAACAGCTAATACACTAAAGTGCTTCAATTTTCATTTGTCATAACTACTTAGCAAGAACGGCAGAGGAAAATAAACTTGACTTATCTTGGGTCAAAGTGATCACAAACATTTCCTGAACCTCAAATGGTTTTGGCCACATCTTGCTTGCTGATGAGGACCTCTAATAGTCTCAGTTTGGCTTTTATATGCTTGTATTCGTAGTACTCATCTGCCATTGGTATCCTATCTTCCTTTTGTGGACTTCTGCAAAAAAGAAAATATCGTCCATTAGTTAATAATGAACCAAGTCATTAAAAATCCTTTTCTAACTCTTACATGAGAAAAGTACAGGGTAGCAGTTTCCACTTGATTTTTTCATCATGTCTTTTTTTCCCTTCCCTTTTACCTTCATTCACTCCCTCTTCCACATGTTACTAGGTTTCAATGTAACAGTACTCTGAGAAGTTAAATATTTTAAGTGTTTTGCAAATATATCCAGCGCATAAACATATAACGTTGGGGCAAGTGAAAAGTTCCGAGGGAAATAAAAACCAGAACCCTCAAGGCATTCTTATCTAGTCATTCTCCCATGATCCATGCCTGTGTAGAATATTCAGCCCTTACAGTGATAGTTGCATTTTAAAATATTAACCTAAAGATACAACAGAAATTACATTAACAGAAATAACTTATAAATTTATGGTAATAGGAGAAGAAACTAAGTAGTTAACCTTACAAACATGAAATATTTCTAAGTTTTCCTGTAATTGTAATACCTAACTCTGCTAATGTACAGTAGAAGAATCACTGAGAAGTTTTTTTAAGGAATTTGAGTCTAAATTTCAGTGGTTCTCTTTGCACACTATTTGTACTAAGACTAGGCACATGATGATGCACATATTTTTATACATATGACTTCTAACTACCAGATGTTCTTGACACTTATTTTGAAGAATAATTGGATAGCATCTGGAGTTAAAACCATTGCCTTCCCAGAAAAATACATCGCCAGGATATGTTTTCTAAAGGAAAGTAGTTACTTCAGGATCTCAGAAGGGTCTTTTAAAATATTTCCAACCATGACTTTGAAATACAAGGGGTGGGTACACAGGTGAGGTCACCACAATTGCCACTGAATATAAATACAGATACTCTCCAATATTAGTATGGCTGAAAACACTTAATATTTTACCTGTACCCCTTCTCTTTTCCCAGTACTGATAAAGATACATTTATATTACTTCCAAATAAAAGAACAGCTAATCTATAAAGATTCCCTACGAATACAGTTACCTACTTATGTTTTAACACTACATATACTGCCCTGAAATTTCTAGTTCAGAACTCAGAACAGCACACAAATCTTTGGACACGGTTCCTCTTAAATGCTGTCTCAATTATTTAACATAATTGCTTTGCCTCCCTTCAATATTCTGAGCCAAACTTATCAACTGGGTGTCTAAATACCACCTTAATTTGTGTAAACATATCTAAGTGAAGAAATGTTCTAATTTATAGGGAAATAGTATAAGCCATTATGCAATTGTCCCTGGTCCTTCATACTCCATTTTAGCTAATAAACAAGAGTTCATTGGCCAGAGTGAAAATTTTTGCTAAGTATTTCCTTAAGCAGTTTTCTCATTATATAAAACATACTGAAGCGTTTAGCACAGTTCCTGGCTCATAACTGTTAATGTCATATCTAGATAATTATGCTTCTCACATGATGAATATTACCAAGAACACTTATAGTACCTTAAAATTTTTAGTAATCCATTTGCCTGGTTATTTTAGCTATGTACAGTTAACCCTTCCCAATGAAATATTTTAGGAAAACAAGATCCATATTTCCTAGCCATTCAACCATTTGATTTTACTTGTAATATAGCACTACTTCTGCATTTAGTTTAAGTGTATTACCACAAGAGGGCATATAACCTCAATCAAGTATTAGGCATATCTGAAGTGAGTTTAGGACTCACTGGTGCATTAGAATGCTATACACATAACGTAACTAACTTCCCTGTATATCAAAGGCATGCCAAGTACCATTGCAGACCCATTTGGCAGGACTAGTTAACATACTGGGCAGTTCTCAAACTCTTTAAAGTAAATTTCTGGGTTCAGATAGGTTTAAAAAAATGTAAAAGTTGTATGGAAATTTTGTAAAGGAAAAAATGGAAAAAGAAAACAAGAAATTATGTTTTATATTCTAAATTTAACAACCGTGTAACATTTCTCACTAGATAACATCAGCAGAAAGGTAAGTAACTTGGACTTATAACAGTCAACTTGAAGATTCCACTAGAAAACTAGGTGGGTTACATCTGTACTTGCTAAATGCAAAATGTTTGAGAGGTCCAGTCCTAGTGAACAGCCCTGGAGGACTGAAATAGAAAGTTACTGACTAAGAGGTGAGTAGACCAAACTTTCAGGATGCTTTTAGAAAACAGTCTCTTCTCCATCAGGGCAGCCCTCAGGCTGCTGAAATCAAAGCGATTCAAGAAAGGCAGATACCTAGATGGAGAAGAATACTGAGGAGCCAGTGTATCACAGACTCCTACCTCTGCCACCCTAATAACTCCGTGACTTTGGCAAAGTTACACCCTTTAAAATTTTTTTAAAGACTGACGTCCCACACGACAACTACAGCTTCCCAAAGTTATCCCAGGAACTCTAATTATTTCCTCTTCCAACTGTGGAAACAGGCTCAGGATAGCTAATTGGCTTGTCTCTGTCTCTTCCAGAACTAGATTAATAATCCTTTTCTCATGATTTTATATATATGCGAATATATAATTTTGTTCACAATACACCAAAATTTAGAAGAAACTAATGGAGTGCATAGTGAGACTGGGTTGACACAGAAAAAGAGAGGATATAGCTAAACATTTATTTAAGGGATAGAAAGAATAGGAATGAACTCTTGACCAAATCCTGAAATAAAATAATTAAGGGCAGATCCTGAAGCTTAAAGAATATATTTAAAGCAAATGAAGAATTATTTAATAAAGTAGGGAGTAACCTGTAGAACTAAGTAACCAAGAACAAAGAAGTTATATGGGCTGAAACATTAAATATTATAGTTTTTTTTAAAGGTTTAGGTACATTCAATTGTAATGAGATTTATTATGCAAAGTTAGGGATTTGGGGAGTTCATCTTTTATTTTTTAAAGCTTTGCTGTCTCATACTTGATAGTTACAGCCTCCCATAAAACATACCCAATAATGATACTACCCAAATGTTGCATTAGACAAATCCTGGGTCTAAGTCACTTTGGAAATTATTTATGTCTTATATAAAGTCACTGTTCCTGAAAAAATTACAGCTCACTCTTAACAGCAGTTCTCTAGGAAATATTAGCTTAAAAAATATCTCTGCCCACACTTACCTTCCGGTTTGTTTAAAAAACTGTTCCTCAAATTCTCTTAAGGCTTTCCGAAGTCTCTTCTTGTCAGCCCTAGTTTCTCGGAGATGGTCAAGAAGTACAGGCCTGTATCAGGTAAAATATATACGTTCTGGCATAACTGAGAGCTCATCATGAGCAGAGTTACCGATTTAGCAAAAGCATATTATGATACAGAAGTGTTCTGCCTAAAAGTGTGTCTTTTGAATAAATATGACACATGTAGAGCGTGACCATAGGGGAGCACATCACTGAGAACATTACTTGATGAAAATAATGTCCTAGGAAAATGGAAAGGGCAGACAGGAGGCAAGCAGACTGAGTCCATTATAATAAGTGGTGAGGGTAAAGGCCACATGAATACATGAGAGAGAGACAGACATTTTGGAGGAATACTCATCAGTATTTGGTGATAGACTAAACATAAGAGGCACAAAAGGGAGAGATTTGAAAGAAAATTCTACCCTTAACCTAGAGTATAGGGGGAATGGCAAAACCCTTAGGAATGAAACAAAGACCCAGAGAAAGCTATACTTATGTCACAGATTCTCCTCACTTCATTCTAAGACAAGAGAGAAAAGTCATATACTTCAGAGCAGGAATTTTTATCTGGGGAACTTGTGTCTGGTTCCAGAAAGTTTGTGAACTCCCTGAAATGATATATGGGCATTTTCTAAAAAGTAAAAAATTCCATTGCTTTCAAAAAAGTCCAACACCCCCCAAGAAGTTAAGAACAGCTGCTTTAGAACAGCCAGCCAGCCAACCAACCAAGAAAGAAAGAGAAGAAAAGGAGGGAAGAAGAAAAGGAGAGAGGGAGCCAGGGAGGGAGGGAAAGAGGAGGAAGGGGAGGGAAGAAGGAAGGATTGATGTTCTGCTTCCAAACAGGTCACTCTTCTCTGGGCTGAAACTGGGGTACCAGCTGATATATGCACAGTAAAATCTCAGCTTGCAACCCAGTGCTTGGTCTTGCCTCATATTTATGGGGACTCCATCCCTATCTTGGGGCATATACTCACCACACTATTATACATGTTAAAGAAAATCTCATGATCTGGCCTGTAATATACAAACCAAAGAAGGCCAAATGATCAAGAGGAGTGTCAGCTACTGAATAATGATAATAACAACAATACTACTACTAATGAAAATCCAAATGGCTCCTGACTGAGTGGCCATGAGGAGAAAAAGGTCAGCTCATTTACTTAAGTCCCAGTCTGGAGAAACCATTTTATCTAAATAGAATAGACTAAGATAAAGGCCCGGACAACTGCTGACCCAGCACAGGATCCCAATTCCTTTTGGTCCAGCATTTTCAAAGGCCAGCTCTGCTTTACACACTGCCAAGCATTAGATTGGTGCCAGACCCTGCTGAAAAGATGTGCAAGAGTAGCAAATGGACCATCAGCATTTATGACATCCTTGGACCTTACTGGGAGCCTTGGTTCCTCATGGCTTTGTCGTCTCAGTTTTCCTGTTAAAAGGATAACCAGATTATGCTTTCTGCTGGATAGCATTTTTTAGAGCGTGTAATAGCTCTTCTGCATTTTGTGTGTACGAACATATAATGTCCCCCAGACCAGAAGGAGTTAAAGGAGACTCCACACTGAGGAGTCAGACTCACATGGTGGCCTCATGTAAATTGGACATGGAGAGAGCTGGTTGTTTGATTTCTTTCTTTTCATCTGGTAGCAGGAGCCTAACAGGCTCAGTCTCATTAGAGTAGGTGAGGTGGTCGCCAATAGGAAGGTGGGATGCTGGGTTTGGCAAAGAAAGTTGTTGGCTTCCCTGTGGACAGTCTTCATCAGAGTCTTCTTCCTCCTGCTTATCATAGGAAGAATTAAATAAAGTTACAAAATGCTAAGTGCCTCGTGAGGAGGCAAAACCAGGAAGGGGAACCATAAATAAACACAATGAAAACAGTAGATGATCCCTGTGCCTACTGGGAACCAAGAAGAAAGCAACCAAGAGGAACTCTTGCTCAGCTGCATCAAAAACTTGCAGAAGTTAATGAGCAAAGAAGCACCCATCCTGGGCTAAAATGCTCACCAAGCTCAGATCTCTCTGCTGGGCCAAAGCAGGCACAGACGTCTAGGATATGTTCCGATCTGGGCTGCATTGCCTAGTAATTCTTCCCTTTCACCCAGGCCTTCTGGGCCCCAGCTTCTTAACAGTTATATGGGTTAGGATGAGATGGACCATAGACTTCTTTTGTCATCCAGTAATACCCCAAATCAGGTCCTGGTGTGGGCCACTTTCAGATACAGAGAATACTCAGATAATTGACAAATTCAGGGAAGAGCTCTATGAAGGCCAAAACAAAATCGAGTTACTGCTTAACCTGTTCAGGTAATGCTTATCACAACCAAAAGATTTTCTTGCAAGGAAATCTGAAAATCATACCCCGTTTTAAATTATGCTTCCTTAATTGGAAAATTTCAAAGAGTATGAATCACTATTGTCTTTGTCTTTAGAGTTGTGGAAATATAAATGTACTAAAGTATACTTAAATTTGAATTTGTTAATATTTCTTTTAATATTGATATCTTGAGCAAGTGACTGTTCTAATATTGATGGAGTAGGATGTGTGGTGCTTTTCAAGTTCTGTATTCCCATAAATCATTCTTTATTAAAAGTAGTCTAACTCAGTTTCAGTATTCATATTTTCTATTGAAATAAATCTACTTATATCTTGCACAGAGATGGTCAAATGGTACCAAAAACAAATGCTGCATTGTATCAAGGAACATACTATCAATTTTATTATTAAAGGAGAAGAATTAACAACACATAGACTAGAACAGCTCTGTTCTGTCTAGCTGTGTTGTTGTAAATTAGGTAATGCCAAACTAAAATCCATCAGTTGTTCTCCTCACCCAAGCAATGAAAGCAAGTGTAATAACTGGCTTCAAAGATAGAATTGCTATCTATTCCTGTTTCACAATAGTTTTAATTATCAGCCACTGTTAAGTATAGTACTGGAGTTGAGGGAGACCACATTTCTACTTTGTGAAAAAACAACTGGCCTTGTTAGCAGCATATCTTGCAAAGAAGGCTCCTTTATAACGCTCATGGTGCTGCCTCCCTAACTAAACATCAATACAAAGCACAAGGACAGATTTCTAGTTAATGCAAACATCCCGACTTACAATTGTTGGAATAAGGGAAGGCGTGGACAAGATTTGCTTGATAATTCTGTATCTGTCATAAAGAGGCTTTATGAGGTTCTTGTCTTGCTTAGTTACCTGGAAAACATGAATAATTATTGTTCCTTTCTCGAACAAGAATGAAAACACATCAATGTTTTTAGCAGGCCAAAAAAAAAAAAAGTTTTGAAGCCTCTAAGGGATTACAATACTAAAATGCAACAGTAATCTTAAAAAGGTAAGTCATTTATAAGACACTGTGAAGCACACGCCAATTTTCTTCTAGGAAAGTTTCTTAAAGGATAGGTCCAAGTTTAGAAATAACGTTTTTAAAGCTTACTGAAGGACTCCTCAATGTTTAAATGGTAAGGACCCTGTTTTTTAATTACTTCCTCATTCTTAAAAAACCAATGGGTGATCCAAGAGCTATTGATTTTTCTTCTGAAACATGTATTTTATCTGACTTTCAAGATCTTTTATATCTACAGACACCAGCCTTGTCCAGGTCTTCATCACTACATACTCGGATTATATGCTAGCTTACTGGATAAATCTGACATAAACTAAATATTTTGGATAAAACAGTTAACCTCTCTGAATTCTCAATTTCCTACTATACAACAAGGAAGTTGGAGTTAAAAAGTTCCTTCCAACCAAAAAACTTCATAACCTCTTGTTTACTGATGTATTCTATTACCCTGCTGCTCTTTGACTCATCCCTAAGCACCATTTTTAACATTTCACAAAGTACATAAAATTTTAAACAGTTTCCTACTTATCTATTAATCATCTACCTACCTACCTATCCCAACCTATCTACCTCTCCAGCCAAAATGACCAAACTCCTCTGCTTGCCTTCATTTTCCTCCCTGATGTGTGTCCTGCATTAAGTTTTCTACATATTTACCACAAACAACCTCCTTTTCATTCTAGTCCAATGGTTCTCACTCAGCAGGTAGTGGGAAGGAAATGGTAGAAATAGCACATAGCATAATTGCCCAAGTGTCCTATCTGACTCTGCCTTCCAGATCCCCTCTGAGAATCCTGAAGGAAAAGAAAATGACTCAAGCAGGTGTATTTTTTAAGCTTTCTAGTTATTCTCATGCTACCTTACCCCCATCCCAGTTGAGAAACATTCTGGCCCTTTTTTTTTTTCTTAACATCTTTATTGGAGTATAATTGCTTTACAATGGTGTGTTAGTTTCTGCTTTATGACAAAGTGAATCAGTTATACATATACATATGTTCCCATATCTCTTCCCTCTTGTGTCTCCCTCCCTCCCACCCTCCCTATCCCACCCCTCTAGGTGGTCACAAAGCACCGAGCTGATCTCCCTGTACTATGCGGCTGCTTCCTACTAGCTATCTATTTTACTTTTGTAAGTGTATATATGTCCATGCCACTCTCTCACTTTGTCACAGCTTACCCTTTCCCCTCCCCGTATCCTCAAGTCCATTCTCTGTGTAGGTCTGTGTCTTTATTCCTGTCTTACCCCCTAGGTTCTTCATGACCTATTTTTTTTCCTTAGATTCCATATATATGTGTTAGCATATGGTATTTGTTTTTCTCTTTCTGACTTACTTCACTCTGTATGACAGACTCTAGGTCCATCCACCTCACTACAAATAACTCAATTTTGTTTACAAAGCTACAGTAATCAAGACAGTATGGTACTGGCACAAAAACAAATATAGATCAATTTAACAGGATAGAAAGCCCAGAGATAAACCCATGCACATATGGTCACCTTATCTTTGATAAAGGAGGCAGGAATATACAGTGGAGAAAAGACAGCCTCTTCAATAAGTGGTGCTGGGAAAACTGGACAGCTACATGTAAAAGTATGAGATTAGAACACTCCCTAACACCATATATAAAAATAAGCTCAAAATGGATTAAAGACCTAAATGTAAGGCCAGAAACTATCAAACTCTTAGAGGAAAACGTAGGCAGGACACTCTATGCCATAAATCACAGCAAGATCCTTTTTGACCCACCTCCTAGAGAAATGGAAATAAAAACAAAACTAAACAAATGGGACCTAATGAAACTTCAAAGCTTTTGCACAGCAAAGGAAACCATAAACAAGACCAAAAGACAACTCTCAGAATGGGAGAAAATATTTGCAAATGAAGCAACTGACAAAGGATTAATCTCCAAAATTTACAGGCAGGTCATGCAACTCAATAACAAAAAAACAAACAACCCAATCCAAAAATGGGCAGAAGACCTAAATAGACATTTCTCCAAAGAACATATCCAGATTGCCAACAAACACATGAAAGAATGCTCAACATCATTAATCATTAGAGAAATGCAAATCAAAACTACAATGAGATATCATCTCACACCAGTCAGAATGGCCATCATCAAAAAATCTAGAAACAATAAATGCTGGAGAGGGTGTGGAGAAAAGGGAACACTTGCACTGCTGGTGGGAATGTAAATTGATACAGCCACTATGGAAAACAGTATGGAGGTTCCTTAAAAAACTACAAATAGAACTACCATACGACCCAGCAATCCCACTACTGGGCATATACCCTGAGAAAACCATAATTCAAAAAGAGTCATGTACCAAAATGTTCATTGCAGCTCTATTTACAATAGCCAGGAGATGGAAGCAACCTAGGTGTCTGGCCCATATTGATCTTCCTTTTCTCTGAACTTCTCTGTGTCTCACTGTCTGGGCCTTAACTGTTTTCTGTGTTTCGGTTTTGTCTGCGCAAATAAATTATATCACATATTTCTTCAAATTCTCACAGTACCCAATGTATCCCCTTTCCTACTACCCATCTAACAACCCAGCTTTATATGCAAAAGTAGTATAATTTCTAGAGGTCTTTCCTTTCAGTAGAAAGACCACCTCTCTCTGTAGAGCATTTTAAGTATTGGTTAAGTAATCCCAAGAGCTTTTCATTTTCTAGCTCAATCATTCCTTAAACATTTTCTTAGTCATGACACATTTTTACACAGAAAATAAAAAATTATTTCATATATTCCATGGGATTTTAATAGGTGACAAAGAAAAATAAATCTCTAAGTTCAGAAAATACTGAAATAATGTTTTTTATTCAGTATCTTATTGGGACTTATATTCCATAGAAAGCTCTTCAGAAAATGATACATTTAACTATTATTGGCATCTCTATTACAGCTTGATTTTTTTGGTTTTATTTATTTTTACTATATTTTCTGGATTCTAGAAAAGCTAAATTTAGTCTGAGAAAAAGAAAAGAGTGACCAAAAAGCAAGTTAGAATGATGAATGCCATTATAGAAAAGTTCCTTCCACAGATGCTAGATAAAAGTCGGGGTACAGGTACAATGTATGGCACTCATCTTTCACTCTCATGATTCTATGATTTTACTTTTAGGATCATTATTAAAGTAATCCCCAAAGACAGATGTGAGGGTTCAATGGCCGTAAGTACAGGACTTCAATGCCACAAGTGCTTATCCTCAAATATATGTGCACAGGAAGGCATGCTGCCTGAAGAAGAAGGGTTAGTGGTGAGATTATGTGCCAGGAGCTGTCTTCTACTCAGGGGCCTATGGACACCAGCTATTATGAGGCCTGCAATGTCAATCTTCATGGTGGAAAATGAGTCAAGACGTAGGCTCTGCAGGATAGGTACCTCAAATCTAAGGGGCAGAAATACATTAGACTTTGCTGTTCCTCGGCCACTTTCTACTAAGAATCAGACCATTCTCTCCTCTTAATTCAATGGCTCTGTTTCTGAAGTGCATCCTCCCTCCCTAATTCTGCATATTGGTGGCTGACTATGGTATGTTAGTAGTATCTAACATGATTTTTATTTAAATGGAGAAAACACGACTGTGTTGAATAACCTGAAAGAGCCAGAGAGAGATATCCAGCGCATGAATGGGTTGTCAGATTTTAAAGATAAATATAAGGAGGTAAACCCCAAAGCTAATTATCCCTACTTCCTGCTCCTCCATTTTATATGGCATCAGAAGAAATGTAACTTAAAGGAGGTTGAGCAAGAAGGGACTGTTCATAGAACAAAATTTGATATACTTTGTTGATAGCTTGACAATTCCGTCATGAAAAACTCCAGGCCCCCTATCCAGTAGGTTACTCGAATTATCAAGATCTGGAATAGTACCCCCCAAACAAGCTGGCTTTCCAAGCAGAACTGCTGCTGAGTGGTCGGCCCAAGTGTTATTTCTTTCTAGGCCCTGGTCAGAAAGTTGTCTGGGGAAAAAACTGCCACAGCTTAAGTGCTTTTACCACCATGCTTGTTATCCGTTCTCCCCATGGCACTGGTCCCACGTATTCTTTCACAGTAAACCACGGAAACATAAAAATCAGTCGAACCGTCACCATAAACAAGCTCTCTCCTCGAGAGGGAGGTAAAACTGACATTCTCCTCTCTGGACAGTGAGTGACGAGAATCTATTACTCTTTAGCTTAGGGACTCAGGTCTTGCCAAACTTTCCCTGTGTCTAAGCCTCCCCAGCCCCTCACTGAGGGAGAAAGTATATGTGGAACAAGTCTGAGAGCTTGAACTAACCAGTCAGTCCAACAACATGGGAAGTCAATAATGAACATAATCATACAAAGCAACTGCTGAAGAGAATGGCTTGGTCAATTCAGATTTCTAAGCATACTGCCAATTAATATTGGCCTTGAAAACAGAGGTCATGAGTTCAGATAACTGGCTTCAAGAATTACACACTATTTTTAATTTGGAAAATTATGGAATCTCTGAACCTTAGGTTCTTAATGTGCAAATTCTTAATATGCAGAATGAGGATTTTTAATTATCTTATGTAAATGTCCCTGGCACAGAGTCAGGCATACTAAATGTTATTTAAGCTATCAAACTAGTTGATTTGAGGTTACTATCAATGTTGTAAATTACTAATAAAGGAATACCATGGTGCTATCAAAGCATAAATTTTAAAGATAAAAAAATTGAGAAGCACTCTATGTCGATATAAAAAGCTATCTAGAATATGCAAAGTGAAAAATGGATACATAATTATGTAGCCTGCTACGTTTTTTCAAAAGGGGCAAATTAAGAATGTGTATTGATGCTTTCTTGTATATGCTTTATATAGAAACTCCAAAAGGACACCTAAAACATTCATAGCAATAGTTACACCTGCTTAGAGTGGGAGACCTCAGAACTGGAGCTGGCAGATGGGGTGGGAAGGAGTCTTTTTAATGTGTAACCTTTTATATTTTTTGAATATGTGAGAAAGTATTACCTATTCAGAAAATTAAATTTTTGTTAAAAAGGTAAGTAGAAGAACTTGACAGGGTCTTCCTTTTGGTGCATTTTACCTGTAAGTCTTCCCTCTCTCCAATGCACAACTACTCACTAATCAGTTATCAAATTTTTACTTGATTTAAAAAAATAAAATTAATTATTATGTTTTTTAAAAATCTGCTTTTCTACACGATGACCCAAAACCTATGGGATGCAGCAAAAGCAGTACAAGAGGGAAGTTTATGGCAATACAATCCCACCTCAAGAAACAAACATCTCAAACAGCCTAACCTTACGCCTAAAGCAATTAGAGAAAGAAGAACAAAAAAAACCCAAAGTTAGCAGAAGGAAAGAAATCATAAAGATCAGATCAATCAGAAATAAATGAAAAAGAAATGAAGGAAACGATAGCAAATATCAATAAAACTAAAAGCTGGTTCTTTGAGAAGATAAACAAAATTGATAAACCATTAGCCAGACTCATCAAGAAAAAAAGGGAGAAGATTCAAATCAATAGAATTAGAAATGAAAAGCAGTATGGAGTTTCCTTAAAAAACTTAAAAATAGGACTACCATACAACCCAGCAATCCCACTACTGGACATATCCCCTGAGAAAACCGTAATTCAAAAAGAGTCATGTACCACAATGTTCACTGCAGCTCTGTTTACAATATCCAGGACATGGAAGCAACCTAAGTGTCCCTTGACAGATGAATGAATAAAGAGGATTTGGCACATATATACAATGGAATATTACTCAGCCATAAAGAGAAATGTAATTGAGTTATTTGTAGTGAGGTGGATGGACCTAGAGACTGTCAGACAGAGTGAAGTAAGTGAGAAAGAGAAAAATACCATATGCTAACACACGTATATGGAATCTAAAAACAAACAAACAAATCGTTCTGAAGAATCTAGGGACAGGACAGGAATAAAGACACAGACGTAGAGAATGGACTTGAGGACATGGGGAGGGGGAAGGGTAAGCTGGGATGAAGTGAGAGTGGCATTGACTTACATATACTTCCAAATTGTAAAATAGCTAGCTAGTGGGAAGCAGCTGCATAGCACAGGGAGATGAGCTCGGTGCTTTGTGACCACCTAGAAGGGTGGGATAGGGAGGGTGGGAGGGAGTCGCAAGAGGGAGGGGATATGGGGATATATGTATATGTATACCTGATTCACTTTGTTACAAAGCAGAAACTAACACATCACTGTAAAGCAATTATATTCCAATAAAGATGTTAAAAAAAAAATCTGCTTTTCTCCTCAAAGATGCTGCAGTTAATGAAGGGCCAGAAGAAGTAACTGCCATTACTCACCCAGTTGGTAATCTGTGCTGTGCACCTGACTCCACCTACAGTTCTTGGAAAGGACAATAAAAAGGGGATATATGCCAGTACCAATTCAGGATTTTCAAAAGAAAAGGACATAAATAAGCACCACAATCAGACCTAGGGTTGATTCATTCATTTCCAGTGCTCAACGGATGCCCTGTGACCGAAAAGTGATTATCTCCAAAAATCATCCATAGATGGTGGAGGAAGAAGATTACCCGGTAGCAGTATCCGAACTGACAAGGCAATGCTGTAGGGTTTATCAGCTTTAGTATGAGCTCTGACTAAACACCAAATGCAAAAAGTTCAAGAGGAGTCATAACGAAGGTCTCTCTAGAAAAGAAATAACTTCATCTTGGAAGCTTAATATTTAATGCATTTTAAGCAGTAGAGCAAAGACTCCAGATGAAAATCATCCATCAATTTGAGTTTAAAGAATTGGGACCTAATGAGATAATCTCAAATGTGAATAAGCTCACTGAGGAGCCAGGAATAATACTATTGTGAATATTTTCAATCCTCCCTTTGCTTCTTCTGTGGCTTCTGGACTCCCCCTTAGGAACCACCTAATAGTTGCCTAGCCACTTCATGGTCTGCTGCGTTAAGCTCTCCCAGGACCAATACTGCAGCTTTAGATATTGAGACGTACATGTTCTACTGCAGATGCTCTCTATTTAAAGGGCCTCACTTTAGCCTACTGCAAAGATAGGTTTATTTGAAGGGGCTTCTGACACTAAACAGTTTAATGGCTATTTCTTTTAAAATAACAGAAATAAATTTCCGTTTAAATAAAGATGACTTCTAAAGAACTCAGAGTTTTTCTCTGACCTTCAGATTTTCACTTACATGTTTTTATTTGACGTGAATACCTCAGGAGGGTGATCGACCATCCCAGTTTTCCCAGGACTGAGGCTTCTGGTGGGCCATGGAATTTTCAGTGCTAAAGTTAGAAAGTCTAGGGAAACCTGGGATGGTCGGTCACCCTATTCCTGAAAGATCTTAAAACAAACATGTCCAAAACAGACCTCCTGAGTTTTCACTCTCACCCTCAATCTGCTCCTCTAGTTTTTCCCCATCTCAGTAAATGGATCCATCTTCCTTTCCTTCACTCCCTACCATCCAACGATTCAGCACATCCTTTTGATTCTATATCCAAAATATACTTTGAATGTGTCTACTTCTTTCCATCTCCAAGGCTACCATACTAGTCCAAGCCACCCATTTCATCTTCCCTTTTCCACTCTTTTCCCCTATGATTAATTCTCCATACAGCAATCAAAAAGATCTTTAAAGTGTAAATCACACCATGTCACTTTCACACTTACAACCATTCAACAGCTCCCCAATCCTCTCAGTGGCCTAAAAGGTCCTGTGTTAAGTGCCCTGATCTATCTTTTCTGACTTCATCACATGCCATCCTGTGCTCCAGCCCTCAGACCTGAGAACTCCAACTACAAACAAGCTCTCCCTTCAAAGGCCTTCATACTTGCAGTTCCGTCTAGAAGGCTCTTTGCTGCTCTCTTCGCCTACTGATTCTTCTGGATTAAATGTCATCTTATTGGCCTTCCTAATCACCCTATATAAAATAGAAACCATCCATACTCATTATTTTCTATCATATCATTTGTTTCTTTGCACAGTACTTACACAAAATTTTAATGATTTTGTCTATTGAGTTATTTCTTGTTGTATCCCAACTCCCAGAAAAACATGAGCTCCGTGAAGGCGGTCACCCACATCACTTCTCTATCTTGTTTATTTTTTATATCCAGCATGGATCATAGTTCACAACACATAGTAGGCACTCAAATCTTTTTGCAAATGAATGATTGCCCACTGGTCACCAGGCATCTCCTTTTACTGTCACAATAATTATATAAATAGGTATTATCTGTATTTGATAGATGAGGAAGTTGAATTTCAGAGAATTAGTTCACTTGCCAAGTGTGTATGATTTGAAAGTGTCTTGTTCAAGGACTGAGTCCTGCTCTAAGCTTATTATACCAGTCCCAACTCATCCCTCACTCCTTAGTCAACTGAGTAGAACACAGAATTAGGACTTGGGTGTTGACCAAGCTGCTTTTATAGACGTGGTCAAAGTAACTATAAAATACAGGAAAGACCATCAGAAGCACTGAAGGATGGAAAACCACAGATGTGCCTGACTATGTGTGTGTGTTTATACACACACACACACACACACACACACACACACACACACACAGAGAGAGAGAGAGAGAGAGAGAGAGAGAAGTTAGTTATCCACTGGCTATCACAAAGTCTAGAATATTTGGGGGTGGGAGGAGGGGACAGGTTGGCTGAGTGGATGAAAACCACTAGTCACAACATATATTGGTTATTTTTAAGTTTAAAGGTATTTCATAAAGACAGAGGTAGCCAAGGGCCCATTTCTACTTGTAGATCACGTGTAAAGGACTAGTCCGGGGGCATATGGTAAGCCTTTTGGGATTTCGTAAATGTTGCCACCTTATGATCAAGACTAGATAATGTACAATAGAACAGGTGAAGCCAGCATTCTCCTCAAGAAGACTTCATTTCAAAGTCAAACATGCTAGTTTGTTCTTTCATATATCCATTCGCTCTGCCAACATTTATTCAATACTTACTTTGTACAGACACTAAGGATCATGAACAATAAACAGCCTAAACTCTACTCAAGAAGTTTCAAGTACTATAATGAGAGACAGAAAATGGCACAGAGCATAGTTAGAGCTATGTTAAGGTAGCTACAGATTATTCAAGAAATGAAAGGCAACCACATCACTCAGAGTTCAGACAGGAAGGACTACAAGGAAGGTTCCTTGGCATAAGTAAAATGTTAAGCACAGATATGCAGGAGGAGGGATTAATAACCAGGTAAGTACTAAATATTAATTGCTTTCATCATCATTTTTGTAAAATATAATCTTTTCTTTGAGCTCCAGGCGCCCATATCCAAATGCATAATTGACAACTCTATCTGGGTATCTCACAAAGATTTCAAAACCAAGATGTCTAAGCTGAAGTCTTTAGACATCTCACCTAACATTCCTCAAGAAACCCTACGTCTCTATTCTTATCATATAAAATACTAAACCACTTTCCTTACTATTTATACCTCATCCCCGCTTTATTATTTCTTAATAAAACATACAGTAAAATGAGATTGTAATCCTAGTCTTGGGTTCATTTGCTAACTTATCGGGGGAAGTTGGGGAGAAAGGAATATGAAATGCCCTAGTGTCTTTACCATGCGTCTCCCACCAGCATGCGACACTGCAACCTCCAGAATGGCAATGCCCTAGGTCATAGCTAATAACCCACTAGGAACTCATCTGAAAGTTCAGAGCCAGTCTCCTAAAGATATTTATGTGGTACCAAAGTGCTCTTACAAATTGGTCAAAATCACGATCTCAGTGGCACCATGTGGAGTGGTGGGGCCCTGTGAAGGTTGGCGAGGTACCTTAGAAACCTCCTGAGAAGGAAGCTGCTCTCTCTTCTCCTTCACGCATGTCAACACAGCATCTGGAGTCTCCTCTCCAGAGGAGCCTGGCTCAGGGCCCACAGCTTCCGGCTTCCCATTCTCTCGGGGGACTGCGGGCTGCTCGCAGGATGGATTTCTCGGTGGGCCTTTGGGAGCACTCCCTTGTTCTTCTGACAGCTTCAGCTTTAGTTCTAAGAGAGATGCCATGAGTTACCAGGAGCAGGGAGGACTCATTGGCCCTAATAAGAGCAGAGAGCCTTTCAGGAATTCCTTCCCTGATGCCAAGTGAGTGGAAATGAACAGTGCCGATGATGGTTCCCCAGATGTGAAAACAGAGGGCTCTTGAGGCTGGGATCTCATGGAGGTGGAGCATCACCTGTGGGAGTAACTCAGTGGTCTAGATTCCCGAGGAGGATTCCTGGAGGAAGACCAGTGGTACCTGGCCCCAAAGTTTTCACCTGTTATCTATCATGACGCCTGAGATTCTATACTCAAAGATTCATTTACTTGGGTTTTGAAAGTTGTGCAGCCATTAAGAGCCCCTGCAGAAATGCAAGTACTTCTGGAAGGCATTACACAGTGCAGACGTCTGAGGATACACAGGAGGGGTGGGGAAGGGGACATGGGAATGCCAGCCCCAACTTGACAGATTTCACAATTTTGTCTAATGCCAGTATTTAAAATCCAGAAATCACCATTATTGCAATGTGACTTTATATAAACCTACGTAATTAAAAATAAAAAGGCCACCTGGGACTTATCAAGAAATTAGATTTCAGAATATGCTAGGGGACTGCTCGTTTGAATGAGGCCATTTATATTGATTTCTCAATTACATACATAGCTCATCTTCTCTGTTTGATGTTTGTTTTTTAGTTAGGCTCTGGCGTGGTGTTTAAACACCGCATATATTATAAACCTGCTACATCACTACACTTCAATACCACTGAATTAATATTCCTTTCAGTTCTTTATCACCATCCTTCTAGAAATCTGGAAAAACTCCCATGTCTCTAAGTATTGAAATAAAAAGTGTAGAGAGAGGAAGAAAATAAATTTTTATTGGTAAATAACCATCATCCCTTAAGATAGATTTTAGAGTTAATTAATACTCACACCACCATCTCCAGAGAGACAGAGAAAGAAGAACATTGGATTAGGAAGAAGGAGAACCAAGTTCTACTCCTAGGTCACCACCTCCCAGCTACGTCACCTTCCCCTCTCTTGACATAGATGTCCTCATCTGTGCAATGGGGTGTGTGGCATAAATGATTGCTCAGGCCTCTTCTGTTTCTAACAGACAAGAAGCCAATAATAACCCAGGGAAATGAATACTCCACATGTTGAAATGTTCCTGGCACTGAGGTGAATCGTTCCACCTGGGAGTCTGGAGTTCCTCAGTCTCTTCACAAAGAGATGTATTAAATGGGATCAAACAATGAAGGGGACCCAGGACGCTTTATTTCAAGATGGGGCCTCTGATCTAGGCAGGAGACAAGCTTAAAGAGGGCACAGGTGGAAGAGAATCAAGAGCTCCTTGGAGCACATTATCACGATTTTATCTGCTTCCTTCCTGAGAAAGGAGACCCTTGGCTGGCATTTACCTTTGAGCTGTTTACGACCTTTAGCCAAATCATTCATCCATTTCAGGACTTCAGGATTAGATGTCTTGTCACCATGTGAAGGCTGCAAGGGAGGGAAAAATGGGGATGGAAGGAGGTAAAGGGAGGGAGGGAGCGAAGAAAGAGAGAAAAGGAAAAATAAAATTTTAAACAGCTAAGGCACACGAAGGTAGTTCAGCAACATATAAAGCTGGGAGAGAGATTCAGGCGTGATACCTCCAGTTGATGGAGTTGCCTCTGAAAAACAGTGAACATTCTTGACCTCCTCCACTCTTTCATCCTTGCCATGGACACTGTTTCTAAACACACCTGGTCACCTAGCATTTTTTACATAGTCCTAAATATGTCAGTGCCCCCTACAGTCTAACCCTCAATCACCTTGTGGGCTACCCATACCCAACACCCCATTGCCAGGTCATTCTTTGTATCGATGTAGATGGCTCTACTGATACAAACCAGCGCTTCCTCCCTTGCCTCTGCTCATGACTTATGACCAAAACCTGCCTGGGGAACACTGATAAACTGGAAGCTTTAGCTCCTATCAGTCATATCCTCCAAGCTGAAGAAAGGAGACCCCAGGATCTCTAAAACCTGACAACAGTCTGAGAAGTCAGTATGTAAGGGGGATACCCAGATTTCACTGCTCTCCCTGTTTACAGACTCAGTATTCTACTGGGCTAGCATTAAAGTAGAAATTAACTATATGAGTATGGACTTGGGCAAATTATTTGGCCTCTCCATGCCTCAGTTTCATCTACCAAATGATTATAATACCATCTCCCTCATACGGTTGCTGTGAGGGATGAATTAGTGAATATACGTAAAACACTGAAAAGAGTTCCAGGCACATGCTAAACACTATAGAGGTGTTAGCTAGAATTAAAAATATTGTTATTGTTATTATTACTGGCAGAGGTGATAGCAGTAGTAGTAGTAGTGGTTAACTACCAGACCTTCAAAGGAATGGTGAATAAGTCTTCACTAACAAACATACACGTAGGGGTATGTACGTCCTACCTAGTAGCTAATCGCACTTCGATGTGGCAATAAGAATATAGTTTTACTTTTAGAAGGATATGACTCCGTTCATACAAATCATTCACCTTAATTTCTGGATTTCTTTTCAGAGCCTAAAAGTAAATTTTCTACAGAAAGAGAAACTGGGAGAGAAGAACAGCCAAACATACCTAGCCTCCAGCCCCACAGGTCAGTAGGAAACTTTCTTAAACAAGTTGAGGCCACCCTGGTAACTTAAATGGAGGCTCAAGAAGATTAGTGGTTACTTTGAATTGGGGCTATACAAAGAGCTATATAAGCACGCTCAAGAAGACATCACAAACACTGTAATAGTGGCCAGAAACGTGTACAATGTTAGTGACAAGTCTAGTGGCTCTGCCATGTTTAAGAATCCATTAAATCCGTATAACATCAGCAAGATGTTGGTGAGAGAGAGACACAGGGAGAGGAGTGTGCTCCTCTCAAGTTCGAAGGAAAAAACAGTGCTTGTGTAAGAGGATCATCAAATGTACATGGGATTAGATGTTTTAATTGGGAAACACAAGACATGGTTCTGTCACTTCTATAGTGATATAAAAACCATACAGTTTAAAATCAAGATGGAAAATAACACTGCGGGGAAATGACAGTGATTTTTCCCCTAGGGGAGCCCAGAAGGGAGACTCTGGTTTCCAGTAGGGAAGCCCTGGTTTCAGGACCATGGACAGTGACACAGAGGCCACTCCTCCAAACTGCTGTGCCTGGTCCTACCCGTGGTCTGCTAGAATGATGCACTGGACTGCTTCCCTGATATAACGTTTAGTGCTTTGGCTTTGGGTAACAGTCTGGTTATATGAACAGTCAATGTTTTACATGTGATTTCTCGAAATCCTCACAGAATTCTTCACTCTGATCTGAAAACACATCTTGTTCTCTGGAACACATCTTTTTCACTGGATATGTTCCACACAGTTAATGCAATCTTCTGAAACACTGTTAAAAACAAAAATGAAAACCTAAGACCCTAAGCCAAGGACCATCAGAGAAGCTTTCACTACTGCAAACAGGACTTAACAGAAATTGAAGGCTGAATTTTCTGACAAAATGTTTTAAAGCCTGAGATCATTTTCTGAAATGAATTTTGTATTTCCCTGCTCTTGGGCGAGCTTTCAAAAGAGGTTAAATCAAGCTCACAAGGACGGCAGCTCTCCGATCATATGGAAGGTTTTTATATACGAGCTGTGGATCTTCAAGCCTTCTAACATCTGAACTATTTCAGTTTAATAGGCCCCAAGGACCATACACCCCAAAATTACACAGTGTAGATTTCGTTCAGTGTAATTAAAATGGAGCTCATGAGTCACATAACTGAGGGTACGACTGGACCAGATCTGTGGTCTGCCAAAGATGATTCAAAAGACACTTTAGAAAGATTTATGGATCAGGAATGAAAGAACCTATGTTGCTGTCTTGGCTACATCAATTCTTTGCTGTATGAACCTGGAAAGGTTACTTCCCTTCTCTGGGCCTCAGTTTCTTCAATGGTCAAATAAGAGAAGACTAACTGATCCCTTCTAATTCTAAGATTCTGTAATTCTACTGAAAGTGAACATCTGGCTGAAACAGCCTTTTCTAAGTCCATGAGTCTAACAATAGTTAAATGTAAAATCAACTGTAGGGAATAAGCACAGTTCTGGATATGAAGTGAAATGGTTGCATTCAATAGAGAAGGAAAGGTGTATATTATACCAGGGCATCAGACTAGCATGGAGGCCCAGCAGCTCGGATTCAAAAATTAGCAGCGGGTGCTATTAACCCCGTCGTCGGGTTGCCGGGAAGGAAAGCCATACACACAGCAACCAATTAAAGCCCATTAACATGTCAAACCTCTAACCACAGCCTGGCACCCAGACAGGAAGGGTGAGGGGAAGCCCTGTTTCCTGAGACGTGGAAGGTTCTGATTACTTCAAAGACTTTCATACACACAGAAGCAGTGACCATGAAGCGTTCTTCCTTTACTGCTCCCAAATTCATCCATCTGCATGTTTAAGTGTGCGGGCACGTGTCTACTCTGGCCCTAAAGCTTCTCCAGACAAAGGCAGGAGGTGCCAGGAGAAATTCTTTTCTAAGATACTCAGCTGCTGGGTGGCTGTTACAGTTGAGAAAAGTAATCCAGGGTCTGCAGCTGCAGGTAGAAAAATCCAATGGAAAATTAATGTCTATAATTTTCCTTTATTTTTTGACAAGGCAGAGGTTGCCATGGGATAGCCTATTCAAATATCACTCAAACAGACTAAAAAGTTAATAATATCTAAGACCACTTACTTCCTTTGTGCCAAAACTGTAAAAAGCATTATATATGCACTCCCTCCTTTAATACTCACAAACTTAAGAAGTCACTACTAATATTAACTCCACTTTACAGATGGACAAACTGAGACTCAGAAAGATAAAGTAACAAGTCCAAAGTCACAGAGTTCCTAAGTGGCTGTGCGGATTCAAATCCAGACCAGTCTGATTCAAGAACTGCCAGATAAGAAATATTAATAGGCCCTGGGGACGGAGCCCCTGTTTCTCTACAGATTCCAATACGAGGGCATCACAGATCCAATAAAACTCCAGCAGCAAGTAAGGAAAATCAACTTCTCTCAGGCTATCTGGAGCTTTCAACTTGCAGTGGACACTTAATGAATTTTACTTGTACTTCTCCATTGCAAAAACTACTCATCTTTAACCACCCCAAGCCTGAGCTGATAGAACACAACCACCTTAAGAAGGTTGTAAGTCTTTGCTGGGCCTCCGTCTCCTTATCTGTAAAATGAAGGCCTGTACTCACAATGTGGAGAGCACCCTCCTACTCTATAAAAGACAGTAAGTAGTTGTGACTGCCTGACCTCAAGGAAGAGAAGAATCTTCCACACCTTAAGGTTGTCTTGAAAGCCAATCTGATTTTTCTTCCATTTTTAGCAAAGCTAAAACTCCCTCCATAAAACCCCTCTTTTAGTGAATTTGAAGTCACTGTGGGCAACACAGGACAGGAAGAACAGGAGAGTGGAATATTACCTACTCTCACCTCCCTCCCCAGAACTTACCCACACTACAGGGACCAGCATGCAGATTGCCTCTGGACCAAGACCTTACTGAGCCTTTAAATATTTTAAGATGTTTGAGACATTCCCTGGTCTCATTTATTTTAATAACAAGCTGCTCTGGACCCTCTGCCAAAGACCTAGTATCTTTGTGCAATTCTACATGGATATGATTCTTCTCTATGCCACGGTCACCATTAGAGACAATAAATAAAACTAGCATTGGCCATCAGGACACTTACCTCTGACTCTATTGTTTCTTAAGTAAGAAAAGGAAAGGTTCATGATTGTAACACTGCAGTACCAGCAAGAAGGCTGCTGTCTCTCTGACAGGAAAGGATGGGATCAGGGTTTGTTCTTAAGAGTGGCCTGAATAGATGTCACGTGATAGGTCCTCACCCATCAACCAGAAAGTACTTTATTGTCAAAGACAACTCTCCCTCATTCTGTTCCACAATGAGAGATTCTGTCTTTTGAGTCCTTAATAGGTTCTTATCAAATACAAATGAGAAAAGGCTAAAGAAAAAATAAGACCATAATTCAAAAGCTTTCCAAATTTTAGTCCTAGGAACACTAATGATAGGAAGGTTCCTCAGAAAAAAAAAAAGAGAGATCAATAATCAAATCAGTTTAGAAATTAGAGTTGTAATTTGCTACTAGAAATTATCTTAGTAGAGATCAGCTAACAGCATGTGAGAACAAGACAGACCCAGGATGGAAACTTAATTTATGATAGGTCCTGGGTTGGCCAATGGAAACTGAGCTGTCCCTTGGCACAGAAATGTACTCAAAAAGGAAGGACAGAAAAGCCCATGCATTTCTGACACAATCCACTCATTTCAAACCACAGGGTCCTTACCCGGTATTTCTTTTCTTGTTCAAATTTTTCTTCAAATTTCCGAATTTTCCGCTTCAGGCTCTGGATGTGCTTGGTGAGCTGGGTAATGGTCTGTGGCTCTTTGCCATCACCACAGCTGCACCGAGAAGAACTTCGGGGCCTGCAATGATTCCAGAGAGGGAAAGAATCATCAAAAACAGTACTATATATAAAAGAGGTAACTAATAAGGACTTACTGTATAGCACAGGGAACTCTACTCAATACTCTGTAATGGCCTATATGAGAAAAAGAATGTGAAAAAGAGTGGATATATGTAAAATTGATTCACTTTGCTGTACAGCACATACTAATACAACATTATAAATCAACTATACTCCAATAAAAAAAAATTTTAATGATATAAATTTTTAAAAAATGGTCTTCCAGTGAACACTGCTGCTGGTCTACAAACCAAGCTTCCTAGATTATCAGAGAAGTCCGGAGGCCAGCTCATTATTTGATGAGTCTACTATGGTAGCATCTGCTCATTACTGGAGATCCCTGATCACAGAACTCCGTTATGGGCAAATGTCATCAGGGACTTTAGTCTACAAACGTCAGAATATTAGTCTAGGAGATGTATTTCCTAAAGCTTGGAGGATACCAATTTCAGACTAATGAGAGAGCCCTATTGTACCGTTATCCTCAATTAGTTGCATGAGCCCCACCTAAAAACAATTTCAAGGAAGATTTAGAAGAGTAGTTAACTCTACCTTCTATGACAGAGCCTTTGTGAATCTAATCAAAGGAATGGACCCCCTCTCCAGAAAACGTGTCCACCTTCTCACCTGACACAATTTACAATAGTAATAATGCACGAAATTCCTCAAGTCCACCAGCAGACAGTCCATGAACCCTGGTCTAGATAAACTCATGAGTAACAGCAGGAGTTATTAAGGAGAAACTAGGAATTCCCTGCACGTATTTTTGGTCGAGGGAGACTCATTTTAGCTAGGCATCAGAACTACTTACGCAACTTAAAAAAAAAGAACACATAGTTTCACATTTTTTTTGTCTAGGGGAGCTACTGGAAGCTACCACTTTTCTAGAATCTAAGAAGAAATTGAGATGTACAACTCACAAGCATTGCTACAATCTATCCATCGAGGCCACTGCTGGACATGGAAAGAATACTTATGAGCTCATCGAAAATTCCTGGTACTCGCATGTACACACACTTAGGATTCTGGTCATTTCACCAAAAATGTTCAGACATGGGAGCCGTAGGGCAGCCTGTGTCTCGAGACCATCTCCTCCTGATTCAGGAAGGCCTGAAACAGCATTCTTAACTAGAAAGTACTCTGATTTTTTGCCATTTATTGTTCAGGGCTTGCAGCTGCTTTTGGTAGGCATGTTTGCTCTATTTTAGACACACACTTCACTGAATTTATAAGAGTATTGGGTTGTACTGTAAATAGTATTTTAAAAAACTGCATGAAATGAAGACAAGAACAAAACAAGGTTTTCTTACATCATAAACTGCTGAGTGCTGGGTGGAGAAGGGGCTGATTCAGGGTCTAAGTTGAATCTCTGGCTTTGGCTAAAGATGGAGCATCGTGGTGACAGAAGCGGGTTGTCGCCATCCGTGATGTGACAGAGCAGCCTGCTAGTCTCAACAGACTGGAGGTCTTCTGGTGCGCTGTCCGCTTCACTCTGCACATCTTTGTGCACTGGCACAGGGTCTGAGGAAACATGATAAAGCATCGAGACTTAGAAGTGACAGAGGGCTTGAGCCTGCCATGTTCTTAAACAAAGATTATAAACATTCATTATAATGTCTTGCCTCTTTGTCATTTCTTCCTTCTGGGGATATGAAAGCCTTTCAATATTCTGTCATGTTCGTTCTCACGGAATCTGGACAGAAAATATTACAAAGCCAACACACACCAAAAGATGGAAACAGAGATTGTTTCGGTCTGAGTTACAGAAGTCAGCATGGTCCAAAACTACAAAAATCCTCTCTTTATTTCATATTATTTGCATATGTCAGAGAGTATATAACAACATGTTAGAGTGAAAAAAAGAAAACAATTACATGGAACTGGAGAAAAAGATGATAGATTATGAGGGAGAATAGTTATATCAGAACTGCCAGTGAAGGAAGGGAGAGGAGGGTGTAGGGAGGAAAAGAGAAGAGAAAACAAAGGAGGAAGAGAGGGGTGAGGAGTCCCCAGATAGAAAATTACTCAGCACTCATTAAAAATGATGGAGAACTCAACATCAATATGGAATGATGCTCTGAATATACTAAATGAAAACCACACATTTCAACGCAGAACAGTAATGATTCCATTTGCTATAAGCAGCATACATTTATGTCTACAAATAAATGCACTAAAAGATCAAAGAAGCTACACAGCAACTACAAAGCATGGTAGGATTAGGAAAGATTCTATCTCTTCTCCAAAATTTTATGTAGCATTTTATTTGGGACAAAAACAAAAACCAACAACAAAACCTGCTCTAAACCCTCTCCCCAGCCTGGCAGCTGTCTGCCTGAATTCTCACTGTGATCATTCCCCTTTTATATGAGCTCACTGGCTCCCCAACCAGGTCAGTCCAGAAAGTGGGCACCCCTGTGCTACAGAGGTGAGGGCAGGGGAATGAGAAACTTCGGGGCGCTGACTGACGGTGGCCAGAGTGACAGTCCCTCCATCCTGGCGTGCTGTACAGAGCTACTCAAGGAACAGCCAAAACCGTCTCAATTTTGCCCAGCAAACAAGTGAGGACGACCCAAGGCTTTCTCTTATTCTGACTACCCTAAAGAAAGAGGAAAACACACAGATTTTCTGGGTGAAGAAATGAATCTGAAAATACTGACAATCCACTTTTCCAAAATAACATTTATCACAATTTGGTACTGGATGAATCTTAATCAGGTTTAGAATGGCTCGAGCTGTCTAGAGCTTGAAATGCAATTTCCTTTGCGTAACATCAAAGTTCTGATTAGGTCCTTGTGTGTTTTCAGTTGGCTTCTCCCCTTTTGCGCTGTAGACTGGGAGGGTGGACAGTGCCTCCCATCAGGCCTTTGAAGCCGATCGACACACCTCTGTCAGCAGCTGAGGCTGGTCAGAAGCGGATGGGGTGAAGACTGGGGAAAGCTGGAGCCAGATGAATGCCAAAGCCCAGGCCCACAGGCAAGTGTGCTGGTGTGCCCGACACAGCTCGCCACAGGCAACACCCTGGCTAAGAATAATTTAGCCAGAAAACGCTGCCATGTGGCGGGAGCCCTAAGAAGAAACACGAATGATAGTTCCTAACCAGTAAATGACAGCATATACTAACAATGACCTTCAACACCCACCAGGAAGTGTCTGAGTCCCTCACCAAACCCTTTTCTTAAACCATTAGACTCTAAGAAGAAATGTACTTTATTCATGTCACCCTTTTCTGGGCAGCATCTTTTGGTAATAATGATGGGAAAGAAAAAGATCTTTAACAAGCACCTGGGACCAGCACATTTTTGTTGAAATTGTAAAGACTGGAGTCCTTCTCTTCAGCTCATCTGTGGTGCCAGGGTCAAAATTAAATCCTTTTAATTTTCCTTTTAATTTTAACTTTAACTTAATCCTTTTAATTTTCTCTTGGTGCTGTCTTATGATGACAAAATGCGGGCACTTGGGTTCCTAGCCATATGACTAATGTGGATGTAAGAGCTTAGCTTCGGAAACCCACAGAGACCTAAGATATGACTTCACAGAATCACAGGCCACTATGAACGCCATTGCAATAGTAACTGCAAACCTCCATTTACACGGCATCTGCTTTTTGTGGGCACTCAAAACACCAGTGCTGCCTAACATCCTGACCTTTCTTCCCCCCAATTCACCACGAAAGGAAGCAGCGAGCCCGAAAGATCCCAAAGTGACCAGCTGAAAAGTGACAGTCAACCTAAGTGTCCATCAACAGATGAATGGATAAAGAAGATGTGGCACATATATACAATGGAATATTACTCAGCCATAAAAAGAAACGAAATTGCGTTATTTGTAGTGAGGTGGATGGACCTAGAGTCTGTCATACAGAGTGAAGTAAGTCAGAAAGAGAAAAACAAATACCGTATGCTAACACATAGATATGGAATCTAAAAAAAAAAAGAAAAATGGTTATGAAAAACCAAGGGGCAGGACAGGAATAAAGATGCAGACACAGAGAATGGACTTGAGGACATGGGGAGGGGGAAGGGTAAGCTGGGACGAAGTGAGAGAGTGGCATTGACATATATACACTACCAAATGTAAAACAGATACCAAGTGGGAAGCAGCCGCATAGCACAGGGAGATCAGCTCAGTACTTTGTGACCACCTAGAGGGGTGGGATAGGGAGGGTGCGAGGGAGATGCAAGAGGGAGGGGATATGGGGATATATGTATATGTATAGCTGATTCACTTTGTTATAAAGCAGAAACTAACACACCATTGTAAAGCAATTATACTCCAATAAGAGTGTTAGGGCTTCCCTGGTGGCGCAGTGGTTGGGAGTCCGCCTGCCGATGCAGCGGACACGGGTTCGTGCCCCGGTCCGGGAAGATCCCACATGCCACGGAGCGGCTAGGCCTGTGAGCCATGGCCGCTGAGCCTGTGCATTTGGAGCCTGTGCTCTGCAACGGGAGAGCCCACAACAATGAGAGGGCTGCGTACCGCAAAAAAAAAAAAAAAAAAAAAAAAAAGTTAAAAAAAACCTGGTAATCTGGTAATGCCTGAGCTCTTTGTCTAAACTAACCATTTGAGTCGTGAAGTGGCTTAATTAAATCAGTGGGTGCATGCCTATGTGTGCGCATTTGTGTAGACAGGATTATTGAGATCTTTGCTCAGAAGAGACCAGGGTAGATTCAGAGCCAACCAGCGTTGCTGCCATCCTGGGAACAGAGCCCAGGCCACCACTTACAGACCCTGCTCCCCAACAGGGAGAAGCTTATGGCAATATTAAACTCGGGTGGCTTCTGATGGGACCCTGGGAGCACACTGCTTTTTCTTCCAAAGAAAGGCGCAACTTGCCAGAGCCCATGCTGTGATGCACTATGCTTTAGAGGGAGGGCCTGGGAGCCAGGGCTCGGGGTGCTCATACTTTCTTGTGGGGCTCCAGCAAGTTCACTGACCTCTCTCTGTGTCCTTGTTTGGACCACCTGACAGGGCTGTGACAGGAAAGTCAAAGGAGATCTGCTGTACAACCTCATGCCTTTAGTTAGCAGTATTGTATTATACACGTAAAAAGTTGTTAGGAATGTACATCTCATGTTAAGTGTTCTTACCACAATAAAAAAAATTGTTTTCTTTTATCCTTCTTTGTATTTTCTACAATTTCTGTAATGAATGTCTTAATTGTATAGGAAGAAAAAACCAATAAAAGTTAATATAAAAATTTGGGGAAAAAAAATGCATTCCTCGGAAGAGAAGTGAGAACCCCACGGGCAGAACAAGAGAGAACAAATATTGTGAATTTGAATCTCAGGTCCACCACCTGTTAAGAGGCACTTGAGCAAAAATGGGCCTTTTTAAACCCCAGTTTCTTCATCTGTAAAATGGGGAGAATAAGACTAAGGGAGGCCTCTCCCTGCCTCTCAAGACTAAGGGAGGATGAAATAGGAAAACTGTATCCCCTACAAATTTTTGCCATATCCACATAAACCTATTTTTAATATATATGTGTATATGTATGTTATGTGTGTATATATGTGTTTATGTGTATATATATATAATCTTAATTTCTTTGTTTTAAGTTCTTTTTTATTGAAGTATAGCTGATTTACAATGTTGTGTTAGTTTTAGGTGTACAGCAGTGATTCAGTTATTCTTTTTCAGATTCTTTTCCCATACAGGTTATTACAAAATATTGAGTATAGTCCCCCGTGCTATACAATAGGTCCTTGTTGTTTATCTATTTTATATATAGTAGTGTGTATATGTTACTCCCAAATTCCTAATTTATCTCTCCCCCCTTATAATATATATAAGATTATATATTAAATACAATCTTAATTTCAAACTACAGTTTTCCCAAATGTCAGCTTCATCTTAGGCAATAATGGCCAAGAAGTCATAAATTTGATGTGCTAGCTACATTTCTTCAACTAATACACATTAAAATAAATTCCTATTAAAACAACGTTCACCCATGCATCCTCTGTATAGTTGGCGAAACACCGAGATAAGGCGCAGAAACTGCTAAATCGGTAACCATGAGAACCATCATTTTAACAATTATTAATATCAACATAAGGAAGTTGAATATTATCTTCTCTTACTGACCACCAACTCCACTAGGAGTCCTTACGGGGTTAATGTGGGAAATGAGAACCAATACACTCTCAACATATTGTACCTCCTACCAGTTATTTATAAATAAGAATAATAATCATATCTAATACTTATGCAGTGAGTCACTATGTCCTCAAGCTTGTAATAAGAGTTTTTGCCAAGTATTTAATCTTCATAATAACCACAGGAGGCTGGGAGTAATGTGATCTGCGTTTTAATTTCAGGAGGGAAGGTGGTATGACTACGTGAGCTCCAGTCAGGGAGGGTTTGACCAATGCCCGTGGTAGAAGACTCCACATCTCCGACCTTGGAGGCCCAGAGAGTATTTCTAGCAGGCCACTCACTGAGCAATAGGGACCACAGCTTAGAGAAGTCATTATCATCAGGTGTGAAGGCCAGAGCCCACTTCTGATCTGGGTGCAACCCCAGGCAGGAACAGATGCTGTATTACAGCTGTTAAATGAATCAGTCAGATTTTAAAAAACATTTTTCTTATGTGAATTTTTAAGTGATTCAAATGTAAATCAACTATACGTCAATAAAAAATTTAATTAAAAAGTAAATTAATAAATGAAGTGATTTAAAGTTTAAATAAATCTCTATCGGCAACCATTTGAGATGGACTGCTGAGATGAGTCACAAATTAGCCACAGGCTTGTGGGTTTGTTAATTTGCACTTTTGGGTTTACCCATCATGGTGGACCCATAGGCAGCATTCAGATACATTCCAAAATGCCAAACATCATGCCTTTGACGGTATTAAAAACTAAATGAGTCAGAAACATGTACATGATTTTAATGAGGCTCAAGCATCAGAGCCCTCGGCCAGCCTCACACAAACAGGGCCACCAAGATAAAACCGAAAAACAACTCAGAAACAGCTGATGGACACACAATGGATTTAGTTGTAGGTGTGTTGAATTTAAGTTGAATTTAACCTAAGGCACTAATAGTTCACAAGAGAGAGAATACAGGTAGCCTGACGTCATCCCAGTAACTAAGCCTGGGGAAACAGATGGGCCTGCTTGCTCAGAGACCACCGAGAGGAAAGCAGTATCTCTGAGGTTAGGATGGGTGGGTAGGAATGAGAGCAGATGAAGACGGATTTCTGGTAGATGAGGCCGACCGAGCCACCGAGTGGGACAAGACTGGCACTCCAAGCAGGCTTCTATGTGCCAGCTTCTGTGGAGGACCACCAAAACATCAGTGAGCTAGAGGGGTGAGGAATTTGTCACCGTGCAAACAGGGGTTGGCTCCATGGCAAGCGTCCTGCAGATCCCAAGAGGCAGTCTGACATCATGAACAAAAAGCATGGGCTATAGTTTCAGAAACACCTGGATTCACGTCCCAATTTTGTCAGATGTGTGACCTGGGACCCATTATTCAATCTTTTTCAATCTCAGTTCTCCCATCTGTTTCAGTGAAAATGACATCAGTATAAATAAATTGCTGGAAGGATTTTAAAAAGATAAGGAATCTCAAGGGCTTCATATAGCGCCTGGGGACAGGGCATAATAATAACTCATCAATCAATGACAGCTGTTGTCGTTTATATTTATGGTGGTATCTTTGACCTAGTTAGGGAATTAAAGAGGGGAGCCGAAGGGGGAAATGAGTTCAGTTCTGGATGCACTGAGTTAAGAGGCACTTTTGGTCATCCAGGTGGAGGTGCCCAATAGCCCCTATATACGTGTAGGCATGCAGCTCAAGAGACATAATCTAACTGGACCCGACCTCATCATACACTGCCCTGTTTAAACGCCCCTTCCGGAGTAGGGGCTGAGACGGTGAGCGCCATTTTTGTTTTGAAGGAGCCAATGTACTGATTTCAATTAAAATGAACAACCGGTAGATTAGAGCACTGGGTTAGCTGGGCAATGAGAAATTCCAAAATCCTTCCCGAAAACCAGAAAGCTACATGGATCAAGCAGCCTCAGTTCAGATCTAAACTTATTCCTTGCCTCTGCATTTTTGACTACAATCTTCTATTTAAATTTCCATCAGTAAATAGAGATCCAGGCTTTAGGTTTTTGAGTAGTTCTTAAGACAAACTTAATACTATCATTCCTGTTCCCTAGAGAATTATGGAAAGACAATTTTGGAATGTTGTTTTCTTGAGTCACTGCTATTATTTCTAACATATGCAATGCTTTTTGCCAAGTAAACATAATATTTAAATCACAGAAATACATAAATACATAAATCTTCAGGGTACACTGTCACTGATTATTTTAGAAGTCCAATAATAACATCTATGCACTCTGATAAAGAGACTTTTGCAGTTCTTTTTAAGTATTTTCACTGTCTCAATGGTAGAAATAAGGAATAAATGACCTCCAGTTTAAAAAAGGTAGTATCAACGAAGGCCCAAGCAAAGGAAGATCACAGTTTCATTTTGGGAGGTGTAAACGATTTGAACTCACCCAAATTTTCAGTATTATAGTGATATTCAATAAATTTAAGTGTCTAGATGAAATTTAATAACTATCTTAAATATGCTTTCATTTCACATGGAAACTGGCTTAGCAAAGTACAGTGCCAAGGAGGGTATAGAGGCCTCTAGATTGAATAGAGACAGAGGAAGACAACGCGGCAAGGTAGTGGGTGAGAAAGACGAGGAGCCGGAAAGCTGTGGGGGAAGAAGAAAAACACAGACACCACGATGGTGAGGGTGGGTGAGAAGGCAGGGTGACAAAGGCTGAGCTCGTTCTCAGGAAACAGGCGGCGGAAGCAAACCTCTAGCCCGAGGCAGACTGAGGTCTTTGCACGTTAGTGACTTCTACCAGAACTCAGAACCGTGCTGTGGGCTACAGTAGTGTGAGCCACACTGAGGACAGGGTCAGGTCGCCAGATCTCTGTTGTATGGGGAAAGTGAAGAAGTCTATTCTTTGCACTGTTCTGGAGAAGCACATATGAGGCAGGGATCATTCATAGTTTTGGAAGCAGTTTCTACACAGCACCAAACCAAATGCACCACTTGGGGAGAAAAGAAGAAATGATCTTCTAGACAAATCTACTGAGCGACTACATGAATGTCTGCACTTTCCTCTGATTATTCAAGACTTAACTTCTCTGCCTATATGCACACTGTCGAAGAACCACTGAGAAATAACCAAGGGAAATAAATGGCCGATGGTGTCTCATCTCTGAAAACATCTTTTCCCCTCCCTGTGTCACAAAAGTGGAGCCGAGTGCTCAGCTAGGCTGTGAGGGTGGGGAAGGGGAAGAAAGAGCAAATATCACCCATGATAGTGCCCAAGATTCAGAAGCACCCTGCCGGTACAGAGAGAAGGCTGGGTGCCGGGATGTGATCATTTCTCAGCCCAAACAACTTTCCGTGTCTTCTAGTTGATTCCTGTGCAACTGATCACCTCAGCGGGAAAGCTGAGAAAAATCTGCTAGGAAGGTAACAAGGACCATTTTCAAAAGAGGCTTTTCATTTACGAGCAGACGTGCTTTGAAAAGCAAAAGGGAACTTACATACAAAGCAAACAGCAAGACTACGGAAAGAAATTCCAACCTTTGCTGCAGGCCGTATCTTCACAGGCTCGTTCAACGTCAGTAAGGAAAAATTAATCAGAAAAAGTTGGACCCGCAGTTCCACATAGAGACGTGGAAAAGTGTAATTCTAGGTTCCTGGAAGAGTCAGAAGAGGTTGTCCACTTTGGGTCTGGGGGCTGTTCAGAGCAGTATCAGACACTGAGCATCTAGGCAAACTGTCTGATCACTTCTAGACCCTCCTTCATAAGCATGAAAGAATAACCAGAAAGAAAGGTATTTAAATGACTGTAATATACGAGAAATTATGTGCGCATATGAGAACTCTCTGTACTGTATGCTTGATTTTCTATAAACCTAAAACCTCTTAAAAATAAAATCTATTAATTAAAAAACTAACATGTCTATAAGCCCACTGGTTAAAAGCCTGGGCTATGGAGTCAGAGCCCTGGGCTTGGTCCAAGATGCCACTTACTAACAGCTATTAGGTCCTTGGCCAGATGAGCCTCTTCACGCTCACAATCCTTTGTAAAATGTGTGGTGAAGACAAATAGGACAATACAGACACCACGGTCCTCGGCCTGTCTTAACAACTGAACTAAAAAAAATTTTTTTAATAATCACCTGGTGGTTTAGGCCACAGGATTGAATTGTTCCTTCCTTATAAGGCAGTTATAGAAATGGCATCAGAGAATTATACTGTCATCTATGAATTTTGAAATCATTTTTTAAAATGCTCTCTTTGGAAAACAAGGGGTTAATGTGAAACTCCCTCTTTCAAAAACTATGAAGATGGCGATACAAGCATCAGAGAAAAATTATTAACAGTAAAGATCTTTTCCAACCAAGTTATGTCATAGGTTTAGCACAGGATAGATTTTATGGTAACAAATGTAGTTTCACCTTTAATAAGAGGTAGTTACTCCACCATCAGCATTGTAGATTATCACTGTTATAAATACCTTTTGCTTAAGAGAACTAGTGTAATGTCAATCAAATGCAGGACTCTAGAGAGGACCTAGGGAATAAACAGTACTAAATGTCATCTCCACACCTTGAAAGTCATTAGAAATTATGATAGAATAGACATTTAAAGACAAATGCAAGCGTTATCAACTGGAGGAAAGGCATGTAAGCTCTGAATGCCCAGCTTTTAAAATAATGATGGCTGACATTTCCTGAGCATTTACCACAGGTGATGTGTTAAGACCTTGATAGGTATTATGCTATGTCATCCTCACAACAACCCTAAAAAGTAGATACTATCCTTTTTCCCTTTTTAAAGAAAAGGAAACTGTGGCAGAGGGGTCAAATAACCTGTACAAGATCACCCAATGAGCGCATCAGGTTCTACAAAGAGCTATGTCTCCGAACAAAGCAGAGCCAATGAATATAATTTATTTGGGCTTTCAAGAAGTCAATGGCATGGTGTTCGTACCAAGAGTTATTTAAAAACAAAACCAAATGACGACTGGGCTAAATGTTTTGTAATGGATAAAAAATTCACTTAATAATATGCCCCAAAGAAAGAGCTGAATTAGTATCCTGATGACAGATGTGTCAGTACTAATCCTTGCAGACGGATCCTGGCTTAACCTTATTTCACATTTCAGAAATAACCCTGAAGTGGAAATAGAGTCCCAAGTCTAAGTTTGTGGATGACGTTAGTATTTTTCGAAGAGTAAAATGCAAAGCAACCACAGAAGAGGCTCACAAACCATGAGGCGGCTCCACGGCGGCAGGTGCCCTTCACTGTGGGCCAGCAGGCTCTTCCGCTGGACAACACTAAGCCTTCTACACTTAACACACAAGAAGCACTGGACTATTAGTTTTATGGGAAATGGGATTTTGGGAGCTCTTATAGACTATATTGATATGACAAAAAGGTCTAGAAGACAGTGTACATTTCTAGGAAGAGTATGGAAAGCAATCCAACAAGCATAATTACTTTGTAACTAGTTTATGAAACACTCCCGCTGCCCATATTTTTTAGGTATTAATTCATCTTTTATTGAGATCACTGTAGTTTCACATGTAGTTGTGAGAAACAATAGATCGCTTGTACGCTTTGCCCAGTTTCCCCCAATAGTATCATTTTGCAAAAGTATAGGACCTGTGCCCATATTTACAAACAAAATTCTACTACTCGACTCCATCTGGAAAACACTATGCAGGTCAGGGAAATACACATCAAGAAAGGCACAGGGGCCTAGAGATGGTTAAGATCAGAGGAGCTGAAATGACTATAGGAACAGAGGGGCTGCAATAGGTTAACCAACTACAAATCTAGATGCCTCCAGTCTAACAAAACAAAGTCAGGGATGGATTTTTAAAATGACTTTAAAACCTATTAGTTATACAGAGGGCACATAGGCTGTCTTTGGGCTTAATTTCAGATTCTAGAATATGAGAATCATGTGGACTTCACATTTAGACAGGATGGCAAATGATATTGTGTGAAAAACTTAGACCACAGAGTCTGATTGAGGAAATTCCCCCAACTCCTCCCCTTTCCTCCCAACCCCCCAGCACTCAGTACTGTGGGACCGCCCACAAGTTACATTAACTCCCTCAGTTCATTTCCTCATCTTTCATCTGGGGATAATAATGGCACCTTCCTCCTAGGGTGGTTATGGCCATAAAGTAAGAAAATTCATGCAACAATGCCTGGTGCAAATGAAGAGGTTACTGTTAGCTAAGGTTGATATTATTCATTTAAAGACCTTTAAAGCACAGTTTCTAAACTTTGGCACTCTTGACATTTTGCACCAGATAACAATTTGTTGCGGCAGTGTTGGGGCAAGGGGTGTCTTGTACATTGCAGGGTGTTTACCAGCACCCTTGGACTCTACCCACTAGATGCCAGTAGCACTCACACTCCAGCTGTGACAAGAAAATAATGTCTCCAGATATTGCCAAATGTCCCGAAGGGGGCAAAAAAACAACAAACGAAAACACCCAGGTTGAAAACCACTGACTGCTGTTTTAAAGGAACCAGTTTAGGACAAGAAGATGAAGTACTACTTTCTACAGTGATAGCCATTTTCTAGTTAAAGCAACCAGTGCTATATACTAAAAACATAAAAAGGTTCAAGAAGGATTTAGAAATAACACACACACACAAACTCAAGGTATAAAGTTTCTAAAAGACATTTGGAATCTGGGTACTTCTGACGCTGAGGTAATGTAGACTCCCTCTTACTGACTTTAAAAGACTGTCTGGGGCTGCTGCCAGATAGGATGAAACATTATGTGGATGATCAGACCCACCTAGTAGGAGACCTGAGATGCTCCCTGTTCCTGAAACCCAATTATAAACTGCACCTGCAGCAAAAACCCCTTTCGTGGAGCCCTTGGAGGGTACTGAGTTCTACAAAGTGTTCCTGAATCTCCCTGAACATCAGAATCATCAAGGGGAGCTTTTCAAACGTGGAAAGTTTCAGGCCTCATCTCTACATTTTAATTTTGCATCTTAGGGTGGGGAGCCCAGACATCTGTACGTTTAATAAGCACTGCCAAGTAATTGGGAACATCTGGTCAGGTAGACAGTGTCTTAAAATACGACAGAGAAGGTCAGGCTCTCTTCGAGTCTGCCCCATTCCAACTTCAACCTTAGGAAGAGACCTACAGACCATACAGTATTCTTTATGGGAATAATTATAGACTGTACCTAGATATACTACATTAGTGCTTTCAAGCAACGTTAGCAACAAGGCTTTTACCCAAATGGAAAGTTCAATGTGAAAGTCAAGATTTTATAATAAAATAATTAATTAGGTATTGCTTTAGAATGATTACTTACAGTAGTAAGTCTTCAGTTATCTCCAGTGACAGCTTTTGCTAAAAATTCCATCACCTGTGCTCAGACAGAACAGGGGTTACTATGCTTAGTCATGGGGAGCAACGTCAAATGGTCCTTGTACATACGTTGAAAATGACAATCTGGTGAAAAGACAATCCTCATTCCATTTTCCCATCAACACCACCAGAATAGATGCTTACTAATGTCTGGTGGAAACATTTGCTTCAGCTGTAAGAGAGGGCTGCTGATTCAGTGAGAGGAATTTGAGCCTCACTATCATGTGGGTTTCCATCTCGCATTATGCGGTTTGCAACCTAGAGGTAGGGTGACCAGCTGTCCTGGATTGCCTGGAATTGAGGACTTCCCAGCATGTGGAATTTTTAGTGCTAAAACTGGGGCAGTTGGTTACCCTCTGTACAGTCCCGAAGCTGCCTTGCAGCTGGTACCTTCTGTGTCGCTTTTCTCTAAAGCCCTCTGCATCCCTCAGATCTGTCCCTGTCCCCAGCCCGCCCACCTCGAGCTCTAGCTTGAGCACCTTTCTCCCGAAGTGAATGGACTGAGCCAACTGGTCACAGACCCTAAGGTATAAGTCCATGTGGTCTGTGAGCTCTTTCCATTGATGAAACTGAGTCAAAGAAAACCTAAGAGAACCTGACCTTCTTTCTCTCTTAATTCAAGACACTGTCCACTTAAACAGTGGCTCCCAATACTCAAGAATGTTTACGAAATATAAAGACTCCAGGACTTCCAACCCTAGACGGTCTAGAGATGAGGACCGAAAATCCCCAGGTATAAAAGCTTGCTGTTAATTGTGATGTGCGGGCAGGTTCAGGAACGCTCTCTAGAACACAGTGTCCCTTCGGGGTGCCACAAAACCTGCTCTTGCTGCAAGTGCAGTTTGTAATTGGATTTCTAGAACAAGGGAGCATCTCAGGTATTTTACTAGGTGAGACTAATCTTTGTATCCTGTAAACTCAAGTTAAAACACAATATTTGATCTCAAGACATAGAGAATACGGTACTTTGCTCAGACCAGCATTTCAGACGCCCCCTGCAAAAGTTAAACCACCTCAGGGACTTCCCTGGTGGTCCAGTGGTTAGGGACTTGGCGCTTCCACTGCCGAGGGCCTGGATTCAATCCCTGGCTGGGGACCTAAGATCCCGTAAGCCGTGTGGCACGGCCCAAAAAAATAAAAATTAAAATAAATTAAAAAATTAGAAATCTAACCTTGATGTTTAAAGAAAAGTTAAACTACTTAAGTCATGCCTTAAATCAAGTCGAAAGTAAGGTTGAAACCTACTTAAATCACAAGTTATATTCCTGAAGGTTTGCTCTGAATGGTTAATTAGTAGCACATCATACCCAGATATTCCTGTAAAAATCCCTTGTTGGATTTTGTCCTTCTTATACCAAATATTCACATCAACAATTAATAATCCAATATTTATAGACATCTAAGGCCCAGGGCTAGATTCTAGACTTTAAGAGAAAAAGAATTTTTTTAAGTTACTGTAACTTTTTACAGACTTACGACATCTGTGCTAATCCACGCAATCACACTATCATCAGGGCTTTACGCACACACACACACACACAAAACTATAGTTTCCAGGTGTTCAAACATCACTCAAGAAATCCATTCACAGGCCCTGAGTTAAGAACAGCTGATCTAATATGAGCATAAATTTCTCCCTTCTGAGTGACACGTGGACTAGAAAATGCAGGGCCTTCCTAGAAGAGTGTGTCTTGGAAGACAATGAGACCACACTATCCCATAAATTGAACTGTGAAAGCCTCTTTGAAATGCTTATCACTTTGGCAATATTCCTGCCAAATGAAGAAACTCCTTAGGTCCCTGAAAACATCTAGAGTAGGTGGTTTATAGATTGTGTCAAAGGTATATTTTTTTAATAAAATTACAGTGAAACATGGGCGAAATAAAGCATTCCAAGGTCCAAAATCGGGGCTGGGACTTCTTCACTTTCCCTGCATCAATTCCCATGCAGTCAGTTTAGCTAAACGAGACTCCTATTCATGAGCTCTGCAAAGGCCAAAAACATCAGGATAGGTTTTATCTTTGAAAACTTGCAGGAGCTGTTTTTGCCTAGCGCACGTGTGCACTTGTGCGCGTGCGTACACACACACGCACACACACACACACACAAACACACCCCAGAGTGGAAACCTCTCTTTTTCATAAACTCTCTTGGAAGGACTCTGGCGTATCTCAGATTCACCTACATTTTGGAAAATCCAGCATCCAGCCTACAGGCCTCCTCTATAAAGAGCCCTTTGCCCATTTCTGCCATTTGACACCTAACATGGAATATATCGATGGTTCTTTTGTGTGGGTGATCCCTACATAAACTTAGTACATATTTCTATTTTATAAAGAATGTGTTAATAAGTTTATTCAAAATCCCGTCCATCCAGAATGAGAAAACGTAAAACTATTATTGACCTTTGGAAAAAATAAGACACATACACATAAAAGTCATGTTAAAATATGTATAAATACACATATATGTCTATGTGTGTGTATATACCTATATATGCATCTCCATATCCAACAGGCAGCAAATATTTTATTAAACAGTCTTTGCCAGATACTTGTGAAGCTATACAAAGCATCAGATAATTCAAAAGTTAATTTGTATTTGGCTTGGGACTTCTCTATGTGTTTTGTATGCTGGTTACAGGGTGTGGAATATGGGGTTGGTAGAAGAAGGGCATTGTCTAATAATCTGACTCCAATCCCTAACTGGCTTGACACTGGCTCCTACCTGATTGTACTTGCACCTCATCCAAACACAATGGCCAACAGAGCAGAGGAGCTCACCAGGCAACAAGGACAGCCAACTGGCTACCTGCATCCACAGGGAAGTAATTTACCACTCACCAGGAGGGCCACACTAGGCCTCAGTGTCCTTACTATGAATAGTATTATTTCACAGGTTTAACGATTTAAATGAATAGCTATGAAGTGCTTAGAACAGTGCCTGGATCACAGAAAGTCTTCCATAATAATAGTAGCTACTATTACTAGCTATTATTAGCCACTGTTATTAATACATATTCAAACACTGGAGATGGCTGTTTTGCCTACTTAGACCATGTGGGTCTGTTTTAAACAGTAATATCTTCAATGCATTATTGCTAATGGTATGGATACAGATTACCTTTGTAAATCTCTTCCTTCAACTCCTGGAGCAAGCTCACCTAAGCCTATTTCTACCATCCACTCAGAAACCAGTGTGCAAACCTCTGACCCACTGATGTTAGAAAAGATAAGCTGTGCTCTCGTTTCTGCCCATATAAATTTAGTACTTCTTTCCCATCAAAGTCTTCCTGGGAGCATTGATTTGCGTTCTGCTTGCTAGCCAACCTACTATCCCCGAGATTAAAACCAGAGAAACTAACAGCCAAATGAGACCCAAGTTTGAGACTTTTCAACACAGAAATTAATGCTAAAAAAATGAGACAGAAAAAGACCATATAGCGTTGGAAGGAGCTGTGTCACTCACCTCCACCTTCCCTGGGGTGATGGATCATCTTACAAGCAGTTAACAGAAGAAACGAAGCAGCAATGTTGAAACTCCCCTAATCCCTCAAAAATATCATGAGCTGAGTCTCAAGACAGCACAGATGATCTAAATCCAGTGACATATAAACATGCCGCTTGTGTGTCACAGGAGACCAAATAGGAAAACGAAGACCAGGTATTACGGGTGCTTTTCACCTGACACCATCTCTGGAACTCTGACCCTTGGCCCCCGGCTAGAGAGGGAGATGTGGATTCCAGCACATCTTCATGCCTCCTGCCCCCGCCCCCACTCAGCCCCCCGGTGCACCAGGCACTGTTTCCCACGGGGCCAGGTTTAGGAGGAAGCAGCAAGACGTAGAACTACCCTGACAGTACAGACGGGGAGCCCGCCCCCTCGAGCCCAGGCTCTTACCTGTGGCATCTGCCCCCTCAGCAGGGGCGCTCTGGCCGGACGCCGGGGCTGGATCCTTGACTCCGTGCACCTGAGCGGCTTCTTCCTGGTGTGTCAAAAAGGCAGAGCACAGATCAGTTTCCAGGGCTTGGAGCTTCAGCAAGGGATTCTGCCAGCAAAAGCAGAACATCGGGCTGGCTCAGTCAGATCCTGAAGCAACGCTGGGTCTGCAGCTCTTTCTCCGGCGCCTGGCAGGAAGGGGGTCTCGGCCTCAGCTGCTTCAGGCAGGGCTGGCTGTGCCGGCATCAGAGGCGCGCTCTTCCACAGGCAGTCTCTGTTTCTGCTTCATATCAATCCTAACATATATTGATTATCTGTGACACACGGGACTGATGATTTCGTCAGCAAGAGACACTGCACCCGGAGAACCAGTCTGAGAAGGTATCTGCTTCCCCAGTGGTTGAGCCTTTACGCTTTGCAAGTGTTTCATTCATCGTGCTGACATCAGGAGCGAATGACATTAGGCCCCTCCCAGGCTACCATTCATAAAAGCATGCAGAGGCCGCCTGGCAGCTGGGAGGTGCTTCGGGGCTCCCTTATCTGCATCTGCATGTGGGGTGTGTGCGTGCCTGTAGGTGTGTTGGGGGTGTGTGTGTGTGTGTGTGTGTGTGTGTGTGTGTGTGTGTGTGTGTGTGTGTGTGTGTGTGTGTGTGTGTGTGTGTGTGTGTGTGTGTGTGTGTGTGTGCGCGCGCGCGCGCGCGCGCGCGCGCGCGCGCGCGTGTATCTTCTGAAGTTACTTTTCTCACATGGAATGGATACAGCTGCCTTTTACCAAGAACAGAGTAGAGGGATGGAGGGAGATGACCTTGGTCCCTTAGTCTGACCCAGCCACTGAGGGAGAAGCAGTTTACCGTTCATCACTGCCAGCACAAACTCCCCACTCCCCCTCTTCCTTTCTCATTTTAAATTCCTCCAGCGGTTCTTAATACGGGCAAAGTCAGACAGACTGACGCACGTATGCGTATGCTGCTGTGATGCAGACGCCCCGGCAAATTCATTCCCCCAACCAGGTCAAAGTGAGTCATGCCGAGTCCCTGGCTGGGCCCCAGTCCCCTGCAACAGGGAAGCTCTGCAGGCCCCAGAGCTCCTGGTGGGGGACGGGGGGCTACCCGGAGTGGAGTCGTGTGTCCTTTTCCCTGCTCTGACCCTGCAACACACACATGTGCACACACGCACCCAAGCACCTGCTGACAGCCCGCCTTCATATAACCTATTCCCCACACACCCTCATAACCACCACTACATGCCACGCCAGACACACCCCCCCAGACCATGGCCCACACATACCCTCACGCCCTATCACACACACACTCCACCCCAGATGCACCCTCATTCCCATCTCCCACTCTCACACCCTACCTCACCCCTTGTGCCCTGACACCCTCACACCTTACCTCACATACACACCCACGCCCCACACCTCCTCCCATCCCAACCCCTCCCCGCACACATACCCTCATCATACTGTTGATGTGAGTACATACGAACCCACAGCGGTGTTTTAAAAGCTGCTCACTAAGAAGAGAAAAACAAATACCGTATGCTAACACATATATATGGAATCTAAAAAAAAAAGAAAGAAAAAGAAAAAAAAATGGTCAGAAGAACCTAGGAACAAGATGGGAATAAAGATGCAGACCAACTAGAGAATGGACTTGAAGATATGGGGAGGGGGAAGGGTAAGCTGGGACAAAGTGAGAGAGTGGCATGGACATATATACACTACCAAATGTAAAATAGATAGCTAGTGGGAAGCAGCCGCATAGCACAGGGAGATCAGCTCGGTGCTTTGTGACCACCTAGAGGGGTGGGATAGGGAGGGAGGGAGGGAGGGAGGGAGACACAAAAGGGAGGAGAGATGGGGATATATGTATAGCTGATTCACTTGGTTATAAAGCAGAAACTAACACACCATTGTAAAGCAATTATACTCCAATAAAGATGTTAAAAAAAATAAGTAAAAAGTTTTAAAAAACAGCTGCTCACTGAGGAATGTCTTAAATCTGTTGTCTCTTGGCCAGTCTGAAAGCGGCAGGTCCCTCGCAGGCTCAGGACCCCTCCTCTGCTCAGCTCAGAGTTGGAGCAAGACCTAGTACAAACCTCCCTGTGCTCAGGGGCTGCTGCCTGGGAGCCCACAGCTTGGATGAAGCATCTGCCTGACACCAGGCCATTTTTTTATAGCTTCTTCTTCCTCTCTGGGATGTCTTCCCAGAAGCTAAGTGTGGAAGCAAGAGCCCAAGGCTACTGACAGGTGGTACAGAAGGAGCAAGGGCACCAAGTTTCTGGAAAGATTTAGTGCCCAAGCATCTGGGAAGCAAAAAGAATGATTCCAGGCAAGCTTCCAACTGAAGGACTTTGGATATTGGAGTGACCTCTCAAAAAGAGCAAATCTACTCTGAAAATTAAGAAATAATGCCGTGAGAATGTAAGACGGTACAGCTGCAACAGCAAACAGTATGGTGGTTCCACAAACAGGTGTTTCTAAAAATAGGTAGTTCCTCAAATATGGTAAATTCTGAAAACAGAACTACTGTATGATCCAGCAAACCCACTGAAAGAATTGAAAGCAGTGACTCTAACAGATATTTGTATACCCATGTTCACGGCAACATTATTCACAATAACCAAGAAATGTATTATGGACTGAACTGTCTCCCCCAAATTCATATATTGAAGCCCTAACCCACAATGTAACTATATTTGGAGACAGGGCTTTTAAGATGCAATCAAGGTAAAATAAGGTCATAAGGGTGAGGCCCTAATCCAATATGACCAGTGCCGTTATAGAGAGAGAGAGACACCAGGGATGCACATACACAGAGGAAATGCCATGTGAGGACACAGTGAAAAGGCAGCCATCTGCAAGCCAAGGAGGAGGCTTCAGGAGAAACCAATTTTGCCGGCACCTTAATCTTGGACTTCTTACCTCCGGAACTGCGAGATAATAAATGCTGTTTCGGCCACCGAGTCTCTGGTATCTTTTTGTTAATGGCAGTCCTAACAGGGTATTAGCAGGTTAATACAAGTTGGAAGCAACCCAAGTGTCCATCCGCAGATGAACTGATAAATAAAATGTGATAGATACATACAGTGGAATGTTATTTAGCCTTAAAGAGGAAGAAAATTTTAACACACGCTACGACATGAATGGACCTTGAGGATATTATGCTAAGTGAAATAAGCCAGTCACAAAAGGACAAGTATCTAGAGCAGTAAAATTCATAGAGATGGCAAGTAGTATGGTGGCTGCCAGGGGCTGGTGGGGAAGGAAAGGGAGTTAGTGTTTAAAGGGTGCAGAGTGTGAGGCTGGGAAGATAAATAAAGTTCTGGAGCCGGATGGCGGTGATGGTTGCACAACCGTGTGAATGTGCTTAATGCCCCTGAACTGTACACTTTAAAATGGTTAAAACGTTAAATTTTATGTTATATCTATTTTACCACAATTTTAAAAAACAAAAAGTAAAAAAGAAAGAAAACCAGTCCTTCTCTACATTTAGCGGGAGGACGTGGAACCAGCCGCCTCCTGTAAACTCTACGTGCTCTTGTAGAAAAGCAGAGGAGGACACGGCCTTCACACCGAACCAGAGGCCATCTCTGCTACGTACTGTGCAGCTAACTTGGGGCAAGAATCTTGGCTATTTTAAGCCTTAGTTTCCTCATGCATAAAAAGCGGCAATAATGACAGTGACAGTGGCACCTGCTCGAAGAGTTAAACAAGGGAAGGCACAGAGAGCACTTTGCACAGCGTCAGCACGTGGGAAACACTCAAGCACTGGACTCCGTGGTTATTACGTTCATCTCCAAACCCCAGGGGCTGCTGGGCAGAGGGTTGGTGGTGTGGGAGGCCAGACCCCATAGCATCTCTTGACCTTGACTCATCACTCTACCCCCAGGGTCTCACTCTGCATCTGCCCAGGAAGAACCTGAGACTACGTGACTTGAAAGTTCCCTTCCAACTTTCGAGGAAAGAAAAGCAAACATGTCCGTGTACTGGGGCTGGTGCACAGAACCTGACAGAGTGGATGCTTGGAAGGTGTTTGTGGAACCGAAGCAAGTGTTCACACAACACAAATCAACAGCAAAGAATCTCACTGCAGAGGAGCTCGTCAGGTCACGTTCAGAGGACTCTCTCCTCCCCCAGAGAGTGGGGTGTAATGCTGAGACCCAGTTACCACTGGGAGTAGTCACAGGTGGTTCTCACCCGTCTTCCCGCCCTCCTCCTCCCTCACTTGTACTCATACTGAAACCGAACCGATGCTCCGAGCGTCGAAGGAGATCCATTTGCACGGCTGGTTTGCTCCTCTCTCAGACACCAGGTAGGAGGAAGCTTAAAGGAATGGGGGAGAGCAGAGTGGCAAATGGAACAGGAGAGAGGAGATGAAGGTCTCGAGGGACAAGAAGACATCCAAGGAGAAGGGAAAACATAAACTGCTGGAATTGAGGAGGCAGAATGGAAGAAACTCTGCTCACCGACTGTCATCAGCTATGTCCCTCCCCAACCCTCACTGACCCCTTACCTGAGGACCACCTGCTGTTCCTCAGCACAGGGACAGAGAGTGGAGGCTTGGATGCCCCGTGTGGGATGGAGCCTGGTGACCAGAGGACGCGCAACAGGGGAAGCTGGAGGCTTTGCCTATGAGCAATCTATGCCACTGTCACATACATGTCCTTCCAGTGGGCAACAGGAGGAATCCAGCCTGTCCCATCAGGGCTGAGCCCCACAGAGCCTCCTCTGAGAAGGCTGGAGCACTGCTTGCATCACACACGTGAGGGTCATGCCCCCAGCAGCTGTACCAGCACACGTGCAGCTCCCAGGCTCCAGCAGCTCTCAACGCACAAAGAGATACACTGGGCTCTGGAGCATGAGACTGATGTCAGCCCCTTCCTCGCGGGGCTCCAGTCTAGTGGGGAGATGGCTACTACACTGTCATAGGGTGATGGAGGAAAGACACCACAAGCCCGCAGACAGAGTGAATAAGCAGCTGTTTCACTCTCCAACCTTGCCTGACTTGGTGACCTTTTATGCAGGAATGAGCTTTACCCCTACAGAAAAATGAAGGGCAGCCAACCCCTGTGGTCCCAGTGCTACCCCAGGCCCTTCTCTTGCTCGGGGGCCGCGGGGTGGGGGGGGCTCCTGGTCCCTGGCAGTCTGCCCTCAGCCCCTCCCTTGAGGCCAGCCTGCCAGCTGGCTTTTCCAGGTTTACATCCAAAGTCTCCCTGAATGGGTCTCTACAATCTGCAGGAAAACTGAACAAAGGCTGATGGATCCTCTAAAGAACAATGCCTACCTCTGCTTCCCCCGTTCTCCCATCTGGTCATCAAAGAAACCGGAGAGACGTCCGTGAAACCTAGGTGTGGTTTTCTACAAGCTAATTTTTCTCTTTTACATAATGGAAAATATGCGACTTGTTTTAGAAAATACTCTACTCATTTTCTCTCCTCTACAATTACCGGGTCCCACTTTAGTTGGCTGGAATGGAGAACACCCACACAGGCTGGATGGTGGAATACTATTTTAGGATGCCTTTGTCTGCAATTCACCAGTTGCAGAGGACAGACAGCTTACTTTTACTTTCTGTGAAGCGGTTTCGTGACCCTCTCCCACCCCTCTATCTATCCAAGAACTGTGCATAGATTCTCCGTGGCAAAATCAAACTGGGAATCTGCTCAAAACAGAGGATACAACAGGGTCCCAAACAACCCCATTTCTATTTACCACTCTCTTCCCTGAGCTTTCCTGTGTCCTGTGTAGGCTCCACCCCAACACACACGCACACACGTGCACACACACACACACGCACACGCACGCACCCCACCCCTCCTTTCCATCTACTCCCTGCCCCTACCTCCCCAGGCCTTGAATTCAGCTGTAGTTGCTTCACAGTCAAATTTCCATCAAATCTTAAGCCAGTTCTGATTACCTCATCCAAAGAGGGCCCCCCAATTTCTCTTTTAGCAACTTGATTTTTTCGTTCCCAACACTCACTATAATACAGAATTTTATTTATTTCTCTACTTGTTTATTGGCTCCTTCCAGCTCCAGAAGGGCTGGAAGCATACTGCCATTGTTCACGGCTGTACCTAGCACAATGGGTAGAATAGAGGCCAACCATAAAAATCCTGCATTGAATATTAGTGTTGTTTGCCTGGACCCTTTAGGCAGTACTTGGGAGGCCCTTCTGAGTATCCAATTTCAAGCCTCCTTGCTGCCCTGGTTCAGAAATTTTTAAATGCTTACGAATCACTGAGGAGTTTGTTAAAGACGTACGCTCCCAGGCAGGGACAGACACGGATTCTGTGGCCTGGGGCAGGGTCACTTAGATGCAGGAGGTCCAAGGTTCACACTTTGAGAAATACTGCCCTATTCCTTAGGGACTTGACCCACCCTAAATGCTGCCTTGGTTGCCTGTTTAGCGCTACCTGTCCCAGAAACAATAGCTTTTCCCTGACCTCCAGCCTTCTGACAGCCTCACTGGCCTCCGGCCCTGGTACCCCCTGAAACGGGACCTCCACATCAGGAAGTATAAAGTATGGGGTGCTCGGAAGCAAGGCAGTGTTACCTCCTGAACTGCTGCTGCCGTCCTCTGGGTGTTCTTGCCAAAAGAAGTGGGACGTCCTCCAATGGCGATGGCTACAAAAAAACGCCAAATTCACCCCATCCCTAGGGACTCTGGGCAAAAGAAGTGGGACTTCCTCCAATGGTGATGGCTACAAAAAAACGCCAAATTCACCCCATCCCTAGGGACACTGGGCATTTGGCTAATCCTTGTGGGGCCTGTGTTGCTTATGTCCCAGTATGCTTTGCAGCCAAGTCTAACTGAGGACCAGTACACCTCGGCTCAGCCCATCCCAGCTTCCTCAGGATGGTCAGCCCTCACTGTCCTGCACTACCCAATGGAGAGATTCAATATAAGAGAACAAGCTATTCACTTCAAGTAGTCCTCTGCTGACAAGAGGATCCAGGTCTTATTCTGATAATAGCGGTACTTCTTTCTTAAACAAGGGCAATCTTGCCACCACACATGATAACCCAAACCAAATTTCCTTCCAGCCAGATGATTAGATTTCAACCTAGGAAGAGGGAGTCGTGTACTTAGTTTTACCTGTTTGTGATATCCTCAATAGGTTTACTTTATTAAATAAACAATAAAAACAAGATGTTTGGGAGAGAATAATATAGTTCTATAAACTCACGTTCTAAAACAGGACTCTGAGCTTTTCTATGTGATAAGATGTGGATTTTCGAAAAATAGAATATGTCTCATTTTCAACTCATGGAATGGACTTCAATAGTTTCCCAAGGTCATAGTGATTGGTTCAAGAATGGGCTACAAGTCACAAGCCAGATAAATGAGACTCAAGTATGGAACTTCATGGATCTAGAAAGGACTCCATTTCTACTGTGTGATAGGCAGAATCTTAAAGATGGCCCCAAGATTCCTGTACCCTGGTTACTCAATCAAACATGAATTTAGATGCTGCTAAGAAGAGATTTTGCAGATATAATTAAAGTCCTAACTCAGGTGACCAAGGATACAGAGATTGCTTGGATGGGCCTGACCCAATCAGGTGAGCCTTTTAAAAGCAGAGTGTTTCTTCCAGCTGGCAGAATACAACATCACAGAGATTTGGAGCACAGAAGGATTTGGTGCTGCTGGCTCAAAGGTGAAGGGGCCCAGGTGAGAGGGAACGCAGGCAGTGTCTAGAAGCTGAGAGCTATCCCCCAGATGCTGACCAACAAGGAAATGGGGTCTACAGTCCTACAACCTCAAGGAAGTAATTCAGGCAATGACCTGAATGAGCTTGGACATGGACTCTTCTCTGGAACCTACAGATAAGAGTCTATCACAGCCAATGCCTTGTTTTCATTTTTGTGAGACCTTGAGCAGAGAATCCAATGGAGTCTACTCAAATTTATGACCTACACAACTGTGAGCTAATAAATGGATGTTTGAAGCTGTTAAGCTTTTGGGAATTTGTTCCACGGTAATAGAAAACTAATATACACTGGAATTACTAGCTGTAAGAACAGTGTGTCCCTAGAGAGCGTTGGTCAACCCAAAGATAAGGTCAATATAGGAAAGCAGAGTCAAAATGGAAAGAGACGGCATCTACATGACGAGTCTTTAATCCCTGGAACTAGCCATTTGTGAAGCCTATCCTGATCCTAAAGTTTCAGGCGTTTGAATCAATAAAATCCTGTTATTTATGAAAGCCAGCTTGAATTGACTTTCAGTCACAAGGAAAAAAACCCAGATACCGGAAAAAAAATTATCAGTCAATTCTGATCTAAGGCCCAACCCTATAGACTGGGTTTGCATTTCAATAGAAAAAGACAGCTGCCTATTCCTACAGAAAGAAATACCATTCAGCCAACTCAGGAGTATCAAGGGCCTGAATAAGCCTCCTGCTAGACCATTTTCTCAAAATTAAAACAATTTTGAGGGAGAAACACATCTCAAACAAAACAGTAAGTACCATCTGGAGGTCTGCTATGGCTTGATGCCAAAACGTATCTATATGCTGAACTATGGATGGTAATAAAAAGACAATCAAATCCTTCACATGGAGACCCACACGTAGACATGTGCACATACACTCAAAAAGGGGCGCAATTTGCCTCATTCCATCCGTCATGGGAATCTATGACTAAATTCTACAAGGGCTGGGAAAATGAAGAAAAACAAAAAAAGGTGGAATCAGTGAGTGTGAAAACTGAAAGCAGTCCTAGAGTTAACCCAATTCAAAACCTGCCTCCATTTCACAAATGAAAAACTACAAGAAGTTGATGGGCTGCTTTATGACATGCAGTCTGGGAGTTGGAAAAAGGAGGAGGAGGACCCAATATGGCACGTTTTCTCAGGGAAGGGGAGACCCATTCATTTTCTTCATACATCTCTTATTTTACTTAAATGAAACTGAAGCCAGGAATGCGATCTACTAGGATGTGGAGAGGGAAAACGATATTTTTTCTCATTTTATCCTTCAAGCAACTTTTTGAACTACTGATTGCTTATTGATTACATGGACACAGGGAAATGACTAAAACCAAGGATCAAGGTGGATTAGACATTGACGATCTCAAGTCTAGAATATTTTCCAATCAGGATCTATGACACCCCAACAAATAATATCTTCTGATGTTTTACAGAGGCAGATATTTTCCAACCAGGATCCAGGGGACCCCAACAAATAAAATCTCCTGATGTTTTATAGAGGCAGAGTGTGAAAGTTCAGCTCAATGCCAGAATGGACACTTAATCAGGTTTTCAGAAACCAACTCCTACGGTATACACCAGAGACACCAAAACTCATGGAACGGAGAGGCAAGTCCTATCAGGAGAACCAAGGTCAAAAACTAGGAGCTGGAGACTGGCAGAAGAAAAGTGAGGCTGGCAGGAATCAGATCTATACTCACACCCAGTAGAAATAAGAAATGAGTTTTTCAGTTCACTGGGAAAGTACTGGGAACACACCCAGAGACAGATGCTCATAGGTAGCTATGTCACATCATGTATCACCTTACTACATACAGGAGAGCTCGGGTCAAGCACCAGCTCTGGGATCAAATACAGCTGAGCCCCATCTATCTGTGACAGAGCAAGTGGAATTAAGAAGTTTAAAAAGTAGATGTGAAATACGAGATGTGAAATTTGGAGAAAATATAAAGCACATATGTAACATCTTAAAATTGCTACAATCGACAATTACAACATTAGGGTCCATAGAAACATCTGGAAAGTATTTGCGGGCCATGCTTCTTACAATGCTCAAGAAACTGCTTTTTTACTTTAGACTTGCAAGTTGGAATGGAAGGAAGAGAGCAGATATGGAACTAGTGGGTTCTTTTTAAAGAACTAGAAGGCTGTGTGTTGGAGGCTGTGGTGTATAAATAAAAGGGACAGGGGCTTCCCTGGTGGCGCAGGGGTTTAGAATCCACCTGCCAATGCAGGGAACAAGGGTTCGAGCCCTGGTCTGGGAGGATCCCACAGGCCGTGGAGCAATTAAGCCCGTGGGCCACAACTACTGAGCCCATGCACCGCAACTGCTGAGCCCACGTGCCTGGAACTCGTGCTCCACAACAAGAGAAGCCCGCACACCACAACAGAGTAGCCCCCCCAACCCCATCGCAACTAGAGAAAGGCCGCGCGCAGCAACGAAAACCTAACGCAGCCAAAAATAAATAAATAAATAAAAATTAAATAAATAAATAAAAGGGGCAAAGAGCAATGAAGATAGGTAACATAACAAAAAATTCTACCTTACATATCCACTTGGAGATGGAAGGAATACTCCTATAAAAAAATCAGCTGTACAGAGAGACTGAAAGAGAGTTCATTTTTAAAAAGTACAATTAGTAGCAACTGATCATGAGTCAAAAACTAGAAACAACCATACAATGGGTTACAGCAAGGAGAGTGAAAGCTAAAACTACGTGCCAAACATGTATGAATCTCATAAACATTAATACTGAGTAAATGAAACCAGACACAAAAGAGTACATACAGCCCATTTATAAGAAATTCAAAAAGAGACAAAACAAATCTACTTAAGTCCAAAGAACAGTTATCCTTATAGGGGAAGAGTGACCGGAAGGAATTAAATAAGGGTGCCTGGATGCTAACAATGTTGTGTTTCTTGATGCTGGCTACACACTTTGTGAGAATTCATCCAGTCATACACTTATGATATGTGCACTTTTCTATATGTATTTTCTATTTGCATTAAAATATTAAGGTAGTGTTTCCCACCTTTATTCCATAGGAGTCTGTTGCCTAAAGCAATGTTATTATGGGGTTATTCCATGAAAGAGTTTGGTGTTCTCTTAAGTTTGCGAAATGCTAGGCAAGACCGAGTTTAATTATGTTTCCACTCTATACGACGTCTCCATCAATGAGTCTGAATGAGTCAACCATGGCCTTGGACCATGAGCTGGACCATGAGTCAACCATGGCCATGGCCTTGGACCGTGAGCTGCCCCTGTTCAAGCTTTCCTAAGGTTTCCTCCAGCCCCCAAATCTTAGCCACAACGTGATCTGCACATCTGATTTATCCCGATTGGAACAATTCCACTTGAGCACATACTGTTATCAACCAGTCCGGATGAGCATCACCAGTTTTTCATGGAAGAGCGCATACTTACAATATGCTGCTGACTGCTCTTTCAGAGACCTGTCTCCAATCAGCACTCCTGCACCCATGCAATCCCAGAGCAGTGAACTAGCACATTTCATGTAATTTGCAAGTACAATAGCATGAAGGAATACAGAAAAGCAGATTTTCAAAGAGAGCGTTATGCAACTGTAATTTGAGAATGCTCAAGTCATCTTCACATTCTCACGGGGTTGCAGCTCACACATCAGAGTTTCTCCCAAATACTCGAAACCTATCACTACTTGACTCTTACAATCACCTCATTTTTCTAGTCACTTATGTCAAAACAAGTCAGTGCTTCTTTACAACCAGCATTTTGCTTATTCCCAGTGGGGCAAACAGCTGTGCTCACGGATTCAGGCTCTTGCCTTTTTTCTCTCAAACCTTTTTTCACTCTTTTTACCACAGGCAAGATTGTGGAATCTGAAGGCTGTCTCCAATGCACAAAGGAATAACAAGCAGGGTTCTGGGTTGTTATCTTTAGGACATTTCCCACAACTTCAGTAACTTATTTAACTGGGTTTAATTAGGCACCTGGTTTACCTTTGGCTACTCATTTATGCCAAGTTCTACAGTAAAAAAGAAAAAGGAAAATCACCTAAGTTCAATTAGCTGTCATATTTTTGGAGGCGGAGGAGAGATGGCATCAAATGATGAAAAATTTGCCCGAAGCCCATCATTTCTCTTCCTGGCGTCTGAACGTCAAGTCTTTTCATTCTTTTTGTCATGATCTTATTAGTCAGACATACCACCCACTGCTCCTTAATTATACAATGAGGGCAAGAGAAATTAGAGTATTCCAAACCAGTGTCTTAAGCTAAGGCATTCACGACAACAGGGATCCTAATTACATTATACTGATTTCCAATGGGGGAATTAAATTATATATTTCAAAGAAAATCTAGAACAAGCTTATTAACGTTGTGATGTCCAGTTCAGTGGGAAACCATCTGCATTGGAAAATGTGGCTTCAATGTCTCAAAGCATACCAGAGGACCATTTTGCAAATACCAAACTATATCACACTCCATGGAAAAATGGTAAGCATGATCATATTTGAGACTGCAAAGGGCATTAGAAAAAGCAGGGGTTGGGAAGATAACATAAAACTAAGAGAAAATTTTACAAATGTAACTGTCACAGCCATGGTTATATAATCCTGAAGCAAAGTTGAAAGAAGTGTAATGAAATGACTGCTGGACTTGGTTTACTTCCAAGACATAATGAGCAGTCTTGCAAATTATATTTTAAATGTATTTGCTCCAGAGCAAGGAGAAACACGTTTCCAAAGAAGTGCAAGGAAAACACATTTACTTAAGAGCAAAAACATTTAAGGTTTTAATCAGAATAAATTCCTAGTACTAGGAAAAAGAATAATAAATTTCACGATTGGCTAATTCATGTTCATACAACCAGCAATGACTGCACCTACCTCATTGAGGTCCTGCCGAGTTTCATCCTTTGGCCACACGGCCGCCCTCTGGTCTATTCTATAAAACACAAAGAAAAAGTATTTCCATTTAAAAGAAACCTTTCAACAATGTACATATGAAGTTGGCAGCTACAGATCTGACCACACCCCTGTTAAAAACCCTCAGTGGTGTCCCACTGCCCGAAGAGCAAAATCCAGACTCCTTATAACGGTCTGCAACACATTACAGTGTCTGAACTCTGCCAGTCTTCCTGTCCCACCTCCTATCACTCTCACCCTTGTCCTCTACCCTCCAGCCTCTCTGGCCTTCAGTTTCTTGAACACACAGTGCTGGCTCCGTGTTCAAATCTTCACACTTGCTTTTCCCCCCGGTTTTCACAAAGCTGACTCTGCCCAGCACAGGGCATCAGCTCAGCTCCTATGTCACCTCCCAACGAGTCCTTCCGGATCTCTCTAATCAATCTATCCCTCCCCTTCACTCTCTATTGCACTGTATTTAGATTTTCTCCTTAGCGCTGTCACTACCTAAAGTTATGATGTTTATTTGCATTTCCATGCTAAAATGTAAGCTCCAAGAAATCAGTTATTCTGTCCATCTTCTACACTGCTGAATCCTCAGTACCCAGTGCAAAGTCAGTATTTTTATGACCAAATGTGATCTGATACAGTTCTTACAGAAAGATACCATTTGTGCACTGAAGATAGCTTTTGGAAATTTCATTCTATCACTTACCTAACAAAATAAAAGTTACAGCAATTCCTGGGTAACACGGTAAAGCTAGGTTTTGCCATTTCATAGCTTGCAACAGAAGAAAAAGGTCTTAAAGGCAAATCTACTCTGAATAAATTTTTTTAGGTTAAAAACAAAAAAACAAAACTCCACTACTGGCAGATGCTAAGCTCTAAATCATGATTCATCAAATGCTATGGTCCAATGGCATCTACCACATAACATTCAAGTTTTTCTGCAGCGGTTTGCATGCTATTATATAATAAATATATTAAGTTATAATTATTCTTTTTAAAAGGCCTGCTCTCTTAAGGAATAAAAGCTTTAGTCAGTATTAAGTCATTTATAAAAAGATTTATTTGGGGATATAATTATTTACAGTTATTATCCTGCTTTGGTTTGAGTCCTGAAAAAAGTGTATGTGTCCTCTGAATGGTCATCAAGATGAATGATTTCTGAAAGTAACGATGCACATTGAGAAATGCCATGAGCCTAACTTCTTCAAAGTATTCTTAAGAATGAAAAGTTCCTTCAGTCCATGAGTACTGCTAACTGTGCAAACAACTTACTTCCAATGAGAAACTGAGGAGATGTTAAAACAGAATTGGACGGTCACACCGATGTTGACCACGTCTGCACAAACGTCCCTCCTGGGTGAGAGAGAAGACTAAGGGTCCCAACCACGAGCCCACGGAGAGATGGTCCCAGTGAGAAAGTTAGTTAGGGGAAGAAAGCGCTGGCACACCCACCCTCTGCCCATGAGTTCGCTGGGCCACAAACAGTGACTCCAGGGCTTCAGAAAATACCAAGTAGCTCTTTCCTGCAAAATGGGAGAGACCCTCTCATGGAGAGGGGGTAACTGACGTATCCAGTAACATCTAAAGTTCTGAATGGCTCATAATTTCCCTGTAACCTAAAGTGGTTCTCAAATTGTGTTTTTATAGAGTTAGAGTAGCCCCAGAAAAATGAAAGAACTGTGTTCTCTAATGGAAAGAATATTTACCACTTTACAGTTTTCAACCGTAAATTTCTACAGGGCTCTGATGTCAGCAAATGGTAAAACAAACAGATGGTAGCAAACATTAATGAAGAAAGCAGAAATAAGACTTTGTTTAAAATATATAGTACATATTATTGCAATGCAGAGAACAGCTACATGTAACACACTCACGTGATCTTCAATGACAACTACTTGTCATCTCCAGATAAATCTCCAGATCAACTGTAAGAACTGCTCGGGGCTTTGTGACCACCTAGAGGGGTGGGACAGGGAGAGCGGGAGGACAGGAGACGCAAGAGGGAAGAGATATGGGGGTATATGTATATGTATAGCTGGTTCACTTTGTTATAAAGCAGAAACTAATACACCATTGTAAAGCAATTATACCCCAATAAAGATGTAAAAAAAAAAAAAGAACTGTGGTCTAAGCATCAAAGATGCTTTAATGTAATAGCCATCGGAATGTCTCCTATGTGACTGGTACAGTGCTGGGGAAATAAGAATCAATGAGCAGGCTCTAGACCTTTAGGCAACTTACAGTCTAGTGGATCCTGAAGCAGAGAACAAAACTAATTAAAACCCAGTCTTGAGGTTCTTTCCATAAATCAAGGAATGAGCACACAGGAGCTGCTATTAGAATGGTGGAGAGGGGCTGGGGAAGTAGAGACAGACGAAAGAGACATTTTCAAGGAGAAAAACAACAAGAGGTGTTGGGTGTGAATTGAAAGTATGGAATGAAAGAGATGGTGTAATGAAAACTAATCCAAAGTTTTGAGCCTGTGTGACAGGAAAGATGATAGATGATGGTTTTTCCAGTGGAGAAAGAAAAATAGGTCATTTGGAAGGGGAGAGCAGGCAGCTGTCATGAGTTGTGATTTAGACATTTGAAGCTTGAACTGAGGATAAAACAGGGAAGTGAAAATACCTGAGCCGGGCTCACGGTAGCATGGGGCACTCGACAGTGTGTTCCAGAGAGTGAGGGCAGAGATAACAACAGTGACTCACAGTGGTCACAGGTTCTCCATCAGTTTTTCACTTGCTGTGTGGCCAGAGCCTAGCACAGTGCTTGGCACATGTCACGTGCTCTCTACATGCCTTTCAGATGGATGAAAAGATGAAGAAACAGAAGGACCCAGACCCAAGAATGACTTCTTGATCTACCACTTACTAGGTGTGTGTACCCACTGGCAAGATATTAACCTCTCTCAGCCTCAGTTTCCTCATCTGTCAAGTGAAGATAACATCAGCTACCGCACAGGATAATTCAGGATGTGAAGGACAGTTCATGAAAAATGTTTATGACTACTGTTGGCTGTATTAAAAATAACACATGGGGCTTCCCTGGTGGTGCAGTGGTTGAGAATCTGCCTGCCGATGCAGGGGACATGGGTTTGAGCCCTGGTCTGGGAAGATCCCACATGCCACGGAGCAACTAGGCCCATGAGCCACAACTACTGAGCCTGCGCGTCTGGAGCCTGTGCTCTGCAACAAGAGAGGCCACGACAGTGAGAGGCCCACGCACCACGATGAAGAGTGGCCCCCACTTGCTGCAACTAGAGAAAGTCCTCGCACAGAAACGAAGGCCCAACACAGCCATAAATAAATAAAATTTAAAAAAAAAAAACAAAAAAAATAAATAACACATGGATTCTATAATCAAATGTAAAAAATACCATAATAGAATTATAAATGATAATTAATGGTATATTTAATTGTAATAATTGAAGGCTTGTGAATAAGCAGGAAGAAATAAAAAGCTGAGTCATCCTTACTCAGGACCACTGGGCAGGTTTCTGAAATTGGCCAATTAGGGGACAGAAGAAAAAAGGGCCGTGAAGAAAATACAGATGCATCGCTAAGGAGATAAGAAGGCAACCAGAACAGCACTTTGAATAGTGAAGAGAAAGATGTTATAAGAAAAAAGAGTGTCAAGAAGAGCCTAACAGAAATATACTCAGCCATTAAAAAGAATGAAATAATGCCATTTGCAGCATTATGGATGGACCTAGAGATTATCATACTAAGTGAAGTAAGCCAGATAAAGACAAATATCATATGATATCACTTATATGTGGAACCTAAAATATGACACAAATGAACTTATCTACGAAACAGAAACAGACTCACAGACATAGAGAACAGACTTGTGGTTGCCAAGGGGGAGGTGGTGGGGGGAGGGAAGGGTTGGGAGTTTGGGATTAGCAGATGCAAACTATTATATATAGGATGGATAAACAACAAGGTCCTACTGCATAGCACAGGGAACTATATTCAGTATCCTGTGATAAACCATAATGGAAAAAAATACGAAAAAGAATGTATGTTTAACTGAGTCACTTTGCTGTACAGCAGAAATTAATTACAACACTGTAAATCAACTATACTTCAGCAGGACAGGAATAAAGACACAGACATAGAGAATGGACTTGAGGACACGGGGAGGGGGAAGGGTAAACTGGGACAAAGTGAAAGAGTGGCATGGACATATATACACTACCAAACGTAAAACAGATAGCTAGTGGGAAGCAGCCGCATAGCACAGGGAGATCAGCTCGGTGCTTTGTGACCACCTAGAGGGGTGGGATGGGCAGGGTGTAAGGGAGACCCAAGAGGGAGGGGAGATGGGATTATAAATATACGTACAGCTGATTCACTTTGTTATACAGCAGAAACTAACACACCATTGTGAAGCAGTTATACTCCAATAAAGATGTTAAAAAAAACCCCAGTATACTTCAATAAGACTTTTAAAAAAAAGAAGAGCCTAACAATTTCAGATAAATGCCAGGCACTTTACTTACATTATTTCATCTAATCCTCATGGTAACCACATGAGATTAGCATTATTAGGCCCATGTGACCTAATAGGAAACAGTTAAGGCAATTAAATAATTTTATCCATGAATAAACAAATATTTATTAAACAGCAACTTATGTCAAGTATGATTGCAGGTGCTGGGAATAAAGCAGGGAATAAAACAAGTCTCTGCCTCACTGTCATAGAAGCAGAGAGACCATAAAAAAACAAACCTGGTGCACCAGATGCTAAATATTACAGAGGAAAAGAAAGCAAGGTAAGGAGAACAGGATGTGCAGGACGACTGCCCAAGCTCACGCTGCTAGAAAATTGCAGTCATCCGGAGATAATGAGAATGAAAGCAGAGAAATAGAAAGGTCACTGGATCAGAAAAGATAAAGGTCATGGCAGAAGAGGAAACAGAAACGGAAGTTTCTCACTAGAGAAGTTTAGCAGTGAAAAGAGGAGAACCGGAATAGGAGCTAGGTGTCTCAAATTCCCTTCTTCTTAAGATCTTTAAAGGTAGTGTTTGAACCATTTACAATCCTGCCAACTCCAATACGACCCTACTCTCTAGCCCATGCCCAGGAAGCAGGAAATTGCAGCCTGGACTCAGAGCTCTCAGCACTGATGCCTCCCATCACCACCACCCCCAACACCCCCATCACCACCACGCCATCACTGTCACTACAACCCCATCACTGTCACCACCATCACCATGACCATCACCACCAGCAACACCACCAATGCCACCATGACGGCCACCCACCATGACATAATTCAGAACAAAACACTTCTTAACAGAGGAACATAAAACATAATTGTGTGCTGATATTAAACGAGCTTTTTCCTGTACTCTGTGGCTGCAAAACTGTGGCTAGCCCATGGAAGTGCAACTTTTCTGAAACTTGTTGGTGTTCCCACGTTGCTGGAACCCCGAAGCCTGTGCTGAGCCAGCCTGTAGGCTCATCCTGCAGTGACCTTTCCTTGGGAGGTGGACTGGAATTTAAAACAGCAAAGTGAACAAAGCATTAAGATACTTTTCTTGGCCTACAGATAATGTCAAACCCCAGATGTGATCATCTGTGAAGAAGCAGTATTTTAGCATAGGATATTTGATTTATATCAACTTACTGTAATTAATTTAGCAGCTTAAAATGTTCCCTGTCTCAGTAAAAAGCTTCCCCACCTCTCCAATTGCTCATGGAAGATAGAGAGTTATCTGACACTCTCCTCTCTCTCAAGTCCAACAGCCAAGCCATTACCAAGTCCAATTTCTTATCCCAAATCACGTTTAGATCTGTCCTCTCTCCTCCCACCGCCACAACTTAGGCCAAGTCGCCATCATCTGTCTTCTGGGCTACCTTCCTGGTCTCTCTACTTCTCCTCTACCTTCTCCAAACCACTGCCCACACAGCAACCTTGTCGCTACCCTTCTGCACACTTAAAATACAGATCGAAATTCTTCCAGCATCCTGTGACATCCTGAAGGAGTTACATCTGTCCACTTCTTCAACCTCAACTCACGTCATTCTCCTCCTCCACGCTCCCTTCCGCCTCAGGCCTTCTACGTGCTGTCCCTGCGCCCATAACAACTCTTCCCTCTCCACTTTCTCTCCTAATTAACTCACGCATCCTCTAGACAGCAGGTACCAGACCAATCAGGCCTCCCTTTCATAGGACCTGCTGTATTCTGATCTTTCACATCTGCCGCGTAGCACGTGTCAGTCCCTAATTGCGTATTTGTCTAATTATCTGATTGTCTCTCATGATGGCAAAAGCTCTGTGGGGCAGGGATCACATGAGTCTTGCGCAACGTTTTCTCTCTAGAGCTAAGCCTGGCAGTTGGCACACAGTAGGCACTCACATGTTTGCTAAGAAAGGATTAGTCCCAGGGTCACGGGCTGCTGTCGGTATATTCCTGAATGTGTTTAATGATTAGGATAAGACTCAACACTCCCTCCTCCGCCTGTGGCAGGTAGCAGTACTGGCAGGATGGCATGACTCTCACTCCCACAAGCAGATGCGTTTCTTGCCTGAGGAGACCTGCTAAAGTTGAGCAAGTGGCTTTCCAACCCACGTTTAGAAAATCTGGGCAGCAAGTAAAAGCAGAGCATCCAACACACTCTTCAGAGTCCTTCATAAAGAACCAGAGCCTGAAAGCTGAACCGTGTCTACCATGGCTCACAGCCTAAGAGTTCAAGCTATTCCACTGCCTCGGATGAGCCTCTGTATTAGAAAACAACACAGGATACACTAATGTATACCCGGATGACCGCCTGCTGGCTGGACGACTGTTGCTTCCTGAAACTCTTTTGAAAACAAAAGGTATATCCCAAGAGGACAACCCTCTGAGCACAATATTCATTATATACAAACAATTGCTCTATATGCAGACACAGGCAAGATGCCAAGGAATTCCAGTAATATTATCACAAATGGTAACAGCCCTCGATACCGGCAAATACAAAGCCCCGTTCCCTGCAGAGTGTAGACTCTATTAAAGACATTCATTCTCTTACTGCTTTTTACCAAATTTCTACGCTAAACGACTGAGATCAAGTATTGGGCAGCCAACTCCAAAGAGAAAGAAACCAAGGCCCAGAGTTCAAAATGGCTTTCAAAGAGACGGCTGACAGAAAACAAAACTAGACGCTGAGAGCTGACTTTTCCATCCACGCAGCTCCTTGTCCAGACCAGTGAACTCTCAGAGGCGGACAAGGGTGTTGGGGCTGGAGGTGGAATGCTGACCCCCAGGAATAGGCCCCCCAGTAGCAGGGACCCAAGCTTGGCTCCCACCTCCCACTGCACTTCTCTGAAGACTAGAATCAACCAGTGTTATTAACAACAGATTCCTTATTATTCAGCCATAAAAAGGAACGAAACTGGGTCATCTGTAGAGACGTGGGTGGACCTAGAGACTGTCATACAGAGCGAAGGAAGTCAGAAAGAGAGAAACGGGGCTTCCCTGGTGGCGCAGTGGTTAAGAATCCGCCTGCCAATGCAGGGGACACGGGTTCAAGCCCTGGTCCAGGAAGATCCCACATGCCGCGGAGCAACTAAGCCCGTGCACTACAACTACTGAAGCACCGGCGCATAGAGCCCGTGCTCCGTGACAAGAGAAGCCACTGCAATGAGAAGCCCGCGCACTGCAATGAAGAGTAGCCCCTGCTCGCTGCAACTAGAGAAAGCCCGCGCACAGCAACGAAGACCCAACGCAGCCATAAATTAATTAATTTTTAAAAAAGAAAGAGAATACTAAATATTGTATATTAACCCATATATGTGGAATCTAGAAAAATGGTACAGATGATCTTATTTGCAAAGCGGAAATAGAGACACAGACGTAGAGAACAAACATAGGGACACCAAGGGGTAAAGGCGTGTGTGTGGGATGAACTGGGAGACTGGGAGTGACATATATACACTATTGATACTATGTATGAAATAGATAACTAATGAGAACCTACTGTATAGCACAGGGAACTCTACTCAGTGCTCTGTGGTGACCTAAATGGGAAGGAACTCCAAAGAAGAGGGGGTATGTGTATACGGATAGCTGATTCACTTTGCTGTACAGCAGAAACTAACACATTGTAAAGCAACTATACTCCAATAAAAATTAATTTAAAAAAACAAACAAAGATTCCTGGGCCCACACTCACTAGGTCAGGACTGGTAATGTGAAATTAACAAGTACTCCAGGGCATCCCCAACCGGAAAACATCATCCTCAAGGCCCAGGTGCAACCACATGGGAGAAGACCAACGGCTGAAGGGCGCAGGTGAGGGACTCCTGGGAGTACGGCAGTGACCTGGGTGTTTCCGGCCTGGCCTCCCAGGGGACACATTCCAGAAGAGGGAAAGGCTAAGTCCCTGGAGACGCTCTGAGCAACCTGAAACACAAGGCAGCCCAGCCACCCTGGAATAGGCAACCCTCCTTGGTGGGCTGGAACAGAGCCCAGAAACAGCCAGAACCACACTAATGCCTGGAGGATAACTGAGCAGTGAGTCAGGCCCACAATATCGGGACTGGGAGAGGTAAGAAGGTAGAGTTGGGACAGGATATTTAGGACAGGAGACCCAGCAGGAGCAGACGTCCCAATAATGCATTTTCATTAATAATGATGATAGCACCACCTGGTTTGCTGAGCAGGACACAAAGCTCTCTGCTTCCATCATCGCACTCTTCCACTCACTTAGTACAGAATGATCAGACACCTGCTCCTGGGGCAAGCAATGCTCAGCCCAGGGGGCAGAGTGATCTCAGCAGATGCTTCCGTTCCACGGAGAGCTCTGCGCACTCACATTATCCGCCTCAAGCACCTGCCGAGTCTCTTCATTTTTCTGCCTCAAGGTTTTTTCAAGGCAGAGCTCAATCCCTTAGCCTGAAAGGGTGGGAGAGTTAACCTCTGCTGGGGGCAATCCTTAGCCAGCGGAACACGGAGGAGAGCGTGTGGATAAACACTGTGACCCCCAACTTTCAGAGGGATACGTCTGAGGACTTTCTGAGAATCACAATGTAATACTGTTATGTAATTACTTTTTTCCCCACTAGATCATGAACATGCGCCCATGTAAGTAAAGACTCCCACAAAATGTGGTTTTAAATATCTATCACGCAGACTGGCATTTCTTAAGTGGGTGGTGGTATGCCCGCTAGGGAGCATTTAGGCAATTGAGGGTTATTTGTGATGGGCACAGACGTTGGGTTGCCCCTGACATGCATGGGGAAGCCCCACACAACAAAGAATCGTTCCACCCCTGCAGAACTTCCAAATGTCCTCTGGGAATGTGAGAGTCACAGGCACTTGCTCTCAGCACAATCTGAACTAGAAAACGAGGACGGCTAGTGGATGAAATAGAAGTATCTAGAGTACTCAAGTATGGAGAAGGGGATTGGACTGGACTGTCTCAAGTGTTTCACCCAGAGCCACCATCCTATGATCCCACCATATATAGGAATCCAGCCACGTGACTTTCTATCTAGTTCTCTCAGAGGTGTCAATTATCCATTATATTCCTATCTCCTTCCATGATCAGATAATTGAAAAATTTACATTCTAAATCTCAGCTGGGTTACCCACTTCAAATCCTACACCTAGACAGCTATTACCCTTAAGTACAAACCAAGGAAACTACAATGGATGTACTTAAAAATATTTTTCAACAATTGTTACTACAGAAATATCTACAGATATAAATCGTAGAACTAACCAAAATATCAAATAATTTGGAATTAGTTAAATCAATGATGGTATATCCATAGAATAGAACATTTCCAGCCATGAATATTTTAGAAAATTTTATGACGTTGAAAAATACAGTATTAAGTGGGACAAAAAAAGTTACACAGAAATATGTCTCTAAGATTTCACATATATGAAGCAAACTGATATATATATTTCATATATATACATATGTATAAATTACATCAAAAATGTTTTATCTAGCATTGATAAAGGAAAAAAATAGAGGGGGGTGGTGGGAGCTGTGTGTGTCATTATATAGGGGTGTGTGTGTGTGTGTGTGTGTGTGTGTGTGTGTGTGTGTGTGTGTGTGTGTGAGAGAGAGATAATACATCACAGAACCACTGCCTCATTGGGAAGATGAAGAGTAACCTGAAAAACAGCCCATGGCCTCAGGAACACGGCACACTTAAACAGCTATAGTCAAAGTTCTAAATTAGATTTAAGTTTAAACACACACTGTCTCCTATAATCATTATTGAAATTTCTCTCTTAAATCTATTCCAAATTAGGCCAAGAAGCTTTCCAAGATATTGAGATGTTAAGGACGAAGTTTTTCGTTCCATCTCCTAGAAATATCATTTCTAACACAGGGCTATAATGACACCGAAGTTTGTAAAACAAGTCTCTTATAGAAAATTGTATGTTAAAGTATTTGTTATAGAAAATCAAATTTGTTCACCTTAGTTACAAATGAACTCAGCAGCCTTGTGATAATTAAACCATTACTCTATTAGCTTCTGTATAAAGACTGTATCGTCAGAATGCATTCTAGTCTAGCTTTATACTCTGGGGCCTGCTTTAAATAGACAGTACTTCTAACAGATTCAAACCCTAATGAATCATGAAGTCCCTTTCACACACCATTCTTTTTTATGCCCACATTAAAACAATAGCAACGACATAAAAACATATACTGCAGTGGTAACAGAGGTTATATATGAGTGGTACAATTACAAGAAATTTTTATTTGCTTGGAATTTACTGTATTTTCCAATAAAACCATGTTTCACTTATTTTATTATTTTTTTTAATGAAAGAATGAGTTTCCCTTTTATCTTTATGCTAAACATTGTCCAGCGAACGAGCTAACATTTTATCAGGTGATCAAGGGCAGACTCCTTCAGAAAAAAAGAAAAGAAGAAGGAGAACAGGGCTTCGTTCCCAGAATAATCAAGGGTGGGCTCTTTTTCAATCAACAGTTTAAGGATTTGGTGTGGGACTTTTTTTGTGCTCTACAGCAGGGAGGATGAATTATTTTTATCTGTGACTGCAAGAGCTTGTATTATTAAGCTAAAGTCTTCCTGTGTCTAATCCTTTAAACATCCAGAGTGTGGAGCGTTTTCAGTGTTAGAGCCAGAGGGGGCTTTAGAAATCATCTGACCCAAACTTGTGTTTGGGGAGGGGACTTAGGGATTTCAGTGACGTGACCAAGGTCACCTGATAGACATGAGGTAAGACCCTGCATTTCTTTTTTTTTTTTTTTGTAATTCATTTTATTGAAGTACAGTTGATTTACAAATGTTGTGTTAATTTCTCCTCTACAGCAAAGTGATTCAGTTATATATATGCATCCTTTTTCATATTCTTTTCCATTATGGTTTATCACAGGATATTGAATATAGTTCCCTGTGCTATACAGTAGGACCTTGTTGTTTAGCCATCCTGTATGTAATTGTTTGCATCTGCTAATCCCAAACTCCCAATCCATTCCTCCCCCCCACCAACCTCCCCTTTGGCAACCACAAGTCTGTTCTCTATGTCTGTGCGTCTGTTTCTGTTTCGTAGATAGGTTCATTTGTGTCATATTTTAGATTCCACATATACGTGGTATCATATGGTATTTAAGACCCTGCATTTCTTAAATTGAATGTTTTTTCCATTCCACCAGCTTGCTTCTGCACCCATGGGGGTGAAGGCAGGATGGGGGGACGAGAAGAGCCCTCACTGTACGGCTGTCTTCCTATGCAGTATAAGCAAAGAAAGCTATTTTTAGAACCCACTCATTGCCCAACTGCATACCAGGGACTCTCAAAATATTGTCAAGACAAACTCATGTTTTTATCTCTACTATACCCCTACCCCCCATTTAACAAATCCTAAAAGCACACTAACAAGAAGAACACGCTGACAGCACGCGGAGCTCCTGCTCTGGTACAGTCCAAGAAGGCAGATCTTAAGCTCTTTATTATTAAAACTCTCTGGCTGCTCATTCCCTTACTCATTCTTTCTCTTTTTAGCAGAGCCCATTTAGACTCTGCCTACTTCTCAAAAAACATTTGAACAAGAAACAAGCAGCTATTAAAACACACACAAGTTGTCTATCTCAAAAACAAAAGATGAAAGGATTTATCCCCCATGGAAAAGCTGCTGGCAACAAAAACTTCCTCTTTCCATAAAGCAACAAAGCTTTTTCTTTTATCTGGAATGTTACAAAAATAGTCAAAGCCATCAAAGGCCATTATCCTTGCTAATACCCCAATCTTCAACCCCCTCTAACTGGGGACTGACTTCCGGATGAAGAGGCTAATGAACTCTAATTCACAAATGTAACCACCAACTTAATTAGTAGCAACACATTGCTACAGGATAGCTCCTGTTTATACAGGCGAGGTCTTTAACGACACTCAAAGGCTTAATGCTGTCATAGATCTTAATACAGTATTTTAAACACAAGGGAGTTAATCACTCTCAAAAGTAAATTTACTTAGCTGGGTAAGAAATCCCCAACTTCATTGTATTCTCTTACATTCATAAATTCCCCTTTGTCATATCTGAGCCGTTTACAGAATTGGCACTGGCATTAGCCATAAAAATCAATCAAACTGAACTGACTGCTCTAAACAGACGGATGGTGCTTATCTTGGTTCTATTACAAGGGAACTGAGGGCTTAACCAAATCACAGCCTCACTGGGGGTCAAACTAGAAAATGAGAGGGTTGTATTTAATGATTACTAAGGCTTCATTCTGGCTCTAACTAAATGCAGTTCTATACTTTTCCGTGTTTTGAAAAGCTCCAGGTACGCGGCAGCATGCCAGAGAAGGGTAATATGCAGCCTCACCACTCAGATGCACTGAGAATCCAAATTAAAATGTAAACACATCCGGATATATATATATATGTATATGTATATGTATATGTATAGCTGATTCACTTTGCTATAAAGCAGAAACTAACACACCATTGTAAAGCAATTATACTCCAATAAATCTGTTTAAAAAAAAAATGTAAACACATCATCTTGTAGAAAGAGGCATTAAGGTATTATCAGCCATCACCTTATTAGGGCTTAGCTCCAGGCAGCTAGAGTCCTAAGGATGAGCAGTTGCTGGGAAGAAAAGGATGGAAGCAGGCATTTTAAATCAAATGCCTACAGGAGCCAGGCAAAAGCATAAATTAATAAAGAGTACTGGGTAGGAGCTGTGAAAAAATGGAGAGCTGCTTCTCAACTCCAGCTATCTGCTGCCTTGTAGGAATGTACATCCTGGGTTATCCCATTTTCAGATTTTTCAAAACAATGTAAAAAGCCATAAAGACTCTAATATTTAAACACTGAATCAAAATATTTTTACAACAGTCTACCAGTCAAATATACCTCCACACTAGATACACGTGCAGGACACTGAGTTTGAGATCTCTGATGTGGGGCACTATACTGCCAAGGAATATAATAGAAACATGAGGGGAGCTGGTAAATAGAAGGAAGGGTGCAAAGAAACAGAGCAGAGTGGGCTGCATCAGTATCTGAGGTTGGCTCTGTTGAGGGAATTCAGAAGAGCAAGCAAACTTGGAGGTAGGAAGAGATTAAGACAGTGAGTCTAAACCTTCTGGGGGATCATGGGTAGCATAGGAAATTCTGATAAATGCTTTAGAGACGTTTACCTGGAAAAATAAACATATGTAGTAGGCAGAATAATGTGGCCCACGAAGATGTCTATGTGCTCATTCCTTGTCCCCCTCCCCTTGGTACCTTACATGACAAAAGGGATTCTGCTGATGTGATGAAGCTAAGGACCTTGAGATGGAGAGATTATAGTAGGCTATCTGAGTGGACCCAATCTAATCAGTTGAATCCTTAAAATCAGAACAATTTTCCTGCCCTTGGTTGTAAGAAAAGAACAAACCTGACCCCATATTGAATCTGTTCCTTTAGCTCTATCCCTGTGCTCTGCTGGCTGTGCTTAGTCATGTTGGCTCTGCACTTTTGTAAAAATAAAAAAATGTTGCCCATAGCCTGAAATATTCATGGTAGCTCATTCTCAAGGCTCTGACCTTTAAAGGTTTAACACTTTTCCATTCATACAGAGATTAAAAGTTGCAGAACAGAGAATAACCTTTGTCTTGTTGGAGGTTCATGGGAACACTGTGACCAGACCTACGTGGACAGCTGCAAGAGCAAAGGATTCCGGCACCAAGAAGTGTACAGCAACCAGCCACATCTTCTCCCCTTTTAGTACAAAAGAAGCCTGAATTCTAACTCAAGGAAGATGGTCCTTTGGGACAAGAGTCCACCTTCTTCTCAGTCTGCTGGCTTTCCGAATAAAGTCACTCTTCCTTGCCCCAAAACCTCATTCTTGATTTACCGGCCTCTCATGAGACAAGCAGTAGGAGCCTGGACTCGGTAATGGTCAGAAGGAAACATATGGAAGAATGCTAAGAGAGATGCAACATTGCTAGCTTTGAAAATGGAGGAAAAGACCAAAAGGAAGCAATGTATGCAGCACTGGGAAACTGGAAAGACAAGGAAATATATCCATTCTCCCCTCGAACCTCCAGAAAGGAATGTAGGCCTGCTGACACCTTTATTTTACCCCAGAGAGACCCATGTTGGTCATCTATCCTACAGAAGTGTAAGATTATAAATTTGTGTTGTTTTAAGTCACAGGTTTGTGGTCATTTGTTACAGTAGCAACAGAAAACCAATATAGTATACAGACACCCAAACTTTGGAAAAAACATTCATAGACCTCCCTAAAGCGCATTTAGACACACAGATAAACGTCCCGTGCCCTAGGAAGAGCTCAACAACATGCTCTCTGAGCTGAAGGTATGAAACTATTTCTCTTTGGCTCGCATGAGAAGATCAATACCACCCCACGACACAAGCAGCTCCAAAACCTCACTTCTACAAGGATGGATTCATTCTCTGAACTACCCTTTTGAGTCCCACCCAAACCACATGTGACCCCTTGACAGCTCCTTGCTGTAGAAAGATCTTTCCTTCCTTTCTCAAAGTGCTCATTATGATAAGAACATGCTCCTCCCCAGCCCTCCTCCCCAGGAAGGTGGCATTTTATACCTGCTAAGATTTAGCCTGGCTTCTTCCCTCACTTTGAGCCAGACTTAGGTCTGGAGTGTTCTATTACAGTCCTCATGTCTCTATCGAGATCTTATTGGACACAATATGCCTGCACCTGGCCGTTTGCTGGTTTTAAAATGGAAGAGCAATGTTATCAGGAATGTGCGCTGCCTGACTCAAAGTCGCTTTTAGCCTCAGCTCTCATTTCACCAGTTCATCAAATTTCACAATCCCTGTAATATTTAGAGTTTTCTTTTTAAGTTGCATTAGAGTGATCCTAGGTGACGCCACCATGGCTGTGACAAAAAAAAACTCTGTAGTTTAAAGGTTACCATCCTGATCTAAATACTCAACCTAATATACCAGACGTAACGGCCTCACAACTCCCGATCTGCAACTTAACACCACACGCTGTGACTGTCAACTCTGGTGCACAGGCCATTCTGGAATGCTGCTAGCTCAGAAAGCTAGATCCTGTCAAAGTAGAACATGGAGGCTAGAAAGGAAAAAGAAGAAGAGAACAACAAGGTATTTGGGGTCCTATGGAGGTCTGCTAAAGTACAGAGGAAGACAGGCCAGATCTGTTTTGGAGGAGACAAGCCTGACTCAATGAGGAAGGCTGCCCAGTGACCATGTATTTGGTTCCTTCTCCTGACATGCAGAAGAGGTCTAGGAACAGCCTAAAATGTTACACAAACTTTTGTGTGTATGTGTATCTCTTTTTTTCTGAGGAAAAGTGCCGTAAATCTGAGAATCTGAATGAACTATAACTCCCCACCCCCAAGTGTAGGAGCTGCTGCTCTGTATGTTTCCTCATGAGGACTTTTCTAATTCGGTACACTTAGCTCTCCCTAGTCATATGTGAATGATCCCCAGAGCAGAATCCTGTTAAATTTCTGACTTGCCCTCTGATAACAGTAATATTACCACTTACCTTCTCCACTGCAGATGGGAAATAGAGTGGTTTTAAGTTTACCAAACATCGAGCGTCTTTGAGAAGGTAGATTGCTAATGTCATTTTCCCCTATCAGCCTCTGTGGAGTGTCCAGCCCAAAGGGCACCATACATTTCATATGCAAGCATGAAGGATTTCGTCTTGTTTCTTGTGTGTGTTTTTTTCTGTCTTTTTTATGATTTTGAAATATGCATGGGAATATAGCTGGCCTTATTCTTGCTGAGAGATGCAGTCACCAGTCTGGTGGGGGAGACAGGGTCACTGCCTAAATTGATTCTAATCAACCTAAAACAGCTTTGCTATAGTAAGGCCTCCAACAGGAAGGTGAGTGTCCCGATTAGCAGAGAAATGACAGGGCTGAGTCTTACCCGCTCTGAGGTCAAGTAAGAATAAACAGACAAGAGATGGCAACCAGCGAGGAGGTGAGAAAAGGTTTTGAAGAATCCAACTGGATAACGGATCACCTTACTTTTGGGGTCTCCATCAACCCTTTGGGGCTCTGATTCTAAATTTAGTACGTTGAATATTTTAAAGCACAGTTTCACTATATATAAAATAGATAACTAATTAGAACCTACTGTAGAGCACAGGGAATCTTCTCAATACTCTGTAATGTATATGGGAAAAGAAGCTAAAAAGGAGTGGATATATGTATACGTATAACTGGTTCACTTTGCTGTACAGCAGAAACTAACACAACATTGTAACTCAACGATACTCTGATAAAATTGTTTTAAAAAGCACAATTTCATAGCACAGCCAATCTTGTCTGTCGTCGTTGATTCATTTAGACTCTGCTGCCTTAGAAAAAATTTTGAAAAGTCATGCCCAGAAGCATAGCCCTCCCTTTCCACTGAGTGAGAGCTATGATTACACTGTACACAAGATCCTACAAAGACAGCTGACACAACTAGCAGTTGAATTCTTTCTTATCTTATTTCCAGAAGAGACTTTCCATAGACAGCTGCAAGGCCAGGCTCCCATCCGAATGCCATGCCAACCTTGCTTCGGACAGCCTCCCACCCACATCCTTGCCCTGACCCAGGGCCATCTCTAGCAGGTCCGGGAGACCAGAGGGGTCAGCCCCAGGGCCACTTCAAGGCTTAGAGACACCACCTGGATCAGCACAGGAGCCACGGCTGCTATGCTGTAATCAGACATTTGTAGGTTCAAATTCTGGCTCAGGGGGCTTCCCTGGTGGCGCAGTGGTTGAGAGTCTGCCTGCCGATGCAGGGGACGCGGGTTTGTGCCCCGGTCCGGGAAGATCCCACGTGCCGCGGAGCGGCTGGGCCCGTGAGCCATGGCCACTGAGCCTGCGCGTCTGGAGCCTGTGCTCCGCAACGGGAGAGGCCACAGCAGTGAGAGGCCCGCGTACCGCAAAAAAAAAAAAAAAAAAATTCTGGCTCAGCCTTTTTTACTTGTAGAATATCAGTCAAGTGCCTTGACGACCCAGCCTCAGGCTCCTTCTCCATAAAATGGGGCCAGGAGTACCCGCTTCGGGGAAGGGGTGAGGGCTAAATGACAGAATATGTGAAAAGCAATTGGCCTGACTTCTACACTGTCATCAGCAATTACCATTATCACAGAAGAAAACCCAGTCCTCTCTAGCGTGGAATGAAAGAGGACAAAATGAAATCAGCGTTTCTCTCTCTCAGGGCAGGAGAGTCTCCGCTCCTCTCTGAGCCTTAAGGCCGATTATCTTCAAACTGCAGGCAGAGAAAGTAGGTTATGTACATCTCTCTTAGACTCAATGATTCTCCCCCTTTAAGGAGCTTCTCTGACTTCAAGGGATGCCAGCGAAAGTCAGAAAGCCTTGCCTCTTGTGCAGGGGTAGCAAGCACAGGTGTTAGCGTTTCTGGGAAAGGAACCCAAGGCCCAGTGCAACTTCTGACAACAAAAGGCCCACCTTCGTTGAGCTCGCACGGTTTCTTGGCACCTGAAGGTGTGGTTTTGTGGACTCTCCTGAGCTGGCGTTCCTGTTCTCCCCCGACACTCTGACTGGCTGGGTACCACATGCTCTGTCTCCTGCAAGAAAAATAGGAAAAGTAGATGAACTGTCAGCAGCCATCAGTTCCACAGTGTCCTTCGGCGGGGTGTGGATCACAGGGCAGGGCAGCAGCCATGCAACACACACGCTACCAAGGGCTGTGGGGAAGGGGGCCCATGAGTGATCCGAAACTTAAAAAGCCTCTTTCTAACAGTCAGTTGCTGCAAGATTTCTGAACAAAGAAAAAATAATAACCTAAAATTTACAATTTATTTTTATATTAAAAATATGAGAGAAGAATATTTAATGAATAGATGTGCAAATACAATTTCTAGAATATTTATAGCATAAGCTCATTTTTGTACAAACATGTATGAATGTACACAAACACACACACACACACACAAATTGGCATCAAGTAAACCAAAATCTTAACAGTGACTAACACTTAAGATGCTATTTTTTTTTCTTTTGAGTACTCATCTATATTTTTTTATACAATAATCAATCATACATTATTCCTATAATACGAAAGAACTTTAAGTTAATCTGAAAACCAAGGAACAAGTCATTTTTATAAAATCCAAATCCCAAGTATGCTTGGTACTCTCTCCTCCCCTCCCCTCCCCCCCCCAAACACACGCGCACACACTCTCCTACACCTGTCATTGGCTACACTGAATCCAAAGAAATCCCTATGTTGGTCCCATTATCCCATGATAAATTCCACTCATTAAGTTACAAAAACTCCAGAAGCTAATTCTAGAGCGTATCATAAACACACCAAAGCTAAAATGAATCTGTATTCAATACAAGGACACACAAACCCAAAATGAAAGATTTTTGTATGTTCAGCAGTTGAACCACTACAGTATTTGAACAATGCCAAACCTCTGACAAATTTTCCGTAGGATAAAACAGCCCCTCTTTACCTGATAAATGAAATACTGAAACCAAATTCAGTGAGAAACTCAGAAAATCCAGATGGCTACTGTCAGGCAGTCAAAATATTCATGGGATACAGTGAACTTGGGTCTGACGGTGTAGTATATACTGTGGTGACAGTACAGACCAAGGTCCTCTCTTAGGGGTATGGGTTGAAGTCAGTACAAGTGCCAATATGTCAGGTGTCTCAACATGTCAGGAATCATTTTTCTAAAATATTGTACTAGAATAATTTGGTGAGGCTATCTGCCAAGTAGCCATCACAAGGTTCTAGAGCAAAATCACAGGAAAGCCTCCCTATTAGAGGGGTAAAACGGAAAGTGGGAGCAGAGCTGAGGAAAAGGAATGAATTACAACTACCAAGATCCTTTCTTTAATTTTTCTAAGCCTTCAGCTTCAGGCAAGAAGACACACCACGTGAAAGGGTTCCATTAGTATCCAATGCTTCCCTAGACACAGTAGTTGCTTGTGAAAAATTCTACAGCTATTCAAATACTGGCCAAGTTTCCCCAAACAATGGTTTTCAAGTGAGACAGCACTGCTTGCAAGTACACTAGGTATGTGACCTTAGGCAAATCACATCCATTATCTGGACCTCAGTTTCCTTGTCTGTAAAATGGAGATAATACTCCAAGCTCACAAGGCTGTTGAACAAGATGCTCTTTTACTACTTACCAACTGGAGGCACACAGTGGATGGGAGCGATTGATGATGATAATAGTCCTTCTACAAAAATTCCCTCAAAGCTCAGTATTCTGAAACTGGTGCTAAGGAAATCCTTGGAGACTTAACCCAAGTGAGTTCAGCAAAATCAAACTTGTTTTTGTGGTGGGATGCTTGTTTCAGGTTTCTATACTAATAATATTATTTTAAACATCGCATTCAGAAGCCACCCTACTTGTAGACCTAAAGAAACGGCCCTTCTCATTTCTAAACAATTTAAACCAGAAATTTCCATTCCTTTAAAACCTAACCCTTTTAAGAAAGAGTAGTTTTTTTTCCCCCAAAGACAGTGTTTTATCTAATCCTTTGAACCCACGGAGGTTGAGAAGGGTTACAGGCCACACACTGCTGGATTCCCATGGATTTTATAAACAAAAGCAAAAATAAATAAATGGCGATACGTCAAACTAAAAAGCTTTTGTACAGTAAAGAAAATGATCAACAAAATGAAAAGGCAGCCTACTGAAAAGGAAAAGATATTTGCAAATCATGTAGCCAACTAGGGGCTAATATCCAAAATATACAAAGAACTCACACAACTCAATAACAAAAAGAAATCTGATTAAGAAATGGGCAGAGGACCTGAATAGACATTTTTCCAAGGAAGACATACAGATGGCCAACAGACACAGGAAAAGATGCTCAATATCACTAATCATCAGGGAAACGCAAATCAAAACCGCAGTGACGTATCATCTCACACCTGCCAGAATGTCTTTTTGATAATAGCCAACAAATAAATGTTGGTGAGGATGTAGAGAAAAGAGGACCCTCACGCACTGTTGGTGGGAATGTAAATTGGTTCAGCCACTATGGAAAACAGTATGGAGTTTTCTCAAAAGATTAAAACTACCTTACGACCCAGTGATTCCACCTCTGGGTATTTATCCAGAGAAAATGAAAATAGTGATTTCAAAAGATACATGCACCCCTATGTTCACTGCAGCATTATTTACAATAGTCAAGATATGAAAGCAATCTAAGTGTCCATCGATAGAAGAAGGGATAAAAAGGATGGTACACACACACACACACACACACACACACACACACACAAACACACTGAATATTACCCAGTCGTAAGAAAAGAATGAAATCTTGTCATTTGCAGCAACATGGATGGACCTAGAGGGCATTACACTAAGTGAAATAAGTCAGACAGAGAAGGACAAATACTGTATGATTTCACTTACATACGGAATCTAAACAACAAAACAAATGAACAAGCAAAACAAAACAGAAACAGACACATGGATACAGAGAAAAGCACTGACGATCGCCAGAAGACAGGTGGGTGGGAGATCGTGCAATATCGGTGAAGGGGATTCAAGAGGTATAAACTTCCAGTTATAAGTCACAGGTAAGTTATGTACAACATAGGGAATATATTCAACAATATTGTGGCAACTCTGTACGGTGACAGATGGTTAGTAGACATATCATGGTGATCAATGTGTTATACATACAAATGTTGAACCACTATGTTGTACACCTGAAACTAATACAACATAAAATGTCAACTATACTTCAATAAAAAAAGCAATCACCTACTACATACCAAGGATGTTGATAGTTAAGAGGGTTATATAAAAGTAAATAAGACATCCCTGCCCCAAAGAACTTTAAAATCTGTTTCTAACAAAAACTGAAGTGTGAGAGGGCAGACACTAACTTGCCTACTTCTGTGTTAATGTGCTTGTCAAATGGGCAGGTCCAAACTGACCAACGGAACAAGGGAAGTAGAAGCCAAGAACTTCTCCTCCAGGTTTGTCCTCCTGCCACCTGGTCAGGCATAGTCTGGATGGGGCACCTGTAAGAGGAGTCATCCTACATCTTTTCCTGCTCCCAACCATACTCTTCTACCCTTCAACCTTACCTCCTGCCTGTCCCAAGCCCAGCCTCAGTAAAGTGATTTGTGGGTTTTCTGCTTATATGCAGGAACAAACAAACTGATTAAGATCTGAGATATTTCATAAGAAAGATATTTCTCAGAAGAAAGATATTTCATACTAAAACAGATGTTACTTTGGTTATATTCTGATCCATGAGCAGAGGCTAGGATAGTATACACAATGACAAGAGCAAAGCTGTCTACGAATCAGGCTCAGAGGGTCAAAACCCCAGCTGAGTTAAGGAAAAAAACAGGTGTCCCTAAGTAGAAATGGTGAAATATGGTATTTTGTCCTTGTTGGGATCTTAGTGAGTTCAGCTGGCTCATGAAGAACTTGAGAGAATCTAGTTTCAATCCAATGGCATGTCCACTGCTTCAGGCCCTTCCACGTTTTCCAATTTGTACAAATCCATGACCCAGAAGAATGAATTTTCCATCCTCATTCCAGTTTTTGCCCCTCTGCTCTAGTATGTCCAGAGTATTACCCTTGGGCCTCAAAGACATATGCATCCTCTAAATCCTCCTTCCAAGATGTGGCGAGTCAAAACAGTCACTTTTTTCAATCTTCTCACACTTGAGGTTTATCTATGACCATTCTATTCTGAAATTGATTTAAAATGTTATTTCCTCCGATTGCTGGCTTAAGTTTTAAATTAAATGGCTTTATAACTAATCACTCCATTGTTAATAAAAATACCTTGCATTTATGAGAGCGTGTTCTTCCCAAGAGCTCTAATTACTACATGATTAATGCATCTGATATCTCCATACTTCAGAAGAGCACATTCTCAGCTCTCAGAGCAAACAGGAAGTGTTATAAATACACCCTATCCTATCACCCTAAAGTTCCTATTATCTTAAACCTGCACATGTCTGTGAAAGTGACTTAAAGTCCTTCTGAATAATTGGGAGTTTTAAAGACTTTCACCCCTGATTCAAAGAACTACTTGTTATTATCACATTCATTTCATAATTGGGGGAAAGGAAGCCCTGAAAGAGATTATTTAAATTGCATTTAAAAAATGTGCATCTGATTATTAATGTTCTGACACCTTAAGAAACAGGGAACGTAGATCACTATTCCTTCAGACCTATCAGTCCCATTTTTAAAATAATTTCTGCCTACCTTAGTCACTATTTCAACACAGAATAAAGTAAGTCATGTAGGAAGGCAGGCATCGGTTCAAAGTCCACACATATCCCCAAAGTAGAATCTCCCCTGATCCTATTTCCTTACCTGTAATACAGAGATATCACCTAGTTTACTGCTTAAGAGTTGTAAGAATTTCTAGTAGAAAACAGACATTCAAATTATATTGTCTATCTTGTCCACTTTCCAAATAACATTCACTGAGTGCCTGATCTGTACCAACACTAAACTAGGCACGTTTAACCTGTATTTCCTCATTTAAAACTAGGAGGTGGATTTTACTCTCCCCATTTTCTACAGTGAGAATAAGAATAATCAAGAGAAGAACCTAGGGGTAAGACAGGAATAAAGACACAGACCTACTAGAGAATGGACTTGAGGACATGGGGAGGGGGAAGGGTAAGCTGTGACGAAGCGAGAGAGAGGCATGGACATATATACACTGCCAAATGTAAGGTAGATAGCTAGTGGGAAGCAGCCGCATAGCACAGGGAGATCAGCTCGGTGCTCTGTGACCACCTAGAGGGGTGGGATAGGGAGGGTGGGAGGGAAACGCAAGAGGGAGGAGATATGGGGATATATGTATATGTATAACTGATTCACTTTGTTATACAGCAGAAACTAACACACCACTGTAAAGCAATTATACTCTAATAAAGATGTAAAAAAAAAAAAGAGAAGACAAGATAGATGACTTACCTAGGACAGAAAGATTGTCTTTTACACAAGAGATGCCTTCCTGAAGACCCTGCAAAATCTAACTGAGATTTATATATTTTAAGACCATTCCCATAACAGAAGATATTGGGTATTTCTGTTCACTAGCTAAAGTGGAAACATTTCAATAAAATAAACACAGCTTATAATTCAATAGACCCAAACAGCTTTGAAATTATGCAAGTCTTGATAAATCTGGGGGGAGAATTACACTATTTCAAATTGTTTGCATTGAGAGACTTAATACTTTATATTCAGTATTTAATTCAAAACTGCATGAAATAGGACCACACTGCTCCAGTTGAGCTAGAGAACCCAGATTCTAATCCCAACCTCCTAAATCCGAATTGGGAGTTCTGTCCACTATGTTCCCACATCCCAAATTTACTATGGTCAAATGACAAAACTAAAACAATTTGTAACTAGCTTGATGTCCTTTACTCAAAAGGAAACAAACCATGGCTTGGGGAATACAGTACCTATTAAGCAACAGAACACTGTTCCTGAGGGAATTTAGGCAAGAGTGAGTATTATAGAGCATTAGAAGAGGCAACACAGAAGCAGGGCATGATTGGCTAACAGGATGGGGATTTCCTTATAAGGCTAGCAGGGCCTACCTTCTTGTGTAAGGGAAAGAACTAAAGATGAGTTGGAGGGTTGTAATTGATGTGTGTTAGGTTTCCTGGACAGGTGCTTCCGGTAACTGCAGGCTGACTTAGGCATTGGAAGTCCTGGCCAGAGCCATTAGGCAAAAAAAAGAAATGAAAGTCGTCTAAATTCGGAAGGAAGAAGTAAAACTGTCACTATTTGCAGATGACATGATACAGCGAAAACACTAAGGACTCTACAAAAAGGGGAGACCTTCAAGATGGCGGAGGAGTAAGACGTGGAGATCACGTTCCTCCCCACAAATACATCAGAAATACATCTACATGGGGAACAGCTCCTACAGAACACCTACTGAACACTGGCAGAAGACCTCAGACCTCCCAAAAGGCAAGAAACTCCCCACGTACCTGGGTAGGGCAAAAGGAAAAAGAAAAAACAGAGACAAATGAATAGGGATGGGACCTGCACCAGTGGGAGGGAGCTGTGAAGGAGGAAAGGTTTCCACACACTAGAAACCCCTTCGCAGGCGGAGACAGGGGTGGGGGGGTGGGAGGCGGGGGCAAGCTTCAGAGCCACGGAGGAGAGCCCAGGAACAGGGGTGCGGAGGGCAAAGCGGAGAGATTCCCGCACAGAGGATCGGTGCCGACCGGCACTCACCAGCCCGAGGGGCTTGTCTGCTCACCCGCTGGGGCGGGCAGGGCTGGGAACTGAGGCTCAGACTTTGGTCAGAGCGCCGGGAGAGGACTGGGGTTGGCGGCGTGAACACAGCCTGCAGGGGGCTAGTGCGCCACGGCTAGCCGGGAGGGAGTCCGGGAAAACGTCTGAAGCTGCCGAAGAGGCAAGAGACCATTGCTTTGGGGTTCATGAGGAGAAGGGATTCCTTCCCTGTCTGCCCACAGAAGGCAGGGCACCGCCTAAACGAGCCTCAGAGACGGGTGCGAGCCACAGCTAACAGAGCGGACCCCAGAGACGGGCATGGGAGGCTAAGGCCGCTGCCGCCGCCACCAAGAAGCCTGTGTGCGAGCACAGGTAACTATCCACACCCCCCTTCCGGGGAACCTGTGCAGCCCGCCACTGCCAGGGTCCCGGGATCCAGGGACAACTTCCCCGGGAGAACGCACGGCACACCTCAGGCTGGTGCAACGTCATGCCGGCCTCTGCCGCCTCAGGCTCGCCCCGCATTCCATACCCCACCCCCAGTCCCCGTGGCCTGAGTGAGGCAGAGCCCTCTAATCAGGGGTGGCTCCTTTAACCCCGTCCTGTCTGAGCGAAGAACAGACACGCTCAGGTGGCCTACACGCAGAGGAGGGGCCATATCCAAAGCTGAACCCCAGGAGCTGTGTGAACAAAGAAGAGAAAGGGAAATCTCTCCCAGCAGCCTCAGGAGCAGCAGATGAAATCTCCACAATCAATTTGATGTACCCTGCATCTGGGGAATACCTGAATAGACAATGAATCATCCCAGAATTCAGGCGGTGGACTTTGGGAGCAACTGTAGACTTGGGGTTTGCTTTCAGCATCTAATTTTTTTCTGGTTTTATGTTTATCTCAGTTTAGTATTTAAAATTTATTATCATTGGTAGCTTTATTATTTGTTTTCTCTCTCCCTCCTTTTTTTAATATATATATAGATATATATTTTTCCCTTTTCTCTCTTTGTGAGTGTGTATGTTTCTTTGTGTGATTCTGTCTGTATAGCTTTGCTTTTACCATTTGTCCTAGGATTCTGTCCGTCCATTTTTTTCTCATTTATTTTTTTTAGCTTGGTTGTCAGCACTTGTTATCATTGGTAGATGTGATTTTTGGTTTGGCTACTATCTTCTTTTGTTCTTTTGTTTCTTACTTTAAATTTTTTTTATTTTTAACAATTTAAAAAATTTTTTATTTTAATAACTTTATTTTATTTTATTTCATTCTTTTTTTCTCCCTTTTCTTCTGAGCCGTGTGGCTGACAGGGTCTTGGTGCTCTGGCCGGGTATCAGGCCTGTGCCTCTGAGGTGGGAGAGCCAAGTTCAGGACATTAGTCCACCAGAGACCTCCCAGCTCCACATAATATCAAACAGCAAAAGCTCATCTCAATGTTAAGACCCAGCTCCACTCAACGACCAGCAAGCCACAGTGCTTGTCACCCTATGACAAACAACTAGCAAGACAAGAACACAACCCCACCCATTAGCAGAGAGGCTGCCTAAAATCATAAGCTCACAGACACCCCACAACACACCACAGGATGCGGTCCTGCCCACCAGAAAGACAAGATCCAGCCTCAACCACCAGAACACAGGCACCAGTCCCCTCCACCAGGAATCCTATGCAACCTACTGAACCAACCCTAGCCACTGGGGGCAGACACCAAAAACAACAGGAACTACGAACCTGCAGCCTGAGAAAGGAGACCCCAAACACAGTGAGTTAAGCAAAATGAGAAGACAGAGACAGACACAGCAGATAAAGGGGCAAGGTAAATACCCACTAGACCAAACAAATGAAGAGGAAGTAGGCAGTCTGCCTGAAAAAGAATTCAGAGTAATGATAGTAAAGATGATCCAAAATCTTGGAAAAGAATGTAGAAAATACAAGAAATGTTTAAGACAGACCTAGAAGAACTAAAGAGCAAACAATGGTGAACACCACAATAAATGAAATTAAAAATTCTCTAGAAATCAACAGCAGAATAAGTGAGGCAGAAAAACAGATAAGTGACCTGGAAGATAAAAGAGTGGAAAAAACTACCACAGAGTAGAATAAAGAAAAAAGAATGAAAAGAATTGAGGACAGTCTTAGAGACCTCTGGGACAACATTAAATGCACCAACATTAGAATTATAGGGGTCCCAGAAAAAGAAGAGAAAAAGAAAGGAACTGAAAAAATATTTGAAGAGATTATAGTTGAAAGCTTCCCTAATATGGGAAAGGAAATAGTCAATCAAGTCCAGGAAACACAGAGCAACCCATACAGGATAAATCCAAGGAGAAACATGCCAAGACACATATTAATCAAACTATCAAAAATTCAATACAAAGAAAAATATTAAAAGCAGCAAGGGAAAAACAACAAATAACATACAAGGGAATCCCCAAAAGGTTAACAGCTGATCTTTCAGCAGAAACTGCTAGCCAGAAGGGAATGGCAGGACATATTTAAAGTGATGAAAAGGAAAAACCCTACAACCAAGATTACTCTGCCCAGCAAGGATCTCATTCAGATTCGATGGAGAAATTAAAACCTTTACAGACAAGGAAAAGCTAAGAGAATTCAGCACCACCAAACCAGCTTTACAATAAATGCTAAAGGAACTTCTCCAGGCAGGAAACACAAGAGAAGGAAAAGACCTACAATAACAAACCCAAAACAATTTTGAAAATGGTCATAGGAACATACATATCAATAATTACCTTGAATGTGAATGGATTAAATGCTCCAACCAAAAGACATAGACTGGCTGAATGGATACAAAAACAAGACCCATATATATGCTATCTACAAGAGACCCATTTCAGACCTAGAGACACATACAGACTGAAAGTGAGGGGATGGAAAAAGATATTCCATGCAAATGGAAATCAAAAGAAAGCTGGAGTAGCAATACTCATATCAGATAAAATAGACTTTAAAATGAAGAATGTTAACAACAGACAAGGAAGGACACTACATAATGATCAAGGGATCAATCCAAGAAGAAGATATAACAATTGTAAATATTTATGCATCCAACATAGGAGCACCTCAGTACACAAGGCAAATACTAACAGCCATAAAAGGGGAAATCGACAATAACACAATCATAGTAGGGGACTTTAACACCCCACTTTCACCAATGGATAGATCATCCAAAATAAAAATAAATAAGGAAACACAAAGTTTAAATGATACATTAAACAAGATGGACTTAATTGATATTTATAGGACATTCCATCCCAAAACAACACAATACACTTTCTTCTCAAGTGCTCATGGAACATTCGCCAGGATAGATCATATCTTGGGTCACAAATCAAGCCTTGGTAAATTTAAGAAAATTGAAATCCTATCAAGGATCTTTTCCGACCACAATGCTATGAGACTAGATATCAATTACAGGAAAAAAGCTGTAAAGAATACAAGCACATGGAGGCTAAAAATACACTATTTAATAACCAAGTGATCACTGAAGAAATCAAAGAGGAAATCAAAAAATACCTACAAACAAATGACAATGAAAACATGATGGCCCAAAACCTATGGGATGCAGCAAAAGCAGTTCTAAGGGGAAAGGTTATTGCAATACAATCCTAACTCAAGAAACAAGAAACATCTCAAATAAACAAACTAACCTTACACCTAAAGCAATTAGAGAAAGAAGAATAAAAAAAACCCAAAATTTAGCAGAAGGAAAGAAATCATAAAGATCAGATCAGAAATAAATGAAAAAGAAATGAAGGAAACGATAGCAAAGATCAATAAAACTAAAAGCTGGCTCTTTGAGAAGATAAACAAAATTGATAACCATTAGCCAGACTCATCAATAAAAAAAGGGAGAAGACGCAAATGAATAGAATTAGAAATGAAAAAGGAGAAGTAACAACTGACACTGTAGAAATACAAAGGATCATGAGAGATTACTACAAGCATCTATATGCCAATAAAATGGATAACCTGGAAGAAATGGACACATTCTTAGAAAAGCACAACCTTCTGAGACTGAACCAGGAAGAAACAGAAAATATAAACAAACCAATCACAAGCACTGAAATTGAAACTGTGATTAAAAATCTTCCAACAAACAAAAGCCCAGGACTAGATGGCTTCACAGGCGAATTCTATCAAACAGTTAGAGAAGAGCTAACACCTATCCTTCTCAACCTCTTCCAAAATATATGAGAGGGAGGAACATTCAAGAGAATGGACTTGAGGACACGGGGAGGGGGAAGGGTAAGCTGGGACAAAGTGAGAAAGTGGCATGGACTTATATATACTGCCAAATGTAAAACAGATAGCTAGTGGGAAGCAGCTGCATAGCACAGGGAGATCAGCTCGGTGCTTTGTGACCACCTTGATGGGTGGGATATGGAGGATGGGAGGGAGATGCAAGAGGAAGGGGATATGGGGATATATGTATATGTATAGCTGATTCACTTTGTTATAAAGCAGAAACTAACACACCATTTTAAAGCAATTATACTCCAATAAAGATGTTAAAAAAATTTTTTAAAGACTCTGCAAAGAAATAGAACTAATAAACAAATTCAGTAAAGGTGCAGGATGCAAAATCAATACACAAAAATCTGTTGTGTGGGCTTCCCTGGTGGCGCAGTGGTTGGGAGTCCGCCTGCCGATGCAGGGGATGCGGACTCGTGCCCCAGCCCAGGAGGATCCCACATGCTGCAGAGTGGCTGGGCCCATGTCCCATGGCCGCTGGGCCTGCGCGTCTGGAGCCTGTGCTCCGCAACGGAAGAGGCCACAACAGTGAGAGGCCCGCGTACCACAAAAAAAAAAAAAAAAAAAAAAAAAAAAAAAAAATCTGTTGTGTTTCTATACACTAGTAAGAAACTATTAGATAAATTAAGAAAACAATCCCGGGCTTCCCTGGTGGCGCAAGTGGTTGAGAGTCCACCTGCCGATGCAGGGGACATGGGTTCGTGCCCCGGTCTGGGGAGATCCCACGTGCTGCGGAGTGGCTGGGCCTGTGAGCCATGGCCGCTGTGCCTGCGCGTCCGGAGCCTGTGCTCCATAACGGGAGAGGCCACAGCAGTGAGAGGCCCGTGTACCACAAAAGAAAAAAAAAAAAAAAAAGAAAACAATCCCATTAAAATTGCATCAAAAAGAATAAAATACCTAGGAATAAATTTAACCAAGCAAGTGGAAGACCTGGACCTTAATAAGATACTGATGAAAGAAACTGAGAAAGACACAAATAAATGGAAACATATTCAATGCTGATAGACTGGAAGAATTAATAGTGTTAAAATTTCCACATCACCTGAAGCAATCTACAAATTCAATGCAATCCTGTCAAAATTTCAATGGCATTTTTCACAGAACTAAAACTAGTAATTCTAAAATTTGTTTGGAACCACAAAAGACACCAAGTTGCCAAAGAAATCTTGAGAAAGAAGAACAAGGCTGGTGGTATCATGCTCCCTGATTTCAAAGTATATTGCAAATCTTTACTAATCAAAACAGTATGGTATTGGCATAAAAACGGACACATAGATCAATGGAACAGAACAGAGCCAAGAAATAAACCTAGGCTTATGTAGTTAATTAATTTATGACAAAGGAGACAAGTATGTCTCCTTTGGCAAAACTGGACAGCCATGTGCAAAAGAATAAATGGTGCTGGGAAAACTGGACAGCGATGTGCAAAAGAATGAAACTAGACCACTATCTTACACCATACACAAAAATTAACTCAAAATTGATTAAAGACTTGAATGTAAGACCAGAAACCATCAAACACCTAGAAGAAAACATACATGTAAGTTTCATGACATCACCCTTCGCCATATTTTTTTGGATCTACTCCAAAGACAATGGCAACAAAAGCAAAAGTAATCAAATGAGACTACATCACACTATAAAGCATCTTTACAGTGAAGGAAACCACCAACAAAATAAAAAGTCTACCTACTGAATGGGACAAGATATTTGTCAATCATGAATCTATAAGGGGCTAATATCTAAAATATAAAGAACTCATACAACTCAATAACAAAAAAAAAACCCAATTAAAAAGTGGGCAGAGGATCTGAGAAGATATTTTTCCAAGGAAGACATAAAAATGGCCAACAAGCACATGAAAAGATGCTCAACATCACTAAATCTCAGGGAAATGCAAGTAAAAACAGCAAGATAATATCTCACACCTGTCAGAATGGCTATTATTAGAAGGACAGGTAACAAGTGTTGAGGAGGAACTGGAAAAAAGGGAACCTTTGTGTACCATGGGTGGGAACATAAATTGGTGCAGCCACTCTAGACAACAGTATGGAGGTTACTCCCAAAACTAAAAACAGAACTATCTAAAGGTCCAACCATTTCACTCCTGGGTATTTACCTGAAGAAAAGGAAAACACTAACTTGAAAAGATGTATGCACCCCAATGTACATAGTAGCATTATTCACAATAGCCAAGATATGGGAGCAACCTAAGTATCCACTGACAGATGAATGGATAAAGAAGACGTGGTACATGTATACAATGGAATACTACTCAGCCATAAAGAAGAATGAAATAATGCCATTTACAACAACATGGATGGACCTTGAGGGTATTTTGCTAAGTGAGATGAGTCAGGCAGAGAAAGATTAATACTGCATGATTTTACTTATGTGTGGAAGCTAAAAACCAAACCAACAAACATACAAAACTCAAATACAAAGAACAGATCAATGATTATCAGAGGGGAAAGGGGTTGGAGGTGAGTAAAAATGGTGAAGGAGGTCAGTTTTATGGTGATGGATGGAAACTAGACTTACTGTAGTGATCACTCTGTCGTGTATGCCAAGGTCAAATTATTATGTTATACTCTGAAACTAACATGTTATATACCAAATTTACCTCAATTGAAAACAAAAAGATTTCTTTATAGTGGAGGATTCCCTGATGGTTTTTAATAGCTGACTTGGGCCTACTTAGATTTTGATGTTCCCTTGGTCAAAAAAGCCTGAATTTCTTCTCTTTATTTATTTCCCCAAATCCCCCAGCAGTTTATGCTGTGGAGGCTTACCTGGCAGCTTTGTGAGTTCCCTGACAGCTTCCATCTTGCTTTCTTTAGACTGAGGGGTAACTATTATTTTCCCTTGAAATAATCCTCCCTCATTCAACCAGATTTACTGTTTCTGGCTGCCTGTGCACAGCTCCTGAGACCTTAAGCCTCACCATGAAAACCTAGAGTCTCTCACACCCCAATTTTCCACCTGGAAGAAGTAGGACAAACAAACTCAAAGAGCTCAGAATGCAAAAGCAGCAGAGCTCCACCTGAGAGAAGCTTCCTGGAGATCCCGCAGAGAGGTTCAAAAGGTAGCAAATCAAGAGGGCTCTGTTGGTACCTTCATCTGCATCTAGGAGCCGTCCCCGGAATCTTCAGCACCTGTCTTCCAGTCCCATCTCATCACCACTGTCCAATGACCAAACCAAAACAACTTGGTAACGAGTGTGATATCTTTCATCCAAGGGACTACAATCCGTGGACTGGGAAAGTCCAGGGCCTCACAATCAGTGGACCGCTCTTCCCAAAGGATACTGGGCGAGCGTGAGTTGCAAAGAGCGCTCGAAACAGCAATGTGGAAGACGCGCATGCTCGGCTAGGCGGACGGGTACTCCTTATAAGGCTGGTGGGTCCTATTTTCTAGGGTAAGATAAACTAGCTAAAGCTGAGTTAGAGGACTGTGATTCGTTTGTGCTCAATTTCCTTGACAGGTGTTTCCCATAAGGGCAGGTTTAGGTTGGTGAGGTGATCTGGGCCCCTGGGCGGCCTCTATTTTATGGGTCCTGATAAACAAATTAACGTGATCACTGCAGACCCGAGAAGTATCCCATGCAAATCAGCGTGAAAGCAGTCACATTTAACAACGTGTAACAGCTGGGGTGGGTGGTGTTCAAGTGTAAAATCTCGAGAGCATACAACAGAGTATCAGAGAGGGTCTCCAGGCATTTGGGTTCTCAGTGGTACTGATTTTTGTTCCTCTGCAGCATGTGGATAAAGGACATGGGACTCCAAAGTGAGAGAGGTTCATAGGAAATGAAGGTCTTCCGAACATGAGTTTACACAGGTGGTAGCCAGCGGGGAGTGGCAGGTTTAACCAGCTGCACGAGAGGCAAGGTTAGCCGCCTTGGGTGTTGTGACTGCCCCAAATCCAAGTACCCCGTTCCAGGAAGCCTCACGTCTGCTCCTGCCCCACTGAGGAGTTGGACCTTGTACAAGCCTCCAACTCTTCCACTCACTCCAACTGTAACATGTCACTGAGTCTACAGAAGGCCGCAAACAGGATGAAGCTCGAAGGAAAGCAGAAGGCAGATTCTGGTCACCATTACTTTGTTCTACTCCCTAGTAGCACTGGTATCTCAAACCGCCACGCCCAGGCCCTGAAAAGTGCTTATGCTGACCTTTGAACCCGCCTGATCCCTCAAGGCGTGTGAAGCTTCTGACTTGACCATTCTACCTCCTAGGATTCAGGGACAGGCCATGTCTTCAGCATTAGGGGCTTCCTGGGTTTCTGACTCCAGTGGACCCTTGAACAACACAGGGGTTAGGGGCACCAGATGCCCTACTCCCACCCCCAGTCGAAAATCTGTGTACTATCATCTCTGACTCAAAAACCAAGAAATTGATAAGTGACTCACCCAAGGGCGGGAAGTTGAAACCATTTGGATAGAATGAGGACTTGAACCCTAGTTCTTCTGATTCCACATATTGTGCTCTCTAATCAACACAAACTTTTCCCCACAATTAGCTCATTTAAAGACCTGTAAAATGAAAACGGAGGTACTGTATTTTTTGAAAAAGATTTGCATATAAGTGGCCCAACCCATGTTGTTCAAGGGTCATCTGTACATTCATTTATCGTTCACATATGCGGCTTCTATCAGGGGCTACATTCTGTGCTCTTCCTCATTCTTGCCCTCAGGGAGTTTGCAGTCTAATGGTGGCGATGGTGGTGGCACCACATACAAGCTACCACAGTACAGTATGAGCAGTGCTACAATAGGATACAGGTTTGTGTGAGACGCTCTGGGAACACGTGGGAATGACACCAAATCCAGTTCATGGGAGAAGCATCCCTGAAGTGGTCTAAAGGATGAAGCAGAAACAGGGAGGCAGAATGTACCAAAGCAAACAGGTGTCAACTAGAAATTGGCATGTTCCAGGAACTCAGAGCGGTTGGCGGTGTTTGCGGTGAGAGTCACACGGGTGGGGAGGTGAGACCAATGCGGTGGGCAAGGCACAGGCAGAGGCCAGATCGTATGAGCCCTGTGAGAGTTCGGGCTTTATTCTGAAGGCACTGGCAAGTCTCTGAATATTATAAGTAAGACGTGTTTAGATTCGCACTGGAGAAAGATCATCTGGGACCTGTGAGGCAAGTGAATTAGAAGGTGAGGAGGGAAAGGGACAGAAAGGAGGACAGTTAGACAATAGAGCACCCCAAGCAAGAGATGACTGTCACTTGGCATTACAGAGGTGGCAGTCAGAATGGAGAAAGACTCATTGGTTTAAAAGATATTGAATCAGTGGAAACAATAGGCCTGGTGATTGACAGGATGTGGTTGAATGAAAAAGAGGATGGACTGAAGATGAGGCCAGATCTTGAGCTTGGAAAATGGGGTGAATAATATCGCTGCTCCCTGAGATGGAAACAGGAAGAGAAACGGCGTTCAGGAAAAGTCGGGTGTCGTGCCTGTGCAGCATCCAAGTGCGCAACGATAAACAGGTGGGCTGGGGTCCCAGAGCCAGACAGGGGCTGGGAATACATGTTTGGAAATAAGCATGAAGGTGACTAAAACTACAAGCGGAAGAATTCCACTCAGTATGTGCAGAGAGAGAAGAGAAAACCTAGAAGACAACCCTGAGAAACACCAGTATTTACGGGACTGATGATATATTGTTAAATTAAAAGCTAAGCTAAGAGTCTAAGTGTCCATCTATAGATGAATGGATAAAGATGTGGCCCATATATACAGTGGAATATTACTCAGCCATAAAACGAAACAAAATTGAGTTATCTGTAGTGAGGTGGATGGACCTAGAGTCTGTCATACAGAGTGAAGTAAGTCAGAAAGAGAAAAACAAATACTGTACGCTAACACACATATATGGATTCTAAAAAAAAAAAATGGTTCTGAAGAACCTAGGGCCAGGACAGGAATAAAGACACGGACGTAGAGAATGGACTTGAGGACATGGGGAGGGGGAAGGGTAAGCTGGGACGAAGTGAGAGAGTGGCATGGACATATATACTCTACCAAATGTAAATTAGATAGCTAGTGGGAAGCAGCTGCACAGCACAGGGAGATCAGCTCCGTGCTTTGTGACCACCTAGAGGGGTGGGATAGGGAGGGTGGGAGGGAGACGCAAGAGGGAGGGGATATGGGGATATATGTATATGTATAGCTGATTCACTTTGCTATACAGCAGAAACTAACACACCATTGTAAAGCAATTATACTCCAATAAAGATGTTAAAAAAGTAATTAATTAATTAAGAAATTAAGCTGCAAAATAGTATATACAATAAGACCCCATGGAAGGGAATTCCCTGGTGGTCCAGTGGTTAGGACTCCACTCTTTCACTGCCAAGGGCATGGGTTCAATCCCTGGTCAGGGAACTAAGATCCCACAAGCCATGCAGGTCAGCCAAAAAAAGCCCAAAAAACAAAAAACAAAAAAACTAGTAAGCGTTCATGGGAAAGGTGGAGGGGATGACCAAATATGTGTGTGTATCTGACAGTGTGTACTGTTGTGTACTTATTTTTTTGTGGGATGTGTTAATTTATACTCTATTGTTTGAATTGTTTAATGAGTATATATTGTTTTTATAATTTAACATAACAGTATTTCATTTTACAAACCTTTAAGAAACAGGCAGATGGGAAGGAAACTGCAAAGAACACCAAGAAAGAGAAATGGGAAGAAAATGCAGAGAAGGAGGCTTATTGCCTGACCCTACTTTCTTATCTCACTGTAATGCTAAAGGATTTTAACTCTCTGTGGGAAATCAGGGTAAGGCAAAAAAAAGAAACAATAAATATTAGTAAGAGTTCACCCAACCATATGACTTGTGTTTGAAAATGTTATAAATAATGTTCTCTAAAATAGATGCCACTGTTTCTTACATTCTAGGTATGTTAAGTTTTAGTAAAGACACACAATTTCCATCAGCAAGGAGTTAAAAATTATGACCAAATGGGACAAGGGGTGCAGTGAGTCAGCACCTATAACTATGGTGACACAAGCATAAGCCCTCCTACTAGAACCCGGTCATATCCACAGGGCAGAGGCGTGAAAGACATGATGGCACCTTTATAAAGTGTACACTCCCTTCTCCGCCCCACTGCCTCTTAAGCCTATGACTTAAGCTAGTGCCTCATTTTGACTTTAAAAGATTACTATAATTTCTGTGATTTTAATATAAATTAAATATTTATGCATATTTTAAATCATCTCCCTCTGAGTTGGGATTTAAACTCCTCTAAATGTCTCTTTTTTACTATAGAATACTTCCTTCCCAGGAAAAAAGTCACCTTTTATTCCCCTTTTCACAGAGAAAGTGAGCAGCCTGTTGATATGGAAACTCTACCATGTTATTTTCTGAAATGATGAAACTATGTCTGTTATTCTTTGCTTTCAAATATCCCTCAGTGTTCCATTTCACAAGCTCCCTTGTTTATTTTATGTAGTTTAGCAAGAATCAAATTAGTCTTCAGTTCCCAGAGCAGCCATGAGAAAAATCCAAAATTACCATCACAAAAATGACCCCAGCTCCTCAAGCTTCCCCACTCATGTCAAGCACAGGAGAACTAGGGCTACTCAAATTCAGAAAAAGTTCCATACTCAATGAGCAGGTGGCAAAGGGGGCCTAAACTCTGTGGTTTCTTGATAGCTACTTATTCAAATACATAATGAATACTTTCTACAGTGCCAGGGATGGTTCTAGCCGTGGGACCATAGTGGAAAATAAAACAGATCATCACTCAGGAAAATAACAACAACAAAAAAAAGAAGAAGAAGAAGAGAAAGAAAAAAAGAAGAAGACAGTTCTAGTTTTTGCCAAGTCAATGCATATTCCTCCCCATTTCCAACCTCCTATTGTAATAGCAGATGATCAAATCAATAAGCCTAGGAGCACCACAAGATACATAATATCTTCTGAGAAGATCCCTCTGTGCCCTGATCACTTTTCAACTCATCCTTTGCCCTCTCAGTGCAGTTTCCTCATTCCCGGGATGTCTGCCTCATTCCAGTATTATCTATATCCTGTCTTAGTTCAGGCAGATGTAACACGAATACCATAGACGAGGTGGCTTAAACAACAGAGATTTACTTCTCACCGTTCTGGAGGCTGGGAAGTCCAAGATCAAGGGGTCAGCCAACCGGGCTCCTAGTGAGGGCCCCCTTCCTGGTTTACAGATGGATGCCTTCTTGCTCTAGGCTCACATGGCAGAGGGAGAGGAAGCAAGCCCTCTCTTTTCTCTTCTTACAAGGGCACCAATCCATCTCCCAAAGGCTCCATCTCCAAATACCATCACATTAAAGATTAGGGTTCCAACATACACGTTTGGGGGGTACACAAATATACAATGCATACCGTAGCCCATGGATCCTGGGTGGTCCTCCTCCAATCCCATGTCCTCTGATGACTTTAGGCCACATCAGCAGCCCTATCTCTCTCCTTCTGGACTCTCCTCTCGTTCTCTGTATGCTTAATCCAGTACAGCCTTGTTTCACAGTCTATGCAGGATGTGTGCTCAGCTTGCGTCCCTCGAGTTAAAACGTAAGCCAGCACCCCCAGAGAGGATGTCTGTGTCTCGCATTTCTTTCAGTCTCTCACAGTGTTCCAGCACTGTACAAAATTCTGTTGATTCATTCATTCAGTCATAACGTGTCCACAAAGTACCAGAGCCTGATGCTGAGGAACAGTCGTTTGTGGATTGGGGAAATCGAAACACACACACACGCCACCCTCCGCAACATAAAGAACTAAATACTTTTACTGCAGTGCCAGTGTCTCACGGCTTGCGTGCTCATTTCTGTAACTGGAATGAGGCTAAGAGAGTTTGGCCTAGGGAAGGGCCTTGAACAGCTCTTTCACTGAATAGATCAGAGACTGCCAAACACTAACAGCAGCTTGCATTTGCAGCACGTAAACTTCTCAAATTGTTTTCCCATCCATGAGCACAACTTATCAAGTATGTTTCTTAAAATAAGGGCATCTAAGTACTTGAAAAGAATCCGTTTTATACATTATGATTATAATGTTTATAATAATGTTGTAATATTGTAATTACTATAATCCTGTCTACATCATCATTATGTTGAACAGCTTTTCACAGCTGATGGTCATGTCGAATTCAACCCAGAATTTTTCTTATAAATTCTGAACAAACGAAAACTTCAGGTCTTCCTATGGAACACTGAACTGCTATCCAACTGCTGAACAAAACACAGCATTCGACAAGGGTGTTTCACAGCTTTCAACACCGGGCTCTAAGCACCTTCCTGTATTAACAAGGAATGTGTGTCTTTCATCCTGTTGAACCACTCATTGAGGACTTTTAGGGAAGCTAACTGTTCTCACAAAATGTGGGACAGTTAACAGAAAGGAGAATCATGTCATTCGAACATTCTCCTTTTAAAGACTTTGTGGAAGCACCAGATCTCTCCCATCTTTGAAACATATGGTTCTGTTTTAGGCTTTTTTTTTTCTTTTCTTTTGAGGGAGGCTGTAGAAGGCAGTGGAAAGAGGAAGAGAAATAATGTTATCTCAGAAACCAGAAATGCCTGGATGGATTTTAATTTCACAGAAACTTATTTTAAAAAGCATTTTACAACTGGAATTAAAATAAGCTGAAGTGAAAATGAAATACTATGATGTACTATACGAACTCAAATTTAAAATAACAGCAGTAAGACAATAAATCCCAACAAAAGTATTCTAAGATAGCTAAAGAGAACAGACACATCGAAAATAGTGCTATCTTGTGAATACCTAACATCCACTTGCATTGTGGCTTCTGGTCCATTTTAACAGTGGTCGAAAATGCCAAGTCTTTGATGCTAGCTTTCCTTGGTAATACCCCACATACCAGACTTTAGGGGATCCCACAAAGGTGTAAATTATTAGCTCCCTCTTAAAAGATCTCCATCTACAATGTTAGTACAAACCAAGACAAACTCTCTAGAATCCAAGACTTGTCTTATCAAAGGCCACAAAGCAACCTCTATGTCTAATTTCTCAGTGAACTTAGACTGATAAAACTACGACTGTTTATTTCCAAGTCCTTTATCAGACTTTTTAGCCACTGTAGAATATGTAAAGTTTTTGCGTCAAAGGGGGGCTCTATTTAGGAAGAATGTTTCCTTCCACACAATAAGATCTGATGACACACATGGACTGAACTGAATATTCCAAGTAAAAGTAACTCATGGGGCTTCCCTGGTGGCGCAGTGGTTGAGAGTCCGCCTGCTGATGCAGGGGACACGGGTTTGTGGCCCGGTCTGGGAAGATCCCACATGCCGCGGAGCGGCTGGGTCCGTGAGCCATGGCCGCTGAGCCTGCATGTCCGGAGCCTGTGCTCCGCAATGGGAGAGGCCACAACAGTGAGGGGCCCGCGTAGCGCCAAAAAAAAAAAAAAAGAAAAAGAGAAAGTAACTCATGAAAAAGCTTTTATGTGGACCTGGGAGAAGTCTAAGGATCTGTTAGACCCAAATACTTATTGTAGCACCACTCATGCTTGAGGACGTTTTTAATTTGGAAACCCAGCAATTACCTGGAAAGAAAAAAGAGCTTAACATCCGGAACATGTGAACTCAAAAGCATTTGGAGCTCCACAGATATCTGGAGTCTCAGACCCAAAAGTCACAGATCCCTGCTCCGAATTTGTTTCCACAGAGCTTCAAGATACAGGAAACCCTGAAGGGAGACAGGATTCCGCCAAATGAGTGATGATGAGAATAACTGAAGAAAGCCCCTAAGAAGCAATTCTACGAATCAGGTCACATCAGTTCTTCACGTTAAAGCATCTATCAGCTCTCCATTGCCTGCACTGTGCTTCTTAACCTGGGTCAAATCCCCCAGGATACGAATGACAGGTATTAGGTGCTGTGCCAGAGAGATGCAAACCCACAAGATACATGTTGGAATAAACGCCCCATTATGAGCTCATTCTCCATAATATCACACAGAGGTTGTCAAGAAATATTGGTTGAATGATGAGCTACTAACACGGCATAGTTTCTTGGGACATCAAATTTAAGTGAAGATTTGGGGAGAAAAAACCCTGCTTCCATTAAAACCATTATACTAATAAACTGCAGCCTTCTTAAGACTTTTTAAGATGACTTGCATGTACCAGTCAGGATTCTTCGCTTCAGACAATAAAAACAAACTCTAATTTAATCAAAGAATAAATTTCTTGGGAAGCTTAGAAAATAACCCAAAGGCCTGGAGAACGCCTTGTGGGGCTATGAGGCCAAAACTGTGCTCAGAACTGGTCCAACATGGACACTTCTGCCACCACTGAGTATCTCCAATGCTGCTGACCCTAAGACCATTATGTTATTATTTTATTTTCTTAAGGAAAAAAGTAGATAATACAGCTTGTCAAACTCTATCACAACAATGATTTTCAGGATCACCCTGATTTCAATACTAAAATTTTGGGAATATGTGAATTTCTGGATTAATGAAGGGCACTGGATTCTGCAGCGTGCTAATGCTCACCCACATGGTAGCAATGGGCACCACCACCATGACCACAGCACACAGCCCACGTCTCTTCTCCTGTTGTATCAGCTCCCACCCCAGGTTCTGCCCGTGTCCTAGCTGAAAGGGAGGGTGGAAAAGCAAATACTGGCATTTTTAACTTCTATAGTGGAAAAAAAGATTCTGCTTTTTTCCCTCATGTGGGAAATTCTCCAAGCTCAAGAACAGAGTTCAGATGCTGGAAAGCCAAAATAGAATGACAAATATCCCCTATAGGGAGATTTGAAAGAAACACCCTCTTATGGAAAAAGTTCAGTCTCTTCTGTGGTTAGGACTTAGACAGTTAGAAATATGTTTGAGAGGAACGGGAAAACTGCTTAGGCCGGGATCCAAGGCCCTTACAATCCAGCCCCTACAAACTGTTCCAGTCCTAGTTTCCATCACCCTACCCTTTGCACACCCTACAGTTCAGGGATGACAAATTAGGTAGCAGCCCTTAAATTGCCATTATCGCTCATGGTGTGTTCCCTCAAGTCAGAAGACCTCCCTCCTTCCGTGATTATTCTCTATTTAACTCCTATCAGACAACTTGGACCAGAAATCGCCCCTCATGTGAACTCTTCCTTATATCCCCATCTTTATGATCCCTTAGCACATAACACACATCTCGACCATTGAAGGCAGAGATCTCAACTCAGTATCTGAACAAAAAGCCAAATTGATAGCTTGCCGAGCACGGGAGAGCTGCACTTTAACAGACACTCTCCCTAAACAATGCACGGAGGGCTGGTCTTATATAGGGTTTGGAGACTCTTTGAGTTCGAGGGTTGGAAGACTTCCAGAGGCTGGCATATGAAGGCATCCGCTGACCTTTAGGTGCAGAAGCAAAGCTGGAGTGAGAACGGAGCTGACCGGCTCACTTGAGTTAAGCCGTTGCTGACTGGCTTTACAACTGGGTGTGTTAGCAGGCTGGTGAGCTGCTGTCACTGATCAGTTGAAACAAATATAAAAACAGGTTCTGGGGCTTCCCTGGTGGCACAGTGGTTAAGAATCCTCCTGCAAACGCAGGGGACATGGCTTCGAGTCCTGGTCTGGGAAGATCCCACATGCCGCAGAGCAACTAAGCCCGTGCGCCACAACTACTGAGCCTGCACTCTAGAGCCCACAAGCCACAACTACTGAAGCCCGCCCGCCTAGAGCCCGTGATCCGCAACAAGAGAAGCCACTGCAATGAGAAGCCTGCACACCACAACGAAGAGTAGCCCCCGCTCGCTGCAACTAGAGAAAGCCCGCGCACAGCAACGAAGACCCAACGCAGCCAAAAATAAATAAATTAATTAATTTAAAAAAAAAAACAGGTTCTGATGGTTACCGGTAACCATGGCCACAGAACAATCAGTCTTTTCCTAAAAGGATAGGAACTTTTCATTCTATTACAGCAATGTATTAGGTATAAGAACCCTACTGACAGCTGACATGCTAATATTTATTAAGCTTTTACTATGTACCAGGCATTCCAGTAAGTACTTCACAAGGATTATCTCAATCCTTGAACAACCTTATCGGCGGGGGAGGAAACTATTATCCACCATTTCACCTGTGGGTAACCTTAGGGGCCTCACTGGGATCCAAGCACACACAGAATGACAACAGAGGCTGCACTCTCACCCAGGGCCCTACAGAGACCCCACTGTGGCTCCTGTCGCCCTCTCCCCAGTGATAACACATTCCCCTCAAGCAAAGTAGTCCCACAACTACCCTGGTTCGGGGCCTCTCCTGCAGAGGCACCCTCAATGCCTGCTGTTACAGGAAGAAAGAGAGCGTCCTGCATCACTCCATGTGTTCACAGCCTGATCTGAAGGTCAAAAGCTCTGCACCTTGCCACCCAACCACAGCCAACGTGGACAATAAACCAACACCTGGTACAAACTGTCAGCAACATCTGTGATGTTAAGAAATCCAGGCTTGGGAATTCCCTGGCAGTCCAGTGGTTAAGACATGGGCTTTCACTGTTGTGGGCCCAGGTTCGATCCCTGGTAGGGGAACTAAGATCCCACAAGCCGTGCAGCCAAATTAATTAATTAATTAAAAGCAAGCCAGGCTTGAAGATAATATATTCTACCTGGTTTCTAATTACTTTGGAGCCAGTTCTCCATCTCTGATGCCACTGCTAAGCCTAAAAGATGGGTCACCAACATGCCTCAGATTCCCCAAGGTGGCAAGGTTCCAGGAACCCCAACACAGCCAGAAAACACCAGTTGCAGCAAAGTGGCAGCTGACTGTCTTGCCACTCTCTGCTCACATGCCTACACCCAAACAGGACTGCCCCAATCACATGCCTAGAGAAAAGCACTCGCACACAGCCTGAAAAGATTAAGTCGTATGAAACATACCAACCAGCATCCAAACCACAGCATTCACCTGGCAAAGGCCCTGTCATTAACGACAAAGATATGCCATTAAAGTATCTCTATCTCCCTCCCATCACTCCTCAGTAAGTACGAGGAAATCCCTCTGCAATTGATTCCTTTATTAAAAATTACATATTCTTCTTATCCCAACAAGTTAGAGGAATGCTGGATCCCTCCTTTTCTTGAGTCCAGCCAGGTCTTATCCTCCAAGGCCCCGAACACATTCAAAATCTGCAGTAACCTACTTACTGTGTAGATTGAGGACCCAAATGTGGTTAATCCACTCATCAATAAAAAACATAAATCAATTTTAATACAACCATAATTAATACCTAGTAATTAATACCGTTCAGTTACTCATTCCATTTTTGAGGTCTTGAGCAAGTTACTTAACTTCTCTGTGCCTCAGTTTCCTCTTCTGCAAAAAGGAATGAGTACCGGCACCTCATAGGGTTGTTATGAGAATTAAGTGAATTCTTATATATTGTTTATTATATACTAAATAACATATAAATATTAAATATAAATTTATTACTATGATAAAGCACTCACAACCAGGCTGTTCCCATGGTGACTATAGCTAATAGTATAGTGTTGTACTGGTCAGAGTGGCCATCATTAAAAAGTCTACAAATAGTAAATACTGGAGAGGGTGTGGAGAAAAGGGAACCCTCAAACTGTTGGAGGGAATGTAAGTTGGTGCAGCCACTACAGAAAACGGTATGGAGGTTCCTCAAAAAACTAAAGATAGAGTTACCATATGATCCAGCAATCCCACTCCTGGGCATATACCCAGACAAAACTATAATTTGAAAAGATACATGAACCCTTATGTTCGCAGCAGCACTATTTACAATAGCCAAGACATGGAAACAATGTAAGTGTCCACTGACAGATGAATGGATAAAGAAGATGTAGTACATATATATACAATGGAATATTACTCAGCCATTAAAAAGAATGAAATAATGCCATTTGCAGCAACATGGATGGACCCAGAGATTATTATACTAAGCGAAGTAGGTCAGAAAGAGAAAGACAAATACCATGAAATCACTTATATGTGGAATCTAAAATATGACACAAATGAACAGACTTGTAGTTGCCCTGGTGGGGCAGGGGGTGGGGGAGGGTTGTGAGTTTGGGATTAGCAGATGTACACTATTCTATATAAGATGGATAAACAACAAAGTCCTACTGTATAGCACAGGGAACTATTGATATATTCAATATCCTGTGCTAAACTATAATGGAAAAGAATATGAAAAAGAATATATATATGTATAACTGAATCACTTTGCTGTACAGCAGAAACTAACACAACATTGTAAATCAACTGTACTTCGATAAAATTAAAAAAAATAATGCAGTGTTGTAAACTTGAAAGCTGCTGAGAGTAGATCGTAAGCATTCGCATCACACATACACACACACACACACACACACACACACACACACACACACACACACACAGTTTTAACTATGTGAGGTGATGGATATATTAGTTCTCTTGACCTTGGCAATCATTCCACAATGTACATGTATTTTAAATCATCACACTGTACCCTTTAAATGTATACAGTTATATTTGTCAATTATTCCTCAATAAATTTTTTTAAAAAGACAAGGCTGTGCATGGTCATAACCATAGAAGTAATATTTTCCTAATTAGTACCGCTCTCCAGTATGACCTAGAAGGTCTGAACCAGGGCTGCTGTGGTGATATTGTCAAGAAAAGGACACGTGGGAGCAACACTCTGGGGCTGAGGACAAAAGCCTTCAACTCATCCACTATCCACTTCTAAAAACGCATGGAATACACACAGCGCTAAACAACTGTGCAGGTAGTGAACACTTGATTGTACATCCAGAAACCTTCAGTTATCCCACTGTTTCTTGTGATGAGCTGCTTGGCCCCCTTGCTCTACCCCTAGAAGGGCCCATCTGCCCCTTGGCCTCTGTCAGGTTCAGCTCTAATAGGACCCAGGGCAACTCTGTCCTCTGTCAAAGGAAAAAGGAAAGTCAGTGTGGGTAATGCGGCAACAGATGTGTCCTGCTGCAGCTGCCGCTCTGAAGTTTTTCTCCGTCTGCCTTGCTCCTGTCTCCAAATGCCACTCTGTACCCCACTGTAGTAACTGGATCCCAGTCGTAACACTCTATGTCTGCGTCTCTGCCCTGCCAGTCTGCTCGGTGCCCTGAAACCACATGGACTGGCATCCCCTCCAGCTCTGGCCAGGTCCCCTGGAGCACAGAGAAGCCAGCCTTACACAGTCCAACGTCACGAAGCCTCTTGTGTTCGTTTCCAAGGGCTGCTATAAAAAGTAACATAACTTGGTGGCTTTACATAGCACTTATTCTCTCACAGTTGTAGGGGCCACAAGTCCAAGGTCATGGTGTCAGCAGGGTCACGCTCTCTCCAAAGGCCCTAGGGGAGAATCCTTCCTTGCCTTTTCTAGGCCTGGAAGGCTCCTGGTGTTCTTTGGTTTGTTGCAGCATCACTCCAATCTCTGCCTCTAACTTGCCATGGCCTCTTCCCTGTGTGTCTCTCTCTTTCCCCCCCGACTCCCTCTCTTCTTAGAAGGACACCAGTCATTGGCTTTAGGGTCCCATCCTACATCCATGATGATCTCATCTGAATTCTTACCTTAATTTACATCTGCAACTGCCATATTTCCAAATAAGGTCACATCCTAAGGTTCCACGTGGACATGAATTTGGGGGAGAGAGTATCCAACACATGACACTCCTCAAGTTACAAGAGGGGAAACAGAGGCCCCCTCTGGCATACTCAGCCCAGCATCACTGATGAAACACCATGTTACTGAGCCTGTTTTGGCAAATCAAGCAAAATTGATAGATGATGTTGCTGCCCAGGAAGGGACTATTATTGAAACCGACAACCTGGGAAGTGAAAGAAAAGGCCAGGTCAGTCTGCATAGATAAGGCCATCTTTGAAATAGAATGTAGGTCCTGAAATCGCTAAGGCTAAAGAAGATGACATTAAAATCATCCACTTAGAAATAAAGAGGGACTCCCCTGGTAGTCCAGTGGTTAGGACTCCGTGTCTCCACTGCAGGGGGCAGGAGTTCAATCCCCAGTCAGGGAACTAAGATCCCCCATGTGGCGCTGTGCGGCCAAAAAAAAAAAAAGGAAGGAAAGAAAGAGACAGAGGATCATTTGTATGTGTGTTAAAGACTCTTTAGTACTGTTTGCAATGGAAAAACCTCCTTCTAAAGAATACAACTTTAAAAGGCTCTGAGATAAATCGCTTTTAGCAGTTAGGTCACAAGTAAGAGGAAGCCAAAATAAACAAACTTCAAAAGTACCCTAGTCTATGACAAAATGTGTTCAGAGTTACAGCACTGCAATCAGACACTGTAATAAATTCTAGAAGTGTCATTTCAGAAATTTTAATCAAATAATGGAATTTTCAATGACAGGAAAATAATGCTCAAGTACAGTTGCAGCTACTACATTTTCTGATTTAAAAGTCTTTTAAAATAGTATCTGCAAAGACTTCCATTGTTTTCTGAATTAGAATTTTATCTCCACTCCCAGAGGTTAGATCCTTGTCTCTCTCCTAGCGTGAGCTCCCTGCTGCCCTCTCATCCTGATACCTACTTCAAGCCCACCCCAGTATCTGCTTTCCTCTGGGGGGAACTGTCTGCTGGGTCCCTCACTTGCCTCTAAACCCTAGAGACCCCCAAGACTGCATCAGCTATAGCAGAGCTCACCAGATTCCTGCCCTGTAGATGGCCCAGGGAAGGCTCTAACATCCAGACCCTGGTTCCTCCAAACTCTATCACATCGGGAACCAATCACTGACTTCCCATCCTCTTTTTTAAGCATGAGGTGGAAGTGAGACAGTCAGAGATTTAATAGGGTGATATGTTTTGATTTGTTCTCTATTTCCACCTTGCTGTTTCACATCAGGTAGAAAAGATTACAGTTGTTGAAGTCTTTATAAGTAATCAGTAAAAAAACAAATAAATAGAATTTTTAAAGGAGCCTTAAATCATGAGTATCTGCCTGTTTTTTATTTAGAGGTAAACTAATTCAGTCTTTTTTTTAGTCCCCTTGTCTTTCAGAGGGAGCGGTATCTGGACCAGGCTGTCCCGGTGTCTGAATCAAATGTCCATTTCAATACAACTGAGAAGACAGCAGAGAGAACAGAGAAGAGGTCAGCGGGGTGGGGGCAGTGCCCTTCTATGGCTCCACAAGCACAACATTCAACAATTTTCCCCTGGTGGACTTTAAATCTGGCAGGTCATAACTTCAATACAGTTGGCGTTTTCTGGATTAAACCACACTAAAAGCCAACCCCTTACGCCCACGGCACTGGCAGACTGATTAAGAGAGCTTTTTAAACCTTGACAGTATCCCTTTGGTCATTTAATGTTAGTCACAGCTGAAAAGTCTGAAAATCTAACACTGGGATGACCTTTTCTACTGGAAATTTCCCTGGCACACAGCAACATTACCAAGCCAAGCAAATCATCATATTGTAGTTCTGCGTGTTAAGGAACAAAAGATGCAGAGTTGAACATCTCTGTTCCTGCAAGAAATCCCCTAATTGTGGCTACAGCTTATTAAGCAATAGTTAACACTGCAGAGGACTCAGCTATTTAAAAAATAAAAAAAGATTCATAACGAAACTAAGCAGGGTTTATAATTGGGTGGGAAGGCAAAGTGCCATGACTCAAAAACCACCGGTTACCTGTGCCAGAGTCAACCAACTACGTGACAAAAGGATGCCTGAGATAGAAAAGCCATTCTTGTATGTGGCAGTAGCCTCAGGCTAGAGCAGCAATGTTCAAGGCAGCAAGCCTCTGTCTCTGCTTATCTCCAGGAGGGTTAATCCTCAAAACACAGCACTATTGTTCTGTCTGCATCTGACATCAATTATGTTGTTTTTGATCATTTTAACATGGAAACGGGCTCATCAAAGTCAGCCTTTCTATTGACTTCATGACAGCTACTACTCACGGCAAGGAGGGTCCAGTGAGATAGTCTGCAGACTTTGAGGGCAGATTTTCAAACTTTTTTGCACTTCTATCCAGGTTTTAAGGCTCTATCATCTGCTTTTTTCAGAATGTTTCAAGTTATTTGAAAAATAGCTATAGATGTAAAATATATACAGCAATAAGCCTCGAGATCTGGACAGGATGCTGACTTCCCTTCCTGTGCCTGTTTTAACTATCTTAGAAGGATCGAGCTAAAAAAAAAAATTTCATCCTGATACTCTCAGGCCACATGGGAGCAACTGTTACTTCTACCTTGGAAGAGGAGGTGAATGAGGTTAAATGTTCATGCCATTCATTCTTGATACAGTCACCATATTAGTAAATAAAAACTCATAATGTCCAGTTAAATTTGAATTTCAGATAAACAATGAACAACACTGTAGTATAAGTATATCCCATATAGATAGTTGCTCGCACAAAACTCCCATTCCTGTTCAAAGCAATATCTACGTGGGACATACTTACACTGCAAAATTATTGTGTATCTGAAATTCAAATTTAACAGCGTAGCCCATATTCTATCCAGCAACTACATCTCTTGCAAAATATGGAGCCTAAAATTGCAGGCTTGAGGTTGATATGTTATGTCTCAGTCCCAAAGTGATATTTAACCATGTTTGATAAAGTTTAGATTGGCAATTCTTAGTTCCCCAAAATGTCAGTTCATTATGTTTCTGCTCTCCAGACTTCTCAAACAGCTTCGCTTCCAAGCTCCAAAACAGGCTGGCTAAGTCCTCACTAAGCTGTTTTCTTTGCTTATAGAACACCCTGCTCTTGGATAAATACCACTGAATACATGAGGATGTGAATTTGCATATCTGTGTGTATGGAGACAAGATCCCAGCTGACAAGATCCCAATTGTCAAATCCACTTTCTATACAAAGGATTATTTGGGGATCAAATTTTAAAATGCCTCTTAACCATAGTACCACACGTTTAGCTAGCATATCCCAAAGTTAGTACCATCTTCTGGCAAGACTAAAACCACAATTATTCCTAAATAAAAGATAGTTGATGAACTCTGAAGTTTCATTGGCAATAGAGGAAAAAAATCAATAACTAAACCTACTTTTTTTTCCTGATAATAATGAAGCAGGTGTTTAGCATATGGGATGCTTATCTAAAACTCCAATTCCTGTACAAAACAATAATATAATGCCATGTATCTCCTTTGGCGAAGTAGCCTAATTAGTGCTCTCTTTCTTCTTCCAGTCTTTGACATTAAGAACATTAATACCTCAGTATTTTGAAGAACTGGAAGAGAAAAAGACCAATTAACTTCTTCTTGCCTTAGGTTATATGCTAGTTGGAAAGGAAATGTGGAAGTCATTAGTGCTGCTGGCCAGGATTTCAGTCTCCCCCTGGGGACACATTGTAGTTTTAGACTACCTTGTCCCTATGTTACAAAGCTGTGGTCATAGGAGAAATACATGACCAGCTCTGGCCAATTAGTAGAGAATGGAAATACTGCGTGTGGCTTCAGGCCTAAATCTTCTAATTATTGGTCCAGAATCCTCCAGAGCTCTCTTTTTTCTCTGACTCAAAACCAGAATGTTGAAGATTGTCACTGTTTGGTTAGTTTGAGTCCTTAATTGACTGCCATGAACACACTTCCTGGTAACTAATGATGGATATATAACATATATAAGAAATGTACTTTTGTTGGTTTAAACTACAAAGGTTTGGGATTATTTGTTATTGCAGCAGAGCCCAGCCTAGCCTAACTCAGGAGACATGCAATTATTGAAGTTTTAGTGTATATCCAGCCAAATGAGTCTATAAGAAAACATTCTATATACTCTTTTTAGCCCCCTGAAACTTGCTGAACAGTTAAGGTTGTATGGTTATCACTTTTCTCAACAAACTCTTAAAGTAAATACAAATTATCATCTCTGCTTTATAGATGGAAAACTAACACAAGCTAGTAAGTAGATGCTTAAATCCACACAGAAAGTAAGTGACCGAGAAGGAATCTGAACCCATATCCATCAGGAACTATAGACCATGCTTTCCACTACCACACTATATACTGCCATTCAATTGTTTATCTCTGGGAGTTATTTAAAGGAAAATCCTCCATAGTAGAGGGAGCAAGTCTTGGAACGCCACGGAAGGGCAGCAGGTGTCAACAGGAACAATGGTATCCCATGGGTGCTTTACTCCCCTTTCTATATGTTGATAGGTCTTGACTATGGGCGGACTTTATAGGGCTACATGTATAATGTTAGAAACCATCTCTGGAACTACGTAAGGGAATCAGAGATTCTTTAAACCGGAATTTATTTACCTATGCAAAGGATGCAGAAGAAGAAGATAAACGAGTTTAAGAGCCATCCTATATGGGAGCCACCTGCATCTCTGCTAAACAACATAGTCAACGTGTCAGTGGAGATCATTCCTTGCCATCTTCCATTGCTATACTCAGAAGAACCAACACCATCAATACCATCTTGTTCATGTTTTTAAGGGGAATTATTCTGTTACTTCCATCATAAGTGGAATACCAATTAGATGATGTGGCCTTGAGCACTACAATGCCAACATTTAAAATGTCCCATTGCTCATAAGCTTGTCTCAAACCAGTTATGTAAACACAGACTCCCTCTGACAATTTTTTTTAACTTTTGAGATTCAGTGCCCAGGCAAAAAAGGCACATCGCTTAATTTTAAGATTCCTTCTTCTCAGTATTAAACTGAATATAGTCGCTTACTTGAAAAAAGTAATCAAGTTATATTACAGACATTGCAGATTCCTTCCTAAAAATATCTTTCTTCATCAGCTTAATCACTAAGAATACGCGGGTTGTTATTTCAAGGAGGAGAATCAGAATCTGATACACCATGAGAAACAAGTAAATCCAAACATTGACTCTGATGGGCTCACTTTCAAGGACCCTGAATTTCTCAACACTCTATCCCCCTGAATCTCAACCATTTGACTCTCGGAGCAGTGATGGGGAACCTGGGAAAAAAATCCAGAGGACCACCTTTCATCCTGACCAGTAACAAGTCTTCCCAAAAACCATACCTCAACAAGAACTGAAGTAAAACCTCTACACCAGAGCTGCAAAATCATACAAGAGAAATAATGCAACACTAACTAATGTGTCAAAACAATTATCTAACTAAGACCAATTGTTAGAATCACAGTGAATTCATGCTTCTGACACAACTGCAAAAAGCCTTCAAAGGCATATTCAGAACCCAGACGTCTTCCTTTTACTGAAAAGAAGGTGAAATTCTATTTGAAGTTCATTTTAGCTTTCCAGGGTTCTCAATTTCAAAGTCAATCAGCTGTACTGGTTTTCTTGCTTTTACCATTTGCACTAGCTCAGTGGTTCAATAATATATTAAGAACAATGTACATAAAGTAGATTTACAATTGGAAACAGAACCCTAGTTCCTTTTTGGGTAAAAAAATGACACAGAATTAACTATTGTCTTTCTTTTAATTAAGAGTCGAACACAGTAAAAATAAGGGCTATACTCTCCAAAAACAGAAATGTAGTAAGTACTTCAAAGTTAGGTTATTTTGCCTGAAAAGTGTTTAGGGGGTTTTCATTTCTGCAAAAAGATAAAAATGCAGTTTTCACAATCAGACCTAGATCCCTTTCCAGCTTCTTAACACATCTACTAGAGCCAAGTGGAAGAAACCTAATGCTGATGTACACCAGACCGAACAGCTGGTCTCCCCAAGGAAGTGGACTAGCAGCACGATCACAGTATACACAGCTCACACAGAAAACTCTCTATATAGCCTTCTACTTTTTGTCTTCTGCTAAAATAGTCACCAGAGGGGGAGGACAGAAGGCTGATGCATAGCCTGATGCCAGCTGGAAGGCAGTGAAGATGGTTAGACTCAATCTACCAGAGCTAACTCTAAATGCCCTCTGGACACTTACTAGGTCCAATACAAGAAGCTGGCTCTGTTAGTCAAATCTAATCATCCCCAAACCAGGTTATTAGGGATTAATACTATAGCAATACAGAAGTGATTTTAATTTTTCACAAAGTATTACAACATATAAAATCTATTGCCTTTTTAAAAACCAGTATATGTTCATTTTATTTTACTTTTTTTGGAATACTGATAAATTGTACTTATTTATTTTTGTTTGCCTTTTTTTTTTTTTTTTTGGCCATGCCACGCGCCTTGTGGGATCTTAGTTCCCCAACCAGGGATTGAAGCCAGGCCTCGGTATGAAAGCGCCGAGTCCTAACCACTGGAAGGCCAGGGAACTCCCTATTTTTTTTAATATTTACTTTATTTTGGAGTATAGTTGATTTACAATTGTTTGTTAGTTTAAGGTGTACAGCAAAATGAATCAGTTATATATATACATATATCTATTCTTTTTCAGATTCTTTTCCTATTTATGTTATTACAGAATATTGAGTAGAGTTCCCTATGCTCTACAGTAGGTCCTTGTTGATTTTCTATTTTGTATATAGTAGCGTGTATATGTTAACCCCAAACTCCTGTTTAGCATATGTTAATTTAATCAGCAGAGGAACGTCAATAAATAGGGATTTTTTAAATTAAATAGTAGGTTTCTATATTTTTTTTACTAGGTAATCGGGAAACTGTGAATACAAAAGATTAATGTGAGACAAATAGTTCTAGAAAATGGTAGAAACTGTACCCAAAACAGGAAAGACTGATCAAGACTGGTGGTGACACACGATAAATAAAAAGTATACGTGTTGGGGCTTTTTGGGGCAGGGGTGAGGGTCTCACTGTCAATCAATTCCAAAGTTTTCCAAGATGAAAAATTACCTAAATATTCTAAAGGGGAGAGATGAAACCTCCAGAGCTCATTGTTCATCATGAGATAGGGCACACATATTTTTTATAGAGATATAATTGACATAACATTATAACATAATGAATTGATATATGTATATAGTGTGAAATGATCAAAATAAGTCAAGTTAACATTCACCACCACACAGTCACAAATATTTTTTCTCTTGTGATGAGAACTTTTAAGAGCTAATCTCTTAGCAACTTTCAAATATACAACACAGTATTATTCACTACAGTCACCATGCTGTACATTACATTCCCAGGACTTATTTATCTTATATCTGGAAGTTTATATCTTTTGACCACCTTCACCCATTTCACCCACTCGCCACATTTTGTGTAATTTTTCACAAAATATTACAACATATATACTCTACTGCCTTCAATTAGTTCTCCTTCCTAGAAAAAGTGTTTGCTATTTAATATGACATTCCACAGGATAGCAAACTGTTCACAGGATTCTACTTCGATGAACCGTTCCTGGTCAGCACAAATTCACAAGTCTTGTTTTAACTTCAAGTTCATCGTATCAGTAAACTCTAAAATCATCATCAATAAAACTTGATCTTTCAGGAGACAGGTCATTAAATGGTCCTTATCCAAGCCATTCTTTCACAAAGCCCTCTCAGGAAGACAGGAATACAAAAGCAGAAAGGAAACCTGTAGCTGATCCTGGTCAAATGAACATTCTCCTTATTCTAAATATCTCAACTATTTCTTTTCTTGAAGTATACTTGATTCACAATACTGTGTCAGTTTCAGATGTACAGCACAGTGATTCAAATATATATATACATCAATATATTCTTTTTTTCAATTCTTGTCCATTATCAGTTATTACAAGATCTTGAATATACTTCCCTGTGCTATATAGTAAATCCTTATTGTTTATCCATTTTATATATGGTAGTATGTATCTGTTAATCCCATATTCCTAATTTACCCTTCCCCGCTTCCCCTTTGGTAACCATAAGTTTTTTGGGTTTTTTTAAATAAATTTATTTATTTATTTAATTCTGGCTGCATTGGGTCTTCACTGCTGCGCACGGGCTTTCTCTAGCTGTGGTGAGCAGGGGCTACTCTTCATCGTGGTGTGCGGGCTTCTCATTGAGGTGGCTTCTCTTGTTGCAGAGCACGGGCTCTAGGTGTGTGGGCTTCAGTAGTTGTGATGTGAGGGCTCAGTAGTTGTGGCTTGCAGTCTCTAGAGTGCAGGCTCAGTAGCTGTGGCGCATGGGCTTAGCTGCTCCACGGCATGTGGGATCTCCCCAGACCAGGGGTCCAACCCATGTCCCCTGCATTGGCAGGCGGATTCTTAGCCACTGCACTACCAGTGAAGTTCCATAAGTTTGTTTTCTGTCTGTGAGTCTCTTTGTGCTTTGGAAATAAGTTCATTTGTATTACATTTTAGATTCCACGCATCATATAATATTTGTCTCTGTGACTTACTTCACTTAGTATGATAATCTCTAGGTCCATCCATGTTGCTGCAAATGGCATTATTTCATTCTTTTTTATGGCTGAGTAATATTTCATTACATATATATGTGTGTGTATATATATGCATGTATACACACACACACACACACACTACATCTTCTTTATCCATTCATGTGTTGACGGACACATAGGTTGCTTCCATGTCTTGGCTATTGTGAATAGTGCTGCTATGAACATTGGGGTGCATGTATCTTTTTTAATTAGAGTTTTTCTCTTTTTTGCATATATGCCCAGGAATGAGATAGCTGGATCATATGGCAACTATATTTTTAGTTTTTTAAGGAACCTCCATACTGTTTTCCATAGTGGCTGCACCAATATACATTCCCACCAATAGTGTAGGAGGATTCCCTCTTCTCCAAACACCCTCCAGCATTTATTTATTTGTAGACTTTTTGATGATGGCCATTCTGACCGGTGTGAGGTGATACCTCATAGTAGGTTTTTTGGGGTTTTTTTTTGCCGTATGCGGGCCTCTCACTGTTGTGGCCTCTCCCGTTGCGGAGCACAGGCTCCGGACGTGCAGGCTCAGCGGCCATGGCTCATGGGCCCAGCCGCTCCGTGGCATGTGGGATCTTCCCGGACTGGGGCACGAACCCGCGTCCCCTGCATCGTCAGGCAGACTCTCAACCACTGCGCCACCAGGGAAGCCCCCTCATAGTAGTTTTGATTTGCATTTCTCTAATAATTAGCGACGTTGAGCATATGTTCGTGTGCCTGTTGGTCAACTGTATGGCCTCTTTGCAGAAATGTCGATTTAGGTCTTCTGCCCATTTTTTGATTGGGTTGTTTGTTTTTTTGATACTGAGTTTCATGAGCTGTTTATATATTTTGGAAATTAATCCCTCATCAGTCGCATCATTTGCAAATATATTCTCCCAGTCCACAGGTTGTCTTTTCATTTTGTTTATGGTTTCCTTTGTTGTGCAAAAGCTTTTAAGTTTGATTAGGTCCCATTTGTTTATTTTCACTTTTATTTCTATTGTCTTGGGAGACTGATCTAAGAAAATATTGCTAAGATTTATGTCAGAGAATGTTTTGCCTACATTGTCTTCTAGGAGTTTTATGGTGTCATGCCTTATATTTAAGTCTTTAAGCCAGTTTGAGTTTATTTTTGTATTGATCTATAGTGTGAGGGAGTATTCTAATTTCATTAATTTACATGGGGCTGTCCAGCTTTCCCAACACCATTTGCTGAAAAGACTGCCTTTCCTCCATTGTATATTCTTGCCTCCCTTGTTGAAGATTAATTGACCACAGGCGTGTGTGTTTATTTACGGGCTCTCTATTCTGTTCCATTGATCCATATGTCTGTTTTTGTGCCAATACTGCCCCATTTTGATTGCTGTACGTTTGTGGTACTGTCTGAAGTCTGGGAGGGTTATGCCTCCAGCTTTGTTCTTTTTCCTCAGGATTGCTTTGGCAATTCTGGGTCTTTAATGGTTCCATATAAATTTTAGGATTATTTGTTCTCATTCTGTGAAAAATGTCATAGGTGATTTGATACGGATCACATTAAACTTGTAGATTGCTATGGGTAATATGGCCATTTTAACAATATTAATTCTTCTAATCCAAGAGCATGGGATATCGTTCCATCTTCCCACTTCCTTGAATCACCTTTGATTTTCTTTATGAATGTTTTATAGTTCTCAGCATATAAGTCTTTTACCTCCTTGGTTAGGTTTATTCCCAGATAATTTTTTAATGTGATTTTAAATGGGATTTTGTTTTTACTTTCTCTTTCTGATATTTCACTGCTAGTGTAAAGAAATGCAACAGATTTGTGTATATTAATCTTGTATCCTGCTGCCTTGCTGAGTTCATTTATCAGTGCTAATAGTTTTTGTGTGGCATTTTTAGGGTTTTCTATACAGAGTACCATGTCAACTGTATATAAAGATAATTTTACCTCTTCCTTTCCAATTTGGATAATTTTATTTTTCTTGTCTGATTGCTGTGGCTAGAACTTCTAAAACTAGGTTGAATAGAAGTGGTTAGAGTGGGCATCCTTGTCTTATTCCAGAATTCAGAGGGAAGGCTTCCAGATATTCACTGTTTAGTACTATGTTGGTGTTGGTTTGCCATAAATGGCTTTTATTATGTTGAGATATTAAATATCTTAACTTCTTTGAGGAGACTCTTGCCTTGCCTTCCTGGTTCCTGAACTTTTATTGGATCAGCAAATACACCTAAAGCCCCCCTCTTTTACATCATTCATAGTAGGTACAAAACTGGAATCACATTCAGACATACACACAAATCTCAGATTCTGCTACTCTATGGATTAAAGGAAAGTTGCTCTAAATTAGATTTAATCTGACCCTCTATAAGTAGAATTTCTGATTCTGACTTTGGGGTTGATCAGGAAGGTAAGACTGATCAAAACTTTCAATGGTTCCTATCTGGCCGTTTCTCCCTTGCCCATACTGTCATTCCCCAAATGGTTAGGATCAGACTGCAGATCCACTCTGGGGTCCTGAATACAAACTTTGTGACAACAGAACCCAGAAATGGCACTAGCTAAACCTTCAGCTTCAAAGAGGGTTGCTTCTAAGTTATAAAAGTTGTGACCATCGGTTCTTCACAGGTACTTTTGGGGAATAATGCTCTCATAACAGACCAGTTAGAACTGTGTTTTGATGATGGCAAGAAGTCTCAGGCAGGACTTGTAGCATAAGCTCAAGTTCCCCAAATAAATCCAGCTTTATGAATAGAACTACTCTCTACCACAGTGGATGGTAAATGTAGTTAATGGGTCACTTACCCTTTGATCAAAACTCTTATGAAATACATAGTTCTATCAAACTCTTGTGTATCTGTTCTGGTCCTGTGGAGTTTTGTGTGATGATATTAGACAGCAACACTCTAATATTATCAGTGATAACTGTGGTTATTATTTAAAACATTGACTTGTCCACGGCCTTACTTCTTTCATTTAAATCTAGCACCATCCAGGCCAGTGGTTTTCAATTAGGGATGCACTGCAGACTTGTCTGTGCAGTTTAATAACAATGCAGATGTCTAAGACCCACACGAGACTTAATGAATTTTTTACTTGATATTCTTGGCATCTTCTTTTAGGATTATTATTCTATATTTCAAGGTTTTTCTCATCTGTAAGAATTATATTCCTCCATCTTTGTAAAACCAGAACTAAATTCCCTGAGTTCTTTAAAAACAGGCTTATTTATTATCCTTTGAAACATTCTAACTTGGAGGGAATGGTTTTATTATCGTGTTTTGCATGTCACATTAATGTATCATTTTTATTATGAAATGTCATTAGACTTTGCACATTTGAAAATTACTAGTAGTAAATTAACCAAAATCACTTTCAGTTTCTGTCATCTACAGATGTTTGTTTTCCTCAGATACTTGCCTGAAGGTTCTACTCTCAGCTTCACGCCAGAGTTTGTGTCTTCAACAAAGAATACTCTCGGGAGTCCCATGGTAAAGGCCCAGATATTTTAAATAATTGACAGGTCAAGGAACAGACTCTTGGGTATAGGCATCTGATGACACCAATGGGCTGAGTCAGGACGTGCAGAATTTCAGTCAAGAAGCAGACAACTTCATGCTACTGCTAACCCAAGATCAACTGGAACAAGAATTAATTACACAGTCCATAGTGAATGGACTGATAAGGGAAATTTTACAGTGGTTATCTGACTGGAATATAGTTGTTTTAATGTTCTCTCTTATGGATCTATAAGAAAGTCCTTTCTCTCTACTTCAATGATTTGCTACCCATACAATTTAGTAGATTCTTGTATTAACGGTTTTTGATGATCTTCCTTATTCTTGATGCTCTGGCATTTCCAGCCTCAGTGACTGGGGAGAGACTGTCTCTCCCAGGACTAACCAATTCTTAGGGATAGCAAACACGACAAATGACTTGCCCCAGAGTGTGCCTTTCATGTGCAAACTAACCAGTCCAGAATCCATACTCTCAACCACCTCCTCTATCTGGTTCATATGCTCCAAGAGGTAATTCTCCTCTACCTTATGACCCAGGGCCAGGTACCAGACCACGAGTGAGAACCCCATACCTCAGAGTCCACTGAAATCATTCAGACCAGCCAATTTTAAACCTGCTTACTCTGCCTTGCCTCACCTTTCCAATAAAAAACACAATAAAGTCTCCACCCATGCTGTCTCCTTGCCCCATCTTCCTCCTGGATCAACCCTGGTGCTTCCCCATGTGGCCCTGCATGACATGGCATGCCCCATCCCTCTTAAGAACTGCAAGTAGAAACCTTTCCAAATGGTAGTCATCTTCTGTTCTGTTGGTCTCATCATACCTGAATGATAACAGAACCTACATTTAAAAACCATTGTTTATATAAACTGAAATGAAATATTTAAAAATGATATCTGAGTCTCACTGACCCCCAGAGTTCAGAAACTCATACCAAATGTGCTTACTTTCAATGGTGATCGGGTTATTTAAAATATTCAATAACAATGTCTTCCTTTTTACCAGGATATAATTGGAGAAATCTGTTATGTAACTAACATCTTGCCTAGAATGTCATATTGAGAATGATGCTCCTTGGATCAGGTAGAACAGGCCGATTGTGAGGAACTAATGTGGCTTTATTATGGCACCAATGCCTACAAAGGACTCTCAGGATAACCGCGCTACTATCTAGTTCACAGGATCCAACCTTACAGGCAGTAAGGACCATCACTCCCTGGCAGTCCAGGAACATGAAGTTATTTTGGGGACTTCAAAAAAAGAGGAATTTACCCAAATGCATAAGTACTGCAGGTAAAATAAGGTGGAGAGAATTTCTTGAACTTGATTTGCCTTAGGAGTGCAAATAATAGAGGCATTTAAGGTCCAAGCTGAGATTCCTTATGAAAACCTCCAGAGAGATGTTAACTTTGTAATTATTCAAAACCATATGGCTCTAGGTTTTGCAAAGCATATGTAAGAATACCTATATGATAAATGAACACTCTTGCTACACTTAGGTAAATAATAAGGCCAAACCTAATGAGACTAGTCTTACCTTGTGATCAAGGTTAATATCCCTTTGAGATTATTATGACAACAAGGAAGAAGGAGGAAGGAAGGGAGGGAGGAAGAGAATATAAGAAAAAATTATAAAAGACTTTGAAATTTAGTGGATGTTCTGGCTAGCTCATCCATCTGGATAATCTCAGCTTTTGTTTGTCTATGACTAGGCTAATTTACAAGGTTATGCAGATAGCAGTTAGCTTGTAGAAACCAATGACAGTGCAAATAATTTCCCTCCACAGAAATGCAAACTGTGCCCCCAGGAAAGTAGTTATAACCCTACAGATATACCAAGTTTTGCCAATTTTGTGTGCATCTAAAAATTTATCTCACCATTCCTTGCCAGACTATAAATGTGCGATACTTTGCATTCTTTTTTGAACCGGTTGTAATATCTTACTTGTTCCCTCATTAACTCATGATTTAAATGAAATTTTTCATATGTCTCTACTTCATATCTGTATAACAGTCATGATTATATGCTCTTTTTTCTTTTTTATATATTTTATTTACTTTTTTATACAACAGGTCCTTATTAGTCATCAATTTTATACACATCAGTGTACACATGTCAATGCCAATCGCCCAATTCATCACACCACCACCATCACCCCCCGCCGCTTTCCCCCCTTGGTGTCCATACATTTGTTCTCTACATCTGTGTTTCAATTTCTGCCCTGAAAACCGGTTCATCTGTACCATTTTCTAGGTTCCAGATATATGCGTTAATATACGATATTTGTTTCTCTCTTTCTGACTTACTTCAATCTGTATGACTGTCTCTAGATGCATCCACGTCTCTACAAATCACCCAATTCTGTTCCTTTTTATGGCTGAGTAATATTCCATTGTATATATGTACCATATCTTCTTTATCCATTTGTCTGTCGATAGGCATTTAGGTTGCTTCCATGACCCAGCTATTGTAAATAGTGCTGCAATGAACATTAGGGTGCATGTGTCTTTTTGAATTATGGTTTTCTCTGGGTATATGCCCAGCAGTGGGATTGCTGGGTCATATGCTAATTCTATGTTTAGTTTTTTTAAGGAACCTCCATACTGTTCTCAATAGTGGCTATATCAATTTACATTCCCACCAATGGTACAAGAGGGCTCCATTTTCTCCACACACTCTCCAGCATTTGTTGTTTGTAGATTTTCTGATGATGCCCATTCTAACTGGTGTGAGGTGATACCTCACAAAATTACAATATTTTGATTTGCATTTCTCTAATAATTAGTGATGCTGAGCAGCTTTTCATGTGCTTCTTGGCCTACTGTATGTCTTCTTTGGAGAAATGTCTATTTAGGTCTTCTGTCCATTTTTTGATTGGGTTGTTTGTTTTTCTAATATTGAGTTGCATGAGCTGTTTATGTATTTTGGAGATTAATCCTTTGCCCGACGATTTGCTTGCAAATATTTTCTCTCATTCTGAGGGTTGTCTTTTCGTCTTGTTTATGGTTTCCTTTGCTGTGCAAAAGCTTTGAAGTTTCATTAGGTCCTATTTGTTTATTTTTTGTTTTACTTCCATTACTCTAGGAGGTGGATCAAAAAAGATCTTGCTGTGATTTACGTCAAACAGTGTTCTTCCTATGTTTTCCTCTAAGAGTTTTATATGGTCTTACATTTAGGTCTCTAATCCATTTTGAGTTTATTTTTGTGTATGGTGTTAAAGAGTGTTCTAATTTCTTTCTTTTCCATGTAGCTGTCCAGTTTTCCGAGCACCACTTATTGAAGAAACTGTCTTTTCTCCACTGTATATCCTTGCCTCCTTTGTCATAGATTAGTTGACCGTCAGAGCGTGGGTTTATCTCTGGGCTTTCTACCTTGATCCATTGATCTATATTTCTGATTTTGTGCCAATACCATATTGTCTTGATTACTGTAGCTTTGTAGTATAGTCTGAAGTCAGGGAGTCTGATTCCTAGGCTCCGTTTTTTTCCCTCAAGACTGCATTGGCGGGCTTCCCTGGTGGCGCAGGGGTTGAGAGTCCGCCTGCCAATGCAGGGGACACGGGTTCCTGCCCCGGTCCGGGAAGATCCCACATGCCGCGGAGCGGCTGGGCCCGTGAGCCATGGCCGCTGAGCCTGCGCGTCCGGAGCCTGTGCTCCGCAACGGGAGAGGCCACAGCAGTGAGAGGCCCGCGTACCGCAAAAAAAAAAAAAAAAGACTGCATTGGCTATTTGTGGTCTTTTTTGTCTCCATACAAATTTTAAGATTTTTTGTCCTAGTCCTGTAAAAAATGCCATTGGTAACTTGATAGGGATTGGAATGAATCTGTAGATTGCTTTGGGTAGTATAGTCATTTTCACAATATTGATTTTTCTAATCCAAGAACATGGTAGATCTCTCCATCTGCTGGCATCATCTTTAATTTCTTTCATCAGTGTCTTATGGTTTTCTGCATACAGGCCTTTTGTCTCCCTACGTAGGTTTATTCCTAGGTATTTTATTCTTTTTGCTGCAATGGTAAATGAGAGTGTTTCCTTAATTTCTCTTTCAGATTTTCCATCATTAGTGTATAGGAATGCAAGAGATTTCTGTGCATTAATTTTGTATCCTGCAACTTTACCAAATTCATTGATTAGCTCTAGTAGTTTTCTGGTGGCATCTTTAGGATTCTCTATGTATAGTATCATGTCATCTGCAAACAGTGACAGTTTTACTTCTTCTTTTCAATTTGGATTCCTTTTATTTCTTTTTCTTCTCTGATTGCCATGGCTAGGACTTCCAAAATTATGTTGAATAATAGTGGTGAGAATGGACATCCTTGTCTTGTTCCTGATCTTAGAGGAAATGCTTTCAGTTTTTCACCATGGAGAATGATGTTTGCTGTGGGTTTGTTGTATATGGCCTTTATGATGTTGAGGTAGGTTCCCTCTATGCCCACTTTCTGGAGAGTTTTTATCATAAATGGGTGTGGAATTTTGTCAAAAGCTTTTTCCGCATCTACTGAGATGATCATATGGTTTTTACTCTTCAATTTGTTAATATGGTGTATCACATTGGTTGATTTGCATATATTGAAGAATCCTTGCATACCTGGGATAAATCCCACTTGATCATGGTGTATGAGCCTTTTAATGTGCTGTTGGATTCTGTTTGCTAATATTTTGCTGAGGATTTCTGCCTCTATATTCATCAGTGATATTGGTCTGTAATTTTCTTTTTTTGTAGTCTTTGTCTGGTTTTCGTATCAGGGTGATGGTGGCCTCAGAGAATGAGTTTGGGAGTGTTCCTTCCTCTGCAATTTTTTGGAAGAGCTTGAGAAGGATGGGTGTTAGCTCTTCTCTAAATGTCTGACAGAATTCTCCTGTGAAGCCATCTGGTCCTGGACTTTTCTTTGTTGGAAGATTTTTAATCACAGTTTCAATTTCATTACTTGTGATTGGTCTGTTCATATTTTCTATTTCTTCCTGATTCAGTCTCAGAAGGTTATACCTTTCTAAGAATTTGTCCATTTCTTCCAGGTTGCCCATTTTATTGGTATAGAGTTGCTTGTAATAGTCTCTTAGGATGCTTTACATTTCTGCGGTGTCTGTTGTAACTTCTCCTTTTTCATTTCTAATTTTATTGATTTGAGTCCTCTCCCTCTTTTTTCTTGTTGAGTCTGGCTAATGGTTTATCAATTTTGTTTATCTTCTCAAAGACAGCTTTTAGTTTTATTGATCTTTGCTGTTGTTTTCTTTATTTCTATTTCATTTATTTCTGCTCTGTTCTTTATGATTTCTTTCCTTCTGCTAACTTTGGGTTTTGTTTGTTCTTCTTTCTCTAGCTCCTTTAGGTGTAACGTTAGATTGTTTTTTTTGAGATTTTTCTTGTTTCTTGAGGCCGGCTTGTATAGCTATAAAGTTCCCTCTTAGAACTGCTTTTGCTGCATCCCATAGTTTTTGGATCCTCATGTTTTCATTGTCATTTGTCTTTAGGTATTTTTTGATTTCCTCTTTGATTTCTTCAGTGATTTCTTGGTTATTTAGTAACGTATTGTTTAGTCTCCATGTGTTTGTGTTTTTTACATTTCTCCCTGTAATTGATTTCTAATCTCATAGCATTGAGGTCAGAAAAGACGCTTGATATGATTTCAATTTTCTTAAAGTTACTGAGGCTTGATTTGTGACCCAAGATGTGATTTATCCTGGAGAATGTTCCATGCACACTTGAGAAGAAAGTGTTATCTGATGTTTTTGAATGGAATTTCCCATAAATATCAATTAAATCTATCTGGTCTTGTGTCATTTAAAGCTTGTGTTTCCTTATTAATTTTCTGGCTGGATGATCTCCATTGGTGTAAGTGAGGTGTTAAAGTCCCCCGCTATTATTGTGTTACTGTCGATTTCCTCTTTTAGAGCTGTTAGCAGTTGCCTTATGTATTGAGGTGCTCCTATGTTGGGTGCATATATATTTATAGTTGTTATATCTTCTTCTTGGATTGATCCCTTGATCATTATGTAGTGTCCTTCCTTTTGTCTTGTAACTTTTTTTTTTTTTTTTTTTTTTTTTTTGCGGTACACGGGCCTCTCACTGTTGTGGCCTCTCCCATTGCGAAGCACAGGCTCCGGACGTGCAGGCTGAGCGGCCATGGCTCACGGGCCCAGCCACTCCACGGCATGTGGAATCTTCCCAGACCAGGGCATGAACCTGTGTCCCCTGCATCGGCAGGCGGACTGTCAACCACTGCGCCACCAGGTAAGCCCAACATTCTTTATTTTATTTATTTTTTTTTTTGCTGTACGCGGGCCTCCCACTGCCGCGGCCTCTCCCATCGCGGAGCACAGGCTCCGGACGCGCAGGCCCAGTGGCCACGGCTCACGGGCCCAGCCGCTCCGCGGCATGCGGGATCCTCCCGGACCGGGGCGCGAACCCGCGTCGCCTGCACCGGCAGGCCGACCCTCAACCACCGCGCCACCAGGGAAGCCCATTCTTTATTTTAAAGTCTATTTTATCTGAGTATTGCGACACCAGCTTTCTTTTGATTTCCATTTGCATGGAATATCTTTTCCCATCTCCGCACTTTCAGTCTGTATGTGTCCCTAGGTCTGTAGTGGGTCTCTTGTAGACAGCATATATATGGGTCTTGTTTTTGTATCCATTCAGTAAGCCTGTGTCTTTTGGTTGGAGCATTTAATCCATTCACATTCAAGGTAATTATCGATATGTATGTTCCTATGACCATTTTCTTAATTGTTTTGGGTTTGTTTTTGTAGGTCCTTCTCTTCTCTTGTGTTTCCCACTTAGAGAAGTTCCTTTAGCATTTGTTGTATAGCTGGTTTGCTGGTGCTGAATGCTCTTACCTGTTGTTTGTCTGTAAAGCTTTTGATTTCTCCATCGAATCTGAATGAGATACTTGCCAGGTAGAGTAATCTTGGTTGTAGGTTCTTCCGTTTCATCACTTTAAGTATATCATTGCCAAACCCTTCTGACTTGTAGAGTTTCTGCTGAGAAATCAGCTGTTAATCTTATAGGAGTTCCCTTGTATGTTATCTGTCATTTTTCCCTTGCTGCTTTCAATAATTTTTCTTTGTCTTTAATTTTTGCAAATTTGATTACTATGTGTCTCGGCGTGTTTCTCCTTGGGTTTATCCTGTATGGGACTCTCTGCGCTTCCTGGACTTGGGTGGCTATTTCCTTTCCCATGTTAGGTAAGTTTTTGACTATAATGTCTTCATATATTTTCTTGGGTCCTTTCTCTCTGTCTTCTTCTGGGACCCCTATAACGCAAATGTTGTTGCGTTTAATGTTGTCCCAGAGGTCTCTTAGGCTGTCTTCATTTCTTTTCATTCTTTTTTCTTTATTCTGTTCCACAGAAGTGAATTCCACCATTCTGTCTTCCAGGTCACTTATCCATTCTTCTGCCTGTTATTCTGCTACTGATTCCTTCTAGGGTAGTTTTCACTTCAGTTATTGTGTTGTTCATCTCTGTTTGTTTGTTCTTTAATTCTTCTAGATCTTTGTTAAACATTTCTTGTATCTTCTCGATCTCTGCCTCCATTATTTTTCCAAGGTCCTGGATCATCTTCACTATCATTATTCTGAATTCTTCTTCTGGAAGATTGCCCATCTCCATTTCATTTAGTTGTTTTTCTGGGGTTTTATCTTGTTCCTTCATCTGGTACATAGCCCTCTGTCTTTTCATCTTGTCTATCTATCTGTGAATGTGGATTTTGTTCCACAGGCTGCAGGATTATAGTTCTTCTTGCTTCTGCTGTCTACCTTCTGGTAGATGAGGCTATCTAAGAGGCTTGTGCAAGCTTCCTGATGGGAGGAACTGGTGGTGGGAAGAGCCGGCTGTTGCTCTGATGGGCAGAGCTCAGTAAAGCTTCAATATGCTTGTCTGCTGATGGGTGGGGCTGGGTTCCCTCCCTGTTGGGTGTTTGGTCTGAGGCGACCCAACACTGGAGCGTACCCTGGCTCTTTGGTGGGGCTAATGACGGACTATGGGAGGGCTCATGCCAAGGAGTACTTCCCAGAACTTCTGCTGGCAGTGTCCCTGTCCTCACAGTGAGGCACAGCCACGCCCCCCTCCCCCCTGGCAGGAGACCCCCCAAAACTAGCAGGTAGGTCTGGTTCTGTCTCCTATGGGGTCACTGCTCCTTCCCCTGAGTCCCAATGCGCACACTACTTTGTGTGTGCCCTCCAGGAGTGGAGTCTCTGTTTCCCCCAGTCCTGTCAATGTCCTGCAATCAAATCACGCTAGCTTTCAAAGTCTGATTCTCTAGGAATTCCTCCTCCCGTTGCTGGACCCCCAGGTTTCGAAGCCTGACATGGGGCTGAGAACCTTCACTCCAGTGGGTGGACTTCTGTGGTATGTGTTCTCCAGTTTGTGAGTCACCCATCCAGCAGTTACGGAATTTGATTTTATTGTGATTGTGTCCCTCTTACCATGTCACTGTAGCTTCTCCTTTGTCTTTGGATGTAGGGTATCTTTTTGGTGAGTTCCAGTGTCTTCCTGTCGATGACTGTTCAGCAGCTGTGATTCCAGTGTTCTCGAAAGAGGGAGTGAGAGCACGTCCTTCTACTCTGCCATCTTGAACCAATCTCTCTATATGCTCTTTTGAAATGTGACTTTTTATAACTGAATAAAGATATAATGCTTCCATTTTACGGAAATATATGTATGTACCATTTTACAAAATATTTATATATGTAATTGTATACGTGTGTGTGTGTGTATATATATATATATATATATATATAAACAGTTTTGAGTCATTCACTGAATAATACTGAGTGACTGAGTGTCGGAGATCCAAAGGTGGACAAGAAAGACTGACTCACTGACCTCAAGGAACCTAAGTCCTAGTGGAGCTAACATTCACTCAAACAATGTTTGTCTAGCTTATGTGACCAACATCACAAAGCTTTAAGGCAGAGAAGAAAAACATACTTATAAAATTCTCTCCAAAGTAATCTTTTCTCAATAACTAATTACTGCTTAGCAACACAATATATGACCAAAGGAAAAAAATTCCAGAGTGAAATAAAAGGTTTTGTATAAAAAGGGGTAAGTAAATCACCAGAATCATACTTGGAAGTTCTGGGTACCTCTTGTTAGAAATATCGTGCTTTTATGTAAAAGACATTCCACTCAAGTTCTTCCAAATCTGACTAAAGAGGTTATGTAATCCCTCTGAGCCTTCGTTTTCCCATTTGTACAAAAAGATAATAATAACCATTCCATGGGATTGTCGTAAACATGGTACATAACTGGAGCACAGTAAATGCTTAAATAAGTGTCAGCTGACTTTATTAAGAATATTATTTATAGATGCTCAGTTCTTTTTTTGTTTTGTTTTGTTTTGTTTTTTGCAGTACGCGGGCCTCTCACCGCTGTGGCCTCTCCCGCCAGAGCACAGGCTCCGGACGCACAGGCCCAGCGGCCATGGCTCACGGGCCTAGCAGCTCCGCAGGATGTGGGATCCTCCCGGACCGGGGCACGAACCCGTGTCCCCTGCACCGGCAGGCGGACTCCCAACCACTGTGTCACCAGGGAAGCCCTAGATGCTCAGTTCTTCATCAGTACTCAACCACTGTCAATTATATCTCTCCAAAGAAAATGGGAAGAATGAAATCTGTTTCAAATTTCTCCAAAATATGGAAGACCTAAAATGATATTATCGAAGTTCTCTCAGTCATTACGGGGAAAACAATCTCATTGTGTACACTGGGATGTTTGGAATGAACTGGAAATTTTACGTGCAGTCTCGGATTCCAATGCTGTATTATCTGCAAAGACTGTACAAGCACCTCACTCTCCTGGAATCTTCCTGTGCATGAGCAACGTGTTGGAAATCACATGCCCCATTAGCACCTTATTACAAGTGACGACTGCGTAATTTCTCTGAGGTCAGACTAAAGGATGACAAGAAAGAGGGCATTCTACGAGAGACGGCTGGTCACCCAAAGCCCACAATGTCACAGGTGACCTTTAGTAGGAGATTCAAGGTCAGAGTCTCTCCAGACCCAGTCAGACTCTGCAGGCAGCCCTTTGGGTACCTGTGTCCTCCCCAGCACCAGACTCTCTAATCAAACAAGTGTTGGGTGCACTCAGTAATAGGCAGGGTCTCAAGTTAATCATAACTCAAATGATATTTCACACTTAACCTCCCTCTACAATTCAACTCAGTTTCAGAAAATAACAACAGAACTTCATAAATGCTCACGGCATTTCATCTCACTGCAAAATTAACTGACAAAGTAAGAGGTCACAATGCCAAAAAAGAAATGAGATAAAAAACACAAGGCAAATAAGAAAATTACAAGGTCAAATAAACTGCCCAGCCAAAGTTGTTTTAGCAGGAAGATCAGCTGGTGCCCATTGGCAAAGTTGGACTGGACTTCAAGTTATTAGATAATTAACGTATTACACTGAGAGCCTCCCACATTATTTTTAAAGTTAACAGTTAGGTGTTAACAAAAAAGCAAAGGTCACATTAATGAAGCACCTATGTCCCCAAAACTGTGTTAGGTGCATTACAAGTATCTTAATGCTGGGACCATTAACCTCCTAGTAAGATTAAAATGGATTACATTCGTTTCATCTCTTTTAAAAGCACCATAAATTATTTGAGGGGTATTTAAGAGTTTTAAAAATCACATTCTTTGATACATCCCTCTACGACTAGAAAAGTAAAATAAATAATTGTGTATAAAATGTATTACTTGAATCAAGTTGGAAAGATGCTTCATTCATACACTTAAATACTTATCTACCTCAAAGAACCAGATTCTACACACACGTACAATCATGCACATACACGCTTGAGTGTTTTTCCAAAGCCACTAAACTGAAACCTAAGAAGAATGGCTCTGTATAACCCTGGGACTTCTGATTTGCTGAGAAGAGGCTCCAAGTTTGGGGCCAGAGTTACACACCCTAGATAAGTGAAGCTCATTGGAAATCCTCCTCCACCCTCCCCCACAAAGGACGCAGCAGCTCCCCTAAATCAATGTCAAAGTCCGGCATTTAAGAGTATCAGTTTGAAAGGGCGCTAAACGAGCAGCCTGCCCAGCGCACTCCTCTATTAACCCACGGGAGGGGCGCACGCACGCGTCCCAGGTCGCAGGTGCGCGATGGCAAGTCACGCTAATCTCCGCCTGCAAAATAACGTGCTCAGACCATCACCGTCACCGGAATGGTGCTCTCGCCAGAGGAGCACCCGTCTTGGCCAAGGTCTGAGGAGGTGGGGCCCGCTACCTGACTTTCTCCGTGGCTCCTCCCGTTCTCGGCCTTGAAGATGGACTTGGGCTTCCGGGACTTGAAGTTGCCCATGCTGGGTCGCAGCACGTCCAGCCTCGCGGGCTGCTCTACATGCTGCGGCGGCTCGCGGGACGGCACGGGCTCCTCTAGCGGAGCCCCGGCATCGGGATAATTTTCTTTATCGTCTTCATCTCTAGAACAGGAAAGACCCAATTTAGAAAGCACCCATTTTGTAGAAGGTGGACATGCTGGCAACAGGGAAGACCAGATCAACAGGCTTATTAGAAGGATGAACTAAGGTATCTACCATGATTATTTTTGTAATCTGGTCAGTTAATAAACAGTGACTGCTTTCAAATTGAAAACAAAAACAAAAAAAGTCTAATAATCCGCCCTGGGAAAGAGAGGCTGGTGACACTCACTGCAGCTCATTTACACGGTACCTAGCAAACTTTTTAGTGTAGGCTGCTTCAGAAGAACTGAATGTCACTTTTTAGATCACACCACATTCCCTTCCCATCTTTGCTAGTGGATACATACTTTCTGTAGTTGTAGCTTTGCACATACTATCATACTTGTTTTTCATTTTTCACTTCAAGATAGTTTCACATATGTCATGTTTTTCTCTCACCAATAATAATGTGAGATATTCCAGTTAGCTATTGTCATTCCTACATTATAGATTAACACTCTAAACCCCAGAGATTAAATAAAGGGCTAATTCACCCAGACCTGGAGTGGTCAGGTGGGTCCCCAGTCTCTCATGCATGTGTCCTTGGTTCAAGGCATGATGTTTCCTCCTCACTGGCAAGTCTCTAACCATCTCCTTACAACTTGCAGACGCATTTAAAAGTCTAACTGGGGTCTATTTTAATAGAATACATACTACCTCAATAGAATTAAGACAAGAGCCAAGTTCTACCCAGCCAAGCCATCTATCTGAACAACCCTCTCAACGCAAAGCCAGAGATCCCAGTATCTGGGTCCTGAGGGTGTGAACGGCTGGAGAAGACTGACCTGGCTGGCGTTACCTCCACACACTCAGCGCTGGGAGGGCAGTGTTCATTTTCACGCATCAATCAAATTCAACACAGCATCGCCCTCCCCCTTCAATTGCCTCAAAAACAGTGACATAATAACACTCTTATTTGAAGTCATTTGTCCCTCTTAAATCTAGATGCATTTTATTTTCTTATTTTGCTAAGAATTCAGCAACTACCATAGCCAGATGGAGCATTCCCTTTATACGATCAATATGATTGTCCTTAACCCATTAGCAATCATTCACTACTAGATCATGCAATTCTGTAGGACTGGCCACTTCCCCCAGGTGGTGTTTTTCCCTCCTGTGCCCTGACCAGCAGCACCCATAAAAGAGATTTTGGCAAGGTCAGCTAGCAAGCAATTCCTCATGGCTCAAGGATACATAAAGCCAAGAGACAAGAACAGCAAAAGAAAGATTTCTATGTCGACTGCTCAGGATGCCTTTTTACAAATAGAAGATTAAACTCACTAAGCTGATATCAGGAAGATGAGCTCCAGTTAGTCTCTGGGATAAGAGCAGAGAAAACATTGGGCCAGGATGTCTGGAACATGGCCGGGGTGCATGTCGTTGGACAAGATGTGGAAATAAAATGATGTGAAAGAGTTAAACTTAAGCCTCAGGACAAACTTAGTATCTGGTAAAGGAAAACCCAACGGGTGAAATAATTCTTCATGATAGTAACTGAAAACACAAACAACAAAACAACGTCAGTGACACTGGTTAATATTCTCCCTTAAGATCTGTAATTAAAAAAAAATTGTATGTCACTAATGGGTTTGGAAACCAGTATCACACCATGAGTTGGAACTACACTAGTTCATTTGAAATGCACGTCTCTCACTAGTGACAAATAGTACTCATCCGCACACCCTATGCTCCTGGGTGAGCAACGGAAGAAGCAACAGCGACCTCTACCATAGCCTAAGTGTTCCTCATTCGAGGAGGATTCTAGCACACTCAAGAGTAAAAATGACTTTTCAAATCTAAAACGACGCTTTTGATAGACTCCTTCCTAAAATAATACCTGAATTTTGTTTTACATATCATAGTTTCAAGGTGCCCAAAAGCTATAAATGTCATCCTTGACTTGAAAAACGGGGCAAAAAGCATCTTTATCTCATTACACAAATATAAAACCTAAATAGAAAAGTCATCTTTAGAAATACATTTCCAACCTATCACTGGTTCCTCAGAATCCCCAAAACAGAATATAGGTGACGTAATTTATGTCACCGCTTACTGGAATCAGTCATAACTGAGAACGAGCACGGTGTTCTGAAAAGAACAAGAGTCCAAAATATCCTCCTACTTGTTAGAAATGCAGCCGGAGCCACACCACCTCACCTCTGTGACCCTCATCCAGAAGATGCCGGCATCTCTACGTGACAGAGGCAGTACGGTCTCTGTGAAATGCCTACCAAAGAAAGTTGGCTCAAGACCACAATCCAATAAATGGGGGCTACTCTCACTTGGGGCCTTGGGCGAGTGGTTATTTGCAAAGAAAAAACTGAAGGTTATGTTTAGTCTTCCCAATACCTCCAGGATAAATTCCAAACTCCTTAGCAGGGTATATAAACCCTTTGTAATCAGGTCTTTGTTTATCTCTGGAACTTTATTTCTTACCACTCCTGGCATCCTCAGCTCTCAGGGTTCCTGCCATCCTGAACTGCTTGCTATACCTTCAAGTTGAATTATTTTCTCTGCCCTCTGTTGGCTTACCAGTAAGTTGCTCCCTCTGCTTGGTTTTTCGGCCTTATATTCCACCAAAAAAAAGAGTCATGTGACATGTGGAGTTTTCTTCAGGAATCCATCCCAGAAACCTCACTGGGCTATTTGGTCACTCTAAGTGAATCCTCTGTTTCCCGCTAGTAAAACAGCACTTAATGCACTGCAGCATCATCATCTATATTCTGGCCTATCTCCTCCAGTGAACTGAATTCCTGGGAGCAGGGATTGGTTTGAATTTCTCCATCCCGTATCTCCACTGGTTTCTGGCACACAAAAATGTATGAAACAAAGGCCTTCAACAAATGTCTGTTACCCAACAAGTGTCACACAGACCAGTGTCCAAATGCTGCCTCATAGCGGCTGTGTTACCTTGGATGAGCTATAATCCCTCTGAGCCTCAGTTTCTCCATCTAGGATGAGGAGGGAAACATCAGCTTCCTTTCAGTTGTTTAGATTAAATAATAAAATGCATGTGAAAGTGCTTGAGTGAAGCAGATGTAGAAGAAATGGTTAACCTGAAGGTTCTGCCATCATACCATGAACCCGGTGATGACCAAGATCCAGACACTCAATGCCACGTTTGGTGAATAAACCTAGAAGCTCTTCCTTAAGGTCTATGATGGGAACAGATGTGCTAATCAATGTTGAATTCAATAGGCATTTACTGAGCATTCTCCATAGAAAAGGCACCGTCCTGCGTGCTAAGGGGGGTATACAAAGTGGACAAGACAAAACTTCCTTCAACAGCTGATAATCTATTAGAAGAAACAGAACATGAGAACAAAGTATTAGAATTCAAAGAAGAGACTTAAGATACCAGACCCAGATGGTTTCTGTCCTTCATAATTAAGAACCAAGCAATGGTGAGTCCTACCTGAGACTAGAGCAGTCAGTCTGATCTTCATGCAGAGAGACCGTGTCTTCGTCACACCTGGAGAGAGGAGATAAAACCACATCAGATCCAACTGTCTGCTGCAGCAGAAGCAGCAACAGTCTAAAATTATCTGACGATTAGCACAGGAAACTAAAAAATGGAACAATCTTTACCACTCTCACTCAAGCCAGCATCAATTCCCCAATGTCTACCAGGTAATGATACCAATGTTGTCATATCATGTGAGCTTAAATGCTTAGAACCAGAGGTAACACTCCTTTTTCGTCCACTACTCCACACCACCTAAGCAAACAAGATCTTAGCAAGAACCTAAGTGTTCATAGCACTTGAGGTAACATCTGACACCAACACTGGTGGATTGCTGTTGGCTCAAAAGAGACTCCGCTACATGCCTCTTGGCATTTCTTCTGCCTCAAAGCAGTCCCAAACCACACCAGCTGCCCTTTGGCTCACTCCATTGGCCTCCAGACTTTCTTGACATCCTTCCTTTTCACAAAATTTCTGTAATAACCTCGTGAAAAATTCTTGGCTCTTCCATATTCAAAACTCTCCAGTGTTCCACACTGCCTAAGTGCCTCTGGAGAAGGACCATTCTCTCACTCTAGTGTATGAGGGAGCCTTCGTTCCTATTCTCAGCCCTTCCCACTCTGCCTCACCCCACACCACTCCAGCCTGGAATGCTTTTTTCCATCTTCAACTCCTACTCAGCCTTCACTGCTCCAGCCTCACAAGCCCTGTGAACTTTCCTCGCCACATTCACCCACGTGCCATGTTCCCATTTTAACCTTAGTACAGAACGGTTTACTCTTCATTCTGAGGTTTTAGTAACCAACTAGATCTTGCCTAGCACTGTTATGTAATTCCTTTGTACCTCTGAGATCTTTTAAATTAGCTGTTAATTCCATGAAAAGAAATAACCATCATTTCTTTTTCTAGATACACTGCCACAGTGCCTACAATGTTACCCCAGAGTAGACACTCAATAAATACTTGAATCAAATCATTAACTCGGGCCCCTCAGCAAGTCTGTTCCCTGGAATAATTGAACAAGCATTTATTGAGCACTTGCTGCCTTCCAAGTACTGCCTTAGGCATTGGAGCTGTGCTTCTCAAACTTTTTGGGATTCACGATTGACCAGTTGGTTTTCTATTTCCAATCCACTGTGGAGAGATAATTTGGTAAAAAGGTCGCAGGAATATCAAATTCCTATAAAAGTTATTAAAGGCATACTCCCTATTTCTGTACTGTTCTTGTCTCAGACAAGTTACAATTTGTGAACAACACTTTGAGTAGCACTACTGCTAAAGGACAGAAAGTTGAGAAAGACCTAGACCCTGCTCTGACAGAGTCCCAATGTAATGAGTAGACATAAATAAACAAATATCTACATACATAGATATAACCATAATACAGTATTTATACTACATGAAATCTTTTAGAAATTTAAAATATTCCTTACCAGCAGTGGTGTATAATTTACCCACAAAACAAACTGATGAAAGCTTCAGTCCTCTTCCCTTACTATCCCTTTTAAATTATGGTTTTGTAATGAATTAAACAAAGGCTCTAACCTAACAGACTCTAACCCTCTTTACCTGCTGGCAGCTGGGGAAAAAAAATGCATCGACTTAACAAAATGCTCTCCTTAACAAAATGAACTCAATTTCCTTGCTTTCCCATTTTTTTTTTTTTTGACTCTCAATAACGCACTTTGTCCATCTCATGGAAAACAACAATTAAATTCCTAAACGTTGTCTTGTTCTCCTCCATTAGAGGCATTTACTGTAATAGATCGTCGGAGCTGTATAATGAATAAAAATGTTTCCCAATAAAAACAACCTAGCTAAGTAGAAAAGCCAATGAAGAACAGAAATCTAGAATTGTTGCTTCCAAAGAACTAGGGTTCAAACAGAGTTTCAACCTTACAGCTCAACAATACCTATTGTTTGGGAATTTGGCAAGAACTATTTTTTTCTCCTCCTCATTTGATTTATTAATTTTTCTTCCCAAAGTACAATTAGTTAAAAATAAGAAATCGGCACCAGAACATACAAAGTTGCAGATGCTTTCTGAAATCTGAAGCCAGACCTAATTAGCTGATCCGATTTTAAGGACTACTGAACAACTCCAGTCATCACTCAAGAAAACACAATTCCTAGCTTGCAGACATAGCGATGAAATAGATCTCCTTATGGCTTCTGTGGCACACATATGCAAGCTCTTTTAGTTCAATTTCCATTTGCTTTGATGAAGACCATCAAGCTCTACTCAATTAACATCTTTCTGATTGTTCTACTGATTCCTCACCCAGGAGCCCCCGGCAAATGCACAATACTGGCCTAATTATAAAACTGGATTCCACACTGGGAACCCATATCCAAATATTCCTACTCCTGGAAAAAAAATCAACTCAGATCAAGTGTCCAACTGGTCTTGGGCATGAGATTCTCTTCCTACATGTTATTCCAATAAAAGAATTTAAAGACCAACCCTTTAATGATGTTCTTTGTAAATTATCAAAACCAGGCATCTTCTAGTACAAACTTTTTCAAACTATAAATTGTGACCTATTAGGAGGTCCTGATATTAGAGAGCAGCTACCGGCATTTTGTTGTTACTATTGGTAGAGAAACAGAATAGAAAATGTCAGTATAGTGAGGGTTAAGTGTTATTTCATGAAACTTGTTTAAATAAACCATATCTATACATTTGTGCTGGACTGCAACATAAAATGTGTTTATTGTTGTTCACAGTAAAAAATGTGAAGACACCTCTATTAACTGACTTCCTTTGAGGTTCTCATCAACTAGATTCTAAGTTCCCAGAGTTCTTAATTTGTTGTTGCCCAGACAATACATGGATAATTTGTCCTTGCCCTCATTTCTTTGTGAAATGCTCAGGGTCGTAACTCTTCTATTTGGACTTTTGCTTCCTCTATCAACCACAAACAAGAAAAAGTTAGATGGTACTTTATAGTTCACCTTCTCTTTCATATGATCTCAATTAAGCCTGACAATGGTGTGAATTACCTTCACACAGGGGCTGAGGAATTTCCCAGGATTCCAAGGCGTAAAGCAGTGATGCCTGTGTCACTTCTGCTCCACCACACTAAGCCCACTGAACAGTCTCTTCAGTCTACGTTCCCAGGGGTTCACAAGAGAGAGAAAGACTTGTTTCTTAGGATAATGGTGGAGTAAGAAGTACCCATGAGAGGTTCTCTTTTTTGTCTTGAGGTAAATAAGAAGAGAGATCTCAGTCTGGTGAGTAGATAAACTGTAGTTGTACCCGGAAGGGGACTTCTATTCCCTGCAGTACCATGTCCCTTGAAGGCACAGTTGCAGGGGTATAGCCTGCAATCCTGTGGGATTTCTCAAAGTGTGTCTGATTAAAATACAGGTTCCACTATATGCAATATCCTGGGATAAACCATAATGGAAAAGAATATAAAAAAGAATGTGTGTGTGTGTGTGTGTGTGTGTGTGTGTGTATATAACTGAATCACTTTGCTGTACAGCAGAAATTAACACAACACTGTAAATCAACTATACTTCAATTTTTAAAAATAAATTAATTTAAAAAATGGAAAAAAAATAGCAAGTTCCAGCCTCATCCCCACCCGCAGCCCCACTAGATCAACTCTCTGGGGGTGGAGCCCAGGAATGCGAGTTTTTCTGCCCTCTCCCCACATAACTAGTATGCTTCTGAACAGTTCAACACTGACCTAAAGGTTTAAAAACCCAGACCAGCAAGTGGGCTGACTCCAACATAATCACCCACTTCTAGGTTCCCACTTGGGAATAAAGCCTGGGAAGCTGGATTTTCACAAGCCCCCATTCCCTTCCCCAGTTGATACTGATAATCAGTTGGTTTTGAGAATTACTGTGGTTTTGAGAATTACTGCTTTGCATGATAACTAATTTGTTGCAGAATTCATTGCTGGGCAGGCTTCATTTCAAATAACAGGTTAGCCAGGGCAACAGAGGAAATGACCATGGAAAAATAACAGATGAAAGGGCGCTGCAGATACAGAAGAGAAGGCCAAGGCCAAGGCCATTCTGCTCTCAGAAGAATTTGGGTAGCAAAAGAAATTGAACTGGTCCAGAGCTGCACAGACAGGGCCAGGCATGGGAGAAACTGAGAAAAGCATAAAATACATCCCTGAGTCCCTCCCAATTCCCCTTCACCTTGACTCTTATAAGACCCCCAGCTGGCAAAGCAGAACCCTCTTAGGTTAGACTAGCTGCTAACATAATTTATATTAAAGTATTAATGACAATTTGAATCCACCTCCCAGGGGCACAGACTTTTTAATTTCCATTTTAATAAGGGTCACCACCAGAGTTCTTCATCCAAAAACAAAATCATCTCTAGGTAGAATTTCAGGCACTAAAAAAGATAAGTACATGTGGGTAGGAGGAAGTAGGAGTGAGGTGGGGATAGGAGAAAGGGGACGTTTTCTCATATCTAAAACATGTAAGAGAGGCAAGCGCCTCCTCTGTGCATGCCGAGACCAGACGTGAACATTTACCGATTACATGCTACTTCTTTGTCTCAGTGTAGTGCATCCTGGTCCTGCTGACTTTAGGGTCATGCCCAGAGAACCACGGAAAACGGTTCATATTACTGAGGGGAGGAGAAAATACTATATTAGAGGATGACTAGCTTTAAATGATCCTCGTCTGTACTGTTACACCTATGAAGATTTGGTATGCTTTAATGTTCTCCTCAGGTTTTTAGATTAGCCAGATGGCATTCCCATTGTCACTCAGTGCCTTTTAAAATAAATCACTGTCACTTCTGTGAAAACAACAACAGGACCTTATGCAATCAGAACTCCTTGGGGAGTGTCCAAAGACAAGGTACCAGACTTTCCCCAGCATTTAACTATAAAGCCATTTTTAAAAAACTGTCCATGTGAAATCTAGAATTAAGTGACTCCATTTTGAAGCTGCGATGCCTATGGCTGACTCTGGGGATTCAGCCACACAGGGGTCCTGAGAATCAGGCCCAGAAAGCATCTGGTGCTGTAAGCACAGCACAAGGAGGAAAGCAATACCTGTGCACCTGAACCAGGGAGTCACAGCCTCATCTTTGGCCTGCATGCTTTGGCCTGCATCTCTCCCCACTCTTAGGCTTTTAGAAAAGCAAAGCTGTAGCACCATTACCAAGCAGTCTCATTAAGGGGACACAGCAGGTCCCAATGAGTATTCTACATTGGATCTTCTAAAATCAACCCTGGGCCTTTTTTTTTAAAAAAAAAAGTAACTAAACTTAAGTGAGCCCAAAGCTCAACACTGAGAGCAGCACATCCAAACAGAGAAACAAAGGAATGTGAAAAACAAGAGGGCCCGGGAAGCCCTGCAGCCCTCATCACCCAGTCATCGTGACAGTGACTTGAAACTCACATAATTTATTTGCCTTTTAGGGAACTTTAGCAAATAACTCCCAAGTTACCGGGACTTCTGTATCAAACTTTTTTTGATGCAGCATTTTTAAATGTAGTTGAGTATACAACCTTATACCCCCTTTTTCCTGAAAAAATGTTTAGAGTGACTTCTATCGTAAGGTCCCGGAAGTAAACATAATGAGTTAGCCTAGAGAAAGACTACTAAATAAAATATAGACATTTCATACATATATGGATATATGTAAATTATATATCAGTGACATATAGTATTAGCATAATATACTACCTGTTAATTTTTAACATATAACATAGTATTAGAAAAACATATTAAGGAAGGGATGACAAGAATTAAAACCACAAACTATAAATATCTAATAAAAAAATACCATGCATGCTGGCCTTGAGTAAAATATTCACTCCTTCATTCCATGTTTGAACGGTGTTAGTCGTCCCAATCGAAAGCTTTAACCATGAGACTAGATAACGCATTCCTCCTATAGCCAGATCTCTGAGGGCAGAAGACAAAATTGACAAAGGGCATGCAAGAAAAGTTTACTCTACTGTGTCTTAAAAGTCTGTACACAGCAGAGGGTGAGACTAAGTTTAGCCTATTTATCACATGCTGGAATCCAACTCATTTCACATCCATCTCCTATTTGCCGTAAATGTACACAGCATGCTCCATGAAAACAGACACCAGCGTTGGCAAAATACAACAAAGCTTTCCTACTGACATGTCAGAGAGATTTATTTTTTTAAAAAATCTGAACTCCAAGAACACGTATTTTGGAGCACTGAGCTCCCGCAGGCCATCAGTTTGTTTTAATCACTCTCCCGTAGTTGCTAAAAGACTGATTTCAACCTGTAAAGATTTCTGGGCCCCATCGGTCCCCACATCTCGCGGTCTTCACAACCCCAGATTACAGGAGACAATGCATCTAGTACCCAGAGCGGCTGGAAACGGTAGAGGATACCTTCCCGATAGTTGCTTCCTGAGAAAGGCATGCAAATCTTATTTTAATGACGAAAAGCACTTACTCTGTTACAGCGGTGCTGCTGAAGGAATTATCCTGAAGGCTGAAACAGAAACAAGAAAACATCAGCCAAGTCCGGCCGGGGAGCCGTCTCCCTGATTGCTCTCCGGGAGTTAGAGCACATACACAAACATGGCATTGCAAGGCAAGTCTCAGGGCTCCCCGGCACACTCGCTCTACCTTGGGCTGCTGTCTGCACATGCTCGTAACGACACCCCCAGCAGGGGCCCGGCCGCACGGGCGAACCACAAAGCCCGGCAGCCCGCGAGGCTGCGGGGACAGAGCTGGGCGGGGCGCGGCGGCGGGGCCGGGACCCCGGGACCCCGGGACCCCCTCGAGGAGCACCTGGAGCGTGACCGCACGACCCCAATCTCGCCAGCCGAGCGCCGAGTTTAATCCGGGCCTCCCGGTACCCGCCACCCCCGGGAAAGCCTGACTGTTTCTGCCTAGGTGCTGAAATCCGCGGGCGACTTGCTTTCTTCCAGACGTCTCCTACCAGTTTTACAGAGCTACCTCCCTCTAGGGATGGAGGCTCGCAGAGATTCAGAAACCGTTCAGAAAAAGCTGGAAGGGAACGAGAAGGGGGAGGGAAACATAGCTGCTGTTTTGGGGGTGTGGATGTGTGGGTGTGTGTTTATTGCCCAGGAAAAAGAAAAGCCTCTGAAAGAGGGCTAGCTGCATCACACCAGATCTGTCTGCACTCTGTTATTTCAGTCCCGAAGAGGAAGCGCCCAGCCCCGGACTGCAGAGCTGTGAATGAGCCCACGCAGGGCGGGTGAAGAATTTGTTCCAGGCATTAGCTGGTGACTGGGTGGGGGGACCGTGAGCGAGATGGGGTTTCCTCTGCAAGAGCAGCCCGCCCGAGCTCCACTCCCAACCACCTTTACAAAAGATGAGAGAGCAAATGCACCCACGCTACCGCCTTTAAATAAAGGCAGCCTTGCTGGGGGAGGGGAAGGCTGTTAGCCCCTACTTGCTTCGTTACCCTGGAGATGTTTGTCCTGAACTCTTTCCATCGTTAATTTCTCCTGCCCGTTGACCTTGATATAGAGTGAACAGTCACCTGGGAAAGATGCTTATTTTGAATTTCGAATTAAGAAGATTCCCCATTCCCTTCTTTTAACTTCTCCACTCCCAGAAGCAGCTGAGATGGTTTTTGGTCAAAATTATATCAGACGGTGAGTTAAACGATAGCAAAAAATTTCAAAATTTCATTTTCAGGTTATCAGAAAAATTACTCAAAACTTGGTACTAAGGGGAAAGAGCGAGACCTTTCAGTGTCACGAGACATTTTTCACAGGTCCACCCAAGGACTGCTTAATTCTCAAAAAAAAAAATGGACTTGTGTTTGACATGCTATTCACTCGTAAGTTCGATTCCTGACACGGTGGAGTTACGTGTTAACACCGTACATTTTGTCCAATCTGTCCAGAGGAAAAGATAACCTCAGCATTGATGGCTATATTGTGTTGTGCAGCTTTAACCAATCTTGCATCTAACCTAACAATCTTATACTAACATTCTTTCTAAATGCCTGCAAATGTTCAGATCCTCAAAACGTTCTTGGAACCAAGAGCATCATCATCTTATAGATCCCCTCATTAATCATCATCTCATAGATCCCCTCTTATGGATCCCCTCATTAAAGTTAACAGATCTCTGATATGCCCCTATATTTGTATCAGAGTCATATCTTTAACTTTCAAAGTTATACTCTGAAAAATCAAAATAGAGTTTTCAAAGACCAACAGGTTTCCTTAAGGTCCTTTGCAATTTTCCTTTCCTCTCTCTAAATATTTTTAAAAGTAGCTCAATAAAAGCCTAACACAGGAATTCCCTGGAAATATCACAGGTTTGCTTCCAGACCACCACAATAAAGCAAATGTTGCAATAAAGCTCGTCACATGAATTTTTCGGTTTCCCAGTATGTATAAAAGTTATGTTTAGGGGCTTCCCTGGTGGCGCAGTGGTTGAGAGTCCTCCTGCCAATGCAGGGGACACGGGTTCGTGCCCAGGTCCGGGAAGATCCCACATGCCGCGGAGCGGCTGGGCCCGTGAGCCATGGCCACTGAGCCTGCACATCCGGAGCCTGTGCTCCGCAACGGGAGAGGCCACAACAGTGACAGACCCGCGTACCACAAAAAAAAAAAGTTATGTTTACACTATACTGTAGTCTACTAAGTGTGCAATAGCATTATGTCTGAAAAAACAATGTACATATCTTAATTTAAAAATACTTCCTAAAAAATGCTAACCATCACCTGAGCTTTTAGCAGGTTGTAATCTTTTTGCTGGCGGGGGGAGGGTCTTGCCCCGATGTTGGTGGCTGCCGACTGGTCAGGGTGGTGGTTGCTGAAGGGTGGGAGGCTGTGGTCATTTCTTAAAATAAGACAAGGAAGTCTGCCACATCAATTTAAGCTTCCATTTCAAGAATGATTTCTCTGGAGCACGCAATGCTGTTTGATAGCATTTTCCCCACAACAGAACTTGAAATTGGAGTCCGTCCTCTCAAACCCTGCCACTGTTTTCTCAACCAAGTGTGTGTAGTATTCTAAATCTTTTGCTGCCATTCCAATAATCTTCACAGCATCTTCACCAGGAGTAGATTACATCTCAAGAAACCACTGTCTTTATTAACCATAAGAAGCAACTCTTTCGTTAAAGGTTTATCATGAGATTGCAGCAGTTCAGTCACATCTTCAGGCTCACTTCTAATTCTAGTTCCCTTGCTATTTCCACCATATTTTCAGTTACTGACTCACCACCTGAAGTCTTGAACCCCTCAAAGTCATCCGTGAAGGTTGGAATCAACTTCATCCAACCTGCTGTTAATGTTGGTATTTTGACCTCTTCCCACGAATCACCAATGTTCTTAATGGCATCTAGAATGGTGAATCCTTTCCAGAAGGTTTTCAATTTACTTCGCCCAGATCCGTCAGAGGAATCACAACCTAGGGCAGCTACAGCCTTACGAGATCTATTTCTTAGACAGCAAGGCTTGAAAGTCTGAAGTACTCCTCGATTCATGGGCTGAAGAATGGATGCTGTGTTTTCATTTCCTACAGGAACATCGCCTTTGAATTCACAGCTTGGCTGTTTGGCACAAGAGGCCTATAGCTGTCACATGTCCTCCTCACTAAGTTTAATCATTTCTAGCTTTTGATGCTAGTGAGAGATGTGCAATTCTTCCTTTCACTTGAACACTTGGAGGCAATTGTAGAGTTATTAGCTGGACTAATTTCAATGCTGTTGTGTCTCAGGGAATAGGGAGACCCAAGGAAAGGGAGAGAGACAGGGAATGGTCAACTGGTGGAGCAGTCAGAACACACAGAACATTTATCAATTAAGTTCATCATCTTCTATGGGCGCAATTCGTGGTGCCCCAGAACAATTACAACAGTAACATCAAAGAGCACTAATCACGGATCACCATAACAAATATAATAATAATGAAAAAGTTTGACATATTGTGAGAACTATCAAAATGTGACAGAGTCACAAGATGAACAAATACTGTTGGAAAAATGGTGCCAAAAGATTTACTTGACACAGGGTTGCCACAAACCTTCAATTTGTTAAAAAAAAACGCAGTGTCTGGGCTTCCCCGGTGGCGCAGTGGTTGAGAGTCCGCCTGCTGATGCAGGGGACACGGGTTCGTGCCCCGCTCCGGGAAGATCCCACATACCGTGGAGCGGCTGGGCCCGTGAGCCATGGCCTCTGAGCCTGCGCGTCCGGAGCCTGTGCTCCGCAACGGGAGAGGCCACAACAGTAAGAGACCCGCGTACCGCAAAAATACAAAACAAAACAAAACAAAAAAACGCAGTGTCTGCAAAGAGTAATAAAGGGAAGCACAATAAAATGAGGTATGTCTATACGGTCTCAGATTTGAACTCTATGGACTGAAATAACTTTAGAAGTATTCAGCCCTTGAATGATTTAATATATAGTGTGAATACATTCCTAAGCCACCTACTGCCTCATATGAGTTATGTTCAAGAGTGTCAGACGTGGCCTCTTCTATGTACACTATGTATGTGTACACATTATTTAAAAATCACAAAACAAGGTTTATTCTTTCTGTTTTATTGAGACCAAAAAAGGTAAGTTTATATTCAGCATTCTTGGCTCTAAAAATTCAAAGGTTGCCAGTTTTCAGAAACCTCTTTTACTCATTGTCTATGGTGCTGATTCCAAATGTTCTAATGCAGAGAAAGATCATACTTTTCTCATTTAAGTATTCCTAGTGATCTATTTGGAATGGAAAAATATAATGCTCTCAACTTTGAGACAGGACTTGGACAAGTGTATGAAGTAATGTGGGCCCTTCAAAAATAACGTGAAATAGCAACTGTATAAAATAAGTGCAGGTATTCAATAATGTCCACGGATAAGAAATAAGGATTTTCAGCAGCTCCATGAATATTATGGACTAAAATTAGCTTTTAGGTAGTATTCTCATTCAATGAAACCATTTTTTGATATAGTTGATCATGGTTAAAACAAATACAAAAATGTCCCAGAAAAAAAAAATACTTGTTTTTCGCAGCATGCAAAAAACTCAACCATTTTAATTCTTATTTTTAACCAATTCTTCTAACATTATTTGTTTTCATTTTAAATCAGGTTTAAAGTTTATCTTTATAGTGTCTGGGGCTTTGTTTTGTTCTGATATTTTGTATTATTCAACTTGGAATAGGAAAATACTGGTGACTAATCATACAACATCCGGTTATTTTGGAAACACTAATTGACTAAATAGTAGTTCAAGATGAGTTTAAAAAGAGAAGCAGAAAACCTACAGTCCTGGAGTTCTAGAAGTAAGTTGTAGATCAGTGTTTCCCAAAGTGTCCTCAGTGGAATTCTAGTCTCCCAGATGGTCTAAGAAAAGAAAAGAAAAAAAGAGAGTTACATGATCAGAAATAAGTTTTTAAAAGGATGTATATTATAACTTCACAATGCATATTAGGCAGTATTTTGTTTTTCAACCAACATTTCTCAAACTCAATGAAGACCAGTTTTTTGTTCAATGTTATCTATTAACATCATGTTGAACTGGGAATTTTGAGGAAAAAGTTCCAGAGTGTATCAGGGGAAAAAAAATGCAAAACAGATTAACTGGTATAATTATTAATTGAACAAATGATGCCACATGGTTGTCACTATTCCATAGCTATGAACAAGCCAGACACTGTCCCTGTCATCATGTTTTTAGAGTAATTATGAATGTATGTATACACATATAATATATAGTATATATTTTATGCACAACCCTATTTTATACAATATAAGTAGAATAAGGGGGGAATAAAGATGCTAGATTTAATATGGTTAATTCACTTAAATGTTAAAAGTTTCAATGTTTTACTTTTTCTATCAGTACTCTTAAAATCAACATCTGAATTTCAGGCTTAATAGTCTTTATTATAATTGAAGATAAATTAATTCTAATGTATGGACTTGGCTATACACAAAATATAAAGCAATAATATAGTGGTCAAGAAAGAAATCTCTAGAGTTGCCAGGGTTCAAGACCCACCAGTTACTAGTAGTTTGAACTTGGACAACCACTCCACGCCTCAGTTTTCTCAACTGTAAAATTGGAGGTAATAATGACCTATCTCATGGATTTTAATGGAGACTAAATGACATAACTGAAAATGACAGAAAAAAGTCCATAAATGTTGTCATCAATTTTTATTATTATTACAATAAATAAGAATATATAAACAAAGTTTGGAACAGGATGAACAAACTGCTGTGCTTGGGTAGTAGGTTTAAAAGATGATATTTTCTTTCTATTTCTCATAATGGCACAGTGTTTATATAGGGTTTTTTTTTTTTTTAAGAACAATAAAAATGAAAACTTTACTAAATGCAGATGGGCTGCTCTTAAAAATGAAATGAGCTCCCTCCAGACTGGCTCTGTGCTCACTTTACATTTCTTTGATGTAAATACCCACACATCCCTGGAAGAACATTCCATTCTGAGAAATCCCCTTCTGCAGGCTCCTGCGGCAAGCAGCCAGCACCCTAACAATGCCAGGAAGTCAGCAGAGGCCTGCCCCGCTGGTAGGCACACAGCGCCTCGGAGCTTCCTGCCCGCAGCCTTGGGAGTGAGCAGGCTTCCCCGTGCAAAGAGAGAGCTCTTGCCTGAAAAGATAATGTTCCGTTAAAGAAACTCTCCCTAATTCTCTGTCCTCTTGTCCTTTCCCTCTCCAGCCCCAGTACCTGATGTGGCAACCAAAGAGGCCTCATCATCTGAGTGATCGACCGCTCGGAGCTCCCGAAGATTCAAAGATGTCCAGCGAGGCGAAGCTGAGATACCAAAAATATAAACCAGTGGAGTACTGGTTATGATACTGGTTTCCATTCAAACATCCCCCCACCCTCCAACGAATGCTAGTGTACAGCAAGTCCACCTCTGTGTGACAATCTCTCTTTGATTCATCTGACAACAAAATGCAGATATGTAAACGGACTGCTAATCAAAGTTTTAATTTGTGTAAAAGATTCAGGATTCCATGAAGTCAGTGGAAGTGATGGTGGAGACTGGTCTGCATCACATTCAAGACCAGTGATAAACGAGGTTTTGGCAATAACAAGAATAAAAAATTGACAAGGATGGTGACATGTCAATACCGAAGGGAATGAGTTAAATATCAAAGGATTAAGAGTGGTTCTTGGAAAAATGTATGAAGCCCTTAATTAATTTTGTAAATGTTACCTTTTAATAATTATGTAGTACATGTCAAATGTCAAGTGAAGGTGATCATTCTGAGCTATTAAAATTTTTGCAGAAAAATTATATATAAATCCCCTCCAATGGGCATAATTTATTTTTCATTGTTTCTAAGAATTAGCTATGACAATTATATCCATAATGGAAGGTAAGAACAGTTTTATAACATATTTGCTATTTACCATGACCTACCAGGCCCTATGCACCCTGGGCCTGAGACAACTCTGAACTTCCCTCCAATCATATTGGCCTCCCTGCTCTTATTACAACAGGTGAACTTGATCCTTCCCTAGGCCCTTTGCACTTGCTATTCCCTTTGCTGGGAACACCACCCCCAGATCTGCTCAAATGTGCTTCCTTGAGGAAAATGTCCCTGACCACACTCCCTAAATTAGCAGCTCCCATCACTTTATTCTGTCTTATTTTCTTCATAGGACCTGATGTGTAATAATTGTTCGTCTATTTGTGTTATAATTGCCTCCCCCACTAGAATGGGAGCTCTTTGAAGACAAAGATTTGTGGGTCTTATTCAGTACTGTACCCCCAGGGCTGAAAATGGTGTCTACCATGGTAGCTACCCGGTAAACGCTTGTGAAATGAAATGAGTGAATATTCACTTCCGCCGTTTTTTTCCCCAGGATAAAGCTCTATTCACCGCTTATTTTTTCTATTTACTTTGACATGTTAGCTCCTGTTTTAAGTGACTCACCTTAAGTGGGCTTTTTCCAAGACAAGTTACCTTCGGATAATGAGGCTTTCCTGTTTCAGACCTTTCTTCCTTGGCTTTGCAGGAATAACAAACAGATTTCATGCTGTTATGCCAACACAGCTGATGGTGCCAGTTGCCCAAGACATTGTTTGTTCCTGAGGTGTGGTCCCAGTCCAGCCAGAAAGACAACAGGGGATCGATCAATCACCAGTGTTTGCTATGGGACAAGATGGTAGTAGAATTATTGATTTAGAACGCCTTATTAAAACAAAAATTTTCTTGGGAAAAAACACATTTCATTATTAACACCTTAGCTTGAATTAATTTTCAGATGATCAAATACATCCTTCCTATTGATGGGATTCTTAAGAACCTCAGGAGTTAACTGGTCTAATTCTTTTTTAATATCTAAACTTGTACCAGGGCAATCCCCCAACTGCTGCTTGAAACCTTCAGGAACAAGAAATTTACACTCCACAAACTCCTTTATTGGACTCCTCTAATTCTTGAAAATAATTTCTTTCCACTTGATCCCTCCCCCGCCTCTTGTTACTTTCAACCGTGAATGAACACCCCTAAAAATGAATCTACTCCATCTTCTGGTCTCCTGGCCAAATCTTCCCCATTCCTTCAGTACATTTTCACATGGTGTGATTTAGAATCCCTTCAGTGTCTTTCTGGGTTGTATAGAACTGGATAAACTGTGAAAATATCCTCTTAAAGTGCACCTACTACCCTGAACATGTTATTACTCCAGGCATGGTTTGTTCAGTGAAGACTGAAATGGGATTCGCATCTCCTCCTCTCAACATTATACTCTTTGCATGTGGCCCAAGATAACTATGCGTGGTTCTGGTGGTTACATCACCCCATGGACCCAGATGGTTGGAGTCAACTGCTACTCCAGAGCCACACCTGTGCCTTCCAAAGGAGAGCAACTGGTATGTGGAACCCAAGTCCCAGCTCTGCATACATTCCTATGAAATTCTATGTTGTTTCGTCTGACATTGCATACAATCAAATCCAACCTTTCACATCTTTTTAGAATATATACTTTTAGCAAAAGTTATGTTGGCTCTCTCTTCCAGTGTCATGGAATCAGTATGCTGTAGGTACACCCCTCCCCAAAACTGGAGCATACAATAAATATACTTTTAGTCAATTTGTAATTTTTTCATTTATATAAATCAGGAGAAATGTATTAAATAATTATTTAATATAGTAAAACTTAGAATATTTGAAGTTATGTTACTTTATGGGCAGAGTAGGGTAGGTGGGCAGAGAAGCAATGAGAAAAAGGGCTTGGGCCCAATATTTGGGGTGCTACTAGGGTGAGAGACACCAGGGTAGGGGCCCCATGGTTACCAGGTAGCAGCCTGAAGTCGTAAACTGATTCAGGGTAGGAGGGGCAGTTCCACCCTCTTCAGCACCCTCGTCCTCCCAGCAGAGTGGTATAGCTGTTAGTTGTAAAGCAATTATACTCCGACAAAGATGTTTAAAAAAATTAAAAATTTTTAGAAAGTAAATAAAATTAAAGAAAAAAATTTTTTAAAGTGGTATAGCTGAAGCTCTAGTCAGACACAGATAGCAATTTAATGAGTCATCCCGTTGAAGAACGACAGCCCCACACTTCCATGGGTACCCATAAGCAGAGCACATCTCAGCTACCTGGGGCCCACTCAGTGAAACCTCCTTTGTTCTAGGAAGGGGAAAGTGTATTTTTCTCCCTGTAATTCCTCCTACACTTTCCAAGAGAAATTTCTAAGTTTTTCTTTCTCCTCCCACGGTTCCATTTAACTACTCTGCTTGTCAGTCTCAATAGCATCCTCTTTGTACATGTTCTCTGATCTTTGGTCCATATAAATCTGCTCACAGGGCTTCCCTGGTGGCACAGTGGTTGAGAGTCCGCCTGCCGATGCAGGGGACACAGGTTCGTGCCCCGGTCTGGGAGGATCCCACGTGCCGCGGAGCGGCTGGGCCCGTGAGCCATGGCCGCTGAGCCTGCGCGTCCGGAGCCTGTGCTCCACAACGGGAGAGGCCACAGCAGTGAGAGGACCGCGTACCACCAAAAAAAAAAAAAAAAAAAAATCTGCTCACATTTCCACTGGTAATCTCCTTATATAAATGCCAATGCTTACAACACAATATTCTGTATCTCTTTAAAATTCTCAACCTAGGTTGTTCTGATTATCTATTGTTTTAATGGCTTTTAAAAAAATTTATGTTTGTTCATGATTTTGAGGGTCAGAAATTCCAAAAGAGTTCAGCTGGGCAGTTCTGATCCATGTGGTGTCAGCTGGGGCAGGTGGGATGGGAGGACCACGTTCCAAGCTGGTTCCTTCACTCCAACAGCCAACAGATCTATGTTCCCGGCCTCTGTCTCCACATGGCATCTCTTCGTTAAGGGCCTCTCCATGTGGCTTGAACTTCCCACAGCACTGTAGTCTCAGGGTCATCTCTTTTTACATGGTGGCTGACCTCCAAGAGACCAAGGTAGAAGGTGCCAGTCCACTGAAAGGCTTCCCCTGGACTGGTATAACATCACTTCTGCCATACTCTATCACTCAAAGCAGATATGAGTCAGCTCACTTTCAAGGGCAGGATAATAGACGCACCCCCTAATGAGAGGAGCATCAAAGAATTTGTATCCATTTTTAATCTGCCACAGACATTTACATTGATTGTTGGTTTCCTCATCCTTAGACTCATGACAGTACATAGTTATACTTCTCATTTCAATGGACCATTAATCTATAATTTTGGGGGATACATCATATATATATGATATGGGGTATGATATAATTATTAATTAAGAAGAGAGACAAGATTTCTGATATTCCCAAGAAACAAAATGTCTGGCTACTTAATTCAAGCAACAGTCCTCACCAGTGTTGTTTCAACACCCTGGCATGTTGCAACCTGCAAGTCATTTGTCAAATATTGACAGTTGTGAATAATTGAATTTCTAAATAATAAATTAGAGCCGATCCACGCTTTTCTCTCTAACGGCATCACTCTGTCTCCCACGCATTCCCAGCTGCATTCTTTGGTGGAGATTAAGGGGTGGAGTTGTTGCAGCTCTTCCACTGGGAACTGCTCATAACCCTGGCACACGATGGGAAAATTCCATACCCCAGCCATCACGCATCCTGCATGGCTTATAGGGAAAAAAAAAAAGATTAAGAACTCCCAGCTTAGAGCATGTTGCTAATGAAGCCAGTATTAGCTAGCTAGATAAAAGCTGGGTCAAATCCAAACATGAAGCAATTTTGAATTTTCTTTTGCTCGGTAGCAACAAAGAAAACCCTTCTAGTCATATCCTCCCTTGTCTCTTAGGCCTTTTCTCTCCTTCTCCCAGCCCTTTCCCCAGTGGGCTCACAAATGTAGGCTAGTGAAACTTAATAAAATGTACCAGCTACCAATCATACTGGAAAAAAAATAACTCAGAAGTCATACATTGCTAAGATTAGGCAGGAAAACTCTTTGCTAATACTAAAAAGAGCAGATATTTATAGTTCCAAAAGCATAATGTCTCACTCTACAACTATTTGTAATTACTAAGGACATACTGTTATAAAATAAAATTTGCCCTTATCACCTCCTTGAGACAAGGGTTTAGCTCCACCTTCCATGGACCTTGTGAGCTGCCTGTCATTTGCAAGTGGTTTACATACATCCAGAGAGAATGCATTCCCTTGGGCCCTGGAGCAGTCAGGGCTGCTCTGTATCTATATTTGGTATCAATACCTCAGTGCAGGATTCAACTCAGCTCACTGCTGGGCGTGTTGTCACTGGACTGGACTTTGCACAGAAACCACCTAACTTCTTAATGTTCCTCAAGAAATCATTAAAAATTCATGTGTGATACTGTGCCTCTCAGCTACAACAGTAAATATCAAATCCTGGAACAAGAGGACATGAATTACTACCACAAAACTGACCAGAAATGGTCAATCCAGTGAGCAAAAATAGAATATCTAGAATCAACTTACAAAGCAATATAAATGTTAAAAGGCTTATCACTGGGGCTTCCCTGGTGGCACAGTGGTTGAGAGTCTGCCTGCCGATGCAGGGGACACAGGTTCGTGCCCTGGTCCGGGAAGATCCCACATGCCACAGAGCGGCTGGGCCCGTGAGCCATGGCCGCTGAGCCTGCGCGTCCGGAGCCTGTGCTCCGCAGTGGGAGAGGCCACAACAGTGAGAGGCCCGCGTACTGCAAAAAAAAAAAAAAAAAAAAAAAAAAAAAAGGCTTATCACCCATTAGAGATACTGTTCATTTAATAACTAAAATGCTGAAAGCTGAAAAGCCTAGAAAGCAGCATAATGCAAAAAAATGTACAGGTGGAGAGTTCTGGGGCTTGAAAGTTGCCTCTGTTCTACCATGAATACGCTCAGCCATGGGTGGTGAGTGGCTAAACTTTCCTAGACCTCAGTATCCTCAGTTATGAAGCAGCTAGATTTGACAATCTTTAGTGACTTGGCCAGCTTTAAATTTTGTCATTCTTGGGAAATGTGAAAAAGTTGCATGGCCTGCTTTTGGAAGGGAGGAAAGAAAACAAAGAAAAAAAGAGATGGAGAGGAAGGAGGGAAAGAGGGAGGGGGCGACGGAGGGAGGGAGAGGGAGGGAGGGAGGGGGAAAGGGGAAATGTGAGAGCAAGAGAGGGAAGGGATATAGAGAAGAAAGAAAGAAGAGAAAAAAACCTGCATAGATATAGGGAAAAAAACTTTGAAGTTAAAACTCTATCTAGGCAATGACCACATCAACACAATAAATCACTTAATGAAAGTGGTAAGGCACTGGCCAGGGAATAAGAATCTGAACTAATGGTACTACAATACTACTAAACATTGTTTGGCTTACTACTTGGTATGTTGACTTGTGGGTGCTACTTAACTTCTAGGAAGCCCCAATGATCCACTCAGAAAATTGGGCTCTATTTTTGGAAACAGAATGGGACTGTTTCAATACTGTTTTCCTCCAACTGCTGCTACATTATGGGTAAACTGGCTTCTGTGGGTGGGCCTGGCTGCCTACAACTCCACCATTCCTGGAGCTGTTTCTTTTTTCTTTTCTTTTTGGCCTTTTGCCTTCTTTTTTTTTTTAATTTTTATTAGAGTAGAGTTGATTTACAATGTTGTGTTAGTTTCTGCTGTATAACAAAGTGAATCAGTTATACATATACCTATATCCACTCTTTTTAGATTCTTTTCCTATATAGGTCATTACAGAGTATTGATTAGAGTTCCCTGTGCTATACAGCAGGTCCTTATTAGTTCCCTATTTTATATACAGTAGTGTGTACATGTCAATCCCAGTCTCCCAGTTTATCCCTCCCCCCATGTCCCCCATGATAATCATAAGTTTGTTTTCTATATCTGTGACTCTATTTCTGTTTTGTAAATAAGTTCATTTGTACCATTCCTTTACATTCCACATACAAGCACTATCATATCTTTGTCTTTCTCTGTCTTACTTACTTCACTCAGTATGACAATCTCTAGGTCCATCCATATTGCTGCAAATGGCCCTATTTCATCCTTTTTGATGGCTGAGTAATATTCCATTGTACGTATGTGCCCCATCTTCTTTATCCATTCCTCCGTCGATGGGCATGTAGGTTGCTTCCTGGAGTCGTGTCTACGGGAGGAAGCTGAAGGGAGTAAGAGGACAGCTCCCTCTCCCAGCACCCCATCCCCATGGTAATTACCAAAGGTCTGGGAGTAGATGTGGAGGAAGGGAACTGCTTGGAGGCTGCTGAGGTCATAAAGAGGGCTCAGGAGAAAATTGAGGATTATGAGAGTTATGAAAGGAAGTGAGGAAAGACATGGCAAAGCACATGCAGATATTAAGAGTCAGTGGGGGTATCTGGATTTCCAGTCAGGCCCTGGGATTCTCCCAACTGCCTGGCTCCTATGCTGTTTCACATGCTAACAATCCCCTTACTGATGTATCTACCTTCTTCCTACTATAGTAAGAAATAACTGCAAAACAGAAACAGACTCGCAGACATAGAGAACAAACCTGTGGCTGCCAAGGGGGACGGGGGCGGGGGAGGGAAGGGTTGGGAGTTTGGGATGAGCAGAGGCAAACTATTATATATAGGATGCATAGACAGCAAGGTCCTACTGTATAGCACAGGGAACTAGATTCAGTATCCTGGGATAAACCATAATGGAAAAGAACATGAAAAAGAATATATATATGTATAACTGAGTCACTTTGCTGTACACAAGAAGTCAACACAACATTGTAAATCAACTATACTTCAATAAAATTTAAAAAGAAAAAGAAATAACACCGTGGAAGAGGGTTTACCTCACACTCTCCAAGCTCTGGAGTGAGTACCACCACAGACAGACAGCACGCTCATGAGAACAGGAGGCTGGCCGGGGGGCTGCCTTGTACCACTCAGGAGTGAGCAGGGATGCTTGGCTGTGCTGTACATTGTCAAGAATGGGGTTGGGAGTTTCATGTTCTCACTCCTCAAATTGAGGGAGACCCTGTGATGGGGCCACAGGGGGCTGCCACCAGGGCTCTATTTTCTGCCTTACGTATCACATTGTCTTGAGCTCTCATTACTCACTCATCAGTTCCTTTTCTTGGCCTGCAGACCAGCTAGGTTTTAACGCAAGCATTTTAATTTTTTTTTTTAACTTTTCCAACACACATAAAAGTAGAGAGACCAGTATAACAAACACCATATGTGTTTGTTATATATTCAGCTTCACCAGTTATCAGTGTTCAGCCATTCTTCTTTTGCCAAATGCTGGCTCCCCCCAAAATATCATCAAAACGGCCTTTTCATAAGACAAAGGTGAATTTATTCTTACTTGATAAGGGAGAATACCACCGTCCCAGAGTCTTACTACCCTCTTTAAGGGAGGATGGCAAAGTTGGGATATTTAGGAGATTGTGGGGTCTGGTTTAAGGTGGATCACCCATTTTGCCTCTTTTCTTTCCTACTCGTAGTTCAAGAGACACAAATTAGTGAGGTGTTGGCAGCTGAGAACCATTTTACAACATGAAACAATTCGAATAACTTAAAGACGTATCAGGTTGAACCATACAAAATTTTCCCTTTTCTGGTAGATTAACCTGTATGGTTCAAACACACACACACACACACACACACCCACCCTGTCATATCTAAAGACATACATGCATGACAGCAACTCCTTAGTTTACTGTGTGGATCTAAAATTGCTGTAAGATAGGGTGAAAATTAAGGAATAAGTATAATAGATTTATATAATGAAATTATTTTATAATATTGTCTGTGATCATATTTTACCACATGCAATTCTATTACAATGTTTAAACATGATCTGTAAATTCATGGCTTGTACATGTAAAGTTCATGATTATTTCCAAGTTGAAATATTCCTTTAAGCATTTTTTGGACAATTCCACTTGCTACTACTTTAAGAACACAAAGTTTCTCTGAAATAAAGTTAATAAAAAACTATCTAGAACCACAATAACTCACAAAGATGGCATGGCCGAGAATAGACCACAATTATTTGAAAATCTTGTTTTAACAATGTATTTGTTTTGCTGAAATAAAGGCAGAAAATAAATTTTATAGGATAAATATAAAGCAATTAATAAATTCTGTAGGTCTTTATTTTACTGCTCCCACTATCTCATTCAAAGAACCACCAGACATGTGCAAAAATAATTCTAAAAAAAAAAAAAAAAAAAAAAAAAATCAGCCATCTTTGGCACGCTGCCAGATTTAATTCTATGAAAGCTTAAAGGATATTCTTGATTTATTATTACAAAGATATATGTGCCGCAGGTGGAAGGTAGAATGGATTTTATTTGACAGCCTGCTAACTCGCTTTACTGCTTTTAAATACCAGTATTGCTCCAGGACCCTCCGATGTTTGGAGCAGGCCTGTTTCCAGCAATATCTCTAGGCATCAGTCACAGTTAGTCATTGGCACCTATGATGTGCTGAGTAGATTAGAGAGAAAAGTATTTAAAGGTGATTAGACCATAGAAGAGACTCCTACAAAGGTCTTTAACTCAAAAGCTCAGAGAGGCCAGGCAGCCATCCTAAGCCAGTTAAGCAGGTGGGAAGGAGTCACTGCGGGTGGTGGTGACTGCGGTGAAGAGGACAGAGTTCCTGTTCCATCTAAAGGAGCTACAGCTCCTACAGCTACAGCTTACCTGCAGCCCGTCGCTCCATCATTGCCATGACGGAATGTGGGTCAAGAGTTGCCAGAACAGGGCTTCCCTGGTGGCGCAGTGGTTGAGAGTCCGCCTGCCGATGCAGGGGATGCAGGTTCGTGCCCCGGTCCGGGAAGATCCCACATGCCGCGGAGCGGCTGGGCCCGTGAGCCATGGCCGCTGAGCCTGCGCGTCTGGAGCCTGTGCTCCGCAACCGGAGAGGCCACAGCAGCGAGAGGCCTGCATACCGGAAAAAAAAAAAAAAAAGTTGCCAGAACATACGCTTTTTTAAAAACAAGTTATGAATGTGGATCTTTTATATAAAATCTCTCAGTTGCAAATTATTTTTTTAAGCTATGTAGATCAAACGAAATGTTTCTACGGGCTGGATCTAACCAATGAATTTCCCTTCGCCATCTTTACTTTAGATGCAAGGTACAAGGACGTGAACTAACAGTTGCCTTGGGCTTTTCTGCCATTTCTCGTTTGTGCTCCTCAGGGCTGAGTCTGTTCTCCCCTCCCCCTCTCTCCTTCTCTCCCCTCCCCTCCCCCTTTCCCTTTCTTCCTCCCCTTCCCTCTCCCCCCAGTTCGGCTTTCTCTGTTTTACTGTCCCCATTGTGAAATACGGCTGCCACACATATTGTCACTTCAGTTCCAATTAGAAATAACTAGCCACAGAGAGAAAAGTCTCTCGGCACCACTGATGTATGAACAGGGAGAGGAGTTTCTACAGAATGTGCTTTGGGCACCAACGGTATCCAGCACAGAGGATGGCAAATTGACTGGTTGGAGAATAAGCTGCCTTAAGAAGGCATATTTGGATTTTTAAAAATAAAAATAAATTTTTGCACCCAAATGACCAAATATCTGCTATTTCTCAAGTTTACTATTTTATATGCAAAGTTACCAAACCTATCAATCTCACATACTCTCAGACTGGAATAACAGAGCCAACTTGCCATGTTAATACCAATACTTATTATTATTCATGTATGCATACCACCTACGGTACAATCTCCTTGTAAGTGTTACATATACTCAGACCTGATGATCATTATCTAAGAGGATGTATTCTGTCTTATAGCTGGCAGTACATTTATGGCTAGATTCTGTGCGCTAACACATCGACTTCCACACAAAGGCAACAGGACAGAAAACAACTGGGACAAGAAGAGAAAGGTGCGATGAAAATTATCACCAAGAACCCAGAAAGAGAATTGGCAAAGTAAATGCCATTGGTCTTATAGTGTAGTCACAAAAGACAGGAGAGGAAAACTGCATCTCACTTAATGTTCCAACAGTTGTCCTTTTCAAATCTGGTTCCATTTTCAGTCTTTCTCATCCCATTCAGCAAATCAGCAGGTTCTGCCATCTAGCTGACATAAATTCATCTTGCTTTACAAGTTTACATAGATTTCTTGTGTTTGACTTTAACTGTAGGTAGACTATGGCCTCTAATCTCTTTATAACACAGCTTTTGTAGGTAAGTACCAAGAATTATATAATCAGAAAATTTTGGACTTATCAAGTCCTTAGACATCTAACCCCACATTTTATAGATGAGGAGGCCAAGGCCCAAAGGCATAAATTGACTTACCTAGGGTCAAAAAGCTAGTAACTGGCAGAGCCTGGGCTTGAATTCAGAACTGCTTGGCTTTAATATCTTCCTACTGTTTCACACAGAACTTTCCAGTAAGACAGATGACCACTTTTGATGGTTAATTTTATGGGTCAACTTGATGGGGTCACAGGATGCCCAGATATTTGGTCAAACATTATTCTGAGTGTTTCTGGAGGGTGTTTTTTAGATGAGATTAACATTTAAATCACTAGAGTTTAACATTCCATTAGATTAACATTTTAATAGTAAGAGTAAGCAGACTGCCCTCAGTAATGTGGGTGGGTCTCATCCAGTCAGTTGAAAGCGTGAATAGAACAAAAAGACCCTCCCCGAAGGTAAGAGAATTTTCTAGCTGACTGCCTTCAGACTCCATGTGACATTGGCTCTTTCTGTCTGACAATCTAGAACTGAAACATCAGCTCTCTGTAGGTCTCCTGCACCACTGGACAACCTGCAGATTTTGGATTTACCAGCCTCTGTGATTGTATAAGCCAATTCTTTACACTAAATCTCTGTACTTATATGTATGTTGATAGACAGACATATAGATAGATGTAGACGTAGATATAGATATCTCCTATTGGCTCTGTTTCTACGGAGAATCCTGTTTATGAATGTCTATTTTCCTAAACAGTAATCATTTTCATGCTTTTTCTTCTATATTTTTACTTTTTCTAAAGTTCTCATGTTACAAAGTTTCAAATTGGACAGTAGGATTTTCTATCACGTTGAACCTTGTATGCCAACTCCAATGGGCTGACTGCCCTCTGCTTTCTAAGGCAACGGCTATCTCCTGGACCACACCACTGCTCCACTAAATTCCCCGAGATGGAAGGTATGAGTTAAATTCTCAGGCCTCCATGGCCCCATGACCCTCATGCAAATTACTCCTGCCTTTTAGGACATGAATGCCATGCAGTGGCTTCCTCTGCTTCCCAGGGGACTGATGACACAATCCAGAAATGTGGAGAGTTAAGTCCCTACATAGTGAAACCTGACCAGTGGGAAATGGGGAACAGCAGAGTGTCAGATGGATAATCTGCCTTCCTTTCCCACTTGTCTGGACCACCTTGAGGTTCATGTCCTCCTCACAGCCCTTCGGGAGGGTCCTTCTTGCTAAGTGAGCATGCTTCCTGAATGACTTGCCAATTCTCTTTGTGACTCATTGGGACATAGTAGCCAGTATGAAAATATATCACGTCACACAGCATCACATCTTTCTTTGGCCCACTTGTCTTCTTCCTCAGCCTTGCTGCCCCAGAGCTATACCTCTAAAAGTTTCAGCACTTCAATTCTCACCTTAGGCTCTGCTTGCTAACGGATCAAGGAAAAGAGACGTTTTCTGAGTTAGGATTGATGATCACTTACTAACAGATTGGTGTGGAGGTAAAGAACAGTTAAATTTGTCCAATAACTATCTATCTGACAAATCAAAATAGAAGTTAGGTATTTTTATTTATTATAGCCAGATAATATCTTGCTTAAATATTCAGGGAATGAAGGATATTGTGTACATAAAATTCCTGGCTTGCTTGTAATTAAAATCTTTCACTCCAAAACAAACTGAAAACCTTTGTGGTTTATGAGTCTGGGTTTATGAATGTGTTTAGAAAACATACTGTATTTTGACTGATGCATATCTTAAGATGTTTCAGTGTTTGAGCAACGTTCTCACCATTAATCATGATGGCCTGCTACCAAACACAAAGATGATACCTGATGCTGGGTGGATGACCACCTTAGGGCTACTTGAGATACCTTCTAGCCAAGTCAAGTGTGATGTGTCTCCTCTTAAAGTGACAAGTTGAGAGTTAGTTTGTTAAGTTCTAACTAACCAAGGTTTTCCTGACTATTATGGGCTGAATATTTGTGCCCCCTGAAGTTCATACGTTGAAGCTCTAACACCCAATGTGATGGTATTTGGAGATGGGGCCTCTGGAAGTAACTAGGTTTGGATGAGGTCGTGAGGGTGGGATCCTCATGATGGGATCAGTGCCCTTATAAGAAGAGGCCAGAGGGACTTCCCTGGTGGCGCAGTGGCTAAGAATCTGCCTGCCAATGCAGGGGACACGGGTTCGATCCCTGTTCTGGGAAGATCCCACATGCCGTGGAGCAACTAAGCCCATGCGCCACAAGTACTGAGCCCATGCGCCTAGAGCCCGTACTCCACAACAAGAGAAGCCACCGCAATGAAAAGCCCATGCACCGCAACGAAAAGTAGCCCCTGCTCACTGCAACTAGAGAAAGCCTGTGCACAGCAACAAAGACCCAACACTACCAAAAATAAATAAATAAATAATTAATTAATTATTTAAAAAAGAAGAGACCAGAGAGCTACCCACCATTTAAGTACACAGCAAGAAGACAACGAACCACAAGCCAGAAATAGGGCTCTCAGTAGGAACAGGAATCAGCCAGCACATTGACCTTGGACTTCTCAGCCTCCAGAACTGTGGGAAATAAATGTCTGTTAAGTCCCCCAGTCTATGCTACTTTTTTATAGCAGCCTGAGTAGATGAATACATTGACACTGATAACTTATCTCACCACTTGTTTCTCTCTAAACCAGTCTGCAAAAACAGAATTAATGGAGAGAATGAGAGCAAGAAAGGCAAATGATCAATGAAGGGCTCAGAGTAAAGTTGAGACGCAATAATTCTGTTGAAATCTTCTCTAAACACAAACCGTTAGAGAAATAAACTTTCTCTGAAACTCAGAATTGCTTATGTTGACCTTGGCCTCTCCAAATACCTTAGGACATCAGAGCTGAATGCTCTAGACTGAATCCCACGGAAACAGGATTTAATAGTTTCATCCAAAGGCACAGTTAGGGCATACTCTAGTCAGCGAAAGGAACAAAAATGTCATCTGCAGCTCCTTAATTATATTTGCCCCAAGAGTTAATTTAAATTTGTTTAGTTGATTATGCAGAGAGAAAAACATAATCTCAAAATCCCAGCTTTTCAAAAGCCAGGGATCATAGAAGTCAAACCACAGATTTGGCCACTTACATCACCAATAACAGAGATTCTATAATTAGAGGTGAGCCAGCTGCAATCAGTTCTGATGCTGCAGACAGCTGGATCAAGCTGATTTCCTCTCAGTTGTGTCAAGCTAGAATGTCCCATTTTCTCTTTTAAAAGAAATCGGCAAAATAGTGTGACTCGGAATCACAGAGAATCTCTTTCCCCCACCTGAAACTCTAACAAAGTATGCTTTGTACCTATACATTTTTTTTCTAGCTTCACACATCTTCCAGATAAAACACTTTTATCTCCATGTAGCTGCTGGGTGAGATGCCTAGAAAACCTTTCAACTAGACTTCAAATTGATGGCATTAGGAATGGTTCCTCTGAACTAAGACCTAGCTCCAATCCCACACAAAAAGAACCACTTGGTTTATTTTCTCCAGCAGCAGACAGCTGAGAAACCTTAAGATTAATAACCGTGATAAGAGTCAAGATAATTATAACGTCAACAGTTTCATTATTAATGGAAAAGTAAGCATTCCAGGCTGGATGCTCTTCCTCCTAATTCTAACCCATCGGGGGTTCCCACCCAGCCGGCACTCTGTACCTCAAACTCCTTTCTTCCACTGACTACTGGAGCTGCTTCTTCTCACCAGTTTTCTGTCTTGTGACATGGCAGGTGGGCTCCACATTTGAATGTACAAGAGAAGACAAGGCAGACTGTAGCAATCAAGTATTCCTCACTCTTGTTTGCTTCCAAGATGGTATCAAAACACTAAAGGTCGGGGCTTCCCTGGTGGCACAGTGGTTGAGAGTCCACCTGCCGATGCAGGGGACATGGGTTCGTGCCCCGGTCCAGGAGGATCCCACATGCCGCGGAGCGGCTGGGCCCGTGAGCCATGGCCGCTGAGCCTGCGCGTCCGGAGCTTGTGCTCCGCAACGGGAGGGGCCACAGCAGTGAGAGGCCCGCGTACCGCAAAAAACAAAAAAAAAACAAAACAAAACAGAAAAAAACACTAAAGGTCTCCCACAGCTTAGCAATGTCTCTATTTCACAGTTGGTAGAATCAGGGTTTGTAGGAAAGCCAACAGCATTCTAAGGCGACCCAAGAATATTCGCTAAAAATATATTCTTTCCTTCCTTATTACACTGCCAATAATATATTCACCAGTTGACCACCGCAAATTAAGCAAAGCCTAAAGAAATGTACGTTGACTCCAGGACACACAAACTGCAGGAAAAATAATGAGTCTAACCCAAATCATTTAAACAGTTGACAAAATAAATGTTTAACCTTTGAGAACACAGTTCCCATTGGTTGGCCTATTATTTTTAAAGACTTTCACATAAGAGCAAATGTTTTAGTTATCTAGTCAATATGACTTTATACTGTCTCTTCCACCAGGAAAATATCTCATGTTTGCTGGTAGAACTGCATCTATGTCCTGGTTCAGATGATAGTGAATTGAATATTAGCATTGGAGGCATGTTTCTTATCATATGGGTTAGTGTTTCCTAAACTTTGTCAAGGCCAGGAGTTCCTTTTATTAATTTTCTCCATAAATCTTATATTGCACAAGGTTGTGAATCTTACAAGGTATTTTTATTAAATAACTAATTTTCCCAATTGTTCTTAAAGTCACATCTACTGTCACTGGAGGCAGGAGATGGGTCAGCTCTATTGAAATGACTTGAACTAAGAATAGGAGAGTTCACTGAGTTGCTGGGCAGACAAAAACACATCCACCCCAAACCCCAGACATCCACCCCAAATCCCTCATTTCCTACAAAATTTTTTTACCTGCTCTGTTCTAGGCTTCCCCATTATTCCCTCTTCTCCAAGCATGGCTTCTCTGGCCTTTGCATATGTTGTTTTCCTAGGGAAGAAGGACAACTCTTCATTCTTTGTATATATAAGACTTATTCCAGTGTCGCTTTTCTTGGGATCTTCCAAGCCCTCCTCCCCACCACTGCCACTCAGAATTGACTGCTTCCTTACCTTCGTTTCCCCAGAAGGTCGTTTGCATCAGTGCTATGAATATAAGACTGTGCTTATATAACTGTTTCCTACACCTGTGTGTACTCCTGAAGATCAATTTCTATGCCTTACTTACATTGTATCCCTAGAGTTTTGCACAGTAACTGACACACAGTAAGATACGCATAATATTTTCTTTAATGAATACACGAGTTAATGAACAAATGAGTTAATGTATACTATGTAACTCTGCTGCTGTTGCTTTCAAAAGTAAAATTTCCATAAGATTCTAAACCAGTGCTGAAAGTGGACAAGGTCTAAAAGATGAGCCTGTATTGCAAAACTCAAACCTTCCCCTAAATGGAAGAAAGTATTGGATTCAAGGCTTTTGTAGCTAAGAGTGTCCTGATATTTGTTTTCACATGCTGCTCCACCATTTTTCCACTTTAAAAAATCCTTTAGTTCTTAGCCAACAGGGCTACAGGGCTGAACAGGTCACATTTTGCTTTTCGTATCCATTATTCCATTTGATCCACATGTCAACCCTGTAAAGTAGCTATTATTATTTATTCTGTTTTATAGGCCTAGAAACAAAGGCTCTGAGGGGTTAAACTTTGTCCAAGGTCACAGAGTTAGTAGATGTAACATGGAGTTTCAATTTACCTCTACCTTCTTCATGGACCACGAAATATACTTCATGCACCAATTTCATTATCATTGTCACCCGATCGTATGATTGGCAAAGTGATAGGTCACAGTGCAAAGAGATAGTCCACAGAAAATAAGAGTTATTCACACACCCAGATGTGAAACTGATACCACCAGGACTGATCATTCCTGGATGACTTCCATGAATACAACGTATATAAAGTACAAGTCTGATTATGTGGGGCAAAGTACAAACACACACAAATACCCACTGAGATAAAAATATATCAAAAGCTTAAATGCAGTAGTACAGTCACTGATCATTTTAACTTTCTTCTTCAGAATTTCCACTGTTTTTCATATTTTTGCAGTAAATGTGTTGTGTGTATACAATCAGAACATGTTAGCTGAATAAAAATAAGGTACAAAATTGGGTAACTGGGGAGCACTCGTGAATAGCACAAAAGCAAATTCAATATCTAAGAAATTAGAACATAAACTCACCAGCTCATGAATGTTCAGCCTAGAGACCTAGACAAAAATAAATAAAACCACCGGCCAGAGCAAGGTCTCTTGTCTTTGCCTACTGGCAACAGATAGCACTAGTTTTTGCTGGGATTTTTGGACGTAAAAACAAGTGGACTTACACACAATCTTCAGAACTAACCTGTCTTTAAGTAGGACAGTCTCCAAATATAGCAAAAGAAGTGCCACAAATAAACAAGAAGTTCTCTATAAAGAGCACCAGTCCTGACTCTAACAAAAAAATTCATCACAATGTTATTTATAAGGGCAAAAATTTGGAATTCACCTAAATATCTAAAAATGGGATAATGATGAAAGATAAAAGGTATGCCTAGATTATGAGTTATTAAACAGTCATGAGTTGTATTTGCTAAGAATTTTAATGACTCTGGGAAATTATCAAGATATTATGCTATTTAAAAAAGCCAGGATGCAAAATTGTATATACATATAAGCTCAACTATACAAATATATTATGCACAGAAAAGAAATTTACAACTAGCAGTGATTGTTTCTACACAGGAGAGTTATGGGATAAATTTTTTAATGAATATTTTCTCTATATCCCATAGTTTTTTTTTTTTTGCTGTATGCAGGCGTCTCACTGTTGTGGCCTCTCCCGTTGCGGAGCACAGGCTCCGGACGCGCAGGCTCAGCGGCCATGGCTCATGGGCCCAGCCGCTCCGCGGCATGTGGGATCCTCCCGGACTGGGGCACGAACCCATGTCCCCCGCACCGGCAGGCGGACTCTCAACCACTGCGCCACCAGGGAAGCCCTATATCCCATAATTTTTGATGAACACTTATCAGAAGGAAAAAAATTAAAATCTTTCTTCTCTGTCTGTGTGTGTCTCTCTCTCACTCACACACACGCGCGCGCACACACACGCGCACACACACACACACACACACACACACACAACCCTAAAGGGAGAAATCCAAAGTTGGAACAGAACAGATTTAAACTGGAAGCAGACAACGTGCTGATAAGCAAATAAACCCTTGGATGAGCCAAATTAAATGATTCTGTTGTGAACACTCAAACCCTTGGCTGACCTTGGTTTTCATCTGCACAAAGCACCCAGAGCCCTGGGCTTGGAGCTAGATGGCAGATAAAAGATCTCCATCAGCCCAGCCAGTGGAATTGCTGACCCATCTTGCCAACATTCTTGACTTTTTTCCCAAACCTACTCCTCTTGTCAAGGTGCAGATTTCCACAAGCAGCAATATTCAGAGCTCTAATGCAGCAAGAAAAAAAGGATTGAACAAGGTACCTTGAAATTCACGTGATGAAAGTGAAATTGGAATTAATGAATCACATTTATGATTTATGGTTACTAATTCAGAAAGCACTTTGCACATACACTGGCTTATAACCACAATGTGAGATATGTAGGCATACATTATGTATCATTACTTCACAAACGTACTTACTTTTTGTAAGAACTCACAACTTTTTTTCTTTTTTAAGTATAGTTGATGTACAGTATTATGTTATAGGTATACAATATAGTGATTCAGTTTTTAAAGGTTATACTCCATTTACAGTTATTATAAGATATTGACTATATTCCTCATGTTATATAATACATCCTTCTAGCTTATGTTATACACAGTAGTTTGTACCTCCTAATCCCCCCTCTATTGCCCCTCCCCCTTCCCTTTCCCCACTGATCACTGTTAGTTTGTTCTCTGTATTTGTGAGCCTGCTTCTTTTTTGTTATATTCACTAGTTTTTTGTATTTTTTTAAGAGTCCACATATAAGTGATATTGTACAGTTTTTTCCTCTGACTTATTTCACTTAGCATAATGCCCTCCAAGCCTACCCATGAGGAACTCACAACTTTTCTAAGGGCCAGAGCCTCATTTGAACTCTAGGGTTTCAAATTCAATCCTGTGCTCTTTCACTAAAGCATGATGTTATTCCTCAAAAACAGTCTTAGTGCCTCCACTTACCTTGTTCATCTTAAGAAAAGAGATACTATGTCACGTACAATTTCCCTAAGATTCTTAAGATAATTACAACAGTGTTAAGGGGTTGCTCCTGATATCATGCTGGATCACAATTTTATGCAAGTTTTTGGGGGGATGAATGGGCTGCATATCCATCAGGCAGTGTGCTTATTTCGCCAAATGTTTATGAGTCCTGAGTTCCATTAAGCTTGGAAGTCGTGCCCCCTGTATTAGGCAGAACTTACAAGTTGGAAGTGACACAGACCCAACTTAAACTAGCTGAGGCTAAACGGAATTAACAGGCTCATCCATGAAATTACCAGAAGGAAAGAGGTGCAGTTGGGCCTGCAAAACAACTGGAATCAAGGCCTTGACCACAAGCAATACCCTCTCCCTCTCTCATCTCTGCTTTTCCAGGAATATTAGCTTCATTCTTTCAGACTGATTTCTTTGGCCTAGATCCTGACCACTGGGAACTACTGCATCTTAAAGGTCCCACCCTATGACTTCATTTAACCTTAATTACTTCCTTAGTCCCTCCATCTCCAAAAATAGCCACACTGGGTGGTTAGGGCTTCAACATATAAATTTGGGGGGGATGCAAACATTCATTCTATAACAGGGTGGGCCAGTAATTTTCTAATAAAGAAGGTTGCTACTTCCAGAATAGGGGAACAGTGCTTGACAGACAAAGCAATAGATGGTCTGGTGCCTGCTGTCAAGACGTGGATTAAATGTGGAAACGTATATTTTACCAACCAACTGAGACGGAGTGGGGCTAATTTTCTCTAATGAAAAATGTGGAGACTGACAAGCATGTACTGCTCTACTTCCGAGCTGAGAGAGGATGTTTACACTGGCCAAGGAGCCCCTCAAAATGTTGTATTGGAATTGCTGGATCACATGATGGCTCTAAACAGACTCACAGAGAAAGCAAACTTGTGGTACCAAAGCAGAGAGGGAAAGGGGAAGGGACAAATTAAGGGTATGGTATTAACAGACACAAACTACTATGTATAAAACAGGATATACTGCATGGCACAGGGAATTATAGCCATTATCTTGTAATAACCTATAGTGAAGTATAATCTGCAAAAATACTGAATCACTATGCTGTACACCTGAAACTAGTATAATATTGGAAATCAAATATACTTCAATATAAAATGGGAAAAAAGTTGTATTGGTTCTTCTTTAGTACACACAAGAAAAGGTGGTTGAGACCCCAAATTCTACACCACAGATTAGAGCCAAAATATTGTTAGCCGGGAAAACAGTTAAAGAAACAGATACCCACCTGTGCAATTAAAAACGTAACTGTCAGGAAAGCCAGAAAATATTCAAATTGTGCACTCTGGCATCTCCTCCAAAATAAACCAGTTGCAAAATATAATATAACTGAAGAATTAAAACTTGCTGTATAGAAATGTCAACTAAAACACAGTTAAATGTCAGGGTAAATCTCACCCTCCCAAAATAAAAATCTTTGGTATTAAAATATTTGATCTGAATTCCTTCTTTTTCCTCAGCAGTAATTACAGAGCCAGTTTGGTTACCTAGTAGAGCACTGCTGGTTCATGATAATAAAATTATGACAGCTGACTAGTGAGCAGCTTCTGATTCTCAGTGTTTGGAGTACTGAGTTTGATCTGTGAAACTGAGAAAATGAACCCCTCCGACCAGGCAGTCGTCAAGACCTTAGCTTCACACATCCGGTACCTGTTCCCAGTGGCCAACGATGCTACCCAAATTCAGTTCTTCCTATTTCCATTTATTAAACCTGAGGGTTTCTTAAGTGATAAGAAAATTGTAATAACATTTAAATTTGACTTAAAAGAATGTGAAAGTCTTTTCAGGTCACTCTAAACCGGCCACCATTTATTTTAAAACAGGCACTTGGATGACCCACGTTTGCTGTGACATAATGAAGATGGACCTGTTTAAGCTCAAATAAATCACTGATAAAAGGGGAAGGAATAGACTTTCCATTGAGGCATCCAGGGCAGAGTTTTAAACAGGCTTTGAATGGCAACAGGTCAGAACAGAGTTTATGGGGTTCCTGGGGGGAGGTTTGGCAGTGCTGCAAGGCATACAGGATCCTAGTTCCCCTACTGGGGATGGAACCTGTGACCCCTGCCGCGGAAGCATGGAGTCTTAACCATTGGCACCAGGAAGTCCCCAGAACAGAGTTTTAAAGCTTTGGTCCACCTTACTTCTCTCAGCTCCTGGCCTGAGAGTGAGTAATAGACTCTGGGAGAGTTAGGCTATATATTTAAAATGTTGTGTTTATTTTTCCCAGGCAAAAAATAAATCATACTGAGATGATGGTAAGTAGAGAGGGCAACCCGGCACAATAAATGGTGCTGACATCAAAATTAGATACACAGGTCACTGGAATCACATGAGCCCAGGAGGCATCACTTATGTTATAGCCTGTGTGGATGACACACCCTGGAAGTTCTCTAATGTGGTGGCCCTGGGACGGAAATTCTCTGGAATTTTTTCCTAAGCTACCATATACACCACCATCATCGGTTCTTAGATATATTTTGTGAGAGATTTTTCATTTAGAAGTCCAAAGCCCTATTCATTGCATCATGGAACCACCTTGAGAAATTTTTCATTTAAAGTAATGCATCTTATGCTAAAAAATGTTCCTACACTGGTTCTTTGATTCTTAAGATTACTTGGAGGGAGAAAAATTTTGTTCTGGTCTGGTATAGTCCCTAATAAGGATATCAATCATCAGTAAAAGAATATATATCCAAGTGAGGAAATAACTATTAACAAAATCGATTGCTGTGTGGTTTGTTAGGTCTTTTATATCCACAGACTATTTGTATTTAATAATAAGCATATGCTTTGGTTGTTTCTATAAGCTATGAACTTCAAAATTAATTCTTCTGATCAATATATATGCAATTTATTTAATATGATTTTTAATTGGCTAGGAAGAAAAGGAAAGGGAAATTTCCACTGAGAAGCTACTATAGTTTATGCGTTATGCTATTCATAATTACATACATTTTTCTCGTTTAATTCTCACTGCAAGCTTATAGAGTTAGAATTATAATACTCATTTTTACAGATGAGAAAAGAATGAAAGCAAGGGTAAAACAAAAGTAAGAGAGAAAAAAACTAGAATTATTTACTTCTCTTGTAATACTGCATTCAGAAGATATTAAAACTTAAAAACCTTTTGTTCACGTTTTCAAAAATGATGAATTACACATTAAAGATGAAGTATTCCATATTCCCTATGGAACATATTCCCTATGTTCCACAGGGAATCAATCTTCTTGTTCCCCTTGATTCTAGGTGAGCCCTGCAAGACCACTGCTAACTTCAAAATTCAGTTCTCCAGAGAAAAATAACTCTGCTGCAGGAAATTGAAATAAATAAAAGTTGAACACTCTTATGTAATCATAAGAAAAAACAATGAACCGTTCAGGAGAAAGAAGCAAATGATGTAACTAAGAGGAGACCCGTGAAGGCAGCATGGGCAGAAAGGAAAACTTCCCATTCCCCCCACTTCTAGTACAGGTCTTGTCTGTGGCTCCTACCTCTATAATCACACTCCTTCAGCCATGATTTTAAAAATTAATTAAGGAAAAATATATGATCAATTTTTAATAATTAAGGAAGAATGGGAGTTTAGAAAGCCAGTAACATTATAACACTGAGAAGGGAAAGAAAAAGAAAAAGGAATAAAATACAGATTAAAATGGGAGACTAAAAAGCCTAACAAAGGCAAAAGATTAACAGTCAAAAATAATAAAAGAAAATAAATGACATTTAAAATAAAGTATAAAAGGCTAGAGGTCAATGAGATTAAAGACTAAAAACCTAAAAGCAAAAGAGATAAAGGATAAAAATCCATGAAATAAAATTTTAGACAAAACCCATATAAATATAGGAGATTAAAGATTAAGGGCAGGAATTAGGAGATAAAAAAGTAAAAAATACATGGAGGGCTTCCCTGGTGGCACAGTGGTTAAGAATCTGCCTGCCAATGCAGCGGACACGGGTTCGAGCCCTGGCCTGGGAAGATCCCACATGCCGCAGAGCAACTAAGCCTGTGTGCCACAACTACTGAGCCTGCGCGCCCAGAGCCCGTGCTCCACAACAAGAGAAGCCACTGCAATGAGAAGCCCGTGCACCACAACGAAGAGTGGCCCCTGCTCGCTGCAACCAGAGAAGAACCTGTGCACAGCAACGAGGACCCAATGCAGCCAAAAATAAAATAAATTAAATAAATTTTAAAAATATATATATATGGAAAAACATCACTATAAAGGGATTAAGGGAAATGATGTGTAAACGTCTGAAAATGAAAAGTTGAAGTTTAGAAAAATCATTGGAAAGAAATGGTAGAGCGTGAGAGTGTACCTAGTGGAGGGTGATGTGGAAACTGTCAGCAGCTCTTGGGCTGAGCCTTTTTGCCCTCATAAGGAGCTTCCCTTTAAGTGGGGTGGTCTTTGCAGGTAGGCTGGAGATATCTTGCAAACATATTCCTTGAGTCATCCTAAAGCATAAAAAAGAAACCTATAGCACATTGACCTCTAGACACTTCCAAGCCAAGCCCCAAAGAGAGGTTAATGTTCTTCAAAAGACAAAGGCTGGGCACTTCCCTGATGGTCCATGGGTAAGTCTCCACGTCCCCAATGCAGGGGGCCCAGGTCTGACCCCTGGTCAGGGAACTACATCCCGCATGCATGACGCAACTAACAGTTCACATGCCGCAACTAAAACCCAGTGCAACCTAAATAAATAAATAAAAATAAATCTTAAAAGAAAAGAAGACAAAGGCCGGAGGAGAAATGACCAAAGCATATTTTTAAAAAGAGGTCATAGAGAAAGGGTGAATATAGATTTTTTTTAACCAAACCTCTGTATACCATCCTTGCAAAGAAGCAAAATTAAGACAAGTTATGAGAAGGCATTTTCACACAGAGGTTAACAAACATGGAACTCATAGCTCAAAAAATTAGTATAAATAATATTTAAATATTTAGTTGTCAAAAAGATGTGGAAGATGTAAAGTTTTCAGAGTGGAATGTAAAAGAATTGGAAGACATGCCTATGTTCCAGCTCTGTCATTAGCTGGCTTTGTGAACTTCGGTAAAGCATTTTATATTCTTGTATCTTACTTTACTTATACATCTGCAAGAGGAATAAAAAGGGTTGGATTTGATATTCTCTAAAACTAACATTTGAGACTAATATTTAGAAAATGAGTTTTTGTCATACACTGAATATTGGACTGAAGGGTCATGGATCTAGGTCTATTAACAGGGACTGAAAATATAATTCTTAGAAAGGCTGGAAGGTTGAGTAAATGGAAGCATGTTGTGTTTTTATTTTCATTCACCTCAAAGTATTTTCTAAATTCTCTTGTGATTTCTTTTCTGACCCATTTGTTATTTAGGAGTGTATTATTTAATTTCCACATATCTGTGAATTTCCAAAATTTCCTTTTGTTATAGATTTCTAATATTATTCTTTGGTGATCAGAAAATGTAGTTTATATGATTTTAGTCCTTTTAAATTTATTGACACTTGTTTTATAGTGTAACATACCTATCCTGAAGAATATTTTGTATGTACCTAAGAGTAATGCGTATTCTGCTATTGTTGGGCTCTATAGATATCTGTTAAGCCTAATAGGTTTATAGTATTTTCAAGTGTCCTGTTTCCTTGTCAATCTTCTGCCTAGTTGTCCTATCTGTTATTGAAAGTGGGATACTGAAGTCTCCAACTGTTACTGTTCATCTTTTTCTCCCTTCAATTCTGTCAGTTTTCACTTCCTCTATTTTGAGGCTTTGTTGTGAGTTACATGTATGTTTATAATTGTTATACCTTCTTGATGGATTGACCCATTTATCATTATAAAATGTCTTCCTTTGTTCCCCAGTAACAGTTTTTATCTCAAATTCTATCTATTTTGTCTGTTCATTTGTGCCAGTTGTCTATTTTATCTTTTCAATGATAAAATATATAATACAAAATTGCTCAAGGGAATTCTCAAAGTGGAAAGAAGTAAGGGCAGAGGTCACATTTCTGCATGGGGACATATAAGGCTTGAATAGACAAAAGCTATAGTTTAAAAAATGTTTTCAGTGTTATGCTTGGGTAAATGTTTACGAACAGAATGGCTGGATCCTACAGTAGATATACTTTTAATTTATGAGGTAGTTGTCACAAGGCATTCCAAAGTGCTTCTACCATTTTTCATCCTGACCAGCAGTGTGTGAGAGTTTGAGTTTCTCCGCATCTTCAACAACACTTGTTATGGTCAGTCTTTTCAATTTTAGCCATTCTAGTGAAAGTATAATAGTATCTTATTGTGGATTTAATTTGCATTTCCTTAATGCCTAATGATGTTAATATTCCTTCATGTGCTTATTTGCTGACTTTATATCTTCAAAGGTGAAGTGTATGTTCAAATCTTTTGCCCATTAAGAAAAATTCTGGATAAAGTCATTTTCAGATATATGATATGGAAATATTTCCTCCCAATGTATGGCTTGCTACTTCATTATCCTATAAGAGTCTTTCAAGGAATAGCAAAAATCAGAAGTTTAAAATGTTGATAAAGTCCAATTTATCAATTTTTTTATGGATTTTTTTTTTCCTCTCTCCTCTCTCTCTGGAACTCAATTACCTGTATGTTAGTTTTCTTGGTATTTTTCCATATATTACAATGGTTCTCCTCTTAAAAAAAAAAAAGGTTAGTTTCTATTGTCTTGTCTTTGTCAATGATATTTTTCTTCAGCTGTTAACCCATCTACTGAATTTTTCATTTCAGTTATTTTATTTTTCATTTCTATAATTTTAATTTGCTTCTTTTTTATTGTTTGCATTTTTCAGTTGATACTCTACATTTGTTTGCCTTTTTTTAATACTCTTAAACATGTTTACAATAGTTGTTTCAAGGACCTTGAAGCTAATTTCAACATGTGTATCATTTCTGATTCAATTACCTGTTTTTCCTCTTGAGTATGCATCCCATTTTAATAGTCTTTGTGTATGTAGGAATTTTTTCTTCTACGGGAGACACTGTAGATGCTACACTGCTTACAGTAATTATGGAGATGCAAACAATTCTGACATCAGCAAGATGGCAGAAGAGAAAGACCCAGGCTTTGTTTTCCTATGGAGACACCAAATTAGCAATACTATGTGGGACAAATTGCTTTTTTGAGACTTCCTGGAACCAGTGAAGAGACTTCAGTACCCCAGGTGAACACAAAGCCAAGAAGAGCTGCATCAAAGTGAACAGGAAAGTTTACTGCATGTGTCCACCATATCCCTTTCCTTCCCTGGTACAATGTGGTGTGATTGATGAAAAAACTCCCAATTCTCAACTTCTCCCTCAGGAGTAAATGGGGAGAGTGAAAAGTGAGTCAAACATTCGGGATTTGGGGAGAGATGCCCAAGGGACTGGTTTCTGAATCGTCTTACTTAGAGGGCTGAAGGAAATGGAAATATACTTTCGATGACAGGTTGGGGGCTGCTGAGAACAAAGATGAGCATTATAGCTTATGATGGCACCAGAGAGACTATAATACTGCAGACAGACATCCAGGTGAGCCAGAGATTACAGGTTTATACTGGGGTTCTCCTGAGAAACAGAAGTAATTGGATATACAGATATACAGATATAGATATAAAGATAGTTATTATAAGAAATTGGCTTGCACAATTACTGAGGCTGATAAATCTGAAGATCTACAGGGTAGATCCAAGGGAGCTGCTGGTGACCCAGGAGAGCTGATGGTGTGATTCCAGTCTGAAAGCCGAGAGGCTTGAGACCCAGGAAAAGCTGGTGTTTCCGTTAGAATCCAAAGGGAGGAAAAAGCCCATGTCCAAATTTGAAGGCAGTCAGGCCAGAGAAATTCTCTCTTACTAGGGGGAGGATCAGGCTTTTTGTTCTATTTAGGGGTTCAGCTGATTGCATGCATCCCACTCACATAGAGAAGTCAATCTTCTTTACTCAATCTACTGACTTAAATGTTCATTTCATCCATAAAACCCTCTCAGAAATACCATAATATAACTATGCACTCTGTCAAGGTGACACATAAAATTAACCATCACGGTGTTCTCTGGGAAGCAAACAAGGAAGTCTGTTAAATGATGTAATTAAACACATAAGTCCAAAAAGGATATATACCTGAACATATTTAAGATAATCTCTAACTGGGCTGATGGAAGGTCTTCTCCCATATGAAACCAGTCCATAAAGACTGGGAGAAGTGGCTGTGTTTTCAAATGCCCAAATATCACAAAGCATACAAAGAAACAGGGATATACGGCTCAACCAGAATATCAAAATGAATCTCCAGAGACTAAACCTGAAGAAATAGAGATTCACGAATTACCTGACAAAGAATTAAAAATAACCACCTTAAAGATGCTCAATGAGCCAAAAGAACACAGATGGAAAACTAAACAAAATTGGGACAACAGTGCAAAAACAAAATAAGTATATTAACAAAGAGATAAAAGCTGTTAAACAGAACCAAACAGAAATTCTAGATCTGAGGAATACCATCATTGCACTGAAAAATTCTCTAGAAGGTTTCAACAGAAGACTAAACCAAGCAGAAGAAGGAATCAGCAAACATTAAGAGAAGTCCTTTGTAATTAGAGTCAGAGAGGCAAAAGAAAGAAGAATGAAGAAAAGTTAAAAGAGCCTAAGAAACTTATGAGGTGTCTTCAAGCAGACCAATAAACACATCATGGGAGTCACATAATGAGAAGAAAGAGACAAAAGGGAAAAAAGTCTATTTGTAGAAATAATGACCCCCAAACTTCTTAAATTTGAGGACAGAAATGTACAAATTCAACAGGCTAACACACTCCAGCTAGGATAAACCCAAAGAAATGTATATCAGGACACTTTCAAATGTCTTTCAAACTTTCAAATGTCATAGACAAAACGAGAATGTTGAATGCAGCAGGAGAAAAGTAACTCATTAATATAAGGGAGTTGCTATAAGATTATAAGCAGATTTCTCAGCAGAAGTCTTGCAGGCCAGAAGGGAGTGGGATATTATATTTAAAATACTAGGAGGAAAAAAAACAACTGTGAACCAATAATACTGTATCAGGCAAAACCATTCTTCAAAAATGAAGGAGAAATGAAGACTTTCCAAGATAAAAGGTGAGGGAGATCATCACCACTAGACATGCACTTGAAGGAGCCCTTCAATTTGAAACAGAAGGATGCTATATAACAAAATTAAGCCATATGAAAACATAAAGCTCTCTGCTAAAGACAAATATTAGACATATATAGAATCCTACAGGGTTTTAATGTTGGTGCATAAATCACTCTTAATTCTGATATAGAATTTAAAAGACAAAAGCATAAAAAATAACTATAAACCTATGTTAATGGATTCATAATAAAAAAACGATGTAATTTGTGACATCAATAACATAAAGTGAGAGAAGCAGAGATGTGAAGGAATCGAGTTTTGTATGTGTTTGAAAATAAGTTATCACTTTAGGATAGATCGTTATAACTTTAAGTTATCACTTAAAACTTAAAGTTATAACTTTAAGATGTTATATGTACCTCCACAGTATGTATACAAGAAAATACCTACAGAAGTATGTCACTGCAAAAAAAATCAACAAAACACAAAAGAAGGAAGTGAGGGAGAAAAAGAGAAACAAAATAGCTACAAGACATACAGAAAACAATTAACAAAATGGCAACAGTAAGTCCTTGCCTATGAATAATTACTTAAAATATAAATGGATTTGGGCTTCCCTGGTGGCGCAGTGGTTGGGAGTCCGCCTGCTGATGCGGGGGACGCAGGTTCGTGTCCCGGTCCGGGAGTATCCCACGTGCCGTGGAGCGGCTGGGCCCGTGGGCCATGGCCGCTGGGCCTGCGCGTCCGGAGTCTGTGCTCCGCGGCGGGAGGGGCCACGGCAGTGAGAGGCCCGCGTACCACAAAAAAAAAAAAAAAAAATTACTTAAAATATAAATGGATTTGGGCTTCCCTGGTGGCGCAGTGGTTGAGGGTCTGCCTGCCGATGCAGGGGGCGCAGGTCTGTGCCCTGGTCCGGAAAGATCCCACATGCCGTGGAACGGCTGGGCCCATGAGCCATGGCTGCTGAGCCTGCGCATCCGGAGCCTGTGCTCCGCAACGGGAGAGGCCACAGCAGTGAGAGGCCTGGTACTGCAAAAAATAAAAATAAAAAATAAAAAAAAAAAAAAAAAAAAAAAAATATATATATATATATATATATAAAAATAAATGGATTAAACTCCCCAATCAAAATATATAGATGGACTGAATGGTTAAAAAACTAAGACCCAATTATATGTTACCTACAAGAGACTCACTTTAGATCTCAGGACACACATAGGCTGAAAGTGAGAGGATGGAAATACAAATTCCAAGAAAATGATAACCAAATGACAGCAAAACTGGTCATACTTATATAAAATAGACTTTAACTCAAAAATAGCCACAAGGGCTTCCCTCGTGGCGCAGTGGTTGAGAGTCCGCCTGCCGATGCAGGGGACGCGGGTTCGTGCCCCGGTCCGGGAAGATCCCACATGCAGCGGAGCGGCTGGGCCCGTGAGCCGTGGCCCCTGAGCCTGCGCGTCCGGAGCCTGTGCTCCGCGACGGGAGAGGCCACAACAGTGAGAGGCCCGCGTATCGCAAAAAAAAAAAAAAAAAAAAAAAAAAAAAATAGCCACAAGACACAATAAAAGACATTATATAATGATTAAAAGGTCAGTTCGCCAGGAAGATATAACAATTATAAATATAAAAGCACCTAACATCAGAGCTCCTAAATATATGAAGCAAACTGACAGAATCAAAGGGAGAAATAGACATCAACACAATAATAGTAGTAGACTTCAGTAACCCACTTTCAATAATGGATAGAACAATCAGACAAAAGTCTAATTAGGAAACAGGCAACTTGAACATTATAGACCAATTAGACTCAACAGACATATACAGAACACTCCACCCACAGTAGCAGAATACACATTTTCTCAAGCACATATGGAACATTCTACAGGACAGACCATACACTAGGCCACAAAACAGGTTTTAACAAATTTAAGATTGTAATTATATAAAGTAGGTTTCCAATCACAATGGAATGAAACTAGAAATCAATAACAAGAAAGAAAATAGAAAAATCTACAAATATGGAAATTAAACAACACAATATTAAACAACCAATGAGTCAAAGAAGAAATCACAAGAGAAATTATAGCGTATCTTGAGACAAATGAAAATGAAAACATGACATACTAAAACTTAAGAGCTGCAGCAAAAGCAGCACTAAGAGCTAAGTTTATAATGGTGCATGATTATATTAAAAAAAGAAGAAAGATCTCAAGTCAAAAGCCTAACTTTATATTGCAAGGATCTAGAAAAAGAATAAACTAAACCCAAGGTTAGCAGAAGGAAGGAAATAATAAAGATGAGAGCAGAAATAAATGAGGTAGAAAACAGAAAAAAATCAACAAAACTAATTCCTTTTCAGATCAATTAAATTAACAAAACCTTAGGTAGATTAACTATGGAAAAGAGAGAGAAGATTCAAATAACTAAAATTAAAAATGAAAGAGAAGACATTATAACTGATACCACAGAAATAAAAAGGATTATAAGAAAATACTATGAACTGTATAACAATAAATTAAATAAACTAGAAAAAATGGACAAATTCATGACACCATACAACCTAATAAGATGTAATCATGAAGAAATAAAAAGTTGGAACAGCCCATAAACAGTAAAGAGATTGAAACAGTAATCAAAAAATTCCCAACAAAGAAAACCTCAGGTCCAAATGCCTTCTCTGCAGAATTCTACCACAGAGAATTAACACAAATTCTCTTCAAGCTCTTCCCAAAAACGGAGGATGAGGGAATACTTCCAAACTAATTTTATAAGCCCAGCATTACTCTGATACTAAAGCCAGACAAAGATACTACATGAAAAAAAAACTAAAAACCAATGCCACTGATGAATACTGATGTAAAAATTCCCAACAAAGTATGAGTAAACAGAATTCACCAGCACATTAAAAGGATTATACACCTTGACCAATTAGTATTTATTTCTGGGATATAAGGATTGTTCAACACACAACAATCAATCAATGTAATATACCACATTAACATAATGAAGGATAAAAACCACAAGATCATCTGAATAGATGCAGAGAAAGAATCTGACAAAACTTAACAACATTTCAAGATTTAAAAAAAAAAGAATGCAATAAAATTACCTAAACATAATAAAGACCCTATATGAAAGACCCACAGCTAACACTATATTCTACTGCGGAAGACTGAAAGGTTTTCCTATAAGATCAGGAACAAGGCAAACACACTGTCTTAGTGTGTTCAGGCTGCTATAACAGAATACCATAGATTGGGTGGCTTATAAAGAACAATAGTTTACTTCTCGTAGTTCTGAACGCTGGAAAGTCTAAGATCAAGGCACCAGCAAATTCGGTGTCTCATGAGAGCCCAGCTTCTGGTTCATAGATGGCAGTCTTTTCACTGTATCCTCACACAACAAAAGAGGTGAAGGATCCCTCTAGGGCCTCATTTATAAGGGCACTAATCCCATTCAGGAGAACTCATGACCTAATCACCTCCTAAAGGCCAAAATGTAAATACTCTCACATTGGGGATTAGGTTTCAACACATGCATTTTGAGGAGACACAAACATTCAGTCTATAGCAGATTCCCTCTCTGGACACTTCTATTTAACATATCACTAGAAGTCCAATCCAAAGCATTAGGTAAGAAAAAAAAAAGACATCTAAATTGGAAAGAAAACATAAAGTTATTTCTATTCACATAGGACATGATCTTATATATAGATAACCCTATATATTCCACCCAAAAAACTATTAGAGCTAATAAACAAATTCTATAAAGTTGCAGGATATAAAATCAACATACAAAAATCCATTATGTTTCTATACACTAACAATGAACAATCTGAAAAGAAAACTAAGAAAACAATCTCATTTAAAATATCATCAAAAAGAATGAAACACTTAGGAATAAATTTAAAGAATCAAAAGATATATACATTGAAAACGACAAAACATTGCTGAAAGAAATTAACTAAAACTCAAATAAATGAAAACACATTCCAAGTACATGGATAGGAAGGCTTAATGTTAGTAAAATATCCATGGTTTCTAAAGTGATCTACAGGTTTAATGCAATACCTAGCAAAATCCCAGAAGTGCTTTTTGCAGAAATAGAAAAAAAAAAGCCAAAAATTCATATGGTACATCAAGGCACCCCCAATAGTCAAAGCAATTTTGAACAAGAACAACAAAACTGGAGGCCTTATAATTCCTTATTTCAAAGCATATTACAAAGCTACAGAAATTAACAGTATAGTACTGGCATAAATACATATATATAGACCAACAGAGCACAATAAAGAACCCAGTGACAAATCCTTAGGTATATGGTTGAAAGATTTTAGACAAGGGTGCCAAGATCACACAATAGGGAAAAACCGTTTTTTCTCTGTTGGGAAAACAGGATATCCACATGCCAAAGCATGAACTTGGATTCTTACCATACACCATACACAAAAATTAACTCAAAAGCTATTAAGTATCTAAACATAAGACATAAAACTATAAAATTTCTAGAAGAAAACAGGAGAAAAACTTCATGACCTGGATTTGGCAATTATTTCTTGGCTATGACTACAAAAGCACACACAACAAAAGCAAAAACAGACAAATGGAACTATGTTGAACTTAAAAACATCTATGCATTAAAGGAAATAATCAGAGTGAAAAGGCAACCAGTGCAATGGGAGAAAATATTTGTGAATCACAAAGCTGATAAAGAGTTAATCTCCAGAAAATATAAAGAACTCCTTAATAATTCTAATCATCAATTACAATGTGCAATTGTAATTTCCAATACAACCAAGCAATCCCCAGGCACCAGCTGGGTGTCCTACAATAAAACTCAATTCTGGCACTGTCTACCTGGAGAGAGGATCAGATTCCACAGGTAAAGAGTTCAGTCCCACAAAACTGCCCTTCACTTCAGGTGCCAAGAACAAGCCTAGGCTTCTACCTGTACTTCTGACTGACCGGCTGTAGGTTGGCGGTTCCAGTGACCCCTTCCTTGGGTTCAATCAGTTTGCTAGAGTGCCTCCTAAAACTCAGGAAACTAGTTTACTAATGAGTGGTTTATTATAAAAGAATATGACTCAGGAACAGCCAGATGGAAGAGATGCAAAAAGCAAGGTCCCTCAAAAAATTAAAAATAGACGTGCCATATGATCCAGCAATTCTGCTTCTGGGTACGTATCCAAAAGAACTGAAAGCATCATCTTGAAGAGGTATTTGCACACCCATGTTCACTGCAGCATTATTCACAACAGCCAAGAGGTTGAAGCAACCCAGAGGTCCATCACAGAATGAATGGATAAAGTAAATATGTATTTCGAGGGTTTGGGCCAAGATGGTGAAGTAGAAAGACACTGAGCTCACCTCCACTCTCGAGCACACCAAAACCACAACTATCTGCAGAACAAATCTGCAGAACAATATCTATGAAAAGACCAAAAGATACCAGAAAATACCTTCTACCACTAAAGATATAATGAAGGTACCACAATGAGATGGGTAGGAGGGGTAGATTCATGATATAATTAAATCTCATACCCCTGGGTGGGTGACCCATGAATTGGAGGATAATTATAATACAGAGGTTCTCCCACAGGAGTGAGACTTCTGAGCCCCACATCAGGCTCCCCAGCCCAGGGGTCCTGCACCAGGAAGAGGAGCCCCAGAGCATCTGGCTTTGAAGGACAGTGGAGCTTTATTTTAGGAGTCCCAAAGGACTGCAGGAAATAGGGACTTCACTCTTAGAGGGCATACACAAAATCTCACACACTCTGGGACCCAGGGCAAAAGCAATAATTTGATAGGAAACTGGGCCAGACCTACCTGCTGGTCTTGGAGAGTCTCCTGGAGAGGCAGGGGGTGGCTGTGGCTCACCCTGAGGAAATAAGACACTGGCAGCAGCCACATTTGGGAACTCATCCTACCACATGGAAGCCAGTGATGACAGGCACAATTAGCTCATTAGCGCCAAAACCTGTCCCCACCCAATAGCCTGTATGTGCCACTGCTGGGATGCCTCAGGCCAAACAACTAAATATTAAAAGCAGCAAGGGAAAAGCAACAAATAACACACAAGAGAACTCACATAGGCTATCAGTTGATCTTTCAGCAGAAGCTCTGCAGGCCAAAAGGCAGTGGCATGATATTTATATTCAAAGTGATGAAAAGGAAAAACTTACAAACAAGAATACTCTACCCAGCAAGGCACTCATTCAGATTTGATGGAGAGATCAAAAGCTTTACAGATAAGCAAAAGTTAATAAAAGAGTTCAGCACCACCAAAACAGCTTCACAACAAAACTTAAAGGAACTTCTCTAGGCAAAAAAAAAAAAAAAAAAGGCCACAACTAGAAACAAAAAAATTACGAAATGCAGAAGCTGACTGGAAAAAGCAAACATACCGTAACAGTAGGAAATCACCCAAACACAAAGCTAGCAGGGAAGTTAAAAGACAAAAGTAGTAAAATCATCTATAACCACAATAAGCAGTTAAAGGATACACAAAACAATTAAATGTAAAATATGACATCAAAAACAGTAATCGTGAGAGGAGGAGAGTACAAGTGCAGGGCTTTAAAAATTCACTTGAAATGAAGACATCAACAACTTAAAACAATCATATATATATATATATATGTACATACATATATACATATATATATATATATATATAGAGAGAGAGAGAGAGAGAGAGAGAGAGAGAGAGAGAGAGAGGGAGACTGTTATACAAAAACCTCATGGTAACCACAAACCAAATATCTATAATAGATATACACATAAAAAAGAAAAAGGAATCCAAATATAACAGTAAAGTTGGTCACCAAATCACAAGAGAACAAAAGAAGATTTTTAAAAGACTGACAAAAACAAATATAAAACAATTTTAAAAAGGCAATAAGATATACATATCAATAATTACCTTAAATGTGAACAGACTAAATGCTTCAACCAAAAGACATAAAGTGGCTGAATGGATACAGAAACAAGATCTGTATGTATTCTACCTACAAGAGACTGACTTCAGATCTAGAGACACACACAGATTGAAAGTGAGGGGATGGAAAAAGACTTTAAATAAAAAATGTTACAAGAGACAAAGAAGGACATGAGATGATCAAGGGATCAGTCCAAGAAGATATAACAACTGTAAATATATATGCACCCGATATAGGATAAGACAAATATTAATGGACATCAAAGGAGAAAGTGACAATAACACAATAATAGTAGGGGACTTTAACACCCCACTAACATCAGGGGATAGATCATCCAGACAGAAAATCAATGAGGAAGCACTGGCATTTCATGGTAAATTAGACAAGACGGACTTAATTTATATATAGGGAGCATTCCATCAGAATACACACTCTTTTTGAGTGCACATGGAATATTCTCAAGGATAGATCACATCATAGGACACAAAACAAGCCTTGGTAAATTTAAGAAAACTGAAATCTTATCAAGCATCTTTTCCAACCACAATGCTATGAGACTAGAAATCAACTACAAGAAAAAATTTGCAAAAATCATAAACACATGGAGGCTAACCAATATGCTACTAAACAATCAATGGATCACTTAAGAAATCAAGGTGGAAATAAAGAACTACCTAGAGACAAATGAAAATGAAAACATGATGATACAAAATATATGGGACATGGCAAAAGCAGTTCAAACAGGGAAGTTTATAGTGATAGAAGCTAACTTCAGGAAATGAGAAAAATCTCAAATAAACAACCCTACTGGGGCTTCCCTGGTGGCGCAGTGGTTGAGACTACGCCTGCCGATGCAGGGGACGCAGGTTCGTGTACCAGTTTGGGAGGATCCCACATGCTGCGGAGCAGCTGGGCCCGTGGGCCATGGCTGCTGGGTCTGCGTGTCTGGAGCCTGTACTCCGTGACAGGAGAGGCCACAGCAGTGAGAGGCCCACATACAGCAAAAAAACAAAACAACAACAACAAAAAAAACCCTACCTTACACCTAAAGGAACTAGAGAAAGAAGAACAAACAGAACCTAAAGTTAGTAGAAGAAATCATAAAGATCAGAGCAGAAATAGATGAAATGGAGACCAAAGAAAACAACAGAAAAGATCAATGAAACTAAAACCTGGTTCTTTGAAAATATAAACAAAATTGATAAACCTTTAGCCAGACTCATTAAGAAAAAAAATCAATGAAATTAGAAATGAAAAAGAGAAGTTACAACCAACAGCACAGAAACATAAAGGATCATAAGAGACTACTACGAACAACTATACACCAATTAAATGGACAACTTAGAAGAAATGGAAAAATTCTTAGAAAGGTACAATCTCCCAAGAGTGAACCAGGAAGAAATAGAAAATATGAACAGATCGATTACCAGTACTGAAATTGAATCAGTACTTTTTTTTTTTTTTTTTTTTTTTTGTGGTACGCGGGCCTCTCACTGTTGTGGCCTCTCCCGTTGCGGAGCACAGGCTCCGGACATGCAGGCTCAGCGGCCATGGCTCATGCGCCTAGCCGCTCCACAGCATGTGGGATCTTCCTGGACCAGGGCACGAACTCGTGTCCCCTGCATCGGCAGGCGGACTCTCAACCACTGTGCCACCAGGGAAGCCCTGAATCAGTAATTTTAAAACTCCCAACAAACCAAAGTCCAGGACCAAATGGCTTCTCAGGTGAAGTTTACCAAATATTTACAGAAGAGTTATCCCCTATCCTTCTCAAACTATTCCAAAAAATTGCAGACGAAGGAACACTTCCAAACTCATTCTATGAGGCCAGCATCACCCGATACCAAAACCAGACAAAGATACCATACAAAAAATAAAATTACAGGCCAATATCACTGATGAACATAAATGCAAAAATCCTCAATAAAACAGTAGCAAATCAAATCCAACAATATATTCAAAGAATCAAACACTGAGATCAAGTGGGATTTATCCCAGGGATGCAAAAATTTTTCACTATCTGCAAATCAATATGATACACTACATTAACAAGCTGAAGAATATAAACCATATGATTATCTCAATAGATGCAGAAAAAGCTTTTGATAAAGTTCAACATCTATTTATAATCAAAAAACTCTCCAGAAAGTGGGCATAGAGGGAACATATCTCAACATAATAAAAGCCATATATGACAAATCCACCACTAACACCATGCTCAGTGGTGAAAAGCTAAAAGCATTCCCTCTAAGATCAAGAACAAGAAAAGGATATCTACATTTGCCACTTTTATTCAACATGGTTTTGGAAGTGTTAGCCACAGCAATCAAAGAAAAAAAAGAAAAAGGAATACAAATTGGAAAAGAAGTAAAACTGTCAGTGTTTGCAGATGACATGATACTATACAAAGAAAATCCTAAAGATGCCACCACTCATCAATGAATTTTATAAAGCTGTAGGATACAAAATTAATATACATAAATCTGTTGTATTTCTATACACTAACAATGAACTATCAGAAAGAGAAATTAAGGAAACAATCTAATTTACCATTGCATCAAAAAGAATAAAATACCTAGGAATAAACTTAAGGAGGTAAAAGACCTGTACTCAGGAAACTATAAGACACTGATGAAAGAAATTAAAGATGATACAAACAGATGGAGAGGTATACAATGTTCTTAGATTGGAAGAATCAACACTGTGAAAATGACTATACTATCCAAGGCAATCTACAGATTCAATGCAATCCCTATCAAAATAGCAAAGGTATTTTTCACAGAACAAGAACAAATAATTTTAAAAATTATATGGAAACACAAAAGACCGTGAATAGCCAAAATGATCTTGAGAAAGAAGAACAGAGATGGAGGAATCACACTTCCTGACTTTGGACTACACTACAAAGCTACAGTAATCAAAATATTATGGTATTGGCACAAAAACAGACACCGAGATCAATGGAACAGAATAGAGAGCCCAGAGATAAACCCACATACTTATGGTCAATCTATGACAAAAGAGGCAAGAATATACAATGGAGAAAAGACAGTCTCTTCAATAAGTAGTACTGGGGGGAGTTCTCTGGTGGTCCAGTGGTGAGGAGTCCTCACTCTCACTGCGGAGGGCCCAGGTTCGATCCCGGGTCGGGGAACTAAGATTCCACAAACTGCGTGGCACGGCCAAAAAAAATATGCATTTAAACAAGTGGTACTGGGAAAACTGAACAGCTACATGTAAAAGAATGAAATTAGAACATTCTCTAACAACATATACAAAAATAAACTCAAAATGAATTAAAGACCCAAATGTAAGAGCAGATACTATAAAACTTCTAGAGGAAAACAAACATTCCTAGAGCAGAACACTCTTTGACATAAACTGTACCAATATTTTTTGGATCTGTCTCTTAAAGCAAAGGAAACAAAAGCGCAAAAAAAAAAGTGGGGGGGGGGGGACATGATTAAACTTAAAAGCTTTTGCACAGCAAAAACCTTCAGCAAAACAAAAATACAACCTACTGAGAAGATATTTGCAAACAATATGGCCAATAAGGGATTAAAATCCAACACATATAAACAGCTCATAGAACCCAAACATCAAAAAAACAAACAGCCTAATTAAAAATGGGGAGAAGAACTGAATAAACATTTTTCCAAAGAGGAAATGCAGATGGCCAATAGGCACAAGAAAAGATGCTCAAAATCACTAATGGCCAATAGGCACAAGAAGAGATGCTCAACATCACTAATCATCAGGGAAATTCAAATCAAAACAATGAGATATCACCTCACACCTGTCAGAATAGCTATCATCAAGAAGAACACAAATAACAAATATTGGCAAGGATGTGGAGAAAAGGGAACCCTCCTACACTGTTCATGGAAATGTAAATTGGTGCAACCACTGTGAAAAACAGTATGGATGTTTCTCAAAAAAGCTAAAAATATAACTACCATATGACCCAGAAATACCACTCCTGAGTATGTATCAGAAAAAAACAAAAACACTAATTCAAAAAGACATATGCATCCCCATGTCCATAGCAGCATTATTCATAGTTGCCAAAGTATGGAAGCAACCTAAATGTCCATCAACAGATGAGTGGATAAAGAAGATGTGGTATGCACACACACAAACACTGGAATACTACTCAGCCATAAAAAAGAATGAAATAATGCCATTTGCAGCAACATGGGTGGGCTTGGAGGGCACTGTGCTAAGTGAAATAAGTCAGGCAGAGAATAACAAATACTGTATGATATCATTTATGTGGAATCTAAAAAATACAACAAACTACTGAATAAAACATAAAAGAAGCAGACTCACAGATTTAGAGAACAAACTAGTGGTTACCAGTGGGGAGAGGGAAAGGAAAGGGGCAAAAAAGGGATGGGAAAATAAGGGTTATTATGGTACTATATGAAATCATGCATGTGAAACTTTTGAAAATTGTAAAGCACTATAGAATTCAAAGAATCTTTATTCAATAAAAAGTATGAAAAAAGTAAGCATGTATTAACGTATACTGGAATATTATTCAGCTTTAAAAAAGAAAGAAAGCTTGTCACATACAACATTGATGAACCTTGAGGACACTTTTCCAAGTGAAATAAGTCACAACAAGACACATATTATAATATTCCACTCTTACTAAGTATCTAAATCAATCTCATAGAAACAGAAATAATGGTTGTCAGGGATTGACAGAAGGCAGAAATGGAAAAATATTCAAATGGTATAGAGTTTTCAGTTTTGCACAATGAAAAATTTCTAGAGATTTGTTGCACAACAATGTGAATATAGTAAGCCCTACCTAACTGTACACTGAAAAAATGGTTAAGATAGTAAGTTTTATGTTATATGGTTTTTACCACAATTTTTAAAACATTTTTTGAGGTTTTTTTTTATTATAGTTGATTCACAATATCATGTTAGTTTTAGGTGTACAGCCTCAGATTTACCATAATTTTTGTTTTAAATCTCTATGTTTTTTTTCTTGAGGAGTACTGAGTTTCTTTCTGGCTGGTGATGGCTCCATCTGATCCTTTTGAGGCTTGGTTTTAGGCTTTGTTAGAACATGTCTGGAGGAATTCTTGCTCCAGGCCGAGAATAGATGAAAGTCCTAATATGTGGTTTTCTTGGCATCTCAACTGAATTCCCAACACCCAATGTATTCATTCAGAACAAGGGTCCCATTACTCTGCCTCAATGGACCTTTAATGTTTCTCAGCACTATTCAACCTCTGGAATCTCCATTCATCGCACAGCCCGTAAGTAATTCTCTTGTGAGTCTCATGGAGTCTTGGCCCTGAGTGCAGAGCCAGTGGCTCAAGGGAATCTTGGTAAAGCTTTCTGAAGTTCCATCTTTAAACAGCTAGCTTCTCTCTACTCACCTGCTTCACAAATTCCATCTACCACAAACCTCTAAATTCCTACCTTGGACACTGCTGATCCCTGTTTTCTATTTCACCATGCTATGGTTTGGAAAGTGCTCCTAACCAGAAAGCCAGGGTAAATGTGTTGTTCAACTCATGTGTTTGTTTTTTTTTTTTTAAGGATAACTGTTCAGTAGGTCTATTGTTAAATACCTGAAAAGACTTGCTGCCTATTATCTTTTTGACTTTCACATTTGTGTGTGGCTAAAGGGTGAGTCTAACACTCATAACTGTCATTGCCGGGATTAAGCATTTGCCATTCGATGTCTATTTTCAAATTCTGTACCTAACGTTCATCATTACGGAACACTTTTTGCTTTTTGTGAGATTTATTTTTTCCTGTCTCCCCCAACAATAACATAAACTCCGTGAGAACAGTGACTCTGTTAGCCAATTCGGATCTCCAGTGCTTAGAACATGGCCTGGCACTAGTGAGTAAACAACGAAATATTTACTTAATAAAATGAAATAAATGAGTGAGTTATTAAATAATTATGCATTGCCAAAATTTGCTTTAGAACACGTTCAACATTCTACAATAAAAATACAAAAGGACAGGTGAATAAATGGTGGGAAATACATGTTAAATCCCCAACAGTGAAGATGAAAATAAGGAGCAGCAAAAGAAGAAGCAAGTGAAGGAATGGAAAAATGAATGAAGGAAAATAATGGAAAGAAAAAGAGGAAAAGGGAAAAGAAGAAAGTTTGTAGAATTACAGAAGGAAAAAAAGAGAGCCCAAAAAATTGAGAGAAGACATGAAGGAAGTAAAGAAAAGGAAGGAGAAGGAAAGAGAGAAGTATTATTTTATTTTCTAATACAGCAAACATATTATGAACCGCCTTTGTGTTTTAAAGCAAAATCCTAGGGATACAACGATTGAAAAAATCTAGTTATTCTCTGTAAATACCTTTGTTCTCTACTAGGAAAGATGACATGTAAAAATACAAACATTAATATAATTAATATAGTGACTGCTTAAATGATATTACAGCACCCATTAGAATGAGTGCTATAAAACAGTGCTGTGGGAACAAAATAATATCCAAACCCCACTGGGGATACTGGAAGGTTTCTTAGAAAAACTGACTACATTTGAAGAACAGAGAGAATTTCAGCAGATGGTGTGAGAAGAAACAGTTTGCGAAAAGGTTTGGGGAAGAAAAAGAAAGTATGAATCAGAAATTGTGAAACTTCCTGATTGTTTAACAATGTCTGAAGGGCACTGGTGGGAATAAAGGTTGGGAAGGCAACTTCAAATCTCCTGTGGAGATCTGAATCCTTGAATATTCAAAATTACCACCCTGAATATTACGCTAAGAGTTTGAACTTCATGTGCTCTTTGCCTTTGGGAGCCCCTGAGAGTTTTTCAATGGGGGAATAAATGTCAGAGCAGTGATTTTAGAACAGAAAGTAGAAGAGAATAGGGGAGAAATAAATAGAAAAGAGAGAGAAGGCAACTTTAGGTGAACTTCTTTTCTTGAAAAAGTGCTTTAAGCACTGAGGTCTAGAAATAATAGAAAACCAGATGGAAAGATGTTGGTAGTGATAATTATTTTATCACTGCTTTCATCCTGCTTGGAAGGGCATGCCTTTTTTATTACACATGTAAGAATTTCTTTGGCTTGGAGCCATCTTCACTTGGAGACACTATAGCCCGACACTGATGTTACTGATGGCTACCTCTCTAGGTCCGTTTGTCCCAACAGGAATTAAAGCTTGTAGGTCTGGGTGTCTGAAAACTGTGCTAAAGTAAAAAATCAAATCAAAACAGAACAGAAAGCCACCAATTCTCATGAATCAGTTCTTCTCTGTAGCAAAATAAAATGGAGGATTGCATTTTCCCACTCAACTTTATTTATGGGAATCAGGTTGGATTTGGTGTACAGAACACATCTATCTCAATAAAATTTAAGTGCTGCACAGAAGATACAGGGTTTTTGTTTTTAAATGAAATTGCTGTTCATTTTGGTGTCAGGGTGACTGGACATTCAGATATATTTTTGCCTCGCTTTTCTCACTTTGTCATTCTAAAGGCGTATTTCAGCTAAGGAACTCTTCTATATGAAAGGAGGACCTTAGGGTTAGCTCTTGAAGATTACTTCGAAGTCATTTCAAGTATCTGGAGTGTCTTTCAATTATATTCATTCAGAGTGATTTGGTAACCCATGGGCAATAACTGTTTTAGGTAATAATCCATAGTGTTAAAAAATAATCACTGTACCCAGAACAATTTGAAAAGAGAGCTAATGGGGTGTTGGGTTACTTACTCTCAAATGCCTGAACATTATCTGAAAATTTTAATACTTTTGTTGTTTCTTGTCCTTGAACAACTTTCTACTGGCATCACTTAATTTACTAACATAAAACGATGTCCACATAATTTCTGTTATAGATATATAAAATAAGTAAATAGCCCCTAGCTCATAGGCATGCCTATAACAGGAGAGTGTTAATGATGATTATAAAGCACACTTTACATTGGTACATATGCTATTTCAGTATTCAGAGTTTCTTATACCACATTTTACCTTCCTCTCTTAGCCACCAACTTTATATTCATGTCTTGACCATAAATCAGTTGCAATTGTTCCTCTCCATGGATAAGTACTCTTTAATGTATTCTCTATTAGGTGAGTCTATTTTTTGTTGACTACATTGATCAATTACTTAACTTAGGGATCTCTTCAATTCAATGTCTGAGTCGATTACATAATTTAAAAGGTCCCTTAGGGAAAAATATAATTTGACAAATAAATAGAAAATCTAATGGTTGGATCATTTAACCTTCATATCAAATTCACTCTGTGCCCAATTCTATTAACTAGGCAGACATTACCTGTCAGGATAGCCAAACAAAAACAAAGAACCCAGAGTCACGGAAAATGATTGATTCAGTGACTGTACAGAGGTCTGTAAGTGTTCTTTGTCGACTGAATCTTTTTTTTTTTAATCTCCAGAAAGGCAGTTGCTGGGAGTCTTACAGTCAACTATTCTGGTAGAGCAAGGGTGAGAAAACCACTGCATGCCTCTTGTTTTCATACTAAGAGTGATTTTTACATTTTTAAATGATTGAAAAAAATCAAAAGAATAATATTTCAAGGTACATGAAATTCAAATTTCAGCTTCTATAAACAGTATTTATAGATTTTTTGACTGGGCATATACCCTGAGAAAAACCATGATTCAAAAAGAGTCATGTACCACAATGTTCACTGCAGCACTATTTACAATAGCCAGGACATGGAAGGAACCTAAGTGTCCAATGACAGATGAATGGATAAAGAAGATGTGGCACATATACAATGGAATATTACTCAGCAGTAAAAAGAAATGAAATTGAATTATTTGTAGTGAGGTGGATGGACCTAGAGTCTGTCATACGGAGTGAAGTAAGTCAGAAAGAGAAAAACAAATACTGTATGCTAACACATGTATATGGAATTTAAAAAAAAAATGGTTCTGAAGAACCTAGGGGCAGGACAGAAATAAAGACACAGATGTAGAGAATGGACTTGAGGACACGGGGTGGAGAACAGGTAAGCTGGGACAAAGTGAGAGCGTGGCATGGACATATATACACTACCAAATGTAAAATAGATAGCTAGTAGGAAGCAGCTGCATAGCACAGGGAGATCAGCTCGGTGCTTTGTGACCACCTAGAGGGGTGGGATAGGGAGGGTGGGAGGGAGACGCAAGAGGGAGAAGATACGGGGATATATGTATACGTATAGCTGATTCACTTTGTTACAGAGCAGAAACTAACACACCATTGTAAAGCAATTATACTCCAATAAAGATGTTTAAAAAAACCAACAGTATTTATAGATGAAATATGGTTTCTTCTACATAAAAACAAATAAGTCTGACACAGCCACACCAATCATCTCTGTATTGCCTAGGACTGCTCTTACTACAGTGGTAGAGATGGAGAGTTGTGACAGATTCTGTAGTCCACAAATTCTGAAATATTTCCTACCTGGCCCCCGACAGAAAATGTTTGCCAAACCCTGCTATAGAACAGCAGCCAGTTGTTCACGGAATTCTTTTTATTACTTTCAAGCTGGATTCGTTGGAACCCTCTTGTCCGTAAGTGACAAAACCCAACTCAAATACAGTTTGAGCAAACAGGAGGATTTATTGTAGCTTAGGGATAGATCTGGCAACAAGCATGGCCAAATTCAAGGATGGCAGGCTCCCGACCCAATCAGGGCCAGCCAGTGATCTTTCCTATGACTGACAGGCAGATCCCCAGAGAAAGAAGCTGATCACACCCTTCTGCTGGTGTTGCCAACCTGGTGTCTTAGGCCTGTAGTTCTCCGCAAGTGGTGGCAAATGTGGCCACTGGGCACGTGAAGTTACCAGTGGAAAGAGCTGACTTCTTTTCTAGTAGTTGCAGCAAAAGTCCCCAGACTAACTCAAACTGTTTTGAATTGAGTGGGGTCCAGGGTACCATAAAGCAAAGCACATGGACTGAGTGTGGGAAGAGGTGTTTGTGCAAAGGAAAATTGGGAAGGAGGGGAAGTATGTGCCAAGCAGGCATAACCAGCAGATGGCCACTGTAGTGAGAAAAGCAAGCACTGGTTCTGCCTTTTTTAGAGGTAAGAATACCTAATCTCAAAAACGTTAAAAGACTTATTCAAGATTACCCAGATGGAGAAGACAATCTGCCTAACTCCTGGTCCATACTTTGTACCAAACCATGATGCTTTTCCAAATAGTAGTTATTCAGGTGCCAAGTATGCAAATATTGGCCGGAAGGAAAGTTTTGAGTCTTCCATAAATTAGGTTTTTCTGATATTATGCAAATATCTCGTCAACTACCTAGCTCAATACGCAAATCCATGTTTATCAGATTAACTTCAACCACTTAGCAAGGCCCAAGGGAGAGGAACTCAGAGGATTAGTTTGGTGCAGAGGAAGGGAGCAAGGGACTGGGGAAAGTTTCAGGGCAGAAGCTGTCATCTGGTGAGAGAACCACAATGTCCCACCATCAGAACCCAGGAAGTGACTGGGGAGGGGGGGGGAGAGAGAGAGAGAGAGAGAGAGAGAGAGAGAGAGTGTGTGTGTGTGTGTGTGTATACGCGCGTGTGAATGCATGGGGTGTGCATGAGAGAGAGGGGAGACACAGAGAGAGAGGGAAGAGGGGAGGAGAGGGGAAAAGCTTGGGTTCTGAGAGGAAAGGGGTACATATGCACTAGAAGGGGGCTTGAGAACTGCTGCGGGAAGACAATTTCTGCCTGTTTCACAATTTTGCCCCAGCAGGATCCTGGCACATTCCCCAGGTGTGAATTGGTCTCTATCCAGAGCGTAAACTGGGAGTGGAATCGATATGCTAGATACTTCCATTTGCATTAGGCAAGTGATGAGACAATTTCTTGATAGTTTTCTGAGGATAATGAAAGTACACAGCTCAGCAAGGGTGACTCACTCCGTGAGTCAGTTGCTTAAGATTGTCTCTTTATAAGTCATTACTCAAATCAAGTTCCAGGGTTATACCAGTGACTGGGGCCTCATCTCAGCGCAACGTAGGAAGAATCTTCCAGTTCGACCCACTGGCCACCTGCCCAGTTCATCCTTTACTTTGGGAGAAGGTACTTGGCATGTGTATACATAGAACATGACAATCTTGGAAGCTACACCAAAAGAAATTAAAAATGGTCATCTCTGTGGTTTTGTATTCAGTTTCCAGATGAGCAAAATGCCTTAGCACCTTCGTTGTGAATTCAATTCAATCATCAAACATTTAAGACAGCAGGGATGTAACAAAGCAGACATTATCTGAACAGAGAGCTGAATTCTGGTTTGCACAGAAAACATGAACTAGATGTTAAATAAATGTCAATATTCATCAATCTGTTTTCCATTTCCAGACCAGAGAATTTCAGCTCCCCATAAATTCCTTAGGAGTAAAAGTATAACCATAAGCAGAGATTTTATTAACTCAGCTGCTCCAACTGTCTCATTTGATTTTGAGCTCTATTTCTTGAAAGGGTTTAATTCTTTTAAATCAAAGAAAAATGTTTCAACATCTATTAGACACAGGTAAGTCTGGCACATCAGGACTGTAAACAAAGGCAAATCATGCTACCATCCCATATCTAATCCTTTAGCCACTACAGTCTCTTGTACTTGTGTTAATAAGTCCAGATTGATGGGGGAATTTGACTCTTGGAGAAAAGGAAATGTAATCAACATGAATTCCTATAATACTGGAAAGAAAAAAGCATTTTTCCTCTTCACTCTCTGCTAAGCTTCTTTCCTCTCAAGCTTAATAGTGATATACTCCAGGCAGGTTAAAGAAAATGGTTCTTTTGTAGGCAAATTGGGCTGTGATGAAACCAGCAAGGGGCAGGCTATTAAGAGAGAATTTGGGTCCAAGATGGAGGCAGAGCAGAGGCTGCTGAGAGGAGGATCCATTTTGCCCCTCAGGAGCAATGTCATAGGAAAGAAGAGTTTGCCCTGGGCCCTAGGGAACACTTTTGGGTTCAAAACATGGTAACCAGCAGGTTATACAGTAAATATCAATTGCTTTTGCCTGCCCATCTCTTTTTCCAGTAACAGAAAACATGGCTCTCCTCCCCTGCTTTCAGTCCATGTGGATCACATCAGCTGACCTCACCTCTTTACCCCACTCCTCTCAACCATGGTAGTCACAGGACCCCCAGCGTTGACCATTAACACAGTCTATCCCCTTAGCTTCAGTGATTGATTCAGCGTGGGGAGTTCAACACCAGCTGGTCCAATGGGAGTCTACGTGCTTCTCTGGATTTATTGGAAAAGATCCAATAGAAATTTTCCCCATTTTCCCTAAGCTTGATAAACTGGTATACTGGAAATTGGGCTCAGTAAATCTCACTTCCAGGGAAGAGTCTGCCTCAGAACAAGACCAATATGGAGAACAGTAGTCCTGAGTGACAGACGCCCACAGACATAAAGACACTAGCATCCTTTGCGTCCTTAAACTAAACCATGCCTGATTTCCTTTGAACTTTCTAGTTACATAAGCCAATAAATCAGTCACTTTATAATCTAGTCTGAGCTGAGTTTTTGTTGATTTTGTTATTACTTGCAACTGACTTGATTTACACAAGTTATCTATTTTCATTTTCATCCTGGATTACAACAGGAGGCAGACAAAGGAAAAAGAAATATGAAAAGGATAAGGAGAGATTCTGCATTGGTGTCAAATAACAGGTATTCTTCAAATAATCTCCTAGCTGGGAAACCAAGAGAAGATGGACTGTTTCGCAGTGAGCTGTTTCTCTTTCCCTTGAAGCTGCTGGGGGAGGATTATTATCATGAGAGAATTTTCTCCTGCACATTTTATCACTCATCCCATCATCTAGTACACTTCAGTCTGAATGAATTCTGATACCCTCTCCAGTTTGGGTTATGAGAAGCTCATCTTTAAGATACTCTTCAGGTTCTGAAAGACACCTGGGTTAAGACTGAGTGATAGCAATGGAGAAGCCTATAATGAGTAATGGTGATGTTATAATACACTCCTAATCCTTATTTTATTTATTTATTTTTTTGCGGTACGCGGGCCTCTCACTGTTGTGGCCACTCCCGTTGCAGAGCACAGGCTCCGGAGGCGCAGGCTCAGCGGCCATGGCTCACGGGCCTAGCCGCTCCGCTGCACGTGGGATCTTCCTGGACCGGGGCACGAACCCGTGTCCCCTGCATCGGCAGGCGCATGCTCAACCACTGTGCCACCAGGGAAGCCCCTAATCCTTACTTTTTAAAGCCTCTCATCAATAGCTATTCTTTCCAGAAATAACTATTATCAGTTCTCTCAGATGTATGAACACAGCAGAGAACTTCTATTATCACGTGATTTAGGTAATGAAGGTTTATATATTGATGCTTTTTTAAGCATTCTACCTGGCTGTAGTACTTCTGTTGTTTTTCAAAAAGAAGGAGATGAAAGTGGTTAAACAACTGACCAGATCTGAATAAAAATCACTATTTCCTTGGAATCTTGTTCTTTTCCAAGATCTGTGAGTCATGATGCAAATGAGCTATGAATCACTCTCCCTTACAGAGATCACATTTATAATAAGTTTGTCTGCAGTTGCATTTTTTATATTGAAAAGATTTTCTTAGAACAATCCAAACCCTCACCATAACCCATCTACTATTCTTAAGCATTTATTTGATTGACTTGGAGGAATAAAAGACTAGTTAACAACAAGAACCTAACGTGACAACATAGGTTCAAGTCTTGGTTCTGGCTAAATTCCTGAACATCTCTGGACCAATTTCCTCTGTGAATGTGATATAGGACCAAACTGTGTATTGGACTTTGTATCCATGACAAAATCAGAATATGGTTGGCCTGGTTTTTGTGGCTAAGACAGTGGTATTTAAATATTACTTTTTGAGGAGCTGGGTAGAAAAGTCAGTAACACATCTATAAAACCTATAGGCTCTGTCTGCATAATAACAAGCATCTACTTTAAAAGAAAAAAAAAAGTTAATTCAATTGGTTTTTTACAGAAACCCCTGTTCAATAAAATGACTGACATTTTCCTCTGACACAGTGAATTTAACTGTAGTAATTAACGTTAAGCAGAATAGTTTCATTTAGTGAGGGTGTGAGGGTCCTCCCCAATATCGACCTTAAGATCTTTTCAGGCATGAAATCACAACCTGAGGGCTTTTCAGCTTTTGCTGACTTTCTTTCTTGGATGATAGAAAATTTCTGGTTTACACCTTATTTTCTACTATTAATCTTGGCGTCTTAGGTGTTTCTGTTTGTCTTCTCTATCCCTCACGTGATTCCCAATCCTTTGCATTCTGTACCTCTCTAGTGACCTGTCTTACTCTTGTTCTCATCCGTAGCTCCCTGACTCTGCTTTTGGACATGCCCAGTTGTTTCCTTGAACGAATTTTCTTTTAATGAGAACACAGGATTTAGGACAAAGAGAACTGGATTCTTATCCTAGCTTGAACTCTGTTCTCTATTGGCTTTGTGACATTAAGCAAGACATTTCAGCTCACTGAATTTTGGTTTCCTTATATAGAAAACAGGGATAACAACGCTATGCACCTTGCAGCCAAGTTAAAAGTGTTCAGTAAAGTAAAAATATGTTCCATGACATTAGCAATGACTGGGTGGTGGACACATACTAACCAAAGATCATCAAGATCTTTAGTTCTTTCCTCAGCTTTGGGATTTAATGCCTTTCTCTTCAGGTCAAAAATCCATTGACCCTCTGATTATTACTCCAATGTGACAGGCGCATGAGCTCATGAGCCAGAACCCAGGGCCTCACTTTCAGTTTAATTAGCATCTCTATTCTGCGGGTGTAGAAAGGAAGACTCAGAGACAAGTGAACTGCCTCAAATCACAGCAAGGGGCAAAGGTGTGACTCAAATCCTGATTTCCTCATGACAAATCCCTGCTCTTTCACGTCACAGGATCCTCCTCCTCCAACCAAAGCATCTGGTCACCCTAACACGGTTGACAAGTCCACAGTCACTGTGTCCAGGCCAATGGAGAATTTTACCCCCTCTCCCTCACCCCAATCCTTACCCACCATAGATAACCAGGGGGTCTCAATTCCATCTAGGAAAACATCATACCACTCTGAAGCGACCAAGGAAAAGAGATACACTGTCTACTAAAATTTTTCTCAAGGACCTCCCCCCAACAGGTATGATCAGGTCTGATTTTCTACCAAACACTTTTATACCAGTTGGTCTGATAAATTGGAAAAACAGTATATTGTCCCATTTTGCATCTTTTATTATGTTAACTTCAATGATTTTCTTTTTGTTTAATTAAAATTGTGTTGATATTAATTTTAAGGAAAAATTAATTTTAAATGTTCTATCACCTTTGCTTGTGCTGATCTCATGATACTTCTGGAGCTAACAAACATCTCAGTTGCTTTGGGAATCATCAGTTATATAATCATACAGGTGACCCATAAGTTCAAGTTAGTGAAGTAATATATCCAGTACTTAATAAAACCTTATACACAGATTTGTGGTTTTGCTTCACCTTAAGCCTCTTTCCCACTCAGGAGCGTAGTAATAAATATTTAAGTAAATCAGCAGGGACTAAAGGCTTATTTGACAATTACCAGTAGTTATAAAAAACATGGTATCTAAGTAATGGATGGAAAAATCAGTCTTTGAGATCACAAAATTGCTCAGTTATTCATGAAAAATTCTGCCAACAATCTGGATTCCCAACTACACTGTAGTGAATACCACTGAGGGACGAGGATTGATCCTGTACACCAGCTTAGTTCTTAGTGCAGAGCTGGTCACAGGGAAATTTCTCAGTAAACGCTTTTTTATTCGTGTATTTATTATTCTATAGACAACAAATCTGATTCACTGAATTTTTAATTTTTCAGCTGAATGGCATATGAGTGGCGCTCACGCAGTGAGAAAACCACTGTGTTTTACATGATCGGTTAAGCCCTTTCCTTGAATTCTTCCCCATTTATTCAATGAAATCTAGGGCAGGTCCCATGACTTTTCCGGTGACTATCAGAGTGTAAATCATCCTCTGGCCACTTTTAGCCCCAAGAGTATTCATTTCAGGCCTCAAAATGCTCAGTTCTGGCAAAAGTAAAACTCGACACTCCATTCAAAGGCTGAGCTTCTCCCCTCCTTCAGCTTGGGGCTACTGCAATATCAGAAGTGTCCATACAGTGGGATTCTCCTGTCTCCCAGCAGGGTGTTGTTCCTCCTCTCTCCCCACATCCAGGCCTCAAGTGGGAGGAGGGGGAGGGGTGGGAGGCAACTGCTGTCATTGCTCTGCCATCGCCGTCACCATCACGCTCAGTGCGGGGCACCCTCAGCTTCCACCTCCAAGTGCCATGAGTCTACACATGAGGACTTTCTTTGGCCACTGGAGCCCACTCCTTGTGCATCCGGATCAGGCCAGAACTTCTGAGGAATTCACGCTCCGAGGAGCATCCCTCAACACATGACTGACAAGAACTGATGGAGACCCAGCTCCCTTGGTCAGAATTCTGGGGTACATTCTTCACTGTATCCAGAGCAGGACTGAGCTTCAGCTCCCACAGCAGAAACCTACTCAGTTTCTAATGTGTTACTGGCTTCCTTCCCTTGCTTATCTCGCTACCCATTCCCCTGCCTGTGCTTCTTGGCATCACCTCCCAAATAAACTATATGCGCTCATATCCATGTCTAAGAGCCTGCTTCTGTGGGAACCCAAACTAAAAGAAGAAGAGAAGCACAGGCAATATCTTACTAGAAAAACAAAGAGATACCTAGTATTGGTTTCCTTTGGCTACAGCAAAGGAAATGAGCTTGCTGAATGCTTAAAGGGATTCTCTTTCTTGGAGCCTATGTATAAAACAAGTTCTTCAGAATCCCCTCCATTTCAGAAGGCATCTCATTCTTTATTTGAGGTTCCTACAGGGTGGCACTCCCCTGTAGCTGGCTGGTTATGACCCTGTATTAGGGTTCTCCAGAGAAGCAGAACGAATAGGACAGTTGCAAATAATATTATATATAGTAAAATATATAGCTATATGTTTATTATATATGTTATATGTACATAAATAATAAAAAGATACAGTATAAAGAACTGGCTCACAGGATTATGAAGGCTGCAAAGTCCCACAGTCTGCCATCTGCAAAATGGAGACTCAGGAAAGCCAGTGGGGTAGTTCTGGGCTGAGTCCAAAAGCATGAGAACAGGAAGCACTGGTGGGATAAGTCCCAGGACAAGACTAATGTCTCAGTTCAAGCTTTCAACCAGAGAGAATTCTCCCTTCCTGTACCTTTCGGTTCTATTCAAATACTCAGCAGATTAGATGAGCTCTCCCACACTGGGGAGGGCCATCTGCTTTACTCAGTCTACCAATTCAAATGTTAATCTCTTCTGGAAACACCCTTACAGACACACCAGAAATAACATTTAACCAGATATCTGGTCAACTCTAGACTCATTCAAGTTGACACATAAAATTAACCATCACAGACTGTCAGCCCTTGGTTTTTTGGTAGACCACGTGATGCAAAAGTTAGAGTTCCACTGTCCCTTGAAGTGCTTTTCATGTCCAAAGTCCCTTTAAAACGACTCCAGGTCTGCTCTCTGTATCAAGATACCCATTTCTCTTGCATTTTTCACCCTGACAAACCCTGAGACCACAGGCCATTTCCAAGGCAATAATCTCTCTTTGCTTGCCAACCTCACTTTCTAGTCTTTAGGCTTTTCCTTGCAAAGATTTTACATTAGCCTACAGTCTTCATGGGTAACAGGTCAAGTTTTTCAAGTCATCTCCTTGAAACCCTCTAAGCTTCTGTGGTGAGAGAGGTTTTTCCTTCTCTCCATCGTCAAGGGAATACGCTGCATCTCCCTCTGAAGACACCTTATCTCTAAATCCCCATTCCTTGGGCACTTTGTCTTAAACATGCATATACCCTCAAGGGGTGAGTTCCCTGAGGTTACAAAACTGACTTTTAGCTACCTCTTTTCAAATGCAGCACTAGTGGTCCAAGAATATGCATATGGGAATTCTCATCAACTATTGTCTTGGAGCCTCAGCCAAAACTGAGACAAAATGAGCCTCATTTGAACATTCTGTTATGTATATATTCTAATTAAATTTTTATGAAGTTCAGTAAATGTAGGTGCACATATTACGTGTAGGCATCGTGCTAGGTGAAAAGTAAGACTGTGTTCCTGCCCTAAAAGATCTTCTGGCTTAAGAGAAGATAGACATGTAGATAAATAAATATAGCATCATAAGAAACACAAAATAGTAGAATTTTATGAGATTTAACATTATCCACACATAATGATAGATTCTATCAGAGAAGAGTGAGGAATCAGGGAAAGCAGGATTCTCAAAGAGCTAACAGGACTCTTCCAGGCACACAGAGAGGGAAGTCTATGCAGACACACAAAGCAACATGCAATGTTTATGGAACCACAAAGGTTTAGTGTTGCTGCTGCTATATCAAATTTGCAGGAATATTTGGAAAGAAATGAGGCTGAGGAAGCAGATAGGAAAGGAATTAAGGTCTTTTTAAGAAGCTTAAATTTAATCCAGCAAGTTACTGGGAATTTTTTAAGCATATTAAGCAGGATGTTGGCTTTTAAAGATTTCAAGTTTAAAATAATTACTCCACTTCTCTGTGAAGAATGAATTGGAAGAAAGCAATAATAGGGTCAGGGAGGCTAGTTAGCAGTCTAGGGGGCCCACGAAACTGGTACCATGGGCTTGATTAATACAATGACTGTGAAGATGGAAAAGAAACAGCAAAATATACACACTTGAAGACAGGGACTTTGTTTCATTTGTATCTATATCCGCAGTACTTAGACCAGTATCTGGCATAGACTATGAATAGAAACTGTTGAATGATTAGTGCGTGAGTGACTTGTTGATTGACAAATGCCCTACATGAGAGATTAGAAATCTAAATTGGATTACCTAGGCAGAGATGGGCTGAAGTTCAAGGAATGGAGATATATATACTTGGGAATATATACTTGGGATATATACTTGGAAAACTATACTTGGGAAACTATGGAAGCAGATGAAATCACTCATGGAGAGCTTTTAGTGAAGAAATAAAAAAAGATGCTTAGCGCTAACAAATCTGTCCATGATCACCAGTTATTGATCATGTCCTATCAGCTCTGTGTAAAGAACTTTATACTCATCTAGATTATGCCCATCGCACCAAAGAAGGAAGTATATGTTACATAAGAGGAAACATAGCTTTAGGGGTTTAAGAACCTGCCAAGGTCACACAGCTGGTGGGTGATAGAGCAGGAACTGAACTGCTTTGATGGACTCTGATATGAGAAATCTAGAGTCTCAAGTCCACTGCTCATGTACCCCACTGCCCTCCCCAGGCACAATCTGTACTTATCACTCAGGGTGTGTTTTCTTCTGGTTACTTGGGAGAAGCAAGTCATATGAACTGCTCCTAGGACAAGACTTAGATGCAAGCCCATAAGACTAGCGCTCCTGATAGCAATTCCCTGTCCTCCAAAAAGAGAGACGTAATAAAGTCAAATGGACTGAATGAAAACACTGTGTAAGGATTTGGCTTTGACCTGATAGGGCATGTGTTTCAGAGGCCTGGGAAAATGAGAGAAGAATGGATACAGGTCAGTGGATCCCAGCCCTGGCTGAACATATTGACAGAAGAGCGTGGAAGCTTTTTAAAAATACCAGTTCCCGCCCCAGACCAATTACATCAGGATCTCAGGGCAAGACAGAGGCTTCAAAAAAATTCTCCAGGTAGTGCTAACGTGCACCTAGTGCACCTTGACAACCACTGATATAGGTGGAGGTATGTTTACGGTGGGAAAGACAAGATATTTAGGTATTTCACAGTAGATGGCTTCCATTTACTCTGAGAAACTAGTTGCCTAGGACACACGGTCAGACCGAGGAAGTGAACATTAGTATATATTTGTTCCTTATGCACACAGAACAGGAAATGAACTCAGTGTCCATCTAGATCATGAACCTAATTTTATAGGTTAAAATTAAAATAATAATAGTTATTATTTACTAGACACCTGCCATGTGGTAGTAAGTATTTTATATACATGATTTGTCATACAATAGGCATCCAGGGTACATATTCCAGTTTATAGATGAGGAATCAAAGCCCAAAGAGGTTTATTATCCACAGGTCATAAAGGCAGTTTTGAGGAATTAAGAAGCCTCAAGAGTTTCCATCAGTGATTTTTCTCTGCTGGTTTATATTAAATGATGAAAATCTATGATGAGGTCTGGAAAAGTCAAGTGACTTTTCACAAAAGCACATAAAGTTCACCTTAAAAACTGTAGGTAAACTAACATTTAAAAAATATTAACTCCACATCAAGCTATAATTTTACATCTATTAAATTTCAAAACAGAACAAAACAAAATTTTGCATGAACACAGATAGTGTTATGGGGAAATGTTACCCTCATGCATTGCTCGTTGCTGTAGAAACTGGTAAAAGCTTTCCTGGAGAGCGATTTGGAAAAACATTTCAATAGCCATTAAGTGCTCATATTTTTTGGGGGGCGGGGCGGGGGGGGGTTAAACGTTTTTATTGTGATAAAATATATATGACATAAATATGTCATTTTAATCATTTTCCGGGTTAAATTCAGTGTATTAATTACACTCACACAGTTGTGCAACCATCACTGCTCTGTGTTTCCAAATTTTTCCAACATCCCGAAAAGAAACTATAAACATAAGACAGTATCTCCCATCCCCCTCTTCTCCCAGCCACTGGGAACCTCTACTCTACTTTCTGTCTCTATGAATTTGCCTATCTAGTTATTTCATATAAATAGAATTAACAATATTTGTCTTTTTGTCACTGCCTTATCTCACATAGCATATTTTCAAGTTCATCCATGTTGTAGCATATATAACAAATGTATTCCTTTTCATGGGTGAATAATATCCCATTGTATGTATAGACCACATTTTGTTTATGCATTCATTTGTTGATAAACACTTGAGTTGTTTCTACATTTTGGCTACTGGGAATAATGGTACAATGAACACAGGAGTCAAAATGACTTTTTTTTCTTTTTGTGGACATACGTTTTTCTTTCTCTAGAAGTGAATTGCTGAGACATAGGGAAGGTGTACATGTACATTTTTTTTAATAGATCTTTATTGGAGTCTAATTGCTTCACAATACTGTGTTAGTTTCTGTTGTACAACAGAGCGAATCAGCCATATGCATAAATATGTCCCCATATCCCCTCCCTTTTGAGCCTCCCTCCCATCCTCCCTATCCCACCTCTCTAGGTCATCGCAAAGCAGATCTCCCTGTGCTATGCAGCTTCTTCCCACCAGCCAACTATTTTACATCTGGTAGTGTATATATGTCGATGCTACTCTCATTTCGCCCCAGCTTCGTCCTCCCACCGCTTGTCCTCAAGTCCATTTTCTATGTCTACCCCTTTAATCCTGCCCTGCAGCTAGGTTCATCAGTATCATTTATATTTATTTATTTCAGATTCCATATATATGCGTTAGCATACAGTATTTTTCTCTTTCTGACTTACTTCACTCTGTATGACAGACTCTAGGTCCATCCGCCTCACTACAAATAATTCAACTTCATTTCTTTTTATGGCTGAGTAGTGCTCATATCTTTTGACCCATGTAATTTTACTTCTGGAAAAATAACCTTAGTAAATAACCCAGAACTCTATTCACCAAGATGTTTACTAAAGCTAAATTTGTAACAAGACAAATTGGACACCTCTGAAATGTGTAAAAATCAAGATTTGTTTAAGGATAAATTTGTGGATTTATTGAACTCATTTAATCAGCAAATAATGAAATGTCCAATGCGTGCCAGACACTATGCTAGGCCCAGAGGGGTACAGAGGTGAACAAGCAGATGCACAGTCCTGCCCTGTGCGAAAACTGTTTGTTTGTGTGAACAGAGAGAAAACTACAACGTGAAAAATATTTTTCTATTTTTTATAACTCTTTTTCTCCCTCAAAGAATGGGGAAGAGTCTACAGCACTACAAAATAGAATAAACAAATGCAGGATCAGGGAAAATGCACATTTTTATAGAAAATCAAGTTCAGGGAGAAAGCGTACAGATATTACTTGGTTATTAAAGCTGGAGCTCAAATTCTGAGCTTTCAGGCAGGCAAAGGAAATGGGAAATATTAATAGTGAGTGATTTCCCTTGTTAGTGAAAAGAAAACAGCAAAGCTTCTCAGGAGAAATCAGTTATTACTTGTATTTTGATTGAAAATATATCTCTCTTTTTGTAAATGTTCAATATGTCATATTATTGGCATCTCTCAGGGGTTTGGAAGATTTTTAGAAATAAAATATTTCACGCATATGAAAATGTATATAAAATAAAGTAGTGAGCATATGTGTATCCCACACATGGCCTGAAAATTTTAAATATTACAGTTAAAACCCTTTTGCACCTCTCCACAATTCTATTTCTTGGTATCCCTACCCAGAATTAATCATTCTCCAAAATTTGTTGTCTTTTTCAATTTAATTTATTCAATTTTTTAAAAATTGTTCAATTTAAATTTAATTTAACTCAATTTTCATTTCAATGTGTGTGCCTTCATTGAAATATGTATCATTGTTCTCATATACATACACATTTCTATGCATACGTAGTATTTCTATAAATGAGAGGTGTGGAACCTCTAGCTGGTTCACTTTTTCCTGCTGAATAAAACTATTCTATCAACATGCCACAATTTATCCATTTTCCCATTGATAAACATTTAGGCTATTTCCTTTTTTTTTTTTTGCTATTACAAAGCTGCAACAAACTCTCTTGTTACCTTCTTATGTGTGAAAGCTTCTCAAGCACTACATCTACAGTGCAATTGCTGGCCAGGGTATATATTCAATATAGCCACATGGCTCTCCACACTGGTCATACCACGTTATATGGAGGACAATTAACTGTGAAGGAATTCAGTGATAGTACAGCCAGGGATGAAACAATGCTCTGCTGACCACCACCTCTTTCCTACCCCTGGAAGTTTCCTCTCTACTCAAGGGACAAGAGTGGGATTGAATTTAAAAAGCACCCTTCTGGCCTTCCCTGGTGGTGCAGTGGTTGAGAGTCCGCCTGCCAATGTAGGGGATGTGGGTTCGTGCCCCGGTCTGGGAGGATCCCACATGCCACGGAGCTGCTGGGCCCATGAGCCATGGCGGCTGGGCCTGCGCATCCGGAGCCTGCGCTCCACAACAGGAGAGGCCACAACAGTGAGAGGCCCGCATACCGCAAAAAAAAAAAAAAAAAAAAGTACCTTCACACAGTACTAGAGCAAATAATCCAAAAACTTATATGGAACCATAAAACACTGAGAATTGCCAAAGCAATCCTGAGGAAAAAAAAAACAAAGCAGGAGGCATAACCCTCTCAGACTTCAGACAATACTACAAAGCTACAGTAATCAAAACAGTGTGGTATTGGTACAAAAACAGATATACAGATCAATGGAACAGAATAGCCCAGAAATAAACCCACACACCAACAGTCAAGTAATCTTTGACAAAGGAGGCAAGAATATATAATGGGAAAAAGACAGTCTCTTCAGCAAGTGGTGCTGGAAAAGTTGGACAGCTGCATGTAAATCAATGAAGTTGGAACACACTCTCACACTATGCACAAAAATAAACTCAAAATGGCTTAAAGACTTAAATATAAAACATGATGCCAAAAAACTCCTAGAGGAGAACATAGGCAAAACATTCTCTGACATAAATCATACCAGTGTTTTCTTAGGTCAGTCACCCAAGGCAATAGAAATAAAAACAAAAATAAACAAATGGCACCTACTCAAACTTACAAGCTTTTGCACAGCAAAGGAAACCATAAACAAAAGTAAAAGACAACCCACAGAACGGGAGAAAAGATTTGCTAATGATGCGACCAACAAGGGCTTAATTTCCAAAATATACAAACAGCTCATACAGCTCAACAACAAAAAAACAAAAAACCCTGTTCAAAAATGGGCAGAAGACCTAAACAGACATTTCTACAAAGAAGAAATACAGATGGCCAATAGGCACATGAAAAGATGCTCAACATCACTAATTATAAGAGAAATACAAATCAAGATTATTAATACAAAGAGGTATCAGCTCACAACAGTTAGAATGACCACCATTAAGAAATCTACAATTAACAAAGGCTGGAGAGGGTGTGGAGAAAAGGGCACCCTCCTACACTGCTGGTGGAAGTGTAAGTTGGTGCAGCCACCATGGAAAACAGTATGGCAGTTCCACAAAAAACTAAAAATAGAATTACCATATCACCCAGCAATCCCACTCCTGGGCATATATCCAGACAAAACTATAATTCAAAAGGATACATGCACCCCTGTGTTCAAGCAGCACTATTCACAATAGCCAAGAAGACATGGAAGCAACCTAAGTGTCCATCAACAGATGAATGGATAAAGAAGATGTGGTACATACATACAGTGGAATACTACTCAGCCATAAAAAAGAATGAAATAATGCCATTTGCAGCAACATGGGTAGACCTAGAAATTAAGTCAGATAAAGACAACAACCATATGATATCACTTATATGTGGAACCTAAAATATGACACAAATGAACCTATCTATGAAACAGAAACAGACTCATGGACATAGAGAACAGAATGGTGGTTGCCAAGGGGGAGGGGGTTGGGGGAGGGATGGAGTGGGAGGCTGGGATTAGCAGATGTAAGCTTTTATATATAGAATGGATAAACAACAAGGTCCTACTGTATAGCACAGGGAACTATATTCAATATCCTATGATAAACCATAACAGATTCAGTATAACTGAAACATATTGCTGTACAGTAGTAATTAACACAACATTGTAAATCAACTATACTTAAAAAAAAAAAAAGTACCCTTCAAGCCAGCATCTGATGACCCCTGAGGCAGAGGTGAAGAAATGGAACAAAAGGCATAGGTCTTCTACTGCCTTCTGACTCTAAACCCTAAACTCTCTCAGACACATGTGTAGAGAGAGCCAGTTTGCAGGACAGGGTCTGAGCCCACACCCCCTGGGAAGAGAAGTCCAAATCTGGAGAGTAAAACCTCTCAACTCACCTACCCGCTGCCGGCATAGAGCAGAAGGAAGAGTGAGAGAGAGGCTGTAAGATGGAAACCATTTGGGAAATGTGGTCTAATTTATGATTGAAATACAAGAAACTGCTCCTCCCTGAAAGGAAAACTGACACCTCGGCTGCTGGGGAGAATACTGCAGAAGTGGACAAGGCATGTGACTTGCTCTTGTGACTGTGGATATTTTCTTTTATCACACTGATAAACAACCAACGTTTTTAAACTTTTTTCTTAAAGCATGGTAGTGGTTGAAACTTTCATGTCTTCTTGCTTCATGAAATTACAAAAACCTTCAGCGATGGAAGGGACTCATTGGGATATGCAGGCAGGGTTGAATGCCATGTACAGACAGCCAAAGTTTCTGCTCTGGGAAGCTTCCTTTTTAAAGTTATAGTAAAGACTGGAATTAATGTTTAGTGTTACCGTATTTATGATCCTAGAATACCTTCAAGGTAATTCAGCCTATTTTTTCAAACTGTCAGTAACTTGGTTTATTTCAGGATTATTAGTTTATGTCCTCTTATTTTTTGAAAATTGCCAATATTCAGTCTCTCCTTATTTGTGTATTTATGAGTTCGCCATATCTGCAATATAATAAGAACTTTAAAAGAGTTTCAGACAGCTGCGTATAATTATAAAG